>NC_133531.1:136576085-137209549 GCF_048544455.1 Silene latifolia
CTAGAAATATTCTCGAGTGAATACTTGAGAGTAGCATGGCGCATCTTAAATATCCAGATCTAATGAGATAGATCTCCATGGATATTAGAATTATAGTCAAGAGACTTATGTGATAAATTTCTTGGCTCGTTCAAGTTGTTGAACAATTAATATGATCTCATGTGCTTCCGCTGCAGGATCTATTATATGTGCTAAAAGCTTCTCTCATCTGGACTTATCAGATTGAGAATATGAGAAGTCATTACCAATCATTTCCTAGTGAGGGTCATTAGATGATTATCAAGAGTATCCTTGAGTACTTGAGAAGCACTGAGGATTTACTCTTGTTGTTTGGAGGAATTTATGAATTTTGTGTAAAAGGATTACACGGAAACATTCCTATGCTTATAAGATGTTATGGGCCTCGTTATGGAATGGTTAGCATGTAAGAGTGTTATGTGCATAAAGAATAATATGTATTAGAAGTTATACATATATGTATAAGAAGTTATACATATATGTATAAGAAGTTATACATATATGTATAAGAAGTTATACATGTATAAAGAAGATATGTATGAGGAGTCATACATAAAAGATGTCATATAAAATATGTGTATGTATAAGTGTTATGCGTGCAAATCATGAACGAAAAGCTAAGTACATTACAGCATCCGATGTTGTAAAAAAGGATAGTTGATAACCAGAATTTAATGGGACTAGAGTAGTTCTGTTAGCCGAATATCTTATCCCAAGAGACTGTGAAAACAGTGGGAGTGTTTGACTGGCTTTAGAACCAGAGTCTAAAAACTTGTTTAGACATGTACTTAGAAATGCTCTATGTGATGAAAAGATTGCATAGAACAAAGGAAAATTGCAATGGAAATTAGAATGATGCAACTGTTGCTAATCCTCTAACCAAAGCTGTTGGCATAAGGTAGACATGATGGTTATGTCATTTCAATGTGATTGAAGAGTATACCTTAATTGCTAAAGATCGTTATGTAAATATTTGATAGAGTATTGATATTTACATAAGTGATGATCGCATTCATTGTTAGAGTTTCTTTAAGAACTCAATTATTGATTTTTTGAAAACTGAATACCTTGTTTATCGAATAAGTTGTGGAGACAATGTTGAACAATATTCAAGTGAATAAGATGAACATTGTATTTTGTCCCTAGTCACTTAATGAGGTGACGTCTCGAAGTGACTAGATTGTAAGTCGATTGATGGTTGTTCAACACCATAAGGTCATGTGTGATGACTGGTCGATTACATAGGCAGAGTGTGTGACACTTTGCCGGACAGTGACCATTTAGAGAGTCCCTAAGTTCTATTATAGACGCCTGGTCGTGGCAGGGATCTCTAAGATGTTCTAATGAGTCGATTATTTTGACTGGAGACTATTATCTGAGCAGGTGCAGTTTTCGAGTGACTTTGGTTTTTGTCCTAGGTCGTGCCGTGAAAGGAGGCCAAAAGGGCATTTACTAGGTCATGGTGAGCCGTATTGTGCAATAGGTTAGATAGGGCATACAGGAATTGTCCACCCATGTTGGGTAACTATATCTCAAGGCCACTCGAGGAGTTAATGACTACAAATGCGTGGCCACGCTCGGAAATGTCTGTGAGAGATTTTTCGGTCAGGTAGTCACACTCCCGATCGAGAAAACCACTCACGATGTGTTCATGTGCAAGTGCGACCTGAAAGACACCTTGCATTGAGTGGGAGATTAAAACGGACAAGAGAATTGGTAGCGCACACCTTGTGTCGGACAAGTGGGAGATTGTTGGAGTTAGTGTCCTCCACAATAGTGCGTTAACATAATAAATCTCATTAATAGAATATCATCAGATATTTAATTATTTGATCCTCGTCACTTGATTAACGTAAATCGATAACGGTTGGCTGACTAGAGTTTGACGTTATTGTCGTGAGACGGCGGTGATCAAATGACCCCTTTCGGTCACACCTAAAGGAACGAACCCCAATTGATAACTAATTAATTGTATGAGATACAATTTGTTTAGTCCCTTGATTTATAGACTAAGAGGTTAGTCGATTATTATTAGAGAGATTTCGAGTTGCGAACTCGAGGAGCGGCAGTTATTATTTAATTATGCGATAATTAAATAATAAGTTTTGGGAAACGGGTTTTAGTTAATTAACTGTTAATTTACTAAAATTGTACTAATTGATTAATGTGATTAATATTAGTACGTAAATAATATGTGTAGTGCTACACGTATATTTACGGAGTGAATTGGAAGAATTAATTATGGAAGCATTTAAACATGATACGATGTTTAAAATGAAAATTACACGGATTTGTGCGACAAATATAAAAACCAACATGGATCTGTATATGGTCATGTGTAGGGATGTCAGCGGGGCGGGTACAAGTGGGTACCGCCCCGCACCCGCCCCAGTTGGGGCGGGGATGGGTAGAGCTTTGGCGGGTGGTGGGGCGGGTACGGGTACGAAAATTGTACCCGCCATGGGTCATGGGGCGGGGATGGATTTCGCATCTTACCCACCTAATACCCGCCTACCCGCCAATCATTAAAAAAATTAGTAGGATTATAATAATTTTATAAATCTTATTTAGTTATAGTTAAGATATAATGATAATAATAGCTATTTTATAAAGTTTTTTACTAATTTATTTGGTGAAAAATTAAAATTATAAAGGTAAATTAAAAAAAATGGAAATTAATAGTGATTAAAGCAACTTTTATGAAAAAATTTATCGAATAAAATTATGGTGTAGCGGGTTAATAGGTAGGCGGGGCGGGTACGGTTTTATATTTTTACCCGTTGGGGCGGGGATGATTTTGGAATTTGTACCCGCCACGGGTGGTGGGGCGGGGATGGGTACGAGTTTTTCTTGGTGGGTACGGGTACGGGGGATCCTATATCCACCACCGCCCCGCCCCAATGACATCCCTAGTCATGTGGACCGTGTAAAATAAATGTAATGGATGATTACTTACATAATCATTTTACCTTATTTTGTATACTACCATAACATATATCTTATACTAGATTTTGCATGTGATGTAAGATAAAATTATAAGACAAAAAATTGTCCACTTGAGCTCATTCCACCCGCCACTTCCATTTCCCCTTCTACACTCCATATATTTGTTCACTACTTCACTCTACCTCTAATACACACTTCACTTCCTTTGCATGTGAACATCTTCTACCATCTCTCTACAATAATTCTCTAGTATACATTATTAATATTACTAAGAAAAGTTAGTGATATTACTAGTATTATTATCAAGGGTTCATATTAACAAGTTACTAGTTCATACTTGTTAATATTTTTGGGTAGTTCTTGGGTGCAACTTGAAGGAGACTTTCTAGTTGAAGGTTTTTCAAGGAGGATCATCCACATCATTTTAGCTCAAGAACAAACTAGTAAGGAGAACTAGTTTGTGCCCATTTTACCATATATTCAATGTAAGGAAATTGTTTTTCCTTATACTTTCTTTTTATGATTTCATATTAGCATGCATGTTACATAGATCACATAAACAACAATTTATGTGATAAATTTATTTTATTAGAGAGTCTAATATGGATCTATGATCTTTCAGATAAACCAAAATCAACTCTACAAAAGAACACCCCAAGGAATTCTCCTCCTTCGCATTGACCATCACAAAGCCAAGAAAGTCATGGGAGAGGTTCACGACGGAGAATGTGGCCCTCACATGAGTGCAATGATGCTTACACGGAAAATCATGCGGCTAGGTTACTACTGGACAACCATGGAAGCCGATTGCCGTAACTACGTCAAACATTGCCACAATTGCCAAATCTTCGCCAACATACAACACATACCACCATCCATTTTATACACCATGACATCACCCTGGCCATTCTCAACCTGGGGCATCGACATCATCGGGAAAGTCAACCCAATAGGCACCAAGGGGCATTGCTTTGTCCTCGTCGCCATCGACTACTTCACCAAATGGGTGGAAGCACAGTCATATGCAGTCTTGACCGCCAAACAAGTGGCCAAGTTCATTCAAAACAACAACATCTGCCGATATGGGGTACCCCATGAGATCATCAGCGATCAAGGCTCTCACTTCCGGGCGGAAACTCAGGCTTTGCTGGACAAATACAAGATCAAACGACATCGATCATCCCCCTACCGTCCCCAAACCAACGGAGCGGTGGAGGCAGCGAACAAAACTCTTGTCACCATTGTTCCGGGTGTAATTCCATAGCAGATTTGTTACCACGTAAGCTTGATGAATGATGTCTTTGCTTGACTCTTCCTTTCGGCCTCTCCTGAAACAATGAACAAACTGAGGGCTCGGCTTGGTACCGAGTGAAGAAAATGTAGATCTATATACATACTAACATACTCATATATGTTAAATTAATTTGTCATAAAATTAAAGGTGGATTTTATCCATGCAAACAAATAAACAAAATAGAGAAGAAATCACATTCTTACATTGGATGTGTCGATTTTATGGGCACAAAAGAAATCTCCTTTTCTTTTGTTCTTGAGCTTTCCTTATGGATGAACCAAGATCCAAGTGTAGGATCTCTCTCTAAGCTTTATACCCAAGGCTTACTCTTAATTCAAATTAATATTATAAGTACTAGTATAATATTAATCTAGTAGAAAGATTGACCCAAAAGTATTATGGACACTTAATATTTTCGGTTTTATGGGAGGAAGAAGAAGAGAGGTTTTTGTCTCTCTAGAATTCTAAACTTTGGATGAGTGAATGAATAATGATGCACTAACACATTTTAGTGTATTGTTAGGTAAATAAGATGAAAAACCATAATGGTTTTTCATCTCAAAAACCGGGTGGAAGGTGTAATACCCGCCCTTTTAGGGACCCTTTGACCATCATTGACTGCCCTCGGGAGCGGGAGTAATCTTAGGAAAGTATGCCAAAACCATCTTGGGGTGCGTATTAAGAGTGGTACTCGATAGAGTAGAGGCTACTCGATCGAGTAGCTAGGTTACTCGATCGAGTAGGGGGCTACTCGATCGAGTATGTTGGGTACTCGATCGAGTGCCGGGTTTTCAGCGAGGGTTTTATATCGCGTTTTGTTAAATCCGCAAATCACTTCCGCCACTTTCCTCCTATCCTTCAGTCGCCTCTTTCCCTTCCCTTCACCTCAAAACCTCCATGGAAGCCTTTGTGAAGATCCTTGTGCCTTAGGAGAGCGTCTCTTGAGTCGGGTAGCGGTCTTTTGCCTTGTCTCTCCCTATAGGTATGTCACAATCATCATCCGTGTCTTTGTCTCTTTAGTTAGGGTTTGCTTGTTAGTAATAGATAATTGTATGGTGGTTATAGGCTTTGCTTGGTCGCATTTGGATGTGTTATCCGTTTCGGCATGGATTGGTTGCGGTTGCTTAAAGGTAGGTTCGCCTACTCGGTTTCTGTAGATAGTCTAGTGTGTCGGTCGTTATGGTAGTATTGTGGTTGTTTGATATAGTAATTGATTGTCTTTGTGTTCGTGGTTGTGATTCTTGGTGATGGTTCTCGAGATGCGTTCTCTACCGAGTGGGGTCGCTTGCGGGGAGTGACTTCACGCCCTAGTTTCGCCCTTCGTGGAACCCGCCACGGAAGGGGATGTGCACATTAATGGACAGGGTTATCGCTCGGTATGATGAGCGGGGCTTAGGTGGGAACGGCTGCGGTCCCCAACTGATGGCGAGGATCGGTCAGTGGACGATCGATGATGAGTTTGGTTGGATTACCTTGTGATTGCGGTTGGGGACCGATATCATTGTTTGTATTGTTGATTGTAGTTGCCATTGTCTTATCTTGTCTCATCTTGACCTTGTGTGGTTGTTTGTTTGTTATGTGTCCGCCGTGATCCCTTATGGTGAGCGATCGGTCTTAGCAGTGTTGATGTTGTTGATAGCCGAGGTCCCGGGCGGGGATGAGTCTTCACGAGATATGGTGGTCATAGCGAGTAGTCTTTGAGTTGTACCTTTGTATCGTATTTTGGTTTGAATCACTTGTAATATCACTGGATAGTTCTTTTATTGACGTTTGATAATTACTTTTCTCGGGCAACCGAGATGGTAACGCCCTTATATGCAAAGGAAGGCCTGGTTAAGGCTCCTCTGGATATGGGGGTGTTACAAAGTGGTATCAGAGCGACGATTTTGGAACCTGTAACAAATGAACATAATGAACGTAGAGAGTCTAATAAAATGAACCTGGTGTATGTGTAATGGGAGCCCCGGCTGATGCTAGATTTTGGGTGAGTAGGCGCCCTCATTTCAAAATCTTGGCCCCATGACACTTAAGCCAGTCACATGGGATGGGAATGTGGAGTCCGTGTGTCTAAGTGTGCTATGTATGTTAATTGTGCCGGAGCTACCTCCGGTTAAGTCTTTGTTAGAATTGATAAGGGTGAATTAGTGATATATTAGACCGTGTATGGTAATTGTCGATGAGATTAGTGAGGTTCTTTGAATGATTAGTGAGCTTATATGATAGCTATGAGATACGTGGCGAAATTATACGTCATGGAGATGCGTGAAAGTGTGAAATCGAATGTGTAATATGAATAGTGAACACGTGGGTGTTTGCCATAAAATTAATGATGACGGAAGTTGTACGTGAGATTATAGATCCTACCGCGATGACTATAATGATAATTATAGTATAGATGAGTAATGATCCGAATCACGGTATGTGGTAATGTGTTTATGCTTTGCTATTTAGTTGAAATTTTTCCGCTGCGTAGTATTTGATTTATGCAAGATAGATTGCTTGGGATGGAATGTAAGACATAATTGAATAAGTGGGTTGCAAAGTGTATATTTATGTGATAAGTGAAAGGAGGAATTAATGTTAATTATACGTTTCAATTTGAAGTAAACACGAGTTTAGTAATAGCATGTAAAGTAAGTTTAAGTGTAATAAAATGACACGGCTAGGTTTATATATAACTCGGTGACAAGTAGACCGAGTTGGGTAATTTGTATAACGTAACGTGATATGTCTCTTAATTGTTGAAGGGTTGTATTTTGTGTGACAATGGTTATAAAACGTGATTGAATGTGATAATTAGTGTCGAATCCCGAACTTAGTTTAGAATCGACATGCGGCGTTGTTTTGCAGGTATCTTCGAGTTACTTAGTGTTCGGACCGAGTACTTAACTCTACTTGACCGAGTGTGAGTGCTTACTAGACCAAGTAGACCTCACTCGATCTAGTTAGGAGGCTATAACGTCGGGATGTGGGAAAATTCCTGCAGATACTCGACGATTTAGCTCCTACTCGATCGAGTAGGGTGGTACTCGATCGAGTACCCCAGGCACTCGATCGAGTAGGTTACTGTTCAGCGAATCCTACGGGTTTTCTTAAAACCCCAAATCTTTCTATTTCTTCTTCTTATTCCTCTATATTTCGACACACCTACACCTAAATCACTCTCAATTCCTTATTCCCTCTCAAATCCTCTCATTCTCTTGGGTTAGTAGTGAATCTTGGGGTTGATTTCTTAGTTTAATTTCGTTTCTCTACTTTGTTCATCAATCAAGGTATGCTATTCTTCCTAATGTACATGGTTTATTGCTTTGAATGTGTTAAAATAGTGAGATAATCTGAAATTTTCGATTCACATGAATATGTAGTTGCTTTTGATAGTTGAAATATGATTCACATGCCTCCTTTCCATGTTTGTTGGTGATTAATTGCTGTAAATTAGATTAGAAATTGCAAATTTGGAATCGAAATTTCTAGGGTTTCCAAAATTGAAATTGATTTTTGGTTGTTTTACAATGGTTAGATGGTAGAATTGAGCCTTAAGTATTGTTTATATCATGTTGGAGGATAGATTTTGATGATTTTACCCTTAGAAAGTTGCCTTAAAACTCCGTCTTAAAAGTGCCTCAAATGGAAATTCGTGATTTATAATTGGAAATTGATGTTGTGAATGACATTATAAGTATAAGTTAAACTTCAATATGATAATAGAAATGACAATTGATGAAAATATGCCAAAGTTGTCTCAGCTGTAAAGACCGTCTGCAAATTTTAGTTGAGTTGTTGAACATAATATGAAAGTGATGATGATATGCTATAAATTATTCTTTCTCTTGAATTAGTAACATGTGACTAGAAGTGTGTTTGGAATAACCTTAGAATCATGCTAGGATATTCAAATTTGCTGAGCATATGTGATCATCATGATAATTCCTTTCACCACTATGGCTTATGAGTAGTAATAATATGAACTTGTATGTTGAAATCGTAGAAACTGCTAGTGAACATGTGTACTTATCTTAATATTCAAAGTAACAACGTGAAATATGTGCTTCACATGCTGAAAATTGTTGATAAATTGGTGTGCCTAGCTGATAAGTTGAATTCAAATTACATGAGGTAAATGGTTGCATGTTTATATAAATTGTTTAAACTTATACCTAAAGCAGATGCCGAGACTGAACCTTGGAACCCGCCAAAGTAAACGGGGTAGGGGTGATCCACCTGAGAGGGGGGAAGCTAGTGGACCGGTGGTACCCGCAGTTCCCGAATACCCTTCTGTTGTTTTTGTTGACTTTAAGCAAAGAGAGCGTTTTGTAGCCTTACAAAAACGCAAAATGAGACCTACAAAGTGTATAGACACCAGTGTGTTAGAGGAGTTGGAGATAGAGACGGATGTCCGTCACATATTCGAGACCTTGGGTTTTACGGGTTTGTATAGGCTGAGGAAGCATACTTACCCTTTTCTTACTTTGGAGTTCATGAGCTCTTTTATCTATGACCCAATGGGTCGTTATTGAGTTTAGATTGATGAATACCAGTTTTCTGTTGACCATGGATTTGTTTGCCTCTCACCTTGGGTTGGCCAAGCCTCCCAAGGATTCCATCACCGATATCCCAGCTGAGTGCGGCGTCTGCCGTCTAATGCCTTGCTTGACTGGGAAGCAAGCTCCCACCTCGAGCAATATGCTGATTAATGATGTTCAGCATATTACCTTGAGGGGTTTTCTCCGTTCTCTCTCGAATCTCCTCTATGACCGAAAGGATATCAGTAAATTGAATAATCATGAGGTCTTACTTTTGATGTCGTACCTCAACCCGGAGCGGGCCAGGAAAGTGGTCTTTAATGCTCCTTCCATAGTTTGTGCTGCCCTTGCCTTGATGGCTTCTTCCTCTTCCCGGTACCTGAGTTGTGGTGCTATTGCCACTCGGTTAGCTGAAAAGCTAACCTCCTTTGAGGCTTCTTCGGCGTACGTGCCTCTAGCTACCCCAGTGCCTACCATGGATCGTGAATACTATCTCGACCTGAAATGGTTGAGGACCTTAGCTGACGGTAGCCTAGCGTGGAGGGTGTGGGGGATGAGTTGGATGAAGGTTCCAGCTCCTGAGCACCTCCCACCCACGGAGCCCTTGGAGCCGACAGTAGTGGCGGTGGACTCCGATGACGAGGAGGAGGAGGATGATGACAGACCCCGCCAGCTACAGACCTATCTCATCGACGGCGTCATTCTCGAGGAGATGTCGGAGCCGACGAAGGGTGAGAATGCGGGAGTTCAGGTGGTGGAGAGACCCGGAGTGGTGAGGGGACCCCGTCGAGTGAGGGAGAGGGCCCCAGAGACTAGGCCACAACCAGTAGCACCACAGCAGCAGCAGTCTTTCCCATGCTACCCGTACCTCGACACCCCGGAGACGCGATCCAGTTACCTGGCGGAGAGAGTGTCGTCCACCTTGACACTCTGGAACATGCACGAGATGGCGTACACTCAGGGGATAGGGACCGAGGGACCTCACCCGGTTTGGTGGAGTGGAGTCGGGGACTACACAGGGGTTTTCCATTCCTACGGGGTGGATCAGTCGACGTGGGGGGCACCTCAGTCCTTCCCTTACGGTGGCTTGACCCCATGGTACGTGGGCCCAGGAGCAGGAGCAGGAGTGGATGCGGGGATCGGGTCAGCAGGAGCAGGTACTTCGGGTGGTGGTGATGATGAGGTGATGTTTGAGCAGCAGCAGCAGCAGGAGTGATACTCCTTGTTTCTATCCTCGTTCATGATTGTTAGTGGTAGTTGTTGTTGGTAGCATGGATAGATTTTCGGTTGTTTTAGTTGAAACTTTATTTATGGACTTGTATCGTTAGGCCATAAGGCCGGATTTGCTACTTTCACTTTTTGCAGGATGATGGAGAGTCGGGGCATCATCCTGACTCAAGTTATGTGACAGTCATGTTTATATATGTTGGTTTATGACGGGTTGTGTAAGGTACTTGACCTGCAGGTACCCGACAGAGTACCCCACACTCTATCGAGTAGCTGCAGGAAAGGAAGAAAGGGAACATTCTGATCTCGGGCTACTCGATCGAGTAGCCAAGACACTCGATCGAGTAGTATGGCACTCGATCGAGTACCGCTACATACTCGATCGAGTGACACTGTTACAGGGGGTTTTTGAAAATTAAAAATGTTCAATTGTTTTATAATTGCGAGTTTAATGTTTAAAGCAGTTGTGAGTGCGTAGTAACACCCTTGAACCGTTGATTTCATATGTTACAAGTCATAATTGAAGTGTTATAAGCGTATTTGTCACAATTAGTGAAGCGGTAATAATTTCTGATTACTTTAACATTGCATACGCCTCATTACGACATATTTATCGGAATTATATCTTCTCACACACTTGTGCATACCATAGTATCATGCCTTCTGGACGGCAGCTAATTAGTCCGGTGGTTAGTGTATAATTGCTAATTTAACGAGTTCGTGCTTAACGAGTAATGTCCGCGATAGATAACATGTTTTAACCCATGTCATGAATCAAATAATAAGTAAAATGCGTGGTAATTTGGGTGGTGAACTTCGGGGACGAAGTTCCTTTTTAGAGGGGAAGAGTAATGTCGCGAAATAAAAAGGTTGTTTTTGAATAATGTTTTGCTTGTTCATAATGTTGTTGGTAGTTGTTTATAATGTTGTTGGTATCATGTGTGAATAATGTTTTGCTTGTTCATAATGTTGTTGGTAGTTGTTTATAATGTTGTTGGTATCATGTGTTGCAAAAAAAAAAAAAAAAAAAAAAAAAATTTGAAATATAACGACTTACTTTCTTTGGTTCTTTAAAGTGAGTTTGATCGTATTTGAATCACGTTGCCAAGTAACATGGTGGCATTAGTTGTACCACATGAAAGTTGATATGAGACATGTTCTAGATTAATGGTGGGATAGTAATTATTGTATGTTGGGAGATCGTGAGTGACGATTCGCATTGCGAGGTGGATGTTTTATATATATATAAAATAACGGTTGACTGTGATAAAGCTTGCATGATAGTGGCAAGAATCGATAGGTTTAGATGTGGACAGTGATGATGATGACATGGGGGGGAGATGGTGTTTACAAGGAGTGATGGTTTGACCGGGAAGATTGGTGAGATTGTGTTGGTTCCGAGTCATGAGTGGGAGAGGTGAGTTGAACTTCGGGGACGAAGTTCTTTTTAAGGGGGGAAGACTGTAATACCCGCCCTTTTAGGGACCCTTTGACCATCATTGACTGCCCTCGGGAGCGGGAGTAATCTTAGGAAAGTATGCCAAAACCATCTTGGGGTGCGTATTAAGAGTGGTACTCTATAGAGTAGAGGCTACTCGATCGAGTAGCTAGGTTACTCGATCGAGTAGGGGGCTACTCGATCGAGTATGTTGGGTACTCGATCGAGTGCCGGGTTTTCAGCGAGGGTTTTATATCGCGTTTTGTTAAATCCGCAAATCACTTCCGCCACTTTCCTCCTATCCTTCAGTCGCCTCTTTCCCTTCCCTTCACCTCAAAACCTCCATGGAAGCCTTTGTGAAGATCCTTGTGCCTTAGGAGAGCGTCTCTTGAGTCGGGTAGCGGTCTTTTGCCTTGTCTCTCCCTATAGGTATGTCACAATCATCATCCGTGTCTTTGTCTCTTTAGTTAGGGTTTGCTTGTTAGTAATAGATAATTGTATGGTGGTTATAGGCTTTGCTTGGTCGCTGGATGTGTTATCTGTCGGCATGGATTGGTTGCGGTTGCTTAAAGGTAGGTTCGCCTACTCAGTTTCTGTAGATAGTCTAGTGTGCCGGTCGTTATGGTAGTATTGTGGTTGTTTGATATAGTAATTGATTGTACTGTGTTCGTGGTTGTGATTGCTGGTGATGGTTCTCGAGATGCGTTCTCGGCTGAGTGGGGTCGCTTGCGGGAGTGACTTCACGCCCTAGTTTCGCCCTTCGTGGAACCCGCCACGGAAGGGGATGTGCACATTAATGGACAGGGTTATCGCTCGGTATGATGAGCGGGGCTTAGGTGGGAACGGGCCGGTCCCCACGCGGGGGATCGGTGGGGATCGATGACAGAGTTTGGTTGGATTACTTGTGATTGCGGTTGGGACCGATATCATTGTTTGTATTGTTGATTGTAGTTGCCATTGTCTTATCTTGTCTCGATCATCGACCTTGTGTGGTTGTTTGTTTGTTATGTGTCTGCCGTGATCCGTTATGGTGAGCAGTCGGTCTTAGAAGGTGTTGATGTTGTTGATAGCTGAGGTCCGGGCAGGGATGAGTCTTCACGAGATATGGTGGTCATAGCGAGTAGTCTTTGAGTTGTACCTTTGTATCGTATTTTGGTTTGAATCACTTGTAATATCACTGGATAGTTCTTTTATTGACGTTTGATAATTACTTTCCTCGGGCAACCGAGATGGTAACGCCCTTATATGCTAAGGAAGGCCTGGTTAAGGCTCCTCTGGATATGGGGGTGTTACAGAAGGGGGGAGTTTTGGGGAGCCAATGCATGCTTGTGTTGTTCTTTACAATAAGCATTAGGATGCAAGGCTAGTCTAATAGGCAATCATTATGCCTTTCACTAATATAATCAACATATAATTAGCTTAATCCCCTCTTGATTTTTCGGCACACACAATAAAATGGAACCCATTTTATTTTGTCAATTTTTGTCAATATGTCACATGTCTTATGTAACATAAATTTGTTATGTATTTTTAACATATTAAAAATCAACGTATTAGTAAAAATACGTCACATACAAAAATCGACTTAGTAATTTCATAATTACTTGTACCAAAATATTTTACCATTTATAAATCACAACAGATTGTATTTATAATTATTCATTCAATTCCGATTGTTTCTTTAAACAATAATTTCATCCGAGTAATGATACAATTCGATTACTCAGACCGTATCTCATATAATCACATTTCAATTTGATACGTAAATTTTACTTCCAAAATCGTCCGTCAATTTTTCAAGTAATTTAATTAACTCGTAACATTATACGATTAATTAAATGATCAATTAAGAGTGTTGCCCTATAGGTATGACCTAGGGGGTCAACTGATCACCACCGTCACACGACAGTAATGTCAAACTCTAGTCAGCCAATCATTACCGATATATGTTGACCAGTTGACAGTAAAAATACTTCCCAATTGTATTCTTTAAAATGAGATTTAATAATGATATTTAAATCATGTGATCGCACTATTGTTGAGGACACATTTCCCAACAATCTCCCACTTGTCCTCGACAAGTGTGCGTCACCAATTCTCTTGTCCTATTACTATCTCGCACTCAATGCAAGGTGTCTTTCGGGTCGAACTTGCAAGTGATCATATCGAGAGTGGTTTCCTCGATCTGGAGAATAACTGATTGACCGGATTTATCCACTCTGGATACCTTCCGAGCGTGGCCACGCATTTCCAGTTCATTACTCCTCGAGTGGCCCTGAGATATTGTTTTAACCCTGACAAGGGGATGGACAATTCCTATCGCACTCATTCCCTTCGACTAGCCACAGCCATCATAACCCAAAATATGCCCATTTGACCCCATTTACGAAGGTCGTAGTAACACAAATCAAAGTTAATCTGAAACTGTGCCATCTTAGGTGAATAGTCTTTAGTCAAAAGAATCGACTCATTAGAATACTATAGCAGCTCTCGCCACAACCATGCTATATAAATTTGCCAGAACTCTATAAGCGGTCATTAGGCCCGACAAAAAGTTCCTAACAGTCTGCCTATGTGATCGACTAGTCATCTCACATGACTCTATGGCATTTGAACTTGCCATCAATCGCATCACACTCTAGTCACTTCGAGACGTCACCTCATACAAGTGACTATGGGCGAATACAATGTTAATCCGTGTTCACTTTAACGGGGTTCAATTGTCACTACAACCCGTTTGGATGTAACAAAGTATAAAAGGAGTTTTTAAAGAAAAACTCGAACGACAAATGTGATTATCACATATGAATAGTAGGTTTGATCTTGCATGTAGTTGTTAATCTAATTTCATATTCTATAATCTAATTTGATCTTGCATGTAGTTGTTAATTTCAATTCAATTGAAATGACATGACTCATCATGTTTAGCCTTTGAGAAGGCTTTGGTTAGTAGGTTTTATCAATTTCTTGTACCTTACTCAACCTTACTACATACTCGTTTTCCTTTGTAATGTATACATTTCCATCACAAAACTTTCTGAGTACGTGTCGAGACCCAATCAAGACATAGGTCCTCTAGCCTAAGAATAGCTCCCACTGTTTTCACAGTGTGCGGGACTCATCCTCTTGCTCATCTCATGATTGCAAGTGTACTCAATTTCCGTTATAAATATCTCTCATTGTTCTTTATTGCCTAGAACGATTCTAGAAAATCTACTTCTTAATTATTATAGCCACAATGGTATCTTAACCATCCTAATGTGTTTTGATTATGGTTTTGTCGGAAACCATGCGCAACCTCAATTGTCAATTGTCACTTGTGTAACACCCTTACACAAAATTGCATCATAAACACTTTGCTTTACTTCCCTAATGCTTCTGCATGCACTTAAGGGTAATCTTTATGGCTTACTTGGCAAAGATTACTTAAATTCGATTTTGAAAAACAATTCATCATACTCAAAGTATACGAAGTGCTATACATCATTTCCTATTTAATTGATTCGGCAGCGGAAGCAAATGGAATCAATCAAATATGTTCAATTTAATTGAACTAGTCATGAATCTTATCAACATAAGACTTCTTATTGACGCTAATATCATGTGGATTTATCTGCATAAATCTAGATATTAAAGATGTATTATAATACTCCAAAAGTCTTAAATCATTCTCAATGATCAATATATCATCCACATATCGGACTAATTAAAATTTCCGTAACTCCCACTAAACTCCATGTATAAATACAACTTCTCGACTTATCGAGAAATGTTTTATCACATGATCAAAATGTTGATTCCAACTCATTGATGTCCTACTTAAGAGAGGCTTAAGACCCTCTCTTAAGTTTCACATTATCTTAGGATTGCAAGAATCTACAAAACTCTTGACATGTATTGAATACATTCCTTCTATTGAAGAAGTGGGTTTTAGATTCACTCGCTATGTATTTCATAATAATGAAACACAATCCCTAAGAAGATCCAAATAGACTTAAGCATTTCAATTGGTGCAAAACCCTTTGCAACCAATCAAACCTTGAAATCTCTCTTTATTAGTGCAAAACCCTTTGCAACTAATCAAGCCTTTTTATTTCGGATTTTCATGGCTCTAAGCCTTATATTGAGTTGTGACTTAAACACTCTTATGTAAGTCATATGTTCATTACTTTCTAGAAGTAATCAATTTGAATCAAACGATTTCTTTGTAAGTTATAAGCTCTTTACTTTCTTAAAAGTAGCATGAATCCATCATTTTCAACAATTTGACGAATTTAACCTCCTAGGTTTTAAAGAAACAACATCTTACACAAAATGTCTCATGTAGCCAAGAAAGACCAGTTTCTTGCGACATAACATTCTTTGTTGCTCTTATCTTACACAAAACGTCTCATGTGGCCAAGAAAGACCAGTTTCTTGCGACATAACATTCTTTGTGGCTCTTGAATAAATTCTCCCACTCTGTCTTCTAGAAATAAACTTGTATTTTTAGAAAGACAGCTTCACGAGCCGCAAACCCGTCGTACTCGTGATAATTGAAAAGGGAAAAATGAGCATTTGTTTCTTGTGAAAACTTACAAACATGGTACCCTTACCATTTCATATCTCATATGATTCGTTTTAGTGGAAAAATAATTTAGACAAAAATGATAAAATCCCCAAAAGGATCAAGTAACTCAAGGTAACTTGATAGAAGTCCAAACCATATCGAATAGCGTTTGATTCCTTATCCAACCACACATTATTTCATAATGCGTGCTAAGAGAGATTAACTTGTGATACTATATCACATTTCCTTTGACTTATATCAAAGTCTTCACTATGATAATCCCATCACGACTTAATCGTGATTCCTTGAACTCTTTGAAATTCTTCAAAGATTTCTCCTTTTACCTTATTAAGTGAACATATTAGCGTCAACTTAAATCGTTGGTAAAAGAAAATGATCAACCTATTTTGGATCGATGATATACAACCTCGATCTCCTTTTCAACCAAAAGGCACGAGACATCTTGCTTTGAATACAAGATACGCATATACCATTAACAATCTAATGGTTTCAAGAGTATTCGATAACTCTTTGCGTTCATCATTCCAAAATTTAAGGTTTAATCTTGGGTTACCAATATGTATCTTACATCATCTACATGATATATGTTATACTAGTTTGGTTTAGAATATAATCACCTTGATAATGGGCTAGCCATACATCAAGTCGTGGTGTATAGGGTCACAAAAAGTGAAAACCTCTTTTGTATCTTAACAAGTTTATATCCTTATTTAGAGTTTATGCACTTAATAGTCATAATTAAGGACAACTTTAAATCCAAAAACTAGATTGAGTACACAATTACTCTATCTCTCGACTTCATTGTTGCTAGTCGTCATATTCTAATCATCCTATGTATCAAACATAATGATGAAAACCTCCACTGGTTTCTAATATTGACGAAGTGGTACTAGCAAAATTTATGTTTAATCAAATAAACATTTAAAGAAGAAGGTCCCATTAGATGTCACACAACTAACTTGTTGATTCTTCAATAATTTGGGGTAGTTTCCTTTCTTGTGTCCAACATTTAAGACAATGGAAACTTCATCGGTCGGGATTGATAGGTTTAGTATCGTCATTCTCAACAACTTTACCTTTAACATTACCTTGTATCAATTCCATTATAATCTTTACTTCTTGAACCTCGTCCTCATCTTAACGGTTTAAGAGAATGCTCCCACTCATTTCAATGAGTCTTTGCTTTGAGAAGCAAAATTGAATTCATGAAGATTACTCTTCATTTGTTCGTTTTAGTCTTAAAACTTTCATTGAAGTGGTTGCGTTATTTTGGTCAATTACGAATTCTGACAAAACTAATTACCAAAATAATTTATCGCTTCAAGGTACTTAATTCACTTAAGTATATGAAAAACAATACATTGTAAGTAGAAGTGTTAGTCAAGAATCAAAAACCTGTTTGATAATGAATAACTTTAATCTATACTCTTTACAAGAGATCCTTAGCAATGGTTCATCCGAGGTCTTTAGAAGAAAATTCATATTTTGTCTTTAGTTACGATGTTTTAATGGAGATTTGAATCAAAAACGAAATGATATCGTTTATGAATAGTGGTAAAGAAATAGAACAATGTGATAACGAAAACTTAACATTCATCGTTTTATTAATACTTGGAAAAACAAGTAAAGCATTTACATAGTGACCTCTACCCAACTATGATAAATGATTCCAAGACCCAAATTCATATCGACTTAGGCACGGTGGGGCCGATACATCCTTTATCAATATAACTCGGTGGATTAACGTTTAATCGATTCTACTTTTAGAACTCTTGGTCGATAATATTACATTAACATTTATCTTTAGCCCAAAACACATCCGACAAGGGCACGGTGGGGCCGATACATCCCTTATCAAAAAACATTTGTTGAGTTCAACCCAAATTTCGAATAAATGTGTCCATGATCCAAATCCACATCAACTTGGGCACGGTGTGGCCGATACATCCCTTATCAACATGAATTCGGTGGATAGACATTTATCACCCACTTCCCCTACGTAACAAGGTTTGTACCCCGGTGGGGCCGAGCGCACTCCCTCGCGAAATAGGTTTTCATGGTTTCTACTATTTGGTAAGGCTATGTCTCAATTAATTGTTTTAGCGAGAGGTCATGTCAATTTATTATCTATCACGTTTTAAGTGAACTAAAGCGGTGAACTACGATAATTTTAATTGACACGGTCGATAAATTCGATAAAAAGACAATGCATCTTTAGTTATGGCGATTTAGCGATGCATGTGACATAAAATAAAATGCAAGCATAAAAGTAAATAAATCCTAGTATGGCCTTTCCTAAAATAGAAAAACTATTTAACTATTACATTTCGGAAACCAACTCCATTGGTCCCTTGAACTTCGGTTGTGACACGCATCTCGAGGTAACATCGTCTTTATGTATCACCATTCTTGAATAAATCCGTCTTTGGGAACTCCGGAATGAATAAAATTACATAATAAATTACATAATTTCCTATTATACATATGTAACTAAAATAAAATAAATCTATTAAATTACAAAACGGTGATACGAGATCACAATAAAATTACAACCGAATCGATATTCCCATACATTTCGGGAAATACCAATTAAAATCTAAGGCCATACTAAGTAAAATTACATAATTCAAAAATTACATAAATTAAAATTATGACAATCATAAAGAAAAATGCAGCATTATAATATGTATGAACATGCCCAATTTTATGCTAAATCGCCTTTAATTTGCCCATATCGTATATTACTCGGTTTTTACGGATTTGCGTGATTTCAACATTTTATAATCACAAAAATTACATAAATTCATATTTATGCACTAGTTAATTACCCTAACCACTTAGGACTCAAAATTTAGTCTTCACTAATAAATTGACTATAATTAACTTATATTACAAAAATTGTTCATTAATAGTCCAAAAATACAAAAATAAGCTATTAAACTTCAAATAAATCACAAAATTTCAAATAAATTTGAAATTTGAAATTTAAAGTCATGAACATTCTGGAAAAATACCATGACACTCATAATGTTCAAAATCTTAGGTTAAAAATTTCGAAATTTTTCCGGAAAAACAATGTTGCGGTTTATCGATTTAAACTAAATAATCATAAAAACATGTGAAAAATTATATTCATAAAATTTTCAATTTTAGATCTGAAAATGATAATAAAATGCAACATGTGATGTTTTTCTTAAGTCATAGATTATGTTATATTAATTTTTCACTAATAATGTCACTATTTATGCTATTTTTCTTCAAAAATCCATAAATCATGCAAAAAGACTTCTTTATAGCCAATTATTTTACACACATCTTGTAAAATTGCATGTGACAACATATTAAAAAACTATGACCAGATTCGAAATTTAACTCATATTAACCTATTTTTCACCTAAATCCGAATTTAATAATGAAAAATCCATTTTTCGAGCATAACAAGTCCAAAATTATGAAAATTTACAGGTTATCTCAAAATAATATATGTGACAACATATCCAAAAATCACTGGAAAATTCGAAGTATAGCAAATTTTAGACCGAAAATGACATTTTTACTCATAAAATCATATTTAAATGTCATTATTGAATAATATGAACAATAAAAATCCGTAAAATTAACCAAAATATCCTAAAACATTTTAGGACCAGAAATATTAACATGCATGGATGAATTTCGTGATATATCATAATAACACAAAATATACAAGTTTTATATGTTATTCTTTATAACTCGGAAAAACTTTTAACCGATTTGCATGCAAAAACCGTGGCTCATGATACCGATTGAAGGAAATGTAGATCTATATACATACTAACATACTCATATATGTTAAATTAATTTGTCATAAAATTAAAGGTGGATTTTATCCATGCAAACAAATAAACAAAATAGAGAAGAAATCACATTCTTACATTGGATGTGTCGATTTTATGGGCACAAAAGAAATCTCCTTTTCTTTTGTTCTTGAGCTTTTCTTATGGATAAACCAAGATCCAAGTGTAGGATCTCTCCCTAAGCTTTATACCCAAGGCTTACTCTTAATTCAAATTAATATTATAAGTACTAGTATAATATTAATCTAGTAGAAAGATTGACCCAAAAATATTATGGACACTTAATATTTTCGGTTTTATGGGAGGAAGAAGAAGAGAGGTTTTTGTCTCTCTAGAATTCTAAACTTTGGATGAGTGAATGAATAATGATGCACTAACACATTTTAGTGTATTATTAGGTAAATAAGATGAAAAACCATAATGGTTTTTCATCTCAAAAACCGGGTGGAAGGGGGGAGTTTTGGGGAGCCAATGCATGCTTGTGTTGTTCTTTACAATAAGCATTAGGATGCAAGGCTAGTCTAATAGGCAATCATTATGCCTTCCACTAATATAATCAACATATAATTAGCTTAATCCCCTCTTGATTTTTCGGCACACACAATAAAATGGAACCCATTTTATTTTGTCAATTTTTGTCAATATGTCACATGTCTTATGTAACATAAATTTGTTATGTATTTTTAACATATTAAAAATCAACGTATTAGTAAAAATACGTCACATACAAAAATCGACTTAGTAATTTCATAATTACCTGTACCAAAATATTTTACCATTTATAAATCACAACAGATTGTATTTATAATTATTCATTCAATTCCGATTGTTTCTTTAAACAATAATTTCATCCGAGTAATGATACAATTCGATTACTCAGACCGTATCTTATATAATCACATTTCAATTTGATACGTAAATTTTACTTCCAAAATCGTCCGTCAATTTTTCAAGTAATTTAATTAACTCGTAACATTATACGATTAATTAAATGATCAATTAAGAGTGTTGCCCTATAGGTATGACCTAGGGGTCAATCGATCACCACCGTCACACGACAGTAATGTCAAACTCTAGTCAGCCAATCATTACCGATATATGTTGACCAGTTGACAGTAAAAATACTTCCCAATTGTATTCTTTAAAATGAGATTTAATAATGATATTTAAATCATGTGATCGCACTATTGTTGAGGACGCATTTCCCAACACCGAGCGTACTCACTCCGACGCTCAAGTCAGTAAACTTAAAGAGATTAAGTTGTGTGTTACTTGGCGAAGTATGTTGTAGAGAGATAAGGGAGTTAATACCAGATGAATAGTGAGTTTTAGGTTAGATCGTGGATCCTTTTCTCAATGAGAGAAGTGGAGTATTTATAGACTTTCACCTTTTGTCACGTAGTGGCCAAGTGGCCAAGTGGCTAGCAGGTGGAAAGACTGTTCTACCCTCGGCCGAGGGACCCATGGCAGGCCGGCCGAGGGGTCTTGGATATGAGTACGCGGATATGTCTCCCGGCTGGCTGATTGACCAGCCGAGACCCAAGTGACAGGCCGACAGGCTGCGTCGGTTAGGCTGTCTAATACGTTAACTTGCTGTGGATGTCTTTGACCTTGCTCAATATGTTGACTCGGTCAGCGGGTGCAGAATATGCCCCATCAATTTGCCCCCAGCGTAGTCTATGCCGTGGTATGGACCTTCGATGAGTGTTGAGCGTATTCTGCGCAAGTTGAAATTTCTTCCCCGGCTTCTTCTTCCTCGGCTTGGTTCTGGCTCGGGCCGTATCATATCCCCCTCCACATGGATGTGTAATGGATATCAAATGTGGAAAAGAAAATGGCGCTGGCTGAGACCGAGGTTGAGATGCCGTGTGCTTTTGATTCCCCCCCCCGGTCTTCGCCAAGCTTGGTTGAACAATGGGCCGTTTGGCGCGAGATACCAAGGAGCGTGTTGAAGAAGATACGTCGATTGGCATTCTGTCAAGGAGCGTGTCAAAGAAGATTTGTAACTGTATGTCGATTGACATTCCGTGGCTGCATGTCTGACACGTGGCTCGGCATTGATTGGTTGTCGCTTCATGGGCTTTGCCCTGATTGGTCCGTTTCATGGGCTTTGCTCTATAAATAGAGCAGTTACCCCCGAATTTTTGGCCACCAAAAATTCATCTTCTCAAAAAAATTTCTTCTCTCTAGCTTTCTTCGACGAAACTTCTCTCTAGTTTTCAAAGCGTTACTCGGCGTAACACTTTTCCAAGGTAAACAAACAAATTTTTTCAACTTTTATTTGTTAAGTATTTGTTGTCATGTCTTCTGCTGATGCTGGACCTAGTACTCCTGCGCCGGGGGGCTCCCCGTCGCGTCCTGATGAAGAGGAGGCACTGGTTGTCACCCCGTTAACCGTTGGGGGTCCCAAGCCGCTTTCTCCTGAGATTGATCCAAAATTTTTGGAGGGTTTTGAGGATGATGATGATGAAGGGACCCATTCTGAGGGTACTGATGATGAGGCGACCCCTTCTGCCGTAGAGAGGCCGCTTGTTTCGCATCACGGTGATGCTCGCCGATCGCCCCGATCGTGCTCGGACAAATAAGTTCGCTAGTTTGCTCCGGTTCGAGCTTTTTGAACACCATTACTCCTTTGGGGAGTATAAAATTGTTATTCCTAAGGAAGGTCGGGCGGTCTGTTGCCCTCTCAAGGGCTGTATCGGCGTATACATCAGACACCTGGAGTATGGGCTCCGGTTTCCTCTGAATGAATACGTTATGGCCATAATTAAAGCCAAGAATGTCGCCGTGGCTCAACTGCATCCGTTGGCCATTAGGACGATTGTTGGTTTTGTATGGTTGTGTCTTTTCAAAGGGGAGGCCCCAACGGTGAACCTCTTCCGCCGGCTCCACCATCTTAAACAGACTACCCAAGCCGGCTCGGGGTGGTACAGCATACAGACCGAGCCGGGCTTCGTCACCGTTTCCAAGCTGACGTCTTGCAAGGACTGGAAGGGGCGGTGGGTATACGTTGAGGTTCCGGAGGATTATCCACTGCCCCGGTCCTTTCAGCACCGCGTCAACTTGCGGTGTGAGAGTCGGGGGGAGCGTGAGAAATATGTCTCCCGGAATAAGCTTAAGATGGACGCCTTGAAGGTCTATCTTAATGAGGATGAAAAGCGGGCAATGAGGTTGTTTGAGGGTGAGAAGGATGGTACGCCGAAGGGATGGATGCCCCCGACGCAGATCATTCTTCAGGATGAGCTGCTCTGCCGCGTCGGCCTCATACCGGCTCTCGAACAGGGTGAGTGGGGTCGGTGTGAGGCCCATCTTTGCTTTTTATGTTTTTGTTTTTGAACCTTGATTTATTTCTTTTGCTTAACTCCTGCTTCGTTTCTTTTGCAGACCGATTTGGCTCGGATCTGTCTGCGGAGATCCTCAAGAGGTTGGGACTTGACGAGGACGGGAAAGTTGGTTGAGCTGCATCCTAAGGCTGAGGCATGATACGTGCATTTTATATAGTCTTTTTAGCCTATTTTATGCACGCATCTCTATGCTTTTACCGTGGTTTTATGCTACGAAATGCCCCGAATATGCTACTTTGGGTTACTTTTTCTTATTTGCAGGAATGAATCCAAAAGTAGTGAAAACAAGCCTAAAACATGTCCCTACGCATGCATTTAGGAGATGAGTTGAGTCGGAGCTTGGAAAGTACTATTTTGAGATGCGCATTGGAGTAAGGAAGTTAGGCGAGCCAAGAGAGTGCTTCAATTTGCTAGTTCCTGCTTGTAATAGCCATATCTAGAGTTATACAACAGTTATTAAGGTGATTCCAGTTGGAGGTGAAAGCTTATCCTCTTAGCTTTCCAACGCCGCCAACCACGCCCTATTTGTCCAAGTAACGAAGGAATGGCAGTCGTTTGAAGTTCAGTGCGCGAAGCAGGAATTACGCGCTGAGAAGTGCTCGATCGAGAACTATTTCTATTCGATCAAGAGCCACTTCTTCTCGATCGAGTGGTTTTAGGATGAATAAGTACTCGATCGACTATTTTTCCTTTCGATCGACCAGTTCCTTTTATGCCTTTGCTCGATCGAGTGATTTAGTTACTCGATCGAGTGGATTTTGCTGACGGGCTGGGCTTTTTAGTTAATTCCGTCATTAGGTTTAATTATACTCCTATTTTCTTATAAATAGGAGTTAGGCTTTTGATCCGGAGGACTTATCCTCTCTAATTACTCTTCTCCCTTTCTCTATACACTGTTACTTTTATTCTTGCTCATTTTCCGGATCTTTTAAATTCAGTAATTCTTTCTTCAGTCAGTCTCATTATAGACGGGCCATTCCCGTCTATACGAAAAGACGGGCCAAATGTCACCACCTTAACGCCAAATGTCACCACCTTAACGTCAAATGTAACCAGTACCATTTACTAAGCTACAACAGGTAGTTTATAAGGTGGTGACATTTGGCGTTAAGGTGGTGACATTTGGCCCGTCTTTTCGTATAGACGGGAATGGCCCGTCTATAATGAGAATTTGTGTTCTTTCTTCCTTTCTCTCTTTTTAATTTAATGTTTATTATTCTTATTTCCTTTATGCTTATTCCCTTTAATTCCATGTCTAGCTAATTCCCCATAGTATGTTAGGATTAGGGAAGCCGTGGTAGCGATGTTTTAATTGACTTATATAGATTAGTCTTGCGATAGGAATTGTATTAGGCAATTTAATTGTTATCAGGTTGAATGTATGCATGCAGGAGACCATAAATCTAGTTAACCCCAACCTGGATCGAAAGATTGGAAGGGAAGGCTTGCTTAATTACAATAGGGTATCGTAGTGAGGGCGAAAGTTAAGCTATTTACGCTCTAGGGCGGTTTAAGGACCGAAAGGTGACGACCATAGCTCTTCTTATCAATAGTCTAATCGCCTTAGTATTCCCGATAGTGTAGCTGCCACGGTGGACCGACCCCTAGCATATTTCCTTTCTCTTATTGCTAATTCCCTTTATCCCTTTTCTCTTGCCTTAGTCTTTAGTTTAGTTAACACAATCAATTCAACTCCATTAGTGACATTAGACAGATAAATCGACAAATAGATAGTACACCGCCTCCCTGTGGAGATCGACCCTACTTATCGCTGACTTCTGTTAGTTGTACTTAGGTATTTTATTTTTGGTACGAAACGACAGTATCAAATTTTGGCGCCGTTGCCGGGGAGGCAATCTATTTATTTATTTGTTTAATTTTATCTGTTTGTAGCCGCAGGGGATTTTTCCCTTGAGGTCGTTTTAATCTTTTGTTTAGTGCTGTTTTGATAGGCCTTACAGGTACTACCTAGACAGTTCTAGGTGAAAGACCGTCAAAGGGAAGGCTTGAGTACCTTTGACCCATCACCAATGTTCTATTATATGGAAAAATACCCGGTGATTTACTGCGGGAGATGTGGTGCTGCTGGGCATAATGCAGTCCTTTGTTTGGCAGAGAATGACGAAGTTTACGCGTTCAGGCAGCGTAGTCAAGTTAGTCAAGCAGCTGTAGTTGTGCCGCCACATCCATCCTATCAATGGCCACCGCAACAAGATCCCCCTGAGATGCAAGAAGAAGAAATTGCGGAGCTGAAATCTTTATTGGAGACAATTGCATCTCAGATGCAAGCTCAGCAAGATTATGATAGACAATGCTCCTCGCGACTTGAAAAGCTCAAAACTGACATTACTCAGTTAGCAGCTGAGATGCAAGAAGAAGAGGTATACCTTGCTGAGAGCGGTTTCCTCCCTGAGAAAACCGTGCTGCCCAATGCTGAAGATGACCTCTATGACTCGGATGACGAGTTTCTATCATATTTCACTGCCCCACACGAAGATTTCAGCGCTGTACAGGAGGAATCACTCGATCGAGTGACTTATATTGGTCGATCGAGTGAATTCCCAGAAGAAAGTGCTCGATCGAGTGAAAATTCCACTCGATCGAGTGAAAATCAGGAGGAAACTGCTCGATCGAATGACAATTCTTCTCGATCGAATAGTCTGGCCATTGGGAGCTTTGGTTCGTCATTTGGGCTTGATTTGGATGACGATTTTCACAATGACAACGGTTATGGTGAGTCTCCCTTATTCAAAGCCGAGTTAGATGCGCTTGAGGCCGAGATTTACGGGACAGACTCCACTGAGGGCGATAAAAGGACAGCTGAGTCGGTAATTACTCCTAGCACGGAAGAGGTAACGAATTCTTTTATCTATGATTCCGTCATTAAGAGTGATCAACCTGAGGTAGTGAACGGTAATTTCATTATTATTTGTAAATTGCCTCGTCTTATTCATGCTTCCTTTTTCAAAGCTATACCCCCTCATATGTGGACGCATAAATTAGCAATTTCTCACCATCCTTGTCATTTTAAAATTGTTAATCTGAATTGGAGTCTTAAATTATCGACAATTGCTCCGTCGCTCCTTTATTTTGTGGATGAATTTAGGAGCGCCCATAGGAAATTTGTTAGACTTAAATGTTTACACATTTTTATTTCCTACTTTGCTATTCCACTTTGGTGCTACTTACTTTTTTGTGTAGCACATGCGCAGCTATTTGACAGGTTGCTGCGCGCTTTGAGCTGTTTTGATTATGACTAATTAGAGAGCTCGAAGAAAAGAAGGTCGAGCTGGGACCTGACTGAAGCTAGCGCTACCCGGGAGGCAACCCGGCGATTTTATTTTGCTTTTTATTTAATTTCAGTTGTAATAAATGGTTTTTATACCATAGACTATCTCAGTATGCTTGTTTTTGTCAGTTGCGGGCTGTTTTTCATTGCATTCTGCAGGAATACGCTGAGGATCACTCGATCGAGTACTTTTTGTACTCGATCAAGCACTTTTGCTGCCAAATCCATTCGATCGAGCATTTCATCCACTCGATCGACCACCTGCAAAATGAGAAACCACTCGATCGACCACAATTCTCCTCGATCGAGTAGTTTTTGGATGCCCTTTCACGCTTTTGACTTGGATTAGCTTCCTGAGACGGTTTTCCGGGCCCTTAGCAACCTCCCATGTTCATGGTCGGTTTGGGGAGGTCCCCTTATTCGCGCATTTTGTGAGTTTTTCCGCTTTTACTCTCTTTCTCTCTAGTTTGCATTTCCTTTCCATGTTTGGGTACAATGGGGGCATTGTACAGCTTGGTTTGGGGAGGTTATGCATCCATATCCGTGTCTGCATATTGTTTTTATTGCATTTCTGTTATCACGTTTAATTTTCTGTTTGCACTGTTATTTATTTCTATAAAAATTTAAAATTCAATAAAAATTTAAAAAAAATACGTCAAATTCAAAAAATTCACGTTTAATTTAGCATATAGGTTGAGTCGGAACGGTAGATTTCAATGATGAAATTGCACTATGTTTGTCTTTTTGCTTAAGCCTTGCATTAAACTTTTATCTTTTAGCTTTGTCTTATTGCATATCTACGAGTTAATGTTTAAATTTAGCTGAACGAATAGACTTGACCTGAAATTTTGGCAACCTACTTATAATTTCTAAGATTTAGACCCGTATAAACTGGTGTCATTTATGACCAGTTTCATGTAGGATTGTGAGTAGTGTACTCCTTGCATAACATGTTCATCAATTTGCGCGTATATGAAATTCAATTGCTTTCTGCCTTCATACATTCGGGTTAGTGGTTGGTGTCACATGCAGAGAGGTGCTTACAATTTCCCTTTCTTTCATTTTTACCCATTTAACTCCACATTAGCCAAATTTGCCAGTTGACCTTTAGCTACATTCCAAATTTAGCCTGCCTTGTCAAGCTAGTTTAGTGTATGTTTTGCGGTATATATTTCATTGTATCAAATTTTGGCTTGTATCTGTTGATTCGGAGTTGGTGATTTATGAAGAAAAGGAGGTTGATGAAAAAAAAAAGGACGTGAAAAAAGAAAAAAAAAGAATTCGAAAAAAGAGACGAAGAACGAGAAAGAAAAGAAGAAACCGAAAAAAATAGAAAAAGAAAGGAAAAATTTGAAAAGAAAAGATGTCGTTTTATGAGATCGGTTTCGCTCCTATGTTCTATCTTATATCATTTGAGGAGTATGTTTGGTTTGGTTTGGTGAGATTTTATGCCGAATGAAGGGCATATGCTTAATTCAAATTGAGTTGGAATCGGATGTTGTTATATGGTTCTGTTTAGGTACTAGCTTGATCACCTATACCTCCACATTCCCATAAATGTTTTGCCTTTTCCTACCCATTGCCTCACTTTACCATATTTTTGTAAGCCCTCACCGTGACAGACCTTGTTTGGTTGGAATGTGTGTACGGTAGCTAGAATTGTCTATCATATTAGTTGCATGCATGTTTATGTGGGTCGTAGTTTAGGTGAGCGACTATTTTTCTTTCTCTCTTACATATATATGTTCACCCTTTGCTTCATGAGAGAAGAGTGACCCGTGAGAGTCCATTGTTAAAGGTCTTGCAAGGTCGACGGTTCAGCTTTGTTTATAAACATCTTATAACTCGTTTGCATTTGACTGTCTGCTATAAGTGTTAGTTTGCTTGCATTAAATTGGTTTAAGCGGGCATTCGTAGCTAGCTCTGAGTTATCCTTTTCCGTTCCTTTAGTTGCATTTCAGTTTACTCGGGGACGAGTAAAGGTTTGGTTTGAGGAGATTTGATACGTGCATTTTATATAGTCTTTTTAGCCTATTTTATGCACGCATCTCTATGCTTTTACCGTGGTTTTATGCTACGAAATGCCCCGAATATGCTACTTTGGGTTACTTTGTCTTATTTGCAGGAATGAATCCAAAAGTAGTGAAAACAAGCCTAAAACATGTCCCTACGCATGCATTTAGGAGATGAGTTGAGTCGGAGCTTGGAAAGTACTATTTTGAGATGCGCATTGGAGTAAGGAAGTTAGGCGAGCCAAGAGAGTGCTTCAATTTGCTAGTTCCTGCTTGTAAGAGCCATATCTAGAGTTATACAACAGTTATTAAGGTGATTCCAGTTGGAGGTGAAAGCTTATCCTCTTAGCTTTCCAACGCCACCAACCACGCCCTATTTGTCCAAGTAACGAAGGAATGGCAGCCGTTTGAAGTTCAGTGCGCGAAGCAGGAATTACGCGCTGAGAAGTGCTCGATCGAGAACTATTTCTATTCGATCGAGAGCCACTTCTTCTCGATCGAGTGGTTTTAGGATGAATAAGTACTCGATCGACTATTTTTCCTTTCGATCGACCAGTTCCTTTTATGCCTTTGCTCGATCGAGTGATTTAGTTACTCGATCGAGTGGATTTTGCTGACGGGCTGGGCTTTTTAGTTAATTCCGTCATTAGGTTTAATTATACTCCTATTTTCTTATAAATAGGAGTTAGGCTTTTGATCCGGAGGACTTCTCCTCTCTAATTACTCTTCTCCCTTTCTCTATACACTGTTACTTTTATTCTTGCTCATTTTCCGGATCTTTTAAATTCAGTAATTCTTTCTTCCTTTCTCTCTTTTTAATTTAATGTTTATTATTCTTATTTCCTTTATGCTTATTCCCTTTAATTCCATGTCTAGCTAATTCCCCATAGTATGTTAGGATTAGGGAAGCCGTGGTAGCGATGTTTTAATTGACTTATATAGATTAGTCTTGCGATAGGAATTGTATTAGGCAATTTAATTGTTATCAGGTTGAATGTATGCATGCAGGAGACCATAAATCTAGTTAACCCCGACCTGGATCGAAAGATTGGAAGGGAAGGCTTGCTTAATTACAATAGGGTATCGTAGTGAGGGCGAAAGTTAAGCTATTTACGCTCTAGGGCGGTTTAAGGACCGAAAGGTGACGACCATAGCTCTTCTTATCAATAGTCTAATCGCCTTAGTATTCCCGATAGTGTAGCTGCCACGGTGGACCGACCCCTAGCATATTTCCTTTCTCTTATTGCTAATTCCCTTTATCCCTTTTCTCTTGCCTTAGTCTTTAGTTTAGTTAACACAATCAATTCAACTCCATTAGTGACATTAGACAGATAAATCGACAAATAGATAGTACACCGCCTCCCTGTGGAGATCGACCCTACTTATCGCTGACTTCTGTTAGTTGTACTTAGGTATTTTATTTTTGGTACGAAACGACAGTATCAAGGCACGTGATCACAGACCGGCCCCTAACGAACTCATGGACCAGCATTTGAAGGCACTGAATGTGACGGCGGCTCAGGCGCAGATTGCCGGTAATGTGCCGCGCCGGAAACCAAAGGCAACGCCTTCGGCGGCAACGGCATCAACCCCAGCTCGATCTGCAATCCCCGTTGTCCAAAAGGAGCAGGTGGTGGTGGTCGTCGATGTTTCAGAAGAGGAGGTCACCGTTGCTAAGGGTCCTCCTCTTTCAAATAAGAGAAAAGAGACAGCGTCTGCTGCTGCCGCTGTTACTGAGGCCGGTAAAGAAAAGGGTCCTCCAACCAAGAAGGCCAAGGCTGGTACGGATCTAACCTGTGGCTCAGATTTAGCTGGTTCATTAGGGATTCCTGATGACAGACTTTCTGACATGTCAATGAATGTTGACATGGATGCTTTGTCAGGGTTTTTTGTAGATCAGCCGCTGCCGGCTACCGGTCCGGAGAAGCGGCCAGTGCATACGGGCGATAAAAATGCCACCGCTGACTCCTCATTCCTGAAGCCTTCCCCCCGCTCAGCTTACGGCGGAGGGCAAAAGATTGTCCAAGATGCTGGCGAAGTGGATTGACATGGCCGGTGCTCACATCATGGAGCAAGAGAAGCTCATGACTAAGGCAGCTCCTGCGCTCGAACGGTTTAGGCTTGAGCTTGCTGCTTCTAAGGAAGAGGCCGAGAAGGCGAAAGGAGACTTCCAGGCCGCCAAAAATGACTTCCTCGCTGAGCGAAAGCTTAGGGAGGATGCTGAGAAGTCGGTCCTAGCCGAAAGGGCCAAGGTTGAGGCGGTACTGGCTGATGCCGCTAAGCTGCGGGAGGAGCGGGACAAGCTTCAGGGTGCTTATGACGCCGCGGTTGGTAAGAGGGAAGAATGGAAGTCTCTGTATTCGGCTCAGGCGAAGGGACACAGGAACACAAGGGCTATCCTCGCCCAGAGGGAAAAGGACATTGAGACGCTCCAAACTGAGGTCATCCCTAACATGTGCGCCCAATACCGGGACCAGGCCGAAGAAGCTACCAGGGAAGTAATCAGAGAGCTCTTTCCTGAAGGCTCCTTCCCGTGGCAAAAATTTGACCAGCTGCTAGATGATAAGGCGGCTGCTGCGGAGGCAAAGATTGCGGAGGAGGCAGAGGCGAAGAAGGCCGCTGAGGAGGCTGCGGAGAAGGCGGCCCATGCTGAAAAGGTGAAGGCGGCCAGGGAGGAAGCTGAGAGGGCAAAGGCAACTGAAGTTGCCAAGTCGGCTTCTGGGTCGTCCACTGATGGTGATGCTGCTACCCCTACTGATGGCGAGCAGAAGCAGGCATAGGGAGACGGGCAGTCGTCACCCGATTCACCCGGCCCTTCAGACAGTTTCAGCTGTTCGGGGGCCAACTATTGAGCCTTTCCTCCCTGCCATCTTTTTTGGCGCTTTCAATTCTTATGTCTGTAACCTTTTGCTGTACCTTTCTCTTTTTTTGTTGAACTTTGGTAGGTAGTGCTTAGGCTATCCCTATGGGGACGGCCGTCGACTTCTTTCTTGTATTACCTGTGAACATTTCAATAAGAGTTGGTTTATTTTGCCTCCGGCTTGGCCGAGGTCTTTATCTCATTTTCATCTGAGTTGTCTTCTTACGTTATTAATTGAGCGCTTCTTTTTCTGTTTCTACCTTCGGCTTGGCCGAGGCAGTTAGAATGCGTATCTCAACTATACTTAACGTTTTTAAACATGTTGGCATGTTGGTCGCTTCCTCCACCATCTCCGGTCTTAGCCGAGGCGGTCAGATTTGCTATCCCAACCACCGTTGTGAACATGTTAGCGTATCGGTCGTTGTGTCCCCGTCACTCCCGGCTTTGGCCGAGGCAATCGAGGTTAACGGCTCGACAGCGTTCGTATCTGTAGACGTGTTGATCGCTTCCTCTTTCACTCTCGGTCTGGCCGAGGCGTCCGATTTGCGTTTCTCAACAGTGCTTATACGTTCCTAAGCATGTTGATCGTTGTGGCGAGTATCAACTGCTGTTGGCAGATCGCGTTTCCCTCGTCACTCTCGGTGAGGCGATCAAGTTTACGTTTTGACTGCTTTCCGTACCCCGACATATTGATCGCTTCCTCTGCCACTCCCGGATTGGCCGGGGCGGTCAGATTTGCGTTTCTCAACAGTGCTCATACGCTCTTGTTCTTCGGTAGTGACTATGGAGGGGACAAGTATTTTGATGGAAAACTTGGATTATTCTTCATAAAGTGTAATCATGCGTTGGGGTGTCCACAACGGTTTCGGACACTTCCGCCGTTATACAAAATATTTCCTTAATTTGTCCGTGTTCCAGTGGCTCATCAGAGGAACACCCTCCATGTCTGTCAGCCGGTATGTACCCGGCCTCATTTCTTCAACCACTTTGTAGGGTCCTTCCCAGTTGGCCGTCATTTTGCCATGGATGTTTCCTTTGTTGGTGGCGGCCGACTTTCTTAGGACTAGATCTCCTACTCTTAAGTCCCTTTTGTGGACTCTGCGGTTGTATGCTCTTCTCATTCTGTTTTGGTAAACGGCTAAGTTGAGCCGTGCCGTGTCTCGACTCTCTTCGACCAGGTCTAGGGAGGCTTTCAGGCCTTCCTCATTTTCGACTGGGTCAAAGGTTTGCGTTCTAAATGTAGGCACCGCTGCTTCAATTAGTAGGACGGCTTCAGACCCATAGACAAGGTGGAATGGGCTGTACCCCGTTGCTTCTTTCTCCGTGGTTCTAAGGGACCACAGGACGCCGGGTAGTTCATCAGCCCACCTTCCCTTTAGATCTTCAACCTTCTTTTTCAGCCCGTTTAGGATTATCTTATTAGCTGCCTCCGCCTGCCCGTTGCTCAGAGGATGGCAGACGGAGGAGTATGCAAACTTGATACCGAGCTCTTCTAGCCAGTTCATTACCATGTCACTCCAAAACTCTCGGCCGTGGTCAAGTACCATGACTTGGGGTAACCCAAAACGAGTTATGACGTTCTCCCAAATCACCTTTCTTACGGCCGCCGTGGTCTTGGCAGGTACTGCGACAGCTTCGACCCATTTGGTGAAGTAGTCAACGGCGGCGATCAGGTACTTCCTTCCTCCGGAGGCCGTCGGAAATGGCCCTAATAAATCCATCCCCCACGGTGCAAATGGTAGGGGGCTAAGTACTGGTTGCAAGTCTCGGGAAGGTGCGTGTATCACCGGAGCATGCATCTGACAGTTCTTGCACTTCTTGGTCTTAACTCTGGAATCCTCAAGCATGGTAGGCCAGAAGTAGCCGGCTTGGAGAGCTTTGTGGGCTAGCATTCTTGCCCCCATGTGATGTCCACAAATGCCTTCGTGAATCTCTGTCAGTATGAGCTCCGCGTCGGCTGGGCCGACACATTTCAAAAGTGGTCTTATTACGGACCTTCTGTATAGTTCTCCTTCGAACACCAAGTACCTTGCGGCGATTCTTTTTATCTTCTGGGAGAGACTGCGGTCCTCCGGTAACTCTTTTGTTAGTTTGTATTTCATTATCGGAGTCATCCACGTCGTCTCGGCTTCTATGTCGCCCACCATGCCGACGGTCTCAGTGATGATTTTAGCATTCCTGATATCCACCAGCACGGTTCGTCTGACATTCTTGATGGTTGAACTGGCAAGTTTTGAGAGAGCGTCGGCTCGGTTGTTCTCGACACTGGGATGCATTGGATTTGGAAAGATTTCAATTTAGCAAAGTGTCGGCTTTTACCCTTTCCAGGTATCTTACCATCCCGTCGTCTCGAGCCTCATACTCTCCCTCGATTTGGTTAGTCACTAATAGTGAGTCCGTCTTTAACACAATGTGTTCCGCCCGACGACTCTAGCTAGCTCGACTCCGATTATCACCGCCTCGTATTCGGATTCGTTGTTTGAGGCCGAGAAGGTAAATTTCAAGGCATACTCAAACTCGTCCCCGTTTGGGGTGATGATAAGGATGCTTGGCTCGAGCTACATTCGTCGTAGAGGATCCGTCGGTATATACTTCCCATACTCCGGGATTTGGTTCTTCTTGATATGTGCACTCGGCCAGGAAGTATGCAAGTGCCTGCCCCTTTATCGAGGGCCTCGGCTTGTATTGAATGCCGGCCAGGATAGCTCTTGCCCATTTGATGAGCCTGCCGGATTGTTCAAATTTTTCCAATGCTTTCTCCAATGGTTGGTCGGTTAAGACCGTCACGGGATGCGCGTCGAAGTAAGGTTTCAGTTTCCTTGCGGCAACGACGACAGCAAAGGCTGCTTTTTCAATCAGTGGGTAATTTCGTTCGGCGGGCAGCAGTGTATGGCTGACAAAGTAGATTGGGCGTTGCTGCTTGTCTTCTTCTCTGATGATTATGGCACTGACCGTGGCCGAGGTAACTTCTATGTATAGATATAGCGTCTCCCCCAGCATCGGCCTGGACAGGGTCGGGAGAGTTTGAAGATGAGCTTTCGGTTGCCTGAAAGCTGTGCTCTGTTCCTCCCCCCAGCTGAAGTCTTTATTCCCTTTTAACACTTTGAATAATGGGGTGCTCTTGTCGGCTGACCGAGAGATAAAACGGGCGAGAGCCGCCATCCTCTCGGTCAGCATCATGACCTCTTTTCGATTCCTCGGCTCCGGTAGGTTCAGTATTGCTTGGACTTTCTCTGGATTGGCATCAATTCCCCTGGCGCTGACAAGCACGCCGAGGAACTTACCTGCCCGGACACCGAAGTTGCATTTCATTGGGTTAAGTTTCATCTTGTATTTCCTTAGTGAACAAAATGTTTCGCTCAAGTCGGCCAAGTGCTCTCTGTCAGACTTGCTTTTTACAATAGCATCGTCGACGTAAGCCTCGATATTTCGCCCTTTTTGATCTTGAAACACTTTGTCCACAAGCCTAGTGTAATTTGCGCCAGCGTTTTTCAAACCGAACGGCATCATTTTATACATGTATGTGCCGTGTATAGTGATGAATGCGCACTTAGGCATGTCTTCTTCGGCCATGAATACCTGATGGTATCCTGAGAAAGCGTCTAGCAGGCTCAGCATAGTGTAGCATGCCGTTGCGTCAATTAAACTATCTATTCGAGGTAAGGGATAGCAATCTTTAGGGCATGCTTTATTAAGATTTGTAAAATCAACACACATCCTCCACCCCCTGATGACTTCTTCACCATTACAACATTTGCTAGCCACTCAGGGTAAGTGCAAGGCATGATAAAGCCCGCCTCTAATAGTTTGTCTACCTCGGCCTTGATGGCCTCATCTTTCTTGGCCGAGGAGTTCCTCATCTTCTGCTTGACAGGGCGAGCGTTGGAGAGCACGTTCAGCTTGTGAACGATCACCTCTCGGCTCACGCCTGGCATCTCGGCTGTTGAGTATGCGAAGACGTCTTTGTTCTTCCTCAGCAGGTCTAGGAGATCGGCTCTGAATTTTGGCTCCAGGCCGACACCGACAGTTACGGTGCGTCCTGGGTCAATTTCTATTTCTTCGGTCTCGGCTCCCTCGACCATGCCGACGATGTTAATCGGATCACCCTCCTGTTGTAAGGATGGGCTCTTCCCCTTCTCTGATTTCTTCGCCACTTTGAGGGATTGCATGTTACACCCTCTGGCAGATATTTGGACATTGACAATTTCATCTCTCTCGTCCTTTGAGACGAGCTTTTGTGCCTCCCCCCGGTCCGAGACATACATCAATGTCAGGGCCCGGATGGACATCACTGCATCGGCCTCGCTCAAGGTGACTCTGCCTATGAGAACGTTGTAGGCAGACGAACCATCAATGACCACGAACTCAGACCAAACATTTTTAGCCGCATCCGCTTGGCCAAACATCACCGGCAGTCTGGTAGACCCCAGGGGTACCAGGTAGGCCGGAGAAGTTTGTATAGTGGGTTGGTGCGGGGGCTCGGGTCCTCAATCTTCGAGGCGAGATTGAGGAAGCATTCCCGAACATGATGTTCGTGTAGGCGCTGTATCAATTAGGCACCTCTTAACCAAGTGGTTGGCTATGTCCGGGTGGACTACCGGGTCATTTGTGCGGGGCTACGACTCCTTTGTAGTCTTTCCTTCCGATGGTTATATCGGGGACGGTGGAAGCGGGGATCGCTGTGGTGGGCACAAAGTTGATGGCTTGGTAAAGCTCATTTAGGTGCCGTTTGTGCCCATTAGCCGACCCTCCGTTCTCGTTTCCTCCGATAACCACCTGGATCACTCCCATCCTCCGGAATGCGATTTTCTGTTCGCCCGTCGAAGCTCGTTTAGGGGCCCGGCTACGTACTTGCCGAGGGCCCCCTTTCGGCTCAGCTCCTCGATGGCATTCTTCAGATGCCGACAGTTGTCGGTCTTATGGCCGGGCTGGCCGTGGTAATCGCAAAATTGGCTTGCGTCGCCTTCCGCCTTCGTCTTGGGGGCCTTGCCCACTTACGCCCTTCGTTCTTGCTCGGGCGAAGACCTCGGCGGTGATTTAACCGGGGGTGAGACTGCTGTACCGCTTCGGGGTGTATGGTCCCGAACTCCCCTCGGCGCCCGCCGAGTTCATTTTCTATTAAATTTCTCGGGACGTGACCTATTATTGTCACGGCGTCCTTCATCTCTCGTTATCCCGTAAGTTTGCTCCTCTCGGGTGCCCGGCCGGCGTGGCTTACCGAGGTCTTGTGATAATCCTCCACCTTTATGGCTCGGTCGGCCATCTTTTGTGAGTCCAGGTTGAGGTCTTCACACTTGATGAGCTCATTTTGAAATCGCCTCTTGGTAGGCCTTTCATCGCGCGAAGGCCGCCAATTCGGTGTTCGGCTCTCGGATCCGTCGAACCTTAGCGTCAAATCTCTTGACGTAGCTCCGGAGGGACTCGTCCTCCCCCGTCGGATAGTCGGGAGATCGATGTCTCCACGGCCCTTCGCTTGTTGCAAGCGTCTTTCGGGCTATGAAGTTATCTCTCGAGTCGGCATAGCAAGATATCGAGCCATTGGGTAGCCCCTTGTACCAACTCTGAGCCATGCCATGGAGGGTCGTTGGGAAGACTCGGCACCACACCTCATCGGGTTGCTCCCACACCGACATATACGACTCGAAAGCCTCGGCATGGTCGGTTGGGTCGCTATCTCCTTTGTATGATATGGGGCGGCTTCGACTTAGTTGGCACCGGGACTTCGAGGACAAAGGCATTGAGGGGCTGTCTGACCACGTGCCGAATGACACGCGGCGATCGGCTCCTCTCAATCCTAGTCCGGCTTCTCTCCCCGCGGCGGGAAGGGCTTCTTGTTGTCTGACTTTGGAAAGTCGGACTTCTTTCTTCACTTCTTCGGGGGTGGCCTCGTTGGTGCCGCGGCGACGCTATCCTCCCGCGAGGTGGGGAAAGACTTTGGTCTGCCACTGACACCACGGGCACCGCCGGTGTCCTTGCATGCCCAGCTCCTTGTATTGCTTCTGTTAAGTTGATCGGAGTCACTTTATGGGCCCTGGCCACCTGCGGGTGTGCTGCCGTCACCGTCGTTGCGGCGGGGGTGATCGGCGTATTACCCATCAGGTCTAGGAATAGCTTCAGTTTGGCTGCATCGACCACATGTCCCATGACAGTGACTTGGTCGGTGGGCAGCGGTGTTTCTGGTAGTATGGGCATCCCGTACGCCGGTTGAATGACTCGGTCGGTGGGGGACTGCCCGATCTCAGAATTAGGAATCGTTTCATCCTGGTAGAATGCGGTTTCGTCACTCACAATTACTTCTTGTTGTTTTGACATCTTCTTAGTAGAGCTGATCATGGGCCGGGCTTATGCGGGCTTGGGCCGGGCCGGGATGATAAAAATGGCCCACATGTGCGGGTTGGGCTGGACCGGGCCAAATGAGAGGGCCTATTTAGCGAGCCCAAGCTCAGCCCTTATGGGCTAAATCGGGCTTTTGGGCCTATATGGGCTTTTCGGGCCCTAAAATTTACGACTTACAAAACGAGATAAGTAGTATAATACCTTCAACTTGTACTTTAAATGTGCACTTAGTATAAAAAATCGTACAAAGTATGATGAAATACATATGAATTAATCTCCAAAAATAGAATAAAAGACAATCATCGACAAATTATAATGCTTAATCATATCTAGTAGATATGATTTATGTTACGTGAACATCGCTTTTAAATCTCAATAAATATATACATGAGACCATGAGTTTATAAGGAATTATATATAAAATTTACGCTACTTAAACAAATTTTATAAGAAAAATATTCCTTAATTAATAAATATGGGTCGGGCCGGGCCAAAATTTGGGCCAAATGCTTGGCCCAAACCCGGCCCAAAAGTACATTGGGCTTTTTTGAGCCGACCCATGGGCTTTTTTGGGCCAAAATAAAAGGCCCAAGCCCTTCAAAAAAGCGGGCTGGGCCGGGTCGGGCCAATGGGCTTGGGCCATTTGATCACCTCTACTTCTTAGCTTGCTGGGTGGGTTTTGTTTTGTGTTTTTTTTTTTTTAAGGGATTTGGCTAGCTTTTAGTATCTCTTCCCCACAGACGGCGCCAATTGTTCCGGGTGTAATTCCAGAGCAGATTTGTTACCACGTAAGCTTGGTGAATGATGTCTTTGCTTGACTCTTCCTTTCGGCCTCTCCTGAAATAATGAACAAACTGAGGGCTCGGCTTGGTACCGAGCGTACTCACTCCGACGCTCAAGTCAGTAAACTTAAAGAGATTAAGTTGTGTGTTACTTGGCGAAGTATGTTGTAGAGAGATAAGGGAGTTAATACCAGATGAATAGTGAGTTTTAGGTTAGATCGTGGATCCTTTTCTCAATGAGAGAAGTGGAGTATTTATAGACTTTCACCTTTTGTCACGTAGTGGCCAAGTGGCCAAGTGGCTAGCAGGTGGAAAGACTGTTCTACCCTCGGCCGAGGGACCCATGGCAGGCCGGCCGAGGGGTCTTGGATATGAGTACGCGGATATGTCTCCCGGCTGGCTGATTGACCAGCCGAGACCCAAGTGACAGGCCGACAGGCTGCGTCGGTTAGGCTGTCTAATACGTTGACTTGTTGTGGATATCTTTGACCTTGCTCAATATGTTGACTCGGTCAGCGGGTGCAGAATATGCCCCATCAACCATTATCAAGAAAATGCAAGACAACTACCGCGATTGGCCGAGCAAACTCCCATTCGCACTCTCGGGATATCGAACCTCCATTTGAACACCGACAGGCGCCACGCCCTTCTACCTAGCATACGGTATGGAGGCGGTTCAACCGGTAGAGTTAGAGGTCTCATCTCTACGCATCCTACTGGAGAGTCAAGTCCCTGAGGCGGAATGGACTCGTCGAAGGTACGAACAACTCACTCTTCTAGACGAGCGGTGACTCAATGCCTTGCACAACGTCCAGCTATACCAACGACGTATATAACGGGCATTCAACAAGAAGGTTAAACCCAGAAATCTCCAGGAGGGCGACTTGGTCCTCAAATCAGTTCGAGCACCATTACCCGTCGATCCGAGGGGAAAATTCAAACCCAACTGGGCCGGGCCATACCTGGTCAAGAAAATACTTTCGGGGGGCGCAGTGAGACTGAGTGACCTAGATGGGGAGGACTTTACAAACCCGACCAACCTAGACCAACTCAAGAAATACTACCCTTGAACCCTATCAATCAACAACCTAGCCTAGTTTTGCAACTAGCAAAGGCAACGTCCATTTGCACTACAACAAAACAACCCCCTGAACTACGAGCACGGTTTGATTTCACCTCTTCGGGTGGATACGTAGGCGGTCCCTCTTATGCCTGAGGGATACAACCGCAAAACCCAAATCAAATTTACAAAACACTTCGAACTACGATCATGGTTTGATTTCACCTCTTCGGGTGGATACGTAGGCAGTCCTTACGCAAGAAGGATACAACCATCCCCACATACAAAAAACATCCTCATCAAAAAAGAAGGAAGGGAAAACCATTCCCTTTCCCACCAAAAATACAAAATGAGCCTTTCTCCCTTTCCACAAAATACCACTTTCCCAAGTGCAAACGTTTAGGACGGTTCAAATCGGATTGCCTTTACGAAACGGGTGGAAGAAACAAGCGTTCACAATTTTCGACACGAGCAATCCTCTTATTTAATTAATAATGGGAGGGATTACAATTTCAACAAATAAAGCTCGACAAGTCTACAACTTGTCAAAGCTAAGGTGTCAACTAACACACCTCACATAGTAAAACTAGCACAAAACACACAATAACTAGCTAGTACAACATAATAAAAACCTACAACATTACTACAACATAGTAATAAAACGGGTAATGAGGTCTTCACTCTTCCATTCTACCCTTGCCTTTTCCCTCGGGGTACATCTTCCCCTTGTTCTTCTTGTTGGCTCGCCGAGCATGGACTTCCTCCTCATAACGGATCCTCAACGGATCTAAGACGGCGACGGCCTCCGGTCTAGCACAAGACCCCATGTTCGACCCAAGACGAGCCAATGCACGGCCCACCATACTCTTGGGGCCGGAACTCCTCCTCTTCGGTGGTCTCATCACATCGGGAGTAGCTCCATCAACATACTCCTCAAAGAAGGCACGGTTGGCCTTGCCAACCTCTCGATACTTCAAGTCGACAACCTCGTCCTTACGGAATTTGGATCTCTCTTCCAAGGACGGAGCACGTGACCACTTGACATAAGCAGGAGTCACCCATGTCGTGGCAACGGGGTCTGGCACCTCCCAAAGCGGCCGAGTGGCCCACCACCTTTCGAAGAATTCCACAAACTCGGAGTTCCGTAAAACATTCTCTTGGACAAGGGTATCTTGAGCGGGCACCTTTTGTTGACACCCCATTTGCCTCATGAGCCTTTCGGGATAAATAAAGGAGACAACCTTCAAACCCACCACCATCAAAGAACGAGGACTAGCACCCGAAGCGGGCAACCCCGTGAAGGACCTCAAGTGCCACCACGGCACCACCCAACGGATATGAGTACCACCCTCCTCCGCCAATCTTGCGGCCCAATAGGCCTCGGTGGAAGCAAAACTATCCGGGTACAATTTCTTCCTCATGGTAAGATGACGGAAGGAATAAGAAGAAGGATTAACCGGAGGCTTAACATACCTTAGCCTCTCCAATAGCCACACTTGGAGGATCCTTGGCGATCCAAAAGAGGGAGCTTCTCCGCAAGAGCCTTCCTTGTCCAAGGCTTGGTTAATCTCTCCAAGCACCAACCATGATGGATCTCTACCATGCTCCATTTGCTCAATCACATGGATAAGGGTCATGCTACCGTGGCATCTCAGCCCCTTCTTCTTCAAGACATCAACAAAGAGGTACACATGGACAAGGCAAAATGCAAGAGCCCTTCTCCTAGCCACCTCCGAGACATTAGCATCTAATCAGTTTGAAAAGATGTTGATAAGAGCCAACATATCCACACCATGTGGAGCAAGAAGAAAGTTGACTTGACTTGTCGACAAACCCAACATGGAACGGAATTTCTCCTTGTAGCACAACTGAGTCGGAGAAAGCACCGGAGCACAACCCGGCCACCCACCAATGGCTCCGACCTCTTCGGCAAGAGGACAAATTTCACCTTTCGGGAAAACGAAAACATGATGTTTCGAATCCCAAAACCGAGAACATGCTTCAAGAAACGAAGGTTGCACCTTGACCTAACGAAGCACCAACAATTGACCAACTCCCATGCAATCGAGTTGATACCTTTCGGGAGGCGACAAATCCCGACACCATTGTCGCAATGCGCTCTCAAAAGCATCCATGAAATATTTTTGTGGAAGAAGAAGAGGTTTTGTAGAGATGTTTTTGTGTTTCGGATGATGAAACAATGAAGCGCAAACGTCCCTATTTATACAAAATGATCAGCGCATTTTTTCAGAAAAGAGGAGAGCCGGCTTCCATCGCCGAGTAGCTCGCGCCTCTTTGAGGCTTCCCCGGGATTCCCGCTGTTGACTTGTCTCTTTCAACATGTGTTTTCTCCTGACACCTCAAATCTCCCGCCAGGAACCTTGCGCCTCTTCGGGATGATCCGGGAAATTTTGTGTTTCTTCATACTCACATTTCCTAGTTTTCGCGTTTTACGAAATCCGACACGGTTTCCATGACGCAGCTTTAAACATACGGATTTTTCTTTCTTTTTTTTAAAAGGGGGAAGGGCTAGTCGCCCCGATCCGCGACGGATCGTTTCCATGTCAGTCGAAATTCCGAAAATTTTTCGCTTTTTCGCAATTCAAAAATTCGAAAATTGATAACACGACATCAATTTTCCTCAAAAATTCAAGCACTCACAAATTCGAGTCTTGACCTCAAAAGCCAAATGTACTCGCAAAAATCCTTTCCTAAAATTATTTCCTGACGGTTTGAGTTTTTATATTTTTTCGAGTCAATTTTCAATAATTTCGATGCAATTTAATTCATGACACGAGTTAATTGCTCAAATTTTCAAATCAATTCCTTTTGAATTCCAAACGCGACGATTTGTCACGGAATTTTCAAAATTTCGATTTTAACCAAGTCATCTTGGTTAATTTTTTGATTTTCAATCAAATGCTTCTACGTGTTTACGTTTATGCGTATGTGTTATCTGTTGCCTGTTTTCTACACTAACGATGCAGGAACTGGTGCAAAGCAAAAGGAGAATCAACAGCCGACAAGCGCTCCTCCGAAACGCAACACAAAAAAGCCAAAAATCACAAAATAAACCACAATCCAAAAACACATATATACAAACCGCCTTACGCAAAAAACATCGACAACGTCTATCATACAGACACTGGCCTAAAACAAACGTCTATCATACAGACACTGGCCTAAAACAAACGTCTATCATACGTGACACCACCTAAAACAAACGTCTATCATACGTACACGCCTAAAACAAACGTCTATCATACGGACATCGGCCTAAAACAAACGTCTATCATACATGACACCGCCTAAAACAAACGTCTATCATACGTACATCGCCTAAAACAAACGTCTATCATACGTACACATCGCCCAAAACAAACGTCTATCATATGCATACACCGCCTAAGACAACGAATGGGGGCTATCTGCCACCTACCGAACTAAGCACCTCTATCCTCTCAAACAGAAAGGAAAGGGAGCAACACGGGAAACAGGGGAGCAACAGCGGAAGCAGAGGAGGTTACCATGACGATAACCCCTCACTCCGGCTCCATGACAAAAAAGAAGACAATGTCTTGCAGATTTCGGACGATACGACAACCGGGGACCGTAGCTTAGCATGCTACCCCGATGTTGACCCCACTCACCGAATTCAACTGCGATCAAGGTCAACAACGGGGGATAACACACTCGCATCGACCCCCAATCATCGGGTCGTCCCGTCCATGAGCCACAACGAAAAGGACAAACCACCCATATTAGCCGCCTATCCAGGATCTCTCGCAGACGACGACCAACGATCGATACCGATCATTTTTTCGGACAAAGGCCGCCAGGGAGAAACACAACCAAGCCTGTAACAAAAAACAGTCGACTCTCCTCCTCCGGGATCGACTTCCTCCTCCAAAGCCTCGACAACGGACCCCATCGGTCCCAAACGATGTCCTGCAATAAAAAACGCAAACAAAAAACGTCAGCCGAAATTTCGGCATTACGACGGCCTGAAATGGGTAAACCCAAAAACAAAAAAACAACCTGCAATACAAAAACAAGGGGCAATCCCGCCCCAAACCATTCACAAAAAAACACAAAAACGACTTGCCCCTCTTTTCAAGCAAAAGACGAGTCAAAACCACAAAAAAGGCATTTCGAGACCCATACAAGGTCTGCCAACAACCCAAAATACATTCCCGACACAATGGGGATTTTTCTACGGTTCAAAAGGGCAATTCATACGCTAATTTGAGCCCAAACCGGTCAAAAATTCAAAAACGACCGCAAAAAAGCAAACGTGATTTTATCACGCCTCAAGGTGACCTAAAATACCAATAAGGTCCATTTCAAGGCAGACTGACTCAATTCAAGCCCAAACAGACGCTTATTTTGTCAGACGTAAGACCGTCGCAAAAGGCAAAAATCCAATTTTGCCCACAAACATCCAACGAAGGTCCTTAGATGGCAAACACGGGTTTTCTCAACTACAATACAACCTAGTGGGACCCACTATCCAAGCAAATAAACTTGGCATTGTGAAATGAGACGGTTTCTCGCCTCATTCACGTTTTTCGAGCACAGGGAGCGGGAACGGGGACCAAAATGCAAACTAAAAGCACCCCTATACTCCTAAACAGGTGTCTAACCTAATGCAAACATGAATTTCACTCGAAATTGGCTCGATCAAAAACGCCCAATTCGATTTTTAAGGCAAAATTTCGCCCTAATTCAATCAAGCTAAAATCGACAAATTTGAAAGGATTCAAGAGGAAGTACTTACCTTGAGATGACATTTGTTGACAATGGCGCAAGCAAAAGCAAGCTAGAAGGTCCTTTAATGGCGATTTTGGCGAGATTTTGAGGTTGAAGATAAATAATCATCCGCAGCTCAACCTCGCGTCTTTTTAACAGAAAATAGGGAAGCCGGCTTATATCGCCAGGTGGCTCGCGCCTAAACCAGGCCTCCCCCTTTCTTTTTCAGCGAAATTTGGGCTTTGGCCCAATTTCCCATAACAAACTCCAAAGTTTTCGTTGACGATATTGAATGTCGTCACTTTCTCAAAAAAAAACAAAACCAAATAGTGAAAATTCAAATTCGCTATTTTCAAAAATCTCAAGCAAACGGCGATCAAAACCGCCAGCTTCAAGAATAATAGCGAAAATTCAAAATCGCTATTTTCCTCCAACTTCAATCAGACAGCGAAAATTCAAAAACCGCTATTTCTCCAAATTTCAAGCAACGGCGGCACATAAACCGTCACTTCAATCAAATAGTGGAGATTCCAAATTCGCTATTTCTTCCAAATGTCAACGGCGGCACATAAACCGTCACTTCAATGAAATAGTGAAGATTCCAAATTCGCTATTTCTTCCAAATGTCAACGGCGGCACATAAACCGTCACTTCAATCAAATAGTGAAGATTCCAAATTCGCTATTTCTTCCAAATGTCAACGGCGGCACATAAACCGTCACTTCAATCAATGGTGAAGATTCCAAATTCACTATTTCTTTCAAATGTCAACGGCGGCACATAAACCGTCACTTCAGACGTAATAGCAGACTTAAAATTTGCTATTTCCTTTAAAAATTAAGACAAACGGCGATCAAGACCGCCACTGCAAATTCAAACCGAATGGTGAGAATTCCAAATTCACTATTCCTTCAAATACCAGCAGGGGGCTTCCTCGCGAAACCCGCTAATTCCAAAAACAGTGATAGTGAGAATCCATACTCACTATTTCCCCAGCGACATCACGAGTTCGCTACTTTCAAAACAAGCCCATTCGACGCGGCTACTCACATGGTCCATTAACCGACCGTACCATGGCTGGCGAGCCTTTGTCCGCACTCTTCCAAGGACACATCCCGAAGATGCCTCGGGTACTTTTCCTTGTCTCGGCTGGTGAGCCTTGCAACGCATCGCGGCTGGCGAGCCCTCCTCACGTACGCACCGCAGCTGGCGAGCACTTATCCGCAACAATGCAAGGACATATCCGAAGATGCCTCAGGTATGACTCCTTCTTATGGCTGGCGAGCCTTTGTAAGTAGTCTAACGGACTTTAAACGACCCGCACGGACAGTCGACAGACTCTAAACTGTTCCCGACGACAGGTCCTTGGCTCGTACCCTCGAGTCGCCTTGGCGTCGCCCTTCCCGACGGCAGGTCCTTGGCCCGAATCCTTTCGAGCCGCCTCGACGTCGCTTGGGTCTTCAGGTTGTAATCTTCCATTGACCTTGGGACTCTACTTTGACTTTCGCCATGTCCAAGCCTCGGTCAAAGTGGGGGCTCAGAGATACCCAAAGATTCTGCTGAGACTCCAACAAACACCCGATGATTATCGGACTACAACATGTTTTGGATCGCAGCGTTTGATCGACAGTTTGTGTACAACTTTACGTCGGAAAACTTAAAACGATTTCGAAAACAAAACATTTCAAAACATTTAAAAAATACCTGGAATGTTTAATGCACGGCGACGGGGTCGCAATGACACTAACTAGAGTCAAAACCGACACCGAACCAAAATACGACTCGAAAATTCAAATCCCGACTCCAACAACGAGTCAAACCGAGTCAAACACAAAAACCAAAATATCTCAAACCTTCTATGCTAAGTTTTCCCGGATTCATGTTGGTCAAGTACCAAACATGTGACTAAAAAACCTAGGATAGAACAAATCATGATTGCGTTTGTTGTGATAGTGACAACACAACTCGAAGTGCCGCGACGTGGCTCGCGCCTCTTTGAGCAGCCCAGATGGCCACGTCGCTCAAAACTCACACAACCACTCATTCTCCTATAAATACCCCTCAAATGTCGCCCATTTGAGACTTACGCGAGTGTCCGCCCCCTCTTTTCTCCCTTAAAATTCTCGACTCGACTTCTTAAGTCACAACCCGACGCGTATTTACGACCTACCGATCGTAAACACGAGCCTTACACATTGTTTGGTACCGTCATCGTGCATTAAATCACTTGTCCGACCACTTTAACCACTACACCATCACTAAACTTTTAAAACACTCTTTACTTACCAAAAACGGTTTTAAACCGAGTTTTTTCCGATCAAACGAGTTATTACAACGTCGGTCACTCGCCATAACCAAACATGTAAGTATGAGGGTGTAAAAATCCTCTTTTATTATGTTTTCATTTGTTTCATGACTCTAACATGCTAAAACATGCATAACATGAACCAAAACATGGAATAAACGAGCCAAAACCGATTTTTGGTCCGAGGCGTAAGCCCTTAGGTCGCCAATCGGCTCGCGCCTAAATGGGGTACTGGACCGCAGATCAAACGTGTTTGTTCTCGCCATTTCCCATAATCCATTTTTCATATTTGTAATCGGTTTTCACCATTTCAAGTATTTTCGAAACCTTGTTGTTTTATTTCACATGTTTTAACCATAAAGCATTTTTCGCCCTTGGTTCTTCATACCATGACGGTTAAATCCGTATTTCGGTGATAATATTTGGTTAATGACATTTAAAAGGTATTTTAAAGCCTTTTATTTCATTTCTTTATATTTTCAAACAAACATATTAGTCACCAACACGAAATCATCCTTGGTTCTACATTCCATGCCGGATTTTAACCCGGGTACGATGATGAGTATCGACTAATCACATTCAAAATGGACTTAAAACAATTAGTCCATAATCATTTTCAAAACTATTCATGTCAAGTTTGTCAAATCGAACCCGACACCGAATATTATCAAATAATGATGATTATTCGAGTCTAGTTCTTCAAACCAACAAGTGCGGTCTAAACGACCCTTTCAAATCAAACCGGGTTCAAATACCCATTTTCAACACGTTTTATAGCGTTTTCTAAATAGTCAGAACACGGCATACAACCGTTGGATAACCCGCACCTCAAACAGGCTCTCCTTTTCTCATTTTCAAAACCAGAGGGAGGCCCCTTACACCGCCGACTGGCTCGCGCCTCTTATAGCCGTCTGGTACAGGGCCTGTTCCCTTCCAGCATCAGTCCAGGACGATCCCGACTTCGGTTGACCCGGATATAGGACGGATCAGACGACTATTCAATTATTCAAAACCATATTTGCAAAATGCCTTACTAAGACAAATGGATCGTGTTATGCACCCTAAACCCAATACGGTAAATGGATGTTTAATTTCCGTCTTGCATGCAAATAAATCATTAATCCAACTCGACATCTTATACTTGATACTTGGATTAAATCAACCGACTTAGAAAGCTCTCATATGTTAGGTTTAAATCATTGGATGCGCATTCATGCATTTAAACCGTTTTATCAACCTTTGCATTCAACCAACCAAGATCGATCAGTAGAGGCCGCTAGACGCGGGCGGGATTGGGTGTCTGATTAAAGGGCTTCCCAATACGTACCTTCACCTCTTACTCAGAAACTTTGGATAGTGGACGACCTTATCCAGGGCGTACGAGAGTCATTCTAGAGATAGGATACTAAAGAGGGACGATTTCCTTATCTTTAGTACCTATGTCAAACGCTGCTTTGTGCTTCGATTTGACTGAGGTATAAAGTGGAATTCGAACGGGTTCCAGGCATCCCACAAATGCTTGGTGGCGACTCCGAACATCTCTAATCGTTTCGAGACCCTTACCGAGACGAAACCGACCGATCCAAAACGATCCGGTCGAAGGCATTTTTACGCCACCGAGCGTGGCTTTCAAAAGACCGCTGCACGTCCACCGATCGACTGGGCTTGCAGGTGGCCCGCGACTACGGACCGGTAGATGGTCCGAAATCCACAGACCGAGACGTGGCCCATGACCACAAAGAGGGAAATGATTTTTGATAATGGACTCAAGGTTTGAAAGAATGAAGTTGGGCGCAAAAGTGAGTCACAAAGACCTCGACAATCGGATCACTCGAATCGGTTATAGCCTTATAGGTCGGATCATATTGGATTGGGGTTGTTTTGGGTTAATAACGGATTTGGGTTGGTTAGTTTATGTCGGGTCATCAATGGAGGATAACTGATGAGTAGAGTTTGGTCGGGTTAGATTATTAACGAGCTTGGTTACGGTGAGATTAGGGGTGACAATGAGTTGGGTCAAACACGAGTTTCTCCTAGCTCGGTTTGTACTCATGAAATAAAATTCGAGCTCGAGTTGATCAATTCACCCAAACTTGAAAAAATTGAGCTCATTATCATTCTCGCGAGCTTTTAGCCGAGCTCAAGCCTATATATAATTATTAAATTATCGTTTTTTTTTCAATATTCTCAATACCAGAAGTATTATTCAAACCAATGAGAACATTTGATATGGTTATACAAAGATATAGTCATGATAATTTTTATAAAATAAGTGAAGATATTATTTAATTTTATCAAACAAGATATTCTTAATTCTGCAATCTCCCCTCTTTGGTATGTTGTTTGAGTAACTAAGGCTCTGTTCTTTTGGACTGAAACGAATCTGATCTGATCTGAACTGAACTTATAGGATCTGAACTGAACTTATATGATCTGAACTGAACTTATAGGATCTGAACTGATCTGAATTTATAGGATCTGAACTTAACTGAACTTATAGGATCGATCTCGAATCAACTTATAGGATCTCGAATCGAATCGAACTTATAGGATCGAATCGAATCGAACTTATAAGATCTGAACTTTTCTGAACTGAACTTATAGAAGCCGAACTTAACTTAATTTTATTTTATTTTATTTTATTTAACTTAACGATTATTATTATTATTATTATTATTATTATTATTATTATTATTATTATTATTATTATTATTATTATTATTATTATTATTGTTGTTGTTGTTGTTGTTATTATTATTATTACTTGCCAAGAGAGAACTGAAGGAAATGTAGATCTATATACATACTAACATACTCATATATGTTAAAATTAATTTGTCATAAAATTAAATATGGATTTTATGCATGCAAACAAATGATAAAAATAGAGAAGAAATCATGTTCTTACAATGGGTATTTCGGTTTTATGGGCACAAAAGAAATCTCCTTTTCTTTTTTGTTCTTGAGCTTTCCTTTAATGGAAGAAACAAGATCCAAGTGTAGGATCTCTCCTTAAGAATTATACCCAAAGCTAACTCTTAATAAGATCAATATTATATGAACTAGTATAATGTTAATCTTGTGAAAAATTGAACCAAAAATGTTTGGTTTTTAGCTCCTAAAACCGGGTAGAGGAGAAGGAATTTTGGAGTATATTATCTCTCTAATTTATCATTAAAATGTAGAGAGGAAATTTTTATTTCTTACACTAGAAATTATGAATGTGAATGAATGAATAATTTAGAGGAGAAAAACTCTCTAAATGCTCTAGGAAAAACCGGTGGGGGGAGGAGCTTTAGGGGAGCCAATGCATGCCCATATTTGTCTTCACAAGGTAAATAGGGTTGCATGGCTACTCTTGCTTTTTAATCATTATGTTTTCTATTTAAAATATAAACACAATTTTAGCCTAATACTCCTCTAATATTTCGGCACTTTTAGTTAATATGGATTCCATATTATTTTTGTCAATTGTCAATATGTCACATGTCACATGTCACATAAATTTGTTATGTATTTTTAACATATTAAAAATCAACGTATTAATAAAAATACGTCACATACAAAAATCGACTTAGTAATTTCATAATTACTTGTGCCAAAATATTTTACCAATTTATAAATCACAACAGATTGTATTTATAATAATTCATTCAATTCCGATTGTTTCTTTAAACAATAATTTCATCCGAGTAATGATACAATTCGATTACTCAGACCGTATCTCATTTAATCACATTTCAATTTGATACGTAAATTTTACTTCCAAAATCGTCCGTCAATTTTTCAATTAATTTAATTAACTCGTAACGTTATACGATTAATTAAATAATCAATTAAGAGTGTTGCCCTATAGGTATGACCTAGGGGGTCAACTGATCACCACCGTCACACGACAGTAATGTCAAACTCTAGTCAGCCAATCATTACCGATATATGTTGACCAGTTGACAGTATAAATACTTCCCAATTGTATTCTTTAAAATGAGATTTAATAATGATATTTAAATCATGTGATCGCACTATTGTTGAGGACACATTTCCCAACAATCTCCCACTTGTCCTCGACAAGTGTGCCACCAATTCTCCCGTCCTATTACTATCTCCCACTCAATGCAAGGTGTCTTTCAGGTCGTACTTGCAAGTGATCATATCGAGAGTGGTTTCCTCGATCTGGAGAATAACTGTTTGACCGGATTTATCCACTCTGGATACCTTCCGAGCGTGGCCACGCATTTCCAGTTCATTACTCCTCGAGTGGCCCTGAGATATTGTTTTAACCCTGACAAGGGGATGGACAATTCCTATCGCACTCATTCCCTTCGACTAGCCACAACCATCATAACCCAAAATATGCCCATTTGACCCCATTTACGAAGGTCGTAGTAACATAAATCAAAGTTAATCCGAAACCGAGCCATCTTAGGTGAATAGTCTTTAGTCAAAAGAATCGACTCATTTGAATACTATAGCACCTCTCGCCACGACCAGGCTATATAAATTTGCCAGAACTCTATAAGCGGTCATAAGGCCCGACAAAACGTTCCTAATGATCCGCCTATGTGATCGACTAGTCATCTCACATGACTCTATGGCATTTGAACTTGCCATCAATCGCATCACACTCTAGTCACTTCGAGACGTCACCTCATACAAGTGACTATGGGCGAATACAATGTTAATCCGTGTTCACTTTAACGGGGTTCAATTGTCACTACAACCCGCTTGGATGTAACAAAGTATAAAAGGAGTTTTTAAAGAAAAAACTCGAACGACAAATGCGATTATCACATATGAATAGTCAATGCCTGATTACTATTTCATATTCTATAATCTAATTTGATCTTGCATGTAGTTGTTAATTTCAATTCAATTGAAATGACATGACTCATCATGTTTAGCCTTTGAGAAGGCTTTGGTTAGTAGGTTTTATCAATTTCTTGTACCTTACTCAACCTTACTACATACTTGTTTTCCTTTATAATGTAGACATTTGCATTACAAAACTTTCTGAGTACGTGTCGAGATCCAATCAAGACATAGGCCTTCTATCCTTAGAATAGCTCCTTTGGTTTCGCAGTGTGCGGGACTCTTCCTTCTTGCACATCTCATGATTGCAAGTGTACTCAATTTCCGTTATCAATATCTCTCATTGTTCTTTATTGCCTAGAACGTTTCTAGAAAATCTACTTCTTAATTAACATAGCCGCAATGGTATCTTAACCATCCTAATGTGTTTTGATTATGGTTTTGTCGGAAACCATGCGCAATCTCAATTGTCAATTGTCACTTGTGTAACACCCTTACACAAAATTGCATCATAAACACTCTGCTTTACTTTCTTAATGCTTCTGCAAGCACTTAAGGGTAATCTTTATAGCTTACTAGGTAAAGATTACTTAAAATTCGATTTTGAAAACAATTCATCATACTCAAAGTATATGAAGTGTTATACATCATTACTTATTTAATTGATCCGGCAGCGGAAGCAAATGAAATCAATCAAATATGTTCAATTTAATTGAACTAGTCATGAATCTTATCAACATAAGACTTCTTACTGACGCTAATATCATGTGGATTTATCTTCATAAATCCGGATATTCAAGATGTATTATAATACTCCAAAAGTCTTAAATCATTCTCAATGATCAATATGTCATCCACATATCGAACTAATTAAAAATTCCGTAACTCCCACTAAACTCCATGTATAAACAATTCTTCTCGACTTATCGAGAAATGTTTTATAACATGATCAAAATATTGATTCCAACTCATTGATGTCCTACTTAAGATTCTCTCTTAAGTTTCACATTATCTTAGGATTGCAAGAATCTACTAAACTCGAGACATGTATTGAATACATTCCTTCTAATTGAAGAAGTGAGTTTTAGATTCACTTGCTATGTATTTCATAATAATGAAACACAATCCCTAAGAAGATCCAAATAGACTTAAGCATTTCAACTGGTGCAAAACCCTTTGCAACCAATCAAACCTTGAAATCTGTCTTTATTAGTGCAAAACCCTTTGTCACTAATCAAGCCTTTTATTTCGGATTCTCATGGCTCTAAGTCGTGTATTGAGTTGTGACTTAAACACTCTTATGTTAGTCATTTGTTGATTACTTTCCAGAAGTAATCAACTTGAATCAAACAATTTATTTTGTAAGTTATAAGCTTTTTACTTTCTTAAAAGTAGCATGAATTCATCATTTTTAACAAGTGACGAATTTAACCTCCTAGGTTTTAAAGAAACAACGTCTTACACAAAACGTCTCATGTAGTCAAGAAAGTCCAGTTTCTCGCGACATAACATCTTTGTGGCTCTTGAATAATTTCTCCCACTCTGTCTTCTAGAAATAAACTTGTATTTTAGAAAGACAGATTCACGAGCCGCAAACCCGTCGTACTCGTGATTATTGAAAAAGGGAAAAATGAGCACTTGTTTCTTGTGAAAACTTACAAACATGGTACCCTTACCATTTCATATCTCATATGATTCGATTTAGTGGAAAAATAATTTAGACAAAAATGATAAAATCCCCAAAAGGATCAAGTAACTCAAAGTAACTTGATTGAAGTCTAAACCATATCGAATAGCGTTTGATTTATTATCCAACCACACATTATTCCATAATGCGTGCTAAGAGAGATTAACTTGTGATACTATATCACATTTTCTTTGGCTTACATCAAAGTCTTCACTTTGATAATCCCATCACGACTAAATCGTGATTCCTTGAACTCTTTGAAATTCTTCAAAGATTTCTCTATTTACCTTATTAAGTGAACATATTAGCGTCAACTTAAATCGTTGGTAAAAGAAAATGATCAACTTATTTTGGATCGATGATTTACAACCTCGATCTCCTTTTCAACCAAAAGGCACGAGACATCTTGCTTTGAATACAAGATACGCATAAACCATTAACAATCTAATGGTTTCAAGAGTACTCGATAATTCTTTGCGTTCATCATTCCAAAATTTAAGGTTTGATCTTGGGTTACCAATTTGAGTCTTGCATCATCTTTATGATATATTATTCTAGTTTGGTTTAGAATATATTCACCTTGATAATGGGCTAGCCATACATCAAATCGTGGTGTATAGGGTCACAAAAGTGAAACCTCTTTTGTATCGTAACAAGTTTGTATTCTAATTTAGAGTTTATGTACTTAATAGTCACAATTAAGCATAACTCCAAACCCAAAACTAGATTTAGTACACAATGACTCTATCTCTCGACTTCATTGTTGCTAGTCGTCATATTCTATTCATCCTATGTATCCAACACAATGATGAAAACCTCCACTGGTTTCTAATATTGACGAAGTAGTATTAGCAAAATTTTATGTTTAATCAAATAAACATTTAAAGAAGAAGGTCCCATTAGATGTCCCACAACTAACTTGTTGATTCTTCAATAATTTGGGGTAGTTTCATTTCTCGTGTCCAACATTTAAGACAATGGAAACTATATCGGTCGGGATTGATAGGTTTAGCATCGTCATTCTCAACAACTTTACCTTTAACATTACCTTGTATCAATTCCATTATAATCTTTATTTCTTGAACCTCGTCGTCATCTTAACGGTTTAAGAGAATGCTCCCACTCATTTCAATGAGTCTTTGCTTTGAGAAGCAAAATTGAATTCATGAAGATTACTCTTCATTGGTTCGTTTTAGTCTTAAAACTTTCATTGAAGTGGTTGCGTTATTTTGGTCAATTACGAATTCTGACAAAACTAATTACCAAAACAATTTATCGCTTCAAGGTACTTAATTCAATTAAGTATAAAAACAATCCATGGTAAGTAGATGTGTTAGTCAAGAATCAAAAACCTGTTTGATAATGAATAACTTTTATCTATACTCTCTACAAGAGATCCTTCCAATGGATAAAACGAGGTTTTTAGAAGAAAAATTCAAATTTTGTCTTTAGTTACGATGTTTTAATGGAGATTTGAATCAAAAAAACGAAATGATATCGTATATGAATTGTGGTAAAGAAATAGAAAAATATGATAACGGAATAGTGGAAAACTCAACATTTATCGTTTTAATAATAATACTTGTAAATAACAAGTAAAGCATTTACATAGTGACCTCTACCCAACTATGATAAATGATTACAAGACCCAAATTCATATCGACTTAGGCACGGTATGGCCGATGAAACCCTTATCAATATAACTCGGTGGATTAACGCTTTAATCGATTCTACTTTTAGAACTCTTGGTCGATAAAATTACTCTAATATTTATCTATAGCCCGGAACACATGCAACTACGGTCGCGAATACTTCCGTTGAGCTCAATCCAAATTTCGAATAAATGTGTCCATGATCCAAATCCACATCAACTTGGGCACGGTATGGCCGATGAAACCCTCATCAACATGAATTCGGTGGATTGACATTTATCACCCACTTCCCCTACGTAACAAGGTTTGTACCCCGGTAGGGCCGAGGGCACTCCCTCACGAAATAGGTTTTCATGGTTTCTACTATTTGGTAAGGCTACGTCTCAATTAATTGTTTTAGCGAGAGGTCATGTCAATTTATTATCTATCACGTTTTAAGTGAACTAAAGCGGTGAACTACGATAATTCTAATTGACACGGTCGATAAACTCGATGAAAGAAGATGCATGTTTTAGTTATGGCGATTTAGCGATGCATGTGACATAAAATAAAATGCAAGCATAAAAATAAATAAATCCTAGTATGGCCTTTCCTAAAATAGAAAAACTCTTTAACTATTACATATTCGGAAACCAACTCCATTGGTCCCTTGAACTTCGGTTGTGACACGCATCTCGAGGTAACACCGTCTTAATGTATCGCCATTCTTGAAGAAATCCGTCTTTGGGAACTCCGGAATGAATAAAATTACATAAAAATACATAATTTCCTATTATACATTTGTAACTAAAATAAAATAAATCTATTAAATTACAAAACGGTGATACGAGATCACAATAAAATTACAACCGAATCGATATTCCCATACATTTCGGGAAATACCAATTAAAATCTAAGGCCATACTAAGTAAAATTACATAATTCAAAAATTACATAAATTAAAATTATGGCAATCATAAATAAAATGCAGCATTATAATATGTATGAACATGCTCAATTTTATGCTAAATCGCCTTTAATTAGCCAATATCGTATATTACTCAGTTTTTACGGATTTGCGTGATTTCAACATTTTTATAATCACAAAAATACATAAACTCATATTTATGCATAAGTTAATTACCCTAACCTCTTAGGACTCAAAATTTAGTCTTCACTAATAATTTGACCATAATTAACTCATATTTACAAAATTGTTCATAAATGGACCAAAAATTACAAAAATAAGCTATTAAACTTCAAATAAATCACAAAATTTCAACTAAATTCAAAATTTGAAATTTAAACTCATGAACATTCTGGAAAATTACCATGACACTCATAATGTTCAAAATCTTAGGTTAAAAATTTCGAAATTTTCCGGAAAAACAATGTTGCGGTATATCGATTTTAACTAAAATAATCATAAAACATGTGAAAAATTATTCTCATCAACTTTTCAATTTTAGATCTGAAAATAATAATAAAAAGCAACATTTGATGTTTTTCCTAAATCATAGATTATGTTTTATTAATTTTTCACTAATAATGTCACTATTTATGCTTATTTTTCTTCAAAAATCCATAAATCATGCAAAAAGACTTCTTTAGAGCCAATTATTTTACACACATCTTGTAAAATTGCATGTGACAACATATTAAAAAACTATGACCAGATTCGAAATTTAACTCATATTAACCTATTTTTCATCTAAATCCGAATTTAATAATGAAAAATCCATTTTTCGAGCATAACAAGTCCAAAAATTATGAAAATTTACAGGTTATCTCAAAATAATATATGTGACAACATATCCAAAAATCACTGGAAAATTCGAAGTATAGCAAATTTTAGAACGAAAATGACATTTTTACTCATAAAATCATATTTAAATGTCATTATTGTATAATATGAACAATAAAAATCCGTAAAATTAACCAAAATATCCTAAAACATTTTAGGACCAGAAATATTAACATGCATGGATGAATTTCGTGATATATCATAATAACACAAAATATACAAGTTTTATATGTTATTTTTTATAACTCGGAAAAACTTTTAACCGATTTGCATGCAAAAACCGTGGCTCTGATACCGATTGAAGGAAATGTAGATCTATATACATACTAACATACTAATATATGTTAAAATTAATTTGTCATAAAATTAAATATGGATTTTATGCATGCAAACAAATGATAAAAAATAGAGAAGAAATCATGTTCTTACAATGGGTATTTCGGTTTTATGGGCACAAAAGAAATCTCCTTTTCTTTTGTTCTTGAGCTTTCCTTTAATGGAAGAAACAAGATCCAAGTGTAGGATCTCTCCTTAGGAATTATACCCAAAGCTAACTCTTAATAAGATCAATATTATATGAACTAGTATAATGTTAATCTTGTGAAAAATTGAACCAAAAATGTTTGGTTTTTAGCTCCTAAAACCGGGTAGAGGAGAAGGAATTTTGGAGTATATTATCTCTCTAATTTATCATTAAAATGTAGAGAGGAAATTTTTATTTCTTACACTAGAAATTATGAATGTGAATGAATGAATAATTTAGAGGAGAAAAACTCTCTAAATGCTCTAGGAAAAACCGGTGGGGGGAGGAGCTTTAGGGGAGCCAATGCATGCCCATATTTGTCTTCACAAGGTAAATAGGGTTGCATGGCTACTCTTGCTTTTTAATCATTATGTTTTCTATTTAAAATATAAACACAATTTTAGCCTAATACTCCTCTAATATTTCGGCACTTTTAGTTAATATGGATTCCATATTATTTTTGTCAATTGTCAATATGTCACATGTCACATAAATTTGTTATGTATTTTTAACATATTAAAAATCAACGTATTAATAAAAATACGTCACATACAAATATCGACTTAGTAATTTCATAATTACTTGTGCCAAAATATTTTACCAATTTATAAATCACAACAGATTGTATTTATAATAATTCATTCAATTCCGATTGTTTCTTTAAACAATAATTTCATCCGAGTAATGATACAATTCGATTACTCAGACCGTATCTCATTTAATCACATTTCAATTTGATACGTAAATTTTACTTCCAAAATCGTCCGTCAATTTTTCAATTAATTTAATTAACTCGTAACGTTATACGATTAATTAAATAATCAATTAAGAGTGTTGCCCTATAGGTATGACCTAGGGGTCAATCGATCACCACTGTCACACACGAAGAATGTCAAACTCTAGTCACCAATCATTACCGATATATGTTTACCAGTTGACAGTATAAATACTTCCCAATTGTATTCTTTAAAATGAGATTTAATAATGATATTTAAATCATGTGATCGCACTATTGTTGAGGACACATTTCCCAACAAGAACATTGATAAAAAAAAAATTATAGTCTAAAACACAAGGTAAAATAATAAAAATTTTCCCCTTTATATGCATTGGTTTGTTCATACATTATACTACGATTACATTACGATAATAAATAAATCACATATTATATCTTTTTTTCTAACCATTTATTTCCATATTATCATAATCCTCATCACTTTCATCTTCACTATCACTCTCAACAACGGATCCATTGCCTCGCCAAATGTTTTTGACTATGTTGTTTCGTACCTAATACATGGCCTTATTCCGCTTTTTATCAAATATGCCCAAATCTATTGTGACGTTGAAATTATTAATGAGAGGAGTGATTTTTTTTAAAATAATAATGTATGTATCGAATAATTAATGTCAAATGTTTTGTATCGGTCTTTAAAAATAATACTCCATATATAGCTTTTCTGAACTAAATTTATAGGATCTGAATTTTTCTTAACTGAATTTATAGGATCTGAACTGAACTTATAGAATCTGAACTGAACTGAACTTATGGGATCTGAACTGAACTTATTGGATCTGAACTGAACTGAACTTATAGGATATGAACTGAACTGAACTTATAGGATCTGAACTGAACTTATAGGATCTGAACTGAACTTATAAAATCTGAAGTGAACTGAAATTAAGTGACTTTAAGTCCAAAAGAACAGGGCCTAAACCCCGTAGCAACTTAGAAGATTCAGATATCATTTAAACTTCAATGCTGAGTAGTCTTCATTTTATTGGTGAGAATTTGTGCAAGAATGTTGAGGAGTGAGGTATTATAGTTTTCCTGGTTAAGTGGCTATGTTACTTCGACACTCCATGTTGGTTGGACTCTGGAGGCACTTAGACATTTGATCACTAAATCATATCTTGATACCGAACGGGTGGGGGCACGACTCAAATTAAGCACGAGTGTTTTATACGTCTAGTTTGTGTCGATTAATATAAACTTTGATGATGTGTTTGTTGCGGTTTGGGGCAATGCGACCATGCATTCCATCTTCACTTTGCATCTTGAAGTGGGTGAATTCGCAAACGTCTCAAGCCCATTGCCCTATGTGCCGCCGAGAATGGCAGTTCAAGGGTGGAGAATGATTCTCGTTCTCGTGAAGGAACTTATGTTTTAAGTATATTTGAATTCCCAACTAGGTTTGTGACCCGTAAAAAATTCACGGGTTTATCTGTTTTAGTTTTGATATTTTTATCGCATTGTTAATATTTGTTCGAGCAATTAGTTCTTGATCTATTTAAAAATATACAAACTTGAAATACATAGAAATTAGTTAGTTAATACCTTATTTCTTTGACAACTACTTTGGTTTATTTTTTTAAATCAAATCCTGCAAGTGACAATGTGGTAGCTACTAATTTTGAAAAACTTAACAACAGAGCAATGACAAAGACGACTCATTATATATACGTGTGTTTTACTCCGCAATATAATAAAGTGTTTTTTAAATATTAAAAGTTGAAACCATCCGTATATAATAAATTCCGTATGGAAAAATCTCCAATGACGCCTTATAAGGTTGTAAACTCAATACCTCAATACAGTCATCTCCAAATTATTTCCAGACCTCTCCATCAACCTTCCCATAGAAATATCTTTGAAGTTTTATCACCACGTGCGTGCAAGCTTCAAATATTATTTACATCCGAAAAACATTTATTATATCGATAGAAAAATATTAGATATGATTCAACGGTATGGTCGGTATCTACTCCATGTATTACGAATTAAATTTTCATTTCAATTGCTCAATAATCTAAACAACTTCATTCCCTAAATTCGAAAAATTCGAATTCCAAAAGGGGTTCATAAAATTTTTTAAGTTCCTTATTACTATTTCAAGAATTTGATCCATCTCTTATACTCCCTCTATTTTTCTATCTTCACCCCATTTCTCTATTACATGTGAGGTACTCCCTCTGTCCCAGTCATTTGTTGTCCTTTTCCATATTGTGGTGTCTCAGTCATTTGTTGTCCTTTCTTTTTTAAAAATGAACTTGATGAGTAATTTGATCATTCTCATTCAATTTGTTCCACTTGTCATTTAGTTATTGGCCCTCTCTTCTTTCCTTAATCTTTGTGCCAAAATCAAAGGACAATAATTGACCGGATCGGAGGGAGTATATTTTAATGAAATTGGGTGAAAATAGGAAAATGGAGGGAGTATTACTTATGTCCACGATCCTATATAAAAATAGAAATAGTATTAAAGACTATAAAATAATCTATTCCGTTTTTGAAAAAAAAAACACATAAACTTAAAAATATACGGATTAGAATTTAGAAACCATACTATCTAATATTTATCTGAAGGTTCACTTTCGCTTTCTTTTAGTACGCTTCCTTTTAGTACATGACTTGATAATAGTTCATATGAAATGAAAAAGAAAAATATATGTTAGAGATGATTATACTCATGAATACAAAAATACAAATTCAAATAGGTTGATCGGGAAAGCATAATAGTAAAATTACACAACAATATACGCTTAATAACAAATTTAAAGAAATATTATAAGATCTCCATTTTGAGATCAACGATCGTCTTATAATAGTTAAAAAAGTATGAACCACTTAAAAAAGTAAAGTAAATTTTATAGAAAAACAATCAAAAGGTGGGAGTTGGAGAAAACTTAATACATTGACCAAAAGATAAAACATCAACCTGGCAAAAACTTGACAAACGGATCAAAACATTGTCACATGTAAGTCACCACTACTACAAATCCAGGCAACTACAACGCCTCTTTAACAACGATTATTCACGAAAATCACAATAGACGTTGTAGAATGTATGGCGCGAATTTTACTAAAATTAATTACAACGGGTATGGTTATAAAAACCGTTGTTATTAGTTTTAACAACGGGTCACACATGCACAACCGTTGTTAATAATTTGGCGCAAAATTGGCGCAAAGTTAGTGAAAAGTAATCACAACGGTTACTTTTGTAACCCGTTGTTAAAATATATTTGACAACGGGTGTTTTTTACAACCGTTGTTAAAACATATTTGACAACGGGTGTTTTTTACAACCGTTGTTAAAACATATTTGACAACGGTTGTTGTTTTACAACCGTTGTTAAAACTTATTTGACAACGGTTGTTGTTTAATAACCGTTGTCAATACCTTCCATACTATAAACCACACAAACACAAGTCTGCTGCAGCCACAAAACACAACCCTTAATACACAAACACAAACACAGCAGACAAACACAAACACACTTTCTCATCGTCTCTTTCTCTCTTTCTCTCTTTCTCTCTTTCTCATCGTCGCTTTATCTTCTAAATCTTTGTTGATTTCATCGTCTCTTACGTTCGTATTTATCGGGTAAATCTCGCCGTCCTTTGTTAGTTTCATCGTCATTATTTTCTTTTTCTAATTATTTCTTTTGCATGTATGTGTTTTTATCGACCATTATGTTATTTGTTTAAGTATTGTTCGCATAATTAGTTAGTAAAACAAAGAAGAAGCAAGATGAAGAAGCAAGATAAACATAATTAATATATATATATATATATATATATATATATATATTTATAAATACATAAATTAAAAAAAAAATTACATTAATAAAAATGCAATTCTTATATTTTCATAGAGGATCTTATTCTCCTCTATCATATCCGTCCTCTCCTCCTTGGCTATTTTGAGGTTCCGTTCAGCAGTTGCTATATCGTCATATAGCCGCAATTTCGCTCCGTCAAGCCATCTTCTTTGGCGTCCTTCAGTACGGATCGAGCATCCGCAAGGTAGCTCTTGAAACTTTCCTCAATATGGAGCAGTTGCTCCATATCCGTCCTCTCCTCCTTGGCTATTTGGAGGTTCCGTTCAGCAGTTGCTATATCGTCATATAGCCGCAATCTCTTTGCTCCGTCAAGCCATCTTCTTTGGCGTCCTTCAAGATGCGGATCGAGCATCCGCAAGGTAGCTCTTGAAACTTTCCTCAATATGGAGCAACGGCGGATGAAACTGTTGTTGTTCTCGATCATAGTAAGAGTCTTAAGGATGATATCATTCATTTTGTTGGAGTTTGGAGTTTGTCTTGAAAGATTAAGTAGGGTTAATTTATTTGAAGTTTGTTTTAGCAGTTAGGTTTTGGAGATGTATATATTGAGATAATGGAAATGTTAGTTGAGATAATGCAATGTATTTATACTAAGCAATGTGTGGGTTGAGTTGTTTTTTAATTAATATATATGTTAGGAAGTTGTGCCATAATCATCATCATATCTCTCAATCTTTGCTTCAAATCTTATTACTAACCCTTCTCATTCCATATTGTCCGTTCATATGCACAAATGATGGCGAGTAATAATGCATGCATCGGAATTATAACGGGCCGTAATTATGCATGCATCTAGTAATATTTAATTTAATTTTTTTTTATTTTTTAAGAACAAACAACAACGGTTATTTACAAACAACCCGTTGTCTTTAGTTATAACAACGGTTTTGTATATTACAACCCGTTGTTATAACTTTCCCCCCAAAATTGAGTCACACTTTCCAAAACGGGTTTTTATACTTAAAACCGTTGTTAATATGTTTAACAACGGTTTCCTTAAGAAAACCAACCGTTGTTAAAACCTTTTACAACGGACGCTTTAACAACGTCCGCTTTTTTATATAACAACGGTTTTTTACCGTTGTTATAGCCTGTATTTGTAGTAGTGCACTTAAATTAAACCAACTGGAAAACATGAATTCAAATATAAATCAAACGATTCATAAAACCAACAACATAACAAATTAAAATATAGTACTTTATCGGACACAACAATAACAACAACAACAACAACAACAACAACAACAACAATACTCGACAATAATACTCAATATAATCAAATAAATAAATTAAACCATAAAATACAATCCACACCTTAGAAACTCATGACAAATGGGCATATTTTAAATAAATAAAGTGAATAGAAACTATTATAAGTATTGTAAGTTTTATAGTCATTACACAACCATAAATTCTCATATTTTAATTTAATTTTTAATTTATTTTGTGGTATTATTAAATTAGATAATTGATTGCCGAAGACCTCAAGAGATGAATTAAATAGAATAAAATGTTAATGAAAATTATGGGTGTTGAGTAATATAAGGAGTTTTAATAAAATTATTAACATATTATATTACAAAAATTAATTAAATAAGAAAAACTTTTAATTATTTTGGTGTGTGTTAAGTATTATGAAGAGTTTTAATCAATTTATTACCATGTTTAATTAAAAAAAAATTAAATAGGAAAATTTTAATAATGGTGGGTGTTCAATAATATGAAGAGGTTTAATTAATTTATTAATAGGTTTTATTACAAAAATTTTAAAAACAATGAATTAAATAGGAAAATGTTAATAATGGCGAGTGTAGTAATATGAAGAGGTTTAATGAATTCCTTAACATGTTTTATTACAAAAATTTCAATTAAAATTTCAATTTTAATTATAAATTATGAAATTTATTAACATGTTTTATTACAAAAATTTCAATTAAAATGTCAATATTAATTATAAATTATGAAATTTGATGTAAATTTGTAAGGGTTATATAAATTTTGGAAGACAATATATTTAATATACAAAATTAATTTAAGAACGATGATAATATTCTTTCATATTATAGATGTAAGTGAATGAAATTAATTTATAGATAAATGATTTAAATTAATGTCATGTAATAATAAATTGATAATGCATGTCACATTAATTCGTCATGTCATATTAAAAATATGCAACATCACATTTAAATATGCCACGTGACATTAAATTTTATTCTAGATGACTTTTTTGATCCTACGTGGCTTTGTTTAGGTGGCGTTTATTTGTCATTATATTTTATGGATTGAGCCGAGTGCTTTGAGAGTGACGAGAAAATCAACTGTACTATTTATATAGATGGTCGTAATTTTGTCACTTGGTAAATTGACACTCAATTGTATCCGACAAATTATTTCAGTTTTCATTTGTACATATGTATGTAATCAGATGTTTTTTCTCCAAATTATTTCAGTTTTCATATGTACATATGTAATCAGATGCTTTTCCTCCAAATTATCTCAATACCAGTTTTCCCGGGAAAGTTTTAGGCATTCAGATGATGAGCTTGTTTAATTTTCGCCCTTGGCTCTCATATATACCAATTTCGCAAAGCTACATACATCACTGGCCATGCATTGGAGTGTCTACTCTGATTTCTGTTTTCATATGGTGTCAAAAGATTTACCTAGTACTCTGATTTAATTTTTAAATCTGAATTGTTTTTTATACAAGAATAAAGTACAATGGTTGACCCAATTTGGGGCGGTTGAATAAATTTGGATCTAGATCGTATACATTAGTCGGATAGTGTCACATTACTCACGTACATTCTCGATACTTGATGAAGCTTACTTGGCAATCGAATGACTGAACAACTTTGGTCTGTGCTACTGTGATCAATACTCTAGACCCGCCAAACAGGTAAGACGGGCCGAGTCAATACATGCTCAGGTAGGCCAAGTCAGTACAGGTGCCCTATGACGATAATGGTGAAACTCAAGCCAACATGAATGTTGTAGAATATACCACAAAATTTATCCCTTGAATATTGCACAACCATAACAAGGACAGCACAACACGGAAATATGTTGCCTCAAAGGATCAGGATATTTGCAATAATTCAGTACAATAGGAAGTCAAGGAAAATGGGCACAGTTGCTCCTTTGCATATTACGACGAGTATAAGAGAGGATGCCACTTCTGATGGAAAGAACAAGGTAATAGCAAAGATAGAGAACTAGGAACCTTGGTAAACACCAATACAGACAAACAACTTTGCTTCCTGCTTCGGATTTAACCATTGTTAGCACTACCAGCAAGCAAACTTCCGACGAACCAGACTTGTACAACTTTGACAACCTTAGTCTCAGTCTTGAACATCATTACCGCCGCCTTCAACAAATTTCCCTCCTTTCCCTCAATCGGACTTGTACCATGACACCCTCCACTCCAACCGACTCACTGCTGGAAATCACATCTATCAACATGCTTACAGGCTCGGGAACTTCCGCCATGTTAAGCACTTCAGAAGCTACTTCATCAGTTTGCTTATTAGCTTCAGCTTCTTCAGCTTGCTTCTTGGCTTCCAGTTCTTCAGCAAGCTTCTTTGCTTCCAATTCTTCTAGTTGTTGAGCTTGTATTTTGTACTGCCCCATCAACACCTGAATCTCCATAACGCTTCTGTAAACTAGCTTCGTAATCATCGGCCCATGCTCGAACATTTTCTTTTCCAGTAACTGGCTTTGGCATCTGACTTTGAGCATCACTAATAGAAAAATCATCTATTGCGTCAGTCAATTTACGTCGGTTCTAAAAAACTGGCGTAAAAAGTACTTAGTTTTGGTGGGAATGCAATTTAGCCCTATAGATAAGTTTAATGCGTCGGTTTTTGGAAAAAAACTTACGCATATAATACGTCAGTTCTTAAGGAAACCGATGTATTTAATCAAATCTTATCTTTATTAATTCAGAAGACAATACTCAATCCAGGACGTGCCACGTCATTAATACAACCTTTTTTTTTTGGACATTCATGTTATGGTGGGACCCGTTAGTGTGCAAAGTATTTATTTCTTCAGAATTCCGTCAATACAAACATGCGACAAATTCCGTCTTAGAACAAATACTATGAAATAATACTATGAAATAATTTTATACATTCCGAATAAATGAAATTAATGGCATATAAGCAGTATGAATTACAAATCGGAATAAATGAAACTAATTACAAATTATAGAATTTACATAATTTTACAAAAAAATTGAATAACAATAAAATTACATAATTACGAGAAGGATTTATATTTAATTATGGGATTGAATTACATATAATGCGAATAAATTACAAGCATAATTTTTTAAAACTAGATAGTACGATGTATTTGAAAAAAAAAATCATGAAGGAGTATTTACTTACAGTTAAAAACTCGGCAACTTAACTACTAGCCGCGCACATCGAAAATGGTAGGTGACAGTGATAGGCTACCGAGTAAATTTACTCTTCAACAAACGTCGAGAATGTTCATTTCCAGTTAGATCACTGATCTACATTAAATATGTAGATCACTGATATAGAACTATTAGATAATTACAATAGAAACGTAAAAATAAAATATTCATCAAAAAATATTCATACCGTCCTAAATACATACCCGTGCAATTTTGCACGGGTTTAAAACTAGTACATAAGTTATTTTACTAAACCGATATGTCAGTTCTTAAGAAAACCGATGTATTTAATCAAATACATCAGTTATTTTACTAAACCGACTTATTTGATATTACGTTTTTTATATCAATTGTTTCTCTAACCGATGCAAATACACACCCCATTCCTTCATTCACATATTATTAACTCATCAACACACTCCCTTTCCCATTCCTTCCTTCGACAAAACATTAACACTCTCTTTCCAACATTCCCTAATTCAATCCCCACCGCCAACCCACCGCCTACCCACGACTCACTCACGACTCGCCGCCGACCCAGTGTCGCCGTCTCACTCTCTTCTACTCATCTAATTCCTAATTTGATATTGGTATTATTTTTACTTGATTTTTTTGTTGTAAGTTCTTTTAGTAGGGTTTATTATTGTTGTTTACAAACAATTTTGTGTAGTAATTGATTTGTTAATGTGAATTGAATGTAAATCGAGAATTGTTTTAGGGTTAGGGTTAGGTGAAATTGGGGGTTTTCTATTTTGATTAGTTGGTTAGGGTGGGTTAATTTCTGCTACATTCATGTTGTTTAAGGTTTGTCAAGTTCATGTGTCTTCTTGGACCGAGCCCAGTACGAATTTCAAGGTAGGGGAGTAAAGAGGAAAAGTGTACGGATTCCCAGAACTAAGTTGAACCCATACAACTGCTGCTAGACCTACCCATGGCGGTCTAGTCCATGCTTTAATGGCGAGTGTCATCTCAACCAAAAAACGTAAGCTAGGGACTAAGTTCCACAAGTAGTTTCGATATATCTGCCAATCATATTCGACACCGATTCTCTTGAAATTTGTTAAGACAATCTTCTATTTTAGAATTTTTGCTAAAATGAGCGATTTTGACTAATTATTTAACGAAATGGGTCGACTTTGAAATTAATTACCCAAAATGGGTCCACGTCATATCCGAACCTAGGTTTGTATTTAAGTCGCCATTTCGGTTGGCGATCATACCCAAATTGCAACCAAACCTAAATTTTGCTGTTATGATATTTGAGCATAAAATCGCCATGGGGCCCGGCGACTTGGCCTAAAGTCGCCATGCACCTTGGCGACTTGAATGGGCAGTGTTTGGGCCAATTTTGCCTAAAGTAGCCATGGGGGCTGGAGATTTGGGGCGGCTATGAAACTGGGAAGGGGAGGGGAGTCGCGGAAATATGTCTTCGAAGTAAGTCGCCAAGCGCCGTGGCGATTTGACCCTTGACCATAGCTTCGTAAATTCCAAGCCTACGTGGACCCATTTTCGACAATTATTTTGGGAATCGACCTATTCCGTTAAATAATTAGTGAAAATCGCCCATTTTAGAAACGGATTCTCTATTTTAAGATTTATTGGTAGTGGTTTACTGGTTTTCACGGTTTTTACTCATCTCAAATAAATGAGAATCTTTGATCTTATTTAGGACGAGTATAATGGTGTGATACATCCTTAAACCGAAAAAATCTCAACTATAGGTCGAACACGAACTTTTATCTGAATTGAAATATATTAATTTCGAAGGTTTGTTAAATGAACTCCCCTTAATTTACACCCATACTGGCCATATGTATCTCAGTACTATTTTCTTCATAGACATGATTTTGCTGCCCATTTAACATTGGTTAGCTGGTGCTCAGTGTTCCCTTTTACAAGAGGGAATCATTTTATATCTTTCATCATCAAACTAGGTTGGAAAAAAGTGGAAACTTTTCTCGGCTAGGCCTGCTGCCTGCTCCTTGCTGTATTCCACAAGTAGTTTCAATATATCTGCCTGCTGCTTATCTCGCTTCTTCTTTATCTGCACTCGGCAACCAAAAAGGTATGTTCATCTTCCCTAGTTTAATTTTCATGTTCATTTGATGTACAATCATTTTTTTTTCCTATTCATCTCCAACTTTTCCTTTTATTTTATAATCAGACTTTATACAACCTTTATTTTGAAAGTTTGGGGTTATTTGTTGATTGAAATATGTTGTTCAGTTTGAAAGTTTTGATCTTGCATAATAGATTTTCCAATTTTCATGTCTTAAAGTGGCTTCTTCTAATGTCGATGTTTTTGTTCAAGAAGCCATTAATTCTGATGCTAGGGAGAAACTTGTAGGTCTTATATTATTGTTCTTCACAACATCTTTGATACGAAATCAATACATTTGGATGCTATGTAGACGATGATTAGCTTAAGGCCTGGTGTGAATGTTGATTAAAAAATTATCTTAATTCTTTAATCAGATTTACAATAGTCAGAATTCCTGACAAGGTGTTTCCATAGAGATGTTACTACCCGGTTTTCAGAAGACGATAGTTTTCAAATTACCTTTGACATCCAAATGGTATTCTGGTCGCAAGTGATGGGAGTAATATAAAAAGAGTGAATATGAAATATGGGATCGAATTTCAAAGTATTGTAAAGCTGATATTCATACGAAATCTAAATATCCAAAAATTTTCAGATCATCTTTTTCCACTTCATGTGCTTTAATTGTGTTGTGGTCCTATGTACTCCATAAGTAATATGTGCATGAGCGCATATGAATTGTGCCATTAGCTACATCTTGGAAATGAACTTCTTGCTGGTGAAGAAAGCACTATAGGAGTATAGGGCATTGGCTAAATCCTTTATCAAGTGAATTTGTGCCATTAGCTAATTCTCATTCTATTCACCTAATGAATTTAGTTAGGTTAAGATGCATTAGTTCTCATTTTGCAGTGGTTCAAATGCTTTATTGGAAAAATGCACAAAATAAAATAATCACAAAATATAAACTATCCCACCTAGTTACTAAGCTACCTCTGGGAAAGGAGAATGAAGCTTGGGAAAGGAGAACGAAGCTTAGCAACATCGAGTAATAAGCTTAAATAACATAGAAGTGCACCAGCTTTGATAGCACCATTACAACAAGAGCATCAGCGGATTTACTCAACATAATCCCACGCTAAATCAATATAGGGGAAAAATTACTTGGAACAAAAACATAATCCGAATCAGACAACAACAATTGTCCAAAGAAACCATTAATACTCATATCGAATCAACATGAATAGAAATATGGAACACAATAGCATAGTAGCTTGAATCTAACTAACTTTATTTTAACCAAACACAACAATTTAACCTAGAAAGTGTAGTATATTTGCATATATGCAGATCAATTGTGAAACAAGACGGGTAACAAGAAAACCATAACTAAATTTAAGTGAGAAGTGGAGGAAGAATAGAGAAACTGGAAAAGGTCGACATAAACATAACATAAAACAACAAAGTGAAACATGGGACAAAACCAGGAAATGCGCATCAAATTGTGAGTGACTGTTTGAGCTATGGAACTGCCTACTCTAAAGTAAATGACACCATGTCAATCGCTACCTCACCTCTTCCTTCTCACTAGAATCCACCTAATACGGGTTGGTGGAAACTTAACATTTGGATACGGTTTTTTTTTGGGGAAATGGAAGTGGGATGAGAGCATTTACTAAGGGTTTTAATGGTGTGGTCTCTAGAGCAGCATGTAAACAACTTTGAACCTAATGGGAATTGAGGCAAAGGCAATCAGTTTGCTCTGATGATAGTGTTGCAGCAAGAAACCGAAAGCATTGTGATTGACACAGATTGTTCCACTTTGACTATCATTATGTAACATCTTACCAATAACTTTTGTGCCCTAGGCAGAGACATTGAAGTTCTAGCTAGTTATTTGAGATGTATCACATTTCCTTAGTTCTGCATCGAACTCAAGGCAGATAGGAAGGGGGGAAATATGTTGGTCCCGACCACTGTTCACCGGTCACCAGCCTCTTTCATCAAATAAAGGGTAATTAATTGCATTAAGTTACAAGACATAACATCCAAGCAGTAGGCTACAGATATAGAATAACGATCGTAAGGCAGTACTTAGGTATGCAATCACAATAAAAGTACAGCAACAACTGCAATGAGTATAAGGCATTAAGAAGAGTACTTAAAAGACGATTTCAAATCCGGTCTTGCATCACTTAAATTTGATCATCATTGCTACCTTTGGACAATTAAACCTAACCAAGCAATCTTTTTTCCAAATTCAATACAAACACAAGGAATTCCATGCGGAATTCAAAATCAAACCAACCAAATAATAATAGAATTCAACACAAATCATTGATATTCAAATTATCATTCACCCCAGATTTGTTCATATTGTGTTTACAATCGTCAAATTACAATATAAACACCGAATAACAGAACAATTATACCAAAAAAAAAGTGGAATTAGACCTAAAAACCGAAAATTAGGGTTTATACCTGAAAGAGAAGTCGTTGATATGACGAGCGAAAGAGGGAAATGATTTTTGACAACGGACTCCAGGTTTGAAAGAATGAAATTGGGCGCAAAAGTGAGTCACAAAGACCTCGACAATCGGATCACTCGAATCGGTTATAGCCTTATAGGTCGGATCATATTGGATTGGGGTTGTTTTGTGTTAATAACGGATTTGGGTTGGTTAGTTTATGTCGAGTCATCAATGGAGGACAACTGATGAGCAGAGTTTGGTCGGGTTAGATTATTAACGAGCTTGGTTACGGTGAGATTAGGGGTGACAATTAGTTGGGTCAAACACGAGTTTCTCCTAGCTCGGTTTGTACTCATGAAATAAAATTCGAGCTCGAGTTGATCAATTCACCCAAACTTGAAAAAATTGAGCTCATTATCATTCTCGCGAGCTTTTAGCCGAGCTCAAGCCTATATATAATTTTATTAAATTATCGTTTTTTTTTTCAATATTCTCAATACCATAAGTATTATTCAAACCAATGAGAACATTTGATATGGTTATACAAAGATATAGTCATGATCATTTTTATAAAATAAGTGAAGATATTATTTAATTTTATCAAACAAGTTTGAGCTACTCGTAAGTTTTTCGAGCTGAGCTACTATTAGTTTGGATTGAATTGTTAAGTTATCGAATCGAGTCCGAGTTCGAGTTTAGCTCGCACGAGCCGAGCTTTAAACAAGTTTTAATCGAGTCGAGGTGGAGCTCGATATGCTCACGAGTTCTCTCGTCTTATTATCACTTGTGAACAAATTGTTATGAAATTAAGTTATTGCGCACAGAATATTGAAAATAATACTAACCGATTCTTTATCTTAATTGATTTTTCGTTTGGATGTACATTTTAAACCTTTATGAGTGCACATAGCATACTTCTTAATTTGACATTAATTCAGAAGCCAAAAACCTGGAACTAGTTAACAAAAAAGTACTTCTATAACACTTAAGAACGAACACAAATTATCGTTTATAACGGATATATCAGTCGCAAACTTGCAATGGGTCAAATCTATTCATGTGGGTGGATAAGAAAAAACCATAATACCTTAGAGTAGCATTTTGTATTGTCTTATTTACCCACATGAATAATATTTAACCCGTTGTAAGCTTGTAACGGATATAACGGATATATCCGTTACAAGGGAGATTTGGTGAAGAAAGAAACGTACAAAACAAACTAGAAAGGGGATCATCATTAAAAGGTGAGTTAAGTGCACATTTGTTTGGATGGCTCTCCTTGTAGTAGATAATGAGAAAAAGCTAGCACCACATACACAACCTGCCGTTGTCAAAAAAAAAAAAAAAAAACATACACAACCGGCTGGCAAATTAAAGCTTTCTACTTGCTATCTATCAAATGCACTTTGTGCAAAATAGATAACACAAATTCTTGTTCAAGACGGGCACTATCCGTCTTAAACTTAAGACATGTCAAATTACATATATCTATGTGACTGTGGAATGAATAAGACAAAAGTTAAATGCATTGAATTAAGTAAAAGATTTGTTCTATAAACCAGTGTGGGATAATATTTGCCCCGTCTTAAACTTAAGACGGATAGTATCATCTTAATCAAGATTAGACTAGCCGGAGAACAACGATTATGAAGAAATTGACTTAATCGAGAGAAATCGTAGTACGTACGTACGATGCATGGGCGAAAGAGAAGAGTGATTGATCATGTTTAATTTCTACCTTGAACTCTAGAAGTTTTTTGCATGGTGAATTTGATGCTTCTCAAAAATGGTTAAATTTTGGGTAAGATGGTTTTACATTAAACAAACGAAAATTTCTTGTTGCGATAAGGATTGAAATTAAGATACAATAACGTTTTAGTTTATATCGATATACTTCACGTTAACTTATGTTGCTGTAAGTCAAGTAGCTTTTAATTAATATTGCTCTCATATAAATTTGGCATTGAAATTTCGTGCAAGTAATTTAGAACAAGATTGAATAATGATGTTCCAAAATGAGAATCTCGAATAAACATTATCAAGCTTTATTATTTTAAAATGAATATAACAAATTAAAAATAACTCAATAAGCAATGTGCTCAATACTTTAATTAGTTGGTTGTGCCATTACAAGTTTACAACGTTCTTAATAATCAACATCATTAATTCAATCACTATATTGGACTTTTGCCTCATTTGAGCCTAATTCACAAGTACTGCACTAATTCGGCTTAAATACCGCTAATATAACTAGACCATCCATTTATTACGGACAAATAATATACTCTCTCCGTTCCATTTATTTCATTAATTTCTTTTATTCTTTGCCCGGATAATACATAACTATACAACAAATGAAGTTAACAAAGGATTTATAGGGGTCACTTATTTATATTTAATAATAAATAGATCCGTTTTACATAGTTTCTGTGTATCTCGACCTTACATAAGAATAACAACAAAAATTATCGAAAAGAAATAATTAAAAACCCTACAATGGCAAAAACGTAAAAACCTTACAAACTCGTAAACAAGTGATCGTTCATATGTGATTAACCACACAACAATGACCATCAGTTTTCGGAAGGCAAACATGCTCGAAAAACTCAGAGTAGCTCAAATTTGTTTGATAAAATTAAATAATATCTTCACTTATTTTATAAAAATTATCATGACTATATCTTTGTATAACCATATCAAATGTTCTCATTGTTTTGATAATACTTCTGGTATTGAGAATATTGAAAAAAAAAACGATAATTTAATAATTATATATAGGCTTGAGCTCGGCTAAAAGCTCGCGAGAATGATAATGAGCTCAATTTTTTCAAGTTTGGGTGAATTGATCAACTCGAGCTCGAATTTTATTTCATGAGTACAAACCGAGCTAGGAGAAACTCGTGTTTGACCCAACTAATTGTCACCCTTAATCTCACCGTAACCAAGCTCGTTAATAATCTAACCCGACCAAACTCTACTCATCAGTTGTTCTCCATTGATGACCCGACATAAACTAACCAACCCAAATCCGTTATTAACCCAAAACAACCCCAATCCAATATGATCCGACCTATAAGGCTATAACCGATTCGAGTGATCCGATTGTCGAGGTCTTTGTGACTCACTTTTGCGCCCAATTTCATTCTTTCAAACCTTGAATCCGTTGTCAAAAATCATTTCCCTCTTTCGCTCGTCATATCAACGACTTCTCTTTCAGGTATAAACCCTAATTTTCGGTTTTTAGGTCTAATTCCACTTTTTTTTTTTTTTGGTATAATTGTTCTGTTATTCGGTGTTTATATTGTAATTTGACGATTGTAAACACAATATAAACAAATCTGGGGTGAATAATAATTTGAATATCAATGATTTGTGTTGAATTCTATTATTATTTGGTTGGTTTGATTTTGAATTCCGCATTGAATTCCTTGTGTTTGTATTGAATTTGGAAAAGTAGCAATGATGATCAAATTTAAGTGATGCAAGATCGGATTTGAAATCGTCTTTAAGTACTCTTCTTAATGTCTTATACTCATTGCAGCTGCTGCTGTACTTTTATTGTGATTGCATACCTTAGGTACTGCCTTACGATCGTTATTCTATATCTGTAGCCTACTGCTTGGATGTTATGTCTTGTAACTTAATGCAATTAATTACCCTTTATTTGATGAAAGAGGCTGGTGACTGGTGAACAGTGGTCGGGCCAACATATTTCCCCCCCTACCTATCTGCCTTGAGTTCGATGCAGAACTAAGGAAATGTGATACATCTCAAATAACTAGCTAGAACTTCAATGTCTCTGCCTAGGGCACAAAAGTGATTGGTAAGATGTTACATAATGGTAGTCAAAGTGGAACAATTTGTGTCAATCACAATGCTTTCGGTTTCTTGCTGTAACACTATCATCAAAGCAAACTGATTGCCTTTGCCTCAATTCCCATTAGGTTCAAAGTTGTTTACATGCTGCTTTAGAGACCACACCATTGAAACCCTTAGTAAATGCTCTCATCCCACTTCCATTTCCCAAAAAAAAAAAAAAAACGTATCCAAAAGTTAAGTTTCCACCAGCCCGTATTAGGTGGATTCTAGTGAGAAGGAAGAGGTGAGGTAGCGATTGACATGGTGTCATTTACTTTAGAGTAGGCAGTTCCATAGCTCAAACAGTCACTCACAATTTGATGCGCATTTCCCGGTTTTGTCCCATGTTTCACTTTGTTGTTTTATGTTATGTTTATGTCGACCTTTTCCAGTTTTTCTGTTCTTCCTCCATTTCTCACGTAAATTTAGTTATGGTTTTCTTGTTACCCGTCTTGTTTCACAATTGATCTGCATATATGCAAATATACTAAACTTTCTAGGTTAAATTGTTGTGTTTGGTTAAAACAAAGTTAGTTAGATTCAAGCTACTATGCTATTGTGTTCAAGATTTCTATTCATGTTGATTCGATATGAGTATTAATGGTTTCTTTGGACAATTGTTGTTGTCTGATTCGGATTATGTTTTTGTTCCAAGTAATTTTTCCCCTATATTGATTTAGTGTGGGATTATGTTGAGTAAATCCGCTGATGCTGTTGTTGTAATGGTGCTATCAAAGCTGTTGCACTTCTATGTTATTTAAGCTTATTACTCGATGTTGCTAAGCTTCGTTCTCCTTTCCCAAGCTTCATTCTCCTTTCCCAGAGGTAGCTTAGTAACTAGGTGGGATAGTTTATATTTTGTGATTATCATTAATGTGTTTGACTGCATGCTTGGCTGCCATAGCTCATAGGAAAGAGGATGAAAGTCAAGATTATACAATGGCATCTTTGTGGCTTCATGGACTGGGATGCCCAAGATGAAACCTGTGGCATATGTAGGATGGCCTTCGATGGTTGTTGTCCAGATTGCAAACTTCCTGGAGATGATTGCCCTTTGAGTGAGTAAACCATCCTCTGTTTTCTTACTCTATCATGGTAACATATATCTAGTAGGTGAGGGCACACAATGCTAATATCATTTGTCATAGGTTTCATAAATTACAAATTGTGGAATAATCGGGGTTATGGTATTATTTCCTTTCCCCTCTGAAGGGAGTTGTCTTTTCTCTAAGAATATGCACTTTGTTTGTGCGACTTATCTCATCATCGTGGTAGCTGGGTAGGTGAGAATGTTAGTATAGCATGTAAACATCTCTCAAGATATCTTCATTTCTCTGTACATGAGTAAATGTTCTAGCAACATGCAAAAAAAGGAAGATTCTAAGTAGCAAGTTAAATAGATTAGACATCTCAAAAAGGAAACCAGAAAGGTTATTCATAGCGAGAGGAAGTATCGCATGAAGCGACCCAGCGATCGGTATTTTGAGGCCGTCCTTTACGTGAATCGGGGGAGGGGCCGAAGGAGGGGCTGTTAAACTATCATACCTTGTTATAGCAACTAAAGGCATTGGGTAACGGCTAGCTATGTAAACATGGGCCTTATTCTACCCTGCTTTGTACCATACCTAATGTTCTCAATTCTCATCTGTTGTTCACCACCTTGAATGAACTTAGCGATGTGAGATCCCTGGTTTTCCTCCTACACCGTTTTAGAGTTGCTAAAGGTCCACAATTGCAAAGTGGTAAGAAGATAAATATTCTTAATTCTGCAATCTCCCCTCTTTGGTATGTTGTTTGAGTAACTAAACCCCGTAGCAACTTTGGAAGATTAGGATATCATTTAAACTTCAATCTTTGAGTAGTCTTCATTTTATTGGTGAGAATTTGTGCAAGAATGTTGAGGAGTGAGGTATTATAGTTTTCCTGGTTAAGTGGCTATGTTACGTCGACACTCCACATTGGTTGGACTCTGAAGGCACTTAGACATTTGATCACTAAATCATATCTTGGTACGAACAGAACGGGTGGGGGCACGGCTCAAATTAAGCACAGTGTTTTATACGTCTAGTTTGTGTCGATTAATATAAACTTTGATGATGTGTTTGTTGCGGTTTGGGGCAATGCAACCATGCATTCCATCTTCACTTTGCATCTTGAAATGGGTGAATTCGCAAACGTCTCAAGCCCATTGCCCTATGTGCCGAGAATGGCGGTTCAAGGGTGGAGAATGATTCTCCTTCTCGTGAAGGAACTTATGTTTTAAGTATATTTGAATTCCCAACTAGGTTTGTGACAGTGAAAAATTCACGGGTTTATCTTTTTTAGTTTTAATATTTTTATCGCATTAATATTTGTTCGAGTAATTAGTTCTTGATCTATTTAAAAATATACAGACTTGAAATACATAGAAATTAGTTAGTTAATACCTTATTTCTTTGACAACTACTTTGGTTTATTTTTTTAAATCGAATCCTGCAAGTGACAATGTGGCAGCTACTAATTTTGAGAAACTTAACAACAGAGCAATGATAAAGACAACTTATTATATATACGTGTGTTTTACTCCGTAATATAATAAAGTGTGTTTTTTAAATATTAAAAGTTGAAACCATCCGTATATAATAAATTCCGTATGGAAAAATCTCTAATGACGCCTTATAAGGTTGTAACCTCAATACCTCAATGTAGGCATCTCCCTCTGTCCCGGTCATTTGTTGTCTTTTTCCATATTGTGGTGTCTCAGTCATTTGTGTTCCTTTCTATTTTAAGAATGAATTTGATGAGTAATTTGATCATTCTCATTCAATTTGTTCCACTTGTCATTTAGTTATTGACCCTCTCTTCTTTCCTTAATCTTTGTACCAAACCAAAGGACAATAATTGACCGGGACGGAGGGAGTATATTTTAATGAAATTGGGTGAAAATAGGAAAATGGAGGGAGTATTACTTATGTCCACGATCCTATATAAAAATAGAAATAGTATTAAAGATTATAAAATAATCTATTCCGTTTTTGAAAAAAAAAAACAAATAAACTTAAAAATATACAGATTAGAATTTAGAAACCATACTATTTAATATTTATCTGAAGGTTCACTTTCGCTTTCTTTTAGTACGCTTCCTTTTAGTACATGCCTTGATAATAGTTCGTATGAAATGAAAAAGAAAAATATATGTTAGAGATGATTATACTCATGAATACAAAAATACAAATTCAAATAAGTTGATCGGGAAAACATAATAGTAAAATTACACAATAATATACGCTTAATAACAAATTTAAAGAAATATTATAAGATCTCCATTTTGAGATCAACGATTGTCTTATAATAGTTAAAAAAGCATGAACCACTTAAAAAGGTAAAGTAAATTTTATAGAAAAACAATCAAAAGGTGGGAGTTGGAGAAAACTAAAACATCAACCTGGCAAAAACTTGACAAACGGATCAAAACATTGTCACATGTAAGTCACTTAAATTAAACCAACTGGAAAACATGAATTCAAATATAAAGCAAACGATTCATAAAACCAACAACATAACAAATTAAAATATAGTACTTTATCGGACACAACAACAACAACAACAACAATACTCGACAATAATACTCAATATAATCAATATAATCAAATAAATAAATTAAACCATAAAATACAATCCACAACTTAGAAACTCATGACAAATGAGCATATTTTAAATAAATAAAGTGAATAGAAACTATTATAAGTATTGTAAGTTTTATAGTCATTACACAACCATAAATTCTCATATTTTAATTTAATTTTTAATTTATTTTGTGGTATTATTAAATTAGATAATTGATTGCCGAGGACCTCAAGAGATGAATTAAATAGAACAAAATGTTAATGAAAATTATGGGTGTTGAGTAATATAAGGAGTTTTAATAAAATTATTAACATATTATATTACAAAAATTAATTAAATAGGAAAAACTTTTAATTATTTTGGTGTGTGTTAAGTATTATGAAGAGTTTTAATCAATTTATTACCATGTTTAATTAAAAAAAATATAGGAAAATGTTAATAATGGTGGGTGTTCAATAATATGAAAAGGTTCGGGAACTTCCGCCATGTTAAGCACTTCAGAAGCTACTTCATCAGTTTGCTTATTAGCTTCAGCTTCTTCAGCTTGCTTCTTGGCTTCCAGTTCTTCAGCAAGCTTCTTTGCTTCTAATTCTTCTAGTTGTTGAGCTTGTATTTTGTACTGCCACATCAACACCTGAATCTCCATAACGCTTCTGTAAACTAGTTTCGAGCTCTTTCTGCTTCTGAACTTCCTCCCAAAGGCCCTTGATCCTTAATGTAGCTGCTGCTTTTTCCTGCCTCTCTAAGGCTAAGAAGCAGTCCAATTCTGTCCCAGCTGTATTCATCTGTTTGAATGTTAGCTCGGTTTGTTCCCTGAGTTTAGCTTCTCGTGCCTGGAAATTAGGGGAAAAGACATCACTATCAGTGACAATGATCAAACCCCGCCCCTTAAAGAGTAGCTGTATAAATGTCTTGTTAAACAAGGTTTTATATTGGTTTAGTTACGAGGCATACATCAATTTGGGGAGAATTAAGTTGTCAAATCAAATATTGTGGACATTTAGCATGGATATTAGGATATATGGACTGACTATACCTTATATTTAGATAAAAAAATTAAGTGAAGACAGATCATATTTAAGACACGAAAACCCAAATAACATGAGTTTTACCACTAACCTTGTAACCATTAGTGCCTTTTTGTTATCATCATCCATTTTCCTCTTGACGTGTTGAAATTCATTTTGGAGTGCTGAAAGTTTCTTAGCAGTTCCAGCCACACTTGAGAGGCCAACAAATTCTTCAAGTGAATCCTCTTTGTGTCCCATTGCTCTACGTAGATATTGAGCCTCCTCTTCAATTAAAGAGCTGGCCTGAAGAACGTGTTTAGTGATAATTGTGAGAATACATTCAAATCTAAAAAGCATGCACTTGATATGAAACTAATTTATCAGGATTCACTACGTATATATCCTATCTGACATGTCTTCTTCAATCTTCTCTTCTTGCTCTTCAGCATCCTCAGGGGCAGGGCGAACAACCACTTCATAGTCATTCTTTGGCTCAGGCAGACTACTTAGACCCATGCGGAGGTTCCTCTTAAGCTCGGCTTGCCTTCTGACTTCAAGTTTACCACTATCATGCATATCCGATCCTTCATTTATATGAAGCCCCATCCCTAATTGGAGTCCCTTTTGGCGTCAAGCCAAAGGAATTGCTGTCCCTGGAGGGAGTCATCCCAAGTCTAGGTGTAAGGCCAGCTCCCCCGGGAGTTGTTAAAGGAGTAAGCATGGGGTTTGGAGTCTGAACTTCCTGGCCTTCTCTTCAGGGTTGCTTCCTTCAAGCAATGGAGTCTGAGATTCCCCAAGTCTAGCTAAATTTTCGGCCTCCATCATAATAGCATCCCCTTTACCAGCTGGCGTTCTCTGAGGAGTTCGCATGGGAGTCACTCCTGGCCGTGGAGTCTGAGAGTAATCTGCAAGAAGAGCAGGAGTAGCACCACTCCCTTCCATGTGCTCCTGATTTCCAGCTAAGATATCAGTAGCATATCCCATTCTAGCGATTTCCTCTAGATCTTGATCAGAAATCTGGGGATCTCTTCCTAACGGTTTCAGGATCATTGAGCTTGTTGGCTTGCATTATTGCTGCGGGAGCATCCTGTCTTTCCGCAATTTTATTTTTAGCAATGTCCCTTCTTTCTCCTTCAAGCTCCTCAATTGTCGTGGGAAATTTAGGCTGTTCTACAGGTCTATCTTCATCGACAACATCATAAAACCCAGGGGGAGGCCTTTTCTGAAAAGGGATCTCAGCGTTGTAGTCAATCCCTTTTCTTTTCCTCTTCCTCGCCTAGCATCTATACCCATTGCCTTGAGTTCCCTCCTTTTACGTGACGAAGCAAGCCTCCTTGCCTCTTCAAGTTGTTTTTCTCTAGCTTTTCTTTTAGCCTTTTTACCCCTTGTATTAGCCAAACGAGCACGTGCTTCACATAACATTTCTTTTTCATCTTCGTCCATATCAACAAGATCTGGTCGTGCAGGCTTAGATTCTGGATTTGGATCAATTTCTCCAGGACGTAATTTACGAGGATCGTCTCCTTGTTCATATGTTGTTGCATCATTAACAGCTGAATCAAGAAGTTTTTCATAACGTTCAAGGCACTGTGAGGGAGTACGGCCAACAATTAGTGCTATAGTTCTCCACTGCGTCGGCATGAGCTTCGCAAGATGAAGTAACTTTTCATCTTCTTCTCTTGTCCATTCTGTCTACAATATGCGAGGAAGAAAATAAAAATGAGCATCCATTCAATATTTCAATGAACTGTCAAAAGATCAAAAAACTAAACATGCAAACAATAGCATCCAGTAAGCAAGTTCAAGTGTGAAACTATACTGAGATAACAAAAATCAATAATTGGATCTTTTACCAAAACAACCATTTTACCCAAACTATTTTCCAAACTAACCATTCTCCATAACTATTACCCAAAATGACCATAAATAACCATTGAACTTTTAAATAAATAGGATTATTTAATGGGAATAATCCAAACTATTGGTGGTGGTCTTAAAATAATCTAAACTTCGTTTAATTTCAGAACAAACCCAACTATTAACCCCCTTTTCTTGTAATAGACTCACACAACCGACAACCTGTTAAGTAGGTCATTTTTTTTGAATCATATCTCATCCCCATCACCGCTTTCACCTTTAACATTTACCACCATTAACACTATCAATCATACACCTAACATTCATCAGCACACAAAAGTTATAAGTCCGCATCAATAGATTTTAGGATTAATTAATGGGAATAATTCATACTATGGACGCCCTTCCTAAAATAATTCAAACTATGTTTTAACTCACTATAATCCTAACTATCCTACTCCCTTCCCATATTACACCCAAGTGACTGGCTACCTAAGCAACAGGTACCCCATCATAATCAACACTCCTAAACCCCTTACTCTGTGAATCTTCATCGTTACTCTTCCCCATTTTACCAACCTTAACTCCTTCATCATCAATCACCAAAAACTACCCCACCACCATCACAAGACCCCCCCCTTTTGCATCACCATGACACCGCCTTCAAACCACCGTCAATCCGCCATCACTACTCTCTCACCATGCACCAGATCTCATTTGCACGAAATCCATCCACTCTCTACGGCCTCCGATGTCCCGTCTCCGTCAACATTTGAATAACAACAGAGTGAACTCACCGACTACCTACATCGACCCTCACAACCACCATATCAACACCCCAACCCTAAATTAATATTTTTCCCCAAATTGATTTGGGAATCTAGGTTTTTAGCCAAGAGGCGACTCACGAGGGGTGAGGGACAATAGATGACAACAATGATTAATTGGGGGGATGATGAACAAGTTCTGCGGTGGCCTACGCAAGGAGGCGATCGACCACGGTTTGGCCGTGGCTGTGTTTTTATTGAAAAAATAGAGCGAGGCATAGGATAAGGCGAGAGTGTGGGTGGCATAAATGGTGGAGGGTGAGGTTTTGGGTGGTCTTGGTGTTGAACGGTGGTCGAGGGAGGCCGTCAATGGTTGTTTTGGTGTGTTTTTTTCTTTGTAGGGAATGGTGTAATTTAAAGGTAATGGTTGTTAATGAAGTAATTAATGCTTTTTGAATAAAAAATGGGTCCCACATGAACATTTTAACCTGATTTAACAGGTGAAAAAACCTGTAGTGTCGTATGAGAATATGGGGTAATAGTAGGGTTTATTGTAGATTAAAACATAGTTTGGATTATTTTGAGAATACCACCGAATTTTTTAGTTTATTAGCGTTATTAAGCAAACTAATTAGATAATTAGCGTTGAGTTGAAATTATTTACGTTTCTAGTGTCCACGTCATCACTTTATTTTTTTTCGCAGATTTTCAACAAAGCCGCTAATATTCTCAGCGGCTTTCCTTCTTTTTTTACTACGAAACCATTTTCCTCAATCCAGTGCACTGGACTAAAAAATTGCAAAAATAAGAGCTAATGCCGCTAAGGTTCTTAGCGGCTTTGTCAACTTTTCAAAAAAAAAAAGCAAACACCATAAGCCGCTGAGGTTCTTAGCGTCTTTACATGTGGAAATTGGAAAAAAAATGCTGAAGCAATCCAGTAGCTACTGGACTCCAGAAATGCGAAAAAACAGGCAAAGCCGCTGAGGTTCTTAGCGGCTTTGTGTAATTTTCACAAAAAAAAAGAAAAACCCCCCTAAGCCGCTGAGGACCTTAGCGGCTTTGCTAAGTTTTTGAAAAAAATAAAAGCTGTAACTACAGCTACCTCCCACCCACGATTTGGGACCAAATACAATAAACCTGCAAATAAAGCTCCAAACTCAGCATGAACAATCACACACACACATGATTGAATTTCCGAAAACATGTTTCATTTGATTGAAAACGTAAAATAAAAGATAGTGCATACAAAGTACTTATAAGGTACCAAATCTAAAGTTCAAACAAAGTAGCTAAAAGTGTTTTACATTGTTAACAATTCCAACTAATTTTACTTTGAAATCAAACTAATCTTAGGCCAATCTCGAGTGTGGCCTCTTTCCTTTTTGTCTTGAAGTTGAACCGCTCGGTGTCGCCTCCTCTTGGATAGGGGTAAGTTGAACCGCTCGGTGTCGTAAGTCATATCTTCGAGGTTCATTGTGTGGAGGGCTTGGATGATCGGCCTCGGTAGGTAGGATTAGATGCCCGTGTCCCGTGCGTTGCAAGCACTCGAGTGACATTGACTGCATTTCTTTCACCATGTTTACATGTGATAGTGGCACACCATCCGGCATCTCACCAAGCATAGTTGTGGCACGTTCATAGTTGTATACATGACCTTGACTCTACAAAATTGAACAAATAACAAATTATACAAAGGTTGTTAAAAATAATTAAATAGCAAACATGTAAAGGTTGGTAAAAATAATTAAATAGCAAACAAATAAAATTATAGAAAGAATTACTTACAAGTAACATATTGTCCGCCGCATTTGGATAGAAATTGTGTCTCTTCTCATATAAATCCTTGTTTTGTGTCTCGGCACTAAGCGGGCTAATGACTAGACGAGTGATTTTACGATACCATTCTAGGTATAGATCATTGTAGTCAAGATAACCCTTGTAGGGAACACCGCGAGGAGTCAATCTTGATTTACGGTTGTTCCACTTGTCAATGCTCAATCTATGCAATTCCTCATAATTAGTCGCATTTCCCCGTCGATCTATCTTGTGCAACTTCTTAGAAGTCTTGCACGAATTGGGTAGCGTTGGATGCCAACCAAATTGCCTAACAACCCTCTCCGCATAATGCCACTCAACCGCCTCAAAGCAAATGAGTGGTGCATTTACAATCCACTCATAAGGGTCTTCGGTACAAATGTCGGGGAGAAGGGCAAGGACTTCCCTAGAGTATGGTTCCCAAGTAAACATGGAGTCGGTCATAGTATCAAGAGCATGCCTAAATGTGACTAATACAAGCAAGTGATCCGTATAAGAACGGTCTACTCTTAGCCACCTACAACCTAGAGGGTCAACACCCGGGACTACTTGTGAACCAATAGGGTTCTCTTCCCCCTCTATTTGAGGTAACATAATGGTTGGACGACCAATAGATATATGCTCCCAAGACCAAAGTTGCATTAGGAGAAGACAACCACCTATCTCAATGCTTCCTCTCCTAGAAGCCGTACACAAATGTCTATACAAGTAAGCAAGTGTCGCACTCCCCCAACTATATTCATTCAATCTATCCAAATTGATCAAAAGGGGGAAGTATAACAATTGTACTCTATTCCCACTTTTATCCGGAAAGAGCACCGTACCAATCAAGTATAACAAATAAGCCCTCACAAATCTATGTACTCGCACCTCACTAGCATCTTCGGGTAGGTCTTGGTAATGGGTTCTTAACCAAGATAACTTCAATGTGTTACCCTTTAATGCATCGGGAGGTGGCCGCCTACCTAGGTGCTCATCCAATAACTCGGACCAAATATAATCACTTTTGCCCGTGATAGGCAACCCACCCACTTTTAGACCCAACAAAACACCGACATCTTGCAAAGTGATGGTGGCTTCTCCAACCGGTAAATGGAAAGTGTGGGTTTCTTGTCTCCAACGCTCAACTAATGCAGTTATCATATCGGGACGGGCGACAACATAAGCTAACCTATGAATACCATGAAATTGTGTTCCACTAATAAAATTCTCGACGGCCGGGGCAACGGTGAATTTATTTTTGGAAAATAAATGATTTCTACATTTGAGTGTGCCGACATCCTTCAAAATAAATAAAAAGAAGTATAAAAACCTATTTGACCTTAACAAATCATTTAAAAAAAATAAATATAACATAGTGAATAAAATGACGACATATTACCTCTCCTTCTCAAATGTCCGTGCTTCTATGGTCCGACTGCAAGGTGAGAACGCTAGGATCCACTGGGCCCGGCTCCATTTGACCTTCACAAATCATTAATAAAATTACATCAAACTACAAAATAAAAATAACATGGTTTATAAAAAAAATAATGACAAAATATTAATAACATGGTTTATAAAAAGAATAATTATCCCCTTGTTGGACATGACCGCTTGTTATGACCCTCTACATTGCATAAACTACAACTATAAGAGGACTTGGAATTCTCATCCATTGCATTACGAATTCTTTTTGATTTTGGTCTTCCCTTTCCTCTCATCAAAGCATAATTTGGAATCAATGTTTTATCCGTCCATGGTCTCCAATAACCCTCATCCGGAATTGGTTAAAAGATTGTGCGATAACTACCATGGTATTCCCTGGAAGAGTACAAAGGGTCAACAAATTGATCCACGTCGATCGAAAAAGCACGACATACCGCCATTACATGTGAACAAGGATAATGAAAGTTTTGCCACTTATTACAAGTACAAGTCCCTTCATTCAATCGCACCGTGTGGCTTCTCCCGGCACGATTTCCAAGCCTACGACCTTGACATGTAGACACTTGATAAAGGCCCGTCTCAAAATCATGTTCATTAACTTCATGGTGGGCGGCTATTTCTTCAATTTCATCTAGTGTCTTAGTAACTTTGTCCGACCATTTCAACCCACCTAACAACCTATCCCTTGTCAATTTTCTTCTCTCAACAAAATACTTGTTAACTCGGGTAAAAGTGGCTTTTACAAGGGCTTGAATTGGGAGAAATCTTACCCCCTTCAAAACACCATTGAAACATTCACTCATATTTGTTGTTTTCAAACCATATCTCTTCCCACCATCGTGAGCAAGAGACCACTTGCTTGGAGGGATGCTATCTAACAAAGCTCTAGCATTCGCATTGATCAAACCTATTTTCTCCATACCTAAGTCAAATTTTCTAATTTGATGTTGCATTGCGGTCTCCGAGAAAGTTGATTTTAAATCGGAATCTTTGAACATCTTGTTGATATTTGATGCATGATGTCTAATACAATACCTATGAAAAGCGTATGGCTCTTCCCAACCACTTCCCGGTTGACTCATTGACTTCAAAATACCCGCATGGCGATCGGACAAGACACAAAGACCTCTACGATTTGTCACCTAATGTCTTATGCAAGCCAAAAACCAACTCCAATTCTCATAGTTCTCCTTCTCAACTTGCCTTCAAGCAGGAAAAATGGATCCTCTATTTCCCACAAAGGAAAATGTATTTGTCACACTCCCTCCCTTCCATTTCTTTCCAAGACAGGCCATCAGGAACATACTGAACCTATACACAATTTGTGACTAGGTGATCCATCAAAAAAATTTACAAGTTTTTCATATGTCGAGCATTGGGAAGAGTTTTAAGTGAGGAAAATCTATCCTGAAGAAAGTAATGAGTAATATGACCGTTAGATAAGGTTTATGCAGGAGTTTGACCTGCAGATAATCATGTAATTAGCCTAGTATTTTCCATAGGGAAAATATAGCCCTAGTATGTTACTACTGTTATTCATAAATGGACTAAACTGTCTTCGTTTTATTTTTAGGAGAGTTACAGATTGTAAGACATCCTACCTACAATCGTATACTCCCTCTGTCACAGTGAGTAGTTTACGTTCACTTTATTTTGCGAGGGGAAAATAAAGCAAACGTTAACTATTGACTAGAATGGATGAAGTACATGATTAAAAGAAATGCGAATGACCCATAAAAATCAATAATAAAGCGTAAGGATCCACACTTGAGGCACTGATGTTTATTTTATAATGTCAAGTCATAATGTCTATAAACAGCCACCAGCCCAGCCTCATCCCAGAAATAGACTTTTCTATAAACCAACAAACTACTACCTCTATCCCGGTAATTGTTTACTTCTTTTTTTTGCAGCAAACAAGGCAGGGTCCAAAAGTACCTACTAGCCCCTATCTCAACCTGGCACACATAATATTCTATCTGAAGACTTATGCAATAGGCCTTAATTTTCTTGGGGTGCATTTATCTTGGCAGGTAGGATATCCCTCACTTCTTGGTGTTTGGAAGGACAAATGGATCCTAGTCATTCCCTCACCCAATTGCTTTCAATTTCACTCGAAGACTTATATAATAACCCTCCAATCAGCGTCTTCCAACTGCAAATTGACAGTGGTAATTGGGATTTTAACCGTGTTCGTGATATACTAGTGTAGCTCCCGTGCAAATGTACGGTATTTTAGATATAATTATTAGAGAATTTGACAATTAATCAAACTAATGCAGTTTACCTCCATTTTGAAAATGGTAGAAATTTTGCATATATAATTGCAAGAAGATATTTTATTAGCCTTATTTAATTATGTAAAAGTTAAACAATGATTGATGTTATAAAATCAATTAGAAGATAAATATTGTTCAAAAGTAGTAAATATAGATAGTCAACACTGATTAATAAGGAAACAAATATTGTCCAATAGAATATCGTTTAGGCGGAAAATTTAAGCGGGAAAATTGGAGATGTGTTAATCTTTTAGCAATTAGTCTTGCTGAAGACGGGTCGGAGCAAGTGACGGGTAATGTCACTCATAAAACGAATAGGGGGATAAGGTGGGGGCACCTCCATGTGCTTCTCTCTCTCCTCTATTTGGGTCATTTGTAAAAGAAAATGGTATCCGTCACTCCAAAGTGACGGATACGTCTTGCATCATAAATGAGATTTTGTGATCTTTTAGTATATAGAGGATGGGTTTTGAAACCGTTGTTTTTATCCTTTCAATTCCTATACCTTTTGAAGATGAGCCCCACAATATTTCAACTTAGAAATGGAGTGTCAACTGGCTCACTTTTCTGAAGAAGTAGTCTTCTAATCATATTGCCAATATTTCCCTCTTTGTTAGCACGCTATGAAGGATTTGGTGATTAAGTAACTTCTTATTGTTTCATGACACCTCCATTGATCTTTATTCCTTCTTTAAACAATTGGACAATGATGCATGCTGCCAATAATATCTGTTTGGATCATATTAGAATTGAATGTGATGCTTGCATCATGGAAATCGAACTTCAAAGCAAGTGCTAGATGGCTTTTTCAAGACAAGATGAGGACCATTCCACTTTGGGGATGCGCCTTTGGCGAAGTCGACTTTTCGGGCTGAACTAAGGGCTCTTAAATATGCAATGCTATCTCCATGGGTTATAGGCACATAGATGCGACGACGGACTGCCTAAACCTTGCCCTCCAAGTCAATGGTATTGCTGATATTAGTCAAGATGCAAGCCTATTGTTTTTCTCTTAGCCATTGTTCGCCTTAATAGGATTGTTCATGCTATAGGTACGGTGTCGGTCGTAGCTTAATTTAGCAATCTTTTTCATACTGAAAAAAAAAAATTATATTCTCAAAGTTTTAAATGTGATTTATTCTAATAAAATATTCCATAAGAACAATGTATTAAAAAGTTTAACCAGATAATATATTTAAAAATTGACAATATTAGATGAAAATTGGCTCCTGCGTACTTTTCGAATAAGGACACTATAATTCCCATTTCATGAAAACTAGATTTTTAAAATACGTTATACGGGTTATAATATTGACAGACTCTAATTGTATCTTCGCAATTGAGAAGTTATGTTTACTTTTCTTTTTTTTTTAGAATATGAGTATATACAAATAAATTAACCTTTTTTTTATGATTTGTGTATATAAAAGTTATAATCGCCATGCACGAGTAACTAAATAGTGTTCTGTTTGTAGGTGAGCTTGTACAAATGTAGTTTTTTTTTTTTGCATCTGGAAAATGTAAGTTTTTCTTCGTAGAATAAATAATTAATGAGTTAAATAAAAGCCTTGTCTAATTCTTCCCTTTGTTTGTTGGCACGGGTATTAAGACGAGGAATAAAATAAGAGTAAAAGAGTTTGGTGAAGTTGGTGATAGGAGAGAGGGATGAATAATTAGGAGTTAAATAAGGAATTGTGGGGTTAAAACATTAAGAAAAGTAATAAAATATGGGTAAAAGAGTTGGGTGGGGTTTGGTGATAGGAGAGAAGAATGAATAAAATAAGAGTAAAAGTTTCCAAAATAAGAAAGGGGAAGAAAACCTGAATAATCCGTTTTAGGAAATAGGGAAGAAAACAGTGAATAGGAGGGAGTATATATTATACGGAGTATGTTATATTTTATATTTGAAGAATAATGAGAAATTATTATTATTATAAATATTTTAAATTACAAAAATAATTGAAAAATCAAGCTTATATATTTTATTAAATTAATATAATTTTTATAAATTTTTCACTATAAGTATGGTAAGTAATATTAATTATAATATTATTATTATTGAATATGATTGCTTTTGACAAATAAAATCTACCATACCAATCTATATTTTGACATGTATTCTGCTTCTACCTCGACCCGTGACCCGTATAAGCCCACTCATATTTAGTCTGACCCGTATTCGAGTTTAACATGTATGAACCGCAAAGAATGGTGACCCATCCAGCTCGTTTGAGTGGTCTAGCAAACCTTACATCAAATTCATGTGGTAATTATCGAAGTTTTGTAGTCTGACCCGTATTCGAGTTTAACATGTATGAACCGCCTCAGCAGCCGACCCATCCAACTCGTTTGATTGGTTTACAATTGTTTTAAAATTCTTATCATTTTAGCTTTTTATTTTTAAAGTTTATATATAGTAATATAACTCTGTCATCTTAATCGGATAAAATTTCCATAAATTTGGTGATAGTTCTACAAAGAACTTTATCACCTTGATCAGATAGAATTTGCATAATTTTAATTTAAAATTTAAATTTTATTAGGTAGTTAAAAAAGTAGAGCGTTACTCTTGTTATAGTTGTCGATGTATATGAATCTTTGGAGATTTATCTTATGTAGGATTCAAAAATAAAACTCAATCTTTTTTGTAATTTACTATATCTCTTATTTTATTAGCTCAAAAATAATTATCTTCAGCTGAGTTTATTATTAAAAATAAAAAACGTGTTCTACAAATAACTTTATCACCTTGATCGGATAGAATTTGCATAATTTAAATTTATAATTTAAATTTTATTAGGTAGTGAAAAAAGTAGAGTGTTACTCTTGTTATAGTTGTCGATGTATATGACTCTTTGGAGATTTATCTTATGTAGGATTCAAAAATAAAACTCAATTAACGGCAACTTAGGAATATGAGTACCAAGTAAGAATATGATCAAAGTAAAAGAAAGTAGGAAGCTAAGAAAGAATACGATTAAAAGTAAAAGAAAGATACGGAATAGGAGAATAAGATTTAAACAATATACTTGAAAGTAAAAAAAAAGGCAAAGACGATCTAAAGAGACACAATTTAATAGTGTGTGATATATATTCAAAGGTAGATCTAACAGTACAATAGGGCAAACCCGCTCAAGCAACTCCTCAAGCTCGGGAGTAACAATAATGCCATCTTCCTCTATCCTTTCACGCATATCAGGCACTGTTTTTTCATTAGCCACGTAAGTCTCAAGGAGACATAAATAAGCTTTTGTGTCCAAGGCCTGAACTCTCTTTAACAACTGGTAAAATTTCTCTAGACCATCAACATCTTTCTGATCTTTGAAGTGCTGGAACCAAGGAACAAGCTTCTCTGCAACTGGTTTCCATTTGGAGACAATGGCAGCCTCCATATGTTTCAGTGCACACTCCGTCTAACCCATTTCAAAGTAGTAAATCATGAATTTGACATGTGGCGAGCATAATACATTTCCTGCTATATTTGTAGTATCCTTTAGCAAAAGTTCGCATGTCTTGCTTCAAGTACGCACCTATTACAAGAGCCGGTACTCTGTCATCATACTTCTTGCAGGTTGATTCCCACTCCCGGAAGCAACTCTATTCTCATCCTCTCTAATAAGGACACAGTCGAGAAGCGTCGTTATGGGCTCGCACTTGTATGTAAATTCCTCTATGCCAAATGAGGATGGGGTTTCTTTGATCCCTTTTATGGATAATAAATTTCATACTTACTGAGTTTGTCAAGCTTGGTAGCTCTAATGTAGGTAGCTCTAATGTAGGCGTGCATCAGTGGTAGTTGTAGTGCTTGATCTGCCAGCTGAGCTTTGTATCTCAAGGTCCGTGCAGGGCATTGGTCATCAAGGCAATTTGCAGGAAAATAAAAAAGAGTATAAATACCCTCTTATATATGATAACGATAATTTATATATAGGCGTGTTAGTGTTTGTAACTAATGTAACTTTATCATCTTAATCAGATAGAATTTATCAAAAAATCTTTTTAGATTAATTTTTTACAAATTATGTTATCTTTTTAGATTATATTTATAATTTATTATTTGAAGTGTTTCGAAAAATTTGGAGACGACCACGTCTTTGAAAAAGCTTTTATATATATATCTTAGATTTAATGCCCGGTGCGATGCGCGGGGCCTACATGTAGTATTCATTAGGTATAAACTGTATATGTTAAATTGTTAAAGAGTATATCTAAAATTATTATTTAATGTTGAATATGACTTAAAAGATAGAGAAAAAAGTATAGATTAAGAGGTTGAATGAGAATGTTGCTTTAGTTTTTAGGTAGCATTAATAATAATATACTTATCTATATTTTTTTATTATTTTTTATTTTTTTGTCCCTCGTCCAAACTCAAAAAGTTTGGAGATTCTAATACCTTCGTAGACCTATCTATAAAGTTGGAGTCTCTCTAACAAATCAAATGATCTGGCGATATACCTATAGAGATGCTAATCCAATTATAGGTCATTGTAGACATATTTCTCTACTACACTATATTTCTTATCTATTTATATTATATATTGATTAGGCGTAAATTATTAATACTGTTTCTATTCATATCTAATTTGTAAGTGTTTTATCTTACAACAAGTGCTTATTTATCTATCTATTATACGTACAGACTAAAGAGTAATCAATAAGACCTTTTAAAAAATCATTATATTAAAATTATTCAAACCACCATAATAATCAAAGAACCATGATTAGTACACCAATGTCGCACCTTTATTTATTTAAATATAATATAATGTATAGAATGAATAAAGTTCAGAAATAAAACAATGGGAGTCACTCGTTATATCCGATAGCAGATAAAACTAATTAAGCTTTCTAGGAATTATCAACTATTGTACGTTTGCAAGGGCAAAAAAATTACTACGGAGTACATTATTACTTTCATCAAAAACTAATGTCGTCTTCGGATAACTAAGGTTAGCCAATTTTCTTTTTATAATGTAAATAGAACTTCAACCATTTAAGAGCTCGTTTAGACGGTTGGTGTTTCATTATAAAATACGAAGTACTAAAAAGCGATCATTTTAGATTAAAAAGTTATCACTTTTTTTATTAATATAAAATCACCACTTATTTTAAAGTGCTCATTATTTTACGTAAAATAGTTAATATTTAATTTATCTCTAGTAATTCTTGCTTAAAATGAGGTATCCGTCTTAAATCTTTGTTATTTATTGATAGTTTCTCCAAAGTACTATGTTATTTGTTGGAGTTCGTGGCTTCAAAGTCGATCGTAATAGCTTAAATATTTTGTAAACAATCTTGCGCCAAAGTCAAGCGTGATATATTGTTTAAAGAAAAATCTAATTCCTTTCCGTGACTTTATGATAAAAAAAAATCTGAAACAAAACAAACGATCAGTTAGATTATAGTCATGAGAAAAGCTTGTGATATCTCAACTTTACCTTTACCTTATAAGTTATATCGAGCCCCTTATTATCGTAATAGTAAGATATAAGAGGTAATAATCGTAATTAGTGCATTCTGACTTGCTAAAACTTAAAAAAGTCCTAAAGTTGACTTGATCATCGACGCCAACAATCCCACAATGACATAATTAGAAAACGTATTTATCAAATAATAAATAATACACTTGGATTCTACCATAGTAACCGTTAATCTTAAATCAGGACATCTCATTAATAAAAGAAAAAAATAATAATAAAAAGAACTAATAACTTCAACTTACATTCGAACTCCTCGATTCGATATTGTACTATCCTTACTCCTTATAACTCGTTTGATATTAAAAATAAAAATAAAGCTAATAACTTGTACATGTATATTGAAAGTAGTACTAACTATTATCGTTTAGTTTACAAACCACACAATGTCTTCATGTCAGTATGCTTTGTCTTGAAAATACTCTGTACTTTGTAGTTCCTCATAAACTATAAATATACATCCTACAAAAACAATAAAGCAAAAGCAAAACATATTAATTAGAAAACATAAATCATCAATGATAATAAAAAACAATGCTATAATAAATAATAATAATTCGTCTGAACAAAATGATGCACTAAGAAAAAAATAAGGTCACACCAAATAAAATAAATAAATCAATTTACAAAATATACAAAAGTTAGAACAAAGATTTTGGTTTGAGTTTGGGTGCAAGATTGCAACAATGATCGATGGGTATTTATAGTTCATTGAGTTAGCTCAGTTATCTTGGCAATCGATATCAATTAGAACTCAAACACAATTTTCTATTACGCTTAAACATGGACTCATACTCAATCTTCTCTTTTATTTATTATTTTATTAGAAGTGTTTTAGTAGCCATAAAATCACTTTATTAGTTTAGTGTGGATGCTTTTAAAAAATATTGTTGAGAAACATATCCAACCTATAGTCTACCACGGCAAATCACAATACAATGTATATATAATATTCATAATTTTAACCAATCGTTGGTTGGCGCAGTGGTAGCATGGGGCTGCGCTTGGTAGGGAGGTCTGCGGATCGATCCCCCACAACTGCGATTGGGAGGGGTTTAAATACCGTAATCCTTGGACACGCCCCGAAATCCGGATTAGTCGGCCCAATGTGGTTCGGATTACCGGATGGTTTAGACCAAAAATTTTAGGTCCTGGTTGTTCCGGGTGTAATTCTAGAGCAGTTATTTGTTACCACCCGCGCTTGTAGAATGACGTCTTTGGTTGAGTCCTCCTTTCGGTCTCCTGAAACAATGAACAAACTGAGGGCTCGACTTTGGACCGAGCGAACTCACTCCGACGCTCAAGTCAGTAAACTTAGAGAGATAAGTTGTTGTTACTTGGCGAAGAGTATTTTGTAGAGAGATAAGTAAGATATTACCAGATGAATAGTGATTCTTAGGTTAAATTGTGGATCCTTTCCTCAATGAGAGTTGAGGAGTATTTATAGACTTTCACCTTTTGTCACGTAGTGGCCAAGTGGCCAAGTGGCTAGCAGGTGGAAAGACTGATCTACCCTCGGCCGAGGGACCCGTGGCAGGCCGGCGGGCCCTGTTGACTCGCCGCCGAGGGGTCTTGGATATGAGTACGCGGATATGTGCCCCGGCTGGCTAGTTGCCTGGCCGAGACCCCAGAGACAGGCCGATGGGCTGCATCGGCTAGGCTGTCCAAAGGTGTTGACTTGCTGTGGGTATCTTTGACCTTGCTCAATATGTTGACTTGGTCAGCGGTGCACAATATGCCCCATCAATTTGCCCCCAGCGTAGTCTATGCCGTGGTATGGGCTCCGATGTATGTTGAGCGTATATTCTGCGTAAGTAAAAATTTTCTTTCTCGGCTTCTTCTACCTCGGCTTGGTTCTGTTTAGGCCGTACCATATCCCCCCCTCCACATGGATGTGTAAAGGGCATCCGATGTGGAAAAGAGAGTGACGCTGGCCGAGACCAGGGTTGAGAGTGCCGGTTGTTTTTGATTGCCCCCGGCCGGTGCTACCTAGCTTGGTTGATCATGTGGCCGGCGGAGAACAGATACTTAGGAATTTGTTGAGGAAGACGAATAGGCAAAGAGATATGAAGGGGCGTGTTGAAGACGCTTGGTCACTGTTGCGTTGATTGACGTTTAACTGTTGCAACGATTGACATTCCGTGGTTGCATGTCTGACACGTGTCTGTTCGCTGATTGGCTGACGTTTCATGGGCTGTGCCCTGATTGGTCCTTCTTCATGGGCTTTTCCCTATAAATAGGGCAGTTAGTCCCTGAAATTGGCCACCAATTTCATTCTCTCTAAAATTTTCCTCTAAACTTTCAAGGGCTTCTTTCTCTTCTAATCTTCAAAGTCGTTGCTTCGGCTAGTGCTTTTCTTCAAGGTAAACAAACAAATCTTTCTCAATCTCTTGTAAGTTTTGTTGTAAACATGTCTTCTGCTGACCCCGGTCCTAGTAACCGTGCGCCAGGGGGTTCCCCGTCGCGTCTTGATGAGGAGGAGATACTAGACGCCATCCCGATAAGGTCTGGGGGCCCTAGGTCTCCTTCTCCCGAAGTTGACCCAAAAGTTTTGGAGGATTGGAAGGATGATGACGGTGCTGATGAAGACTTTGATGATGACGGTGAGGAAAGGATTCCTTCTGGTGGTGAGAGGCCGCATATCCTGGATCACGGCGAGGCCTGCATGACTGGTCTTGACCGTGCCTGGACCAATAAATTCACCAGTTGTTCCGGTGGAACTCTTTTCGAGGGTCATTTCTCCTTCGGTGAGGGGTACAAAATTGTTATCCCTGAGGAGGGTCAGGCGGTCTGTTGCCTTCCCCCGGGTCATATCGGCGTATATATCAGGCACCTGGAGTATGGGCTCCGGTTTCCTTTGAATGAATACGTCATGATCATCATCAAAGCTATGAACGTCGTTGTGGCTCAACTGCATCCGTTGGCCATTAGGACGATAGTTGGCTTCGTGTGGCTCTTTCTCTTTAAGGGGGAGGTCCCTACAGTTAACTTATTCCGCCGGCTTCATCATCTTGGCCATCGACCCTGCGGTAAAGTGGGGTGGTACAGCGTGCGAGATGGAGCGGGACTCGTCTCCGTTGATAAGCTCTCTTCTGTAAGGACCGGAAGGGGCGATGGGTGTATGTCGAAGTCCGGATGACTATCCGCCGCCCGGTCCTTCCAAAGACCAAGTTAATTTGCGGTGCGTAAGTAAGGCGAGCATGACAAATGGGTCACCGGAGTAAGGCGAAGATGGACGCTTCAAGGTCTATCTTAATGCGGACGAGAAGCGGGCGTCGGTTGTTTGATTCGAGAAGGATGGGTGCCCCGACTCGGATTATTCTTGGGATGAGCTGCTTTGCCGCGTCGGCCTCATACCGGCCCTCAACCGGGGTGAGTAGGGTCGGTGTGAGGCCCATCTTTACTGTTATGCTCTGTTTTTAGAGCTTTGTTTTACTTCTTTTATGTAACTCTTGTTTGGTTTCTTGCAGACCGGTTTGGCCAGGATCTGTCTGAGAGGACCTTGAAGAGGTTAGGGCTTGATAAGGACGGGAAGGTCGTTCAGCGGCATCCTACGGCTGACGCGCGTGATCGTAGACTGGCTCTCAACGAACTCATGGACAAGCAGCTGAAGGCACTGGATCCAGTGGTGGCTCAAGCACGGGTTCTCGGAGGCGTGCCGAAGAGAAAATCAAAGGCAGCAGCCAGGTCGGCGACGGCGTCAATCCCAACTCCCTCTTCAACCCCAGCGGTCTAGGAGGAGCAAGTGGAGGTTGTCGATATTACCGAGGAGATGGTGACCGTTGCGAAGGGCCCTCCTCCTCCAAAGAAGAGAAAAGAGCCACCGTCTGCTTCCACCGTTGCCGGGGAGAAGAATGACTCGGCTTGGCCCTCCATTTAAGAGGGTCCGGACGGAGTACGGATCTAACTTGCGGTTCGGACTTAGCCTGGTTCGTTGGACATTCCCGATGACAGACTCTCTGACGTGTCAATGCATGTTGACATGGATGCTCTGTGTAAATTTTTTGTAGATCCGCCGTCGGCAGTCGCCGTTCTCACTGAGCGGCAATTAGAGAAGCAGCCTGAGAAGGCGGGTGATAGAAGTGCCACCGCTGACTCCTTGCTTCAGAAGATTCCCCCCACCGAGCTTGTGGCAGAGGGTACGAGAATCTACAAGAGGCTGGCGAAGTGGACTCAACTAGCCGGCTCCCACATTATGGAGCAAGAAAAGGCCATGGCCCAAACTGGGCCATTGATCGAACGGCTTAAGCTTGATCTTTCCGCTGCAAAGGGGAAGCCCGGGAAGGCTAAGTGGATCTCCTTCTTGCCGAAAGCGTGAGGAGGAAGGCGAGAAGCGCTAGTGGCCGAGAGGGCCAAAGTTGAGGCTGCAGATGCCGCCACCGCCAAGTTGATGGAGGAGCGGGACAGGTATAAGGGCGCTTACGACGCCGTCGTTGCCAAGAGGGAAGAATGGAAGGATCTGTACCATGCCCAGTTGGAGGCACACAGGGACACAAGGGCTATCCTTGCTCAAAAGGAGAAGGATATTGAGATGCTTCAAACTGAGCTTATCCCAAGCATGTGCGCCCAATTCCGCGACCAGGCCGAGGAAGCGACCAGGGAGGCAATCAAGAAGCTCGTTCCTGAAGGCTCCTTCCCGTGGGACAAATTTGACCAGCTTCTGGATGAGATGGCCGAAGCTGCGGAAACAACGGCTGCGGAGAAGGCGGAGGCGGCGAAGGCTGCTCAGATAGCTGAGGCCAAGACGGCTTATGATGCAAAGGTGAAGGAGGCCAGAGAGGAGGCTGAGAGGCTAAAGGCAGCTCAAACTGAAGCTGCCAAGTCACCTTCTGGGTCACCCACCAAAAATGATGCTGCTGATGTCGCCGCTGGCGAGCAGCAACAGGCATAGGGAGACGAGCGGTCGTCACCAGGTTTCCCCGGCGTCTCGGATAGCTTTAGCTGTTCGGGGGCCAATTATTAAGCCTTGCCTCCCTGCCATCTTTTGGCGCTTCATTGACATGTCTGTAACCTTTTGCTTTTCCTTTCCTTGTGTTTTTTGTAAAAACTTTGGTAGGTTGTGTTCGGCTTATCCCTATGGGGACTACGTCGTCACGTATTCTCCTTGTAATCATTTTCAGTAAAGTTTGTCTTATTTGCCCTCGGCTTGGCCGGGGTTTTGATCACAGTTCTTCACTTGTCTTCTTGCGTTATTAATTGAGCGCTTTTTCGTTTTTACCTTCGGCCTGGCCGAGGCAGTTAGAATGCATATCTCAACTGTGTTTAACGTCTTTTTAAACATGTTGGCATGTTGGTCGCTTTCTCTTTCACTCTCGGTCTTGGCCGAGGCGTCAGATTTGCGATTCCCAACTGCTGTTGTGAACATGTTAGCGTATCGGTCGTTGTGTCCCCGTCGCTCCCGGCTTTGGCCGAGGTAATCGAGGTTACGGCGCGACAGCGTTCGTATCTGTAGACATATTGATCGCTTCTTCCGGGCCTTGATTTGGCGGCGGCTAATTGCGTCTCAACTATCATCGAGTATACGTTTATTCTAGCGTATCGACCGTTGTGTCCCCGTCGCTTCCGGCTTTGGCCGAGGTAATCGAGGTTACGGCGCGACAGCGTTCGTATCTGTAGACATATTGATCGTTTCTTCTGCCAGGCCTTCGGTTGGCCGAGGCGGCTAGAATTGCGTCTCAACTGTACTGAGTATACGTTTCTTTTTCTTGGGGTGACTGCCCGGTGGCAACCGTCGGCGTCTACCTCGAAACGACTATGGAGAGGACAAGCACTTTGATGGAAAACTTGGGTGATTCTTCATTTGATATAATCATGCGTTGGGGTGCCCACAATGGGTTTGGACACCTCCGCCGCTATACAAAGTACTTTCTTAGGTTGTCGGTGTTCCAATGGCTCATCAAAGGCATACCCTCCATGTCTGTCAGCCGGTATGTACCCGGCCTCATCTCTTCAACCACTTTGTAGGGACCCTCCCAGTTGGCCGTCAATTTACCATGAATATTTCCTTTGTTGGTGGCGGCCGACTTTCTTAGGACTAGATCTCCTACTTTTAAGTCACTTTTGTGGACTCTTCGGTTGTAGGCTCTTCTCATCCGGTTTTGGTATACTGCCAAGTTGAGGCGTGCTGTATCTCGGCTTTCTTCGACCAGGTCTAGGGAGGCTTTTAGGCCTTCCTCATTTTCAACCGGGTTAAAGGTAGCCGTTTCGAATGTTGGCACACCGCTTCAATTGGTAGGACGGCTTGAGATCCATAGACTAGGTGGAATGGATCACCCGTTGCTTCTTTCTCCGTGGTTCGAAGGGACCACAGAACGCCGGGTAGTTCATCGACCCATCTTCATTTTAAGTCTTCAACCTTTTTCTTCAAACCGTTGAGTATCGTTTTGTTGGCTGCCTCCGCCTGTCCGTTGCTCTGAGGGTGGCAGACGGAGGAGTATGCAAACTTGATGCCCAACTCTTCTAACCAGTTCATTATCAGGTCACTCCAAAATTCTCGGCCGTGGTCAAACACCATGACTTGGGGTAGTCCAAAACGAGTTATAACATTCTCCCAAATCACCTTTCTTACAGCCGCCATCGTCTTCGCAGGTACCGCTACAGCTTCAATCCATTTGGTGATGTAGTCAATGACGACAATCAAGTACTTTCTCCCTCCGGATGCCGTTGGAAATGGCCCTAGTAGATCCATCCCCCAGTGTGCAAAAGGAAGGGGATTAAGTACCGGCTGCAGGTCTCGGGAAGGTGCATGTATCACCGGAGCATGCATTTGACAGTTCGTACACTTCTTCGTTTTTGCCCTGGAATCTTCAAGCATGGTGGGCGAAATAGCCGGCTCGGAGAGCTTTGTGGGCTAGTGTTCTTGCCCCCATGTGGTGTCCTGAGATGCCTTCATGAATTTCACGTCGATATTAGCTCCGCGTCGGGCCGACACATTTCAAAAGTGGTCTTATTACGGACCTTCTGTATAGTTCCCCTTCGAACACCAAGTACCTGGCGGCGATCCTTTTTATCTTGGCCGAGAGATTGCGGTCCTCCGGCAACTCACTTGTAAGTTTGTATTTCATTATCGGAGTCATCCACGTCGTCTCGGCTTCCACGTCGCCCACCATGCCGACGGTCTCAGTGATGCTCTTCGCATTCCTGATATCTACCAGCACGGTTCGGCTGACATTCTTGATGGTTGAACTGGCAAGTTTTGAGAGAGCGTCGGCTCGGTTGTTCTCGGACACGGGGACGCATTGGATCCGGAAAGATTTCGGTTTTCTTTGTGTCGGCTTTTACCCTTTCCGGTATCTTATCATCCCGTCGTCCCGAGCCTCAAACTCTCCTCTGATTTGGTTAGTAACCAACGGTGAGTACATCTTCAACACAATGTGTTCCGCTCCGTGACTCTAGCTAGCTCGACTCCAGTTATCACCGCCTCGTATTCGGATTCGTTGTTTGAGGCCGAGAAGGTAAATTTCAAGGCATAATCAAACTCGTCCCCGTTTGGGCCGATGATAAGGATGCCGGCCCCCGCGCTGTTCGTCGTGGAGGACCCGTCGGTGAATACTTCCTATACTCCGGGGTTTGGCTCTTCTTGATATGTGCATTCGGCCAGGAAATCTGCAAGTGCTTGACCCTTTATCGAAGGCCTCGGCTTGTACTGAATGCCGAAGCCGGAGAGTTCCACTGCCCATTTGATAAGCCTACCAGATTGTTCGAATTTTTCCACATGCCTTCTCCAACGGCTGGTCAGTTAAGACCGTTACGGGATGTGCGTCGAAGTAGGGTTTTAACTTCCTTGCGGCAACGACGACGGCGTAGGCTGCTTTTTCAATTAGTGGGTAGTTCCTCTCGGCGGCCAGTAGCGTATGGCTGATAAAGTAAATTGGGTGTTGCTGCTTGTTCTCTTCTCTGACAATCACGGCACTGACCGTGGCCGAGGTAACTGCTAAGTATAGATATAGCGTCTCCCCCAGCATCGGCCTGGACAGGGTTGGGAGAGTCTGAAGATGAGCTTTCAGTTGCTTGAAAGTTGTGCTCTGTTCCTCCCCCCAGCTGAAGTCTTTATTCCCCTTCAACACTTTGAAGAATGGGGTGCTCTTGTCGGCTGACCGAGAGATGAAATGGGCTAGAGCCGCCATCCTCCCGGTCAGCATCATAACCTCTTTTCGATTCCTTGGCTCCGGCAGGTCTAGGATTGCTCGGACTTTGTCTGGATTGGCATCAATTCCCCTAGCGCTGACAAGTACGCCGAGGAACTTACCTGCCCGGACACCGAAGTTGCATTTCATTGGGTTGAGTTTCATCTTGTACTTCCTTAGTGAACAAAATGTCTCGTGTAAATCGGCCAAGTGCTCGCTGTCAGACTTGCTTTTTACAATAGCATCGTCGACGTAAGCCTCAATGTTTCGCCCTTTTTGATTTTGGAACACTTTGTCCACCAGTCTTGTGTACGTTGCACCGGCATTCTTCAAACCAAACGGCATCATTTTGTACATGTATGTGCCGTTAGCAGTGATGAATGCGCATTTAGGCATGTCTTCCTCGGCCATGAATACCTGGTGATACCCCGAGAAGGCGTCCAGCAGGCTCAGCATAGTGTAGCCTGCCGTGGCGTCAATTAAACTATCTATCCGAGGCAAAGGATAACAATCTTTGGGGAAGGCTTTATTAAGATTAGTAAAGTCTACACACATTCTCCATGCCCCCGATGATTTCCTCACCATTACAACATTAGCTAGCCACTCAGGATAAGTGCAAGGCATGATAAAGCCCGCCGCTAGTAATTTATCTACCTCGGCTTTGATGGCCTCGTCCTTCTCGGCTGAGGAGTTCCTCATTCTTTGCTTGACAGGGCGAGCGGTGGAGAGTACGTTCAGCTTGTGAACAATCACCTCCCGGCTCACACCTGGCATCTCAACCGCTGAGTAGGCAAAGACATCCTTATTCTTCCTCAGCAGGTCCAGGAGGTCGGCTCTGAATTGTGGTTCCAGGTTGACACCGACAGTTACGGTGCGGCCTGGGTCAATCTCCACTTCCTCGGTCTCCGCTCCTTCGACCATGTCGACGGAGGTATCCATGCGTTCGCCCTCCTGTTGCAAGGATGGGCTCTTCCCCTTCTCTGATTTCTTCGTCACTTTGAAGGATTGCATGTTGCATCCTCTGGCAGATACTTGGACATTGACCACTTCGTCCTTCTCGTTCTTTGAGACGAGCTTATGCGCTTCCCCCCGGTCCGAGACATACATCAATGTCAGGGCCCGAATGGACATTACAGCGTCGGCCTCACTCAAAGTGACCCGGCCTATGAGAACGTTGTAGGCAGACGAGCCGTCAATGACCACGAACTCAGACATAACATTCTTGGCCGCACTTCCCTCGCCGAACATCACCGGCAGCCTGATTGACCCCAGAGGTACCAGGCCGGCCCCAGAAAAGCTGTACAACGGGTTGGTGCAGAGGCTTAAGTCTTCAACCTTCAGATCGAGGCTGAGAAAGCATTCTCTGTACATAATGTTTGTGTAGGCGCCTGTGTCAATCAGGCACCTCTTCACCAAGTGGTTGGCTATGTCCAAGTGGACTACAAGTGGGTCGCTGTGAGGGGCGATGACTCCCTCGTAGTCCTTCTTCCCAATAGTTATATCGGGGGATCTTTGGAAGCGGGGGTTCTTTGTGTTGGGCACAAAGTTGATGGCCTGATATAGTTCATTCAGGTGCCGTTTGTGCCCATGAGCGGACCCACCGTTCTCGTTGCCCCCGATGACAACATGGATTACTCCTATCCGTTCAAAGACGGATTTCTTATTTGACCCGCCGGTATCTGTTTTTTGGCCTCCGGCAACGTATTTGCCGAGGCTCCCCTTCCGGATCAGCTCTTCAATGGCATTTTTCAGATGCCGGCAGTCGTTACTTAAGTGGCGGTGTGGCGTGGTACTCACGAAGATGGCTCGTGTCACCGTCACTCCTCGGCCTGAGGGGCCTTTCCCACTCCTGACCCTCATTTTTGCTCAGGGCGAAGACCTCGGCGGCAGATACGACCAGGGGGGTGTGATCATTGTACCGCTTTTGGTAGTACGTTCCCGAACTCCCCCCGGCGCCCGCCGAGTTCATTTCCGGCAGAGACTTGTCAGACCGTGACCTATTATTGTCACGGCGTCTTTCATCCGGGTTGTCCTCCCGGTGGCTCTTCTTCTCTGAGTGCCCAGCCTCGCTGTGGCCTACCCAGGTCTTGTGATAGTCTTCCACCTTGATGGCTTGGTCGGCCATCTTCCTCGCGGCGTCTAAGCCCAGGCCTCCGTACTTGATGAGCTCGTTTTTTAAGTCTCCCCTTGGGAGGCCTTTCATCAGCGCGAAGGCCGCCAGCTCGGGATTAATTTCTCGAATCTGCTGAACCTTGGCGTTGAACCTCTTCACATAGCTTCGTAGAGACTCGCCCCCCTCCTGTCTGATAGTCAGGAGATCCGATGTCTCCACGGCCCTCCTCTTATTGCAAGAGTACAGGGCTAAAAAGGCGTCCCTTAGGTCGGCGTAACAGTATACCGAGCCGTCGGGCAGCCCCTTGTACCAACTTTGAGCCATCCCATGCAAGGTTGTTGGGAAGACTCGGCACCAGACCTCATCGGGTTGTTCCCACACCGACATGTACGACTCAAAAGCTTCGGCGTGGTCGGTGGGGTCGCTATCCCCTTTGTATGTGAACGCCGGCAACTTTAGCTTGGTTGGCACGATGGTTTCAAGGACGTAGGCACTGAGGGGCTGTCTGACCACGTGTCGAACGACACGTGGCGATCGGCTCCTCGCATTCCTAGTCCGGCTCCTTTCCTCGTAGCGGGAGGGGCTCCTTCTCCGACTCGGGCTTCTTCTCCGGCTCTGCTGAGTCGGACTCCTCTGGCTCCTTTGGGGTAGGCCTCGTTGGTGCCGCGGCGACGCTGTCCTCCCTCGAGTGCGGGGAGGGCTCAGGTCTACCACTGACACTCTGGGCTCCCCCGGCGTCTTGACTGGGTCTGCCTCCTCCAAGGCTTCGTTCAAGTTTCTCGGAGTCACATTTTGGGCCCTGGTCTCCTGGACGGGTGTCGCCGCTCTTGTCGGTGTGACAGTGTGAGCCGGCGTGCTACCAATTAGGTCCAGGAGTAGCTTCAGCTTGGCTGCATCAACCACATGTCCCATGATGGTGACTGGTCGGCGGCGGGCAGATCTGGTATTATTGGCATCCCATACTCCGGTTGGATTACTCGGCCGGTAGGTGGAGGGTCGCGCAACTCGGAATTGTGGACGGTATCATCTTGGCAGAATTCGGTTTCGTCAGTTACGAATACCTCTTGTTGTTTCGACATCTTCTTAGCTTTTTGGGTGGGTTTTTGTGTGTTTCTTTTTTTTTTGTTTGGGAATGAATGTGACTAGCTTCTAGTATCTTTCCCCACAGACGGCGCCAATTGTTCCGGGTGGATGCTTTTAAAAAATATTGTTGAGAAACATATCCAACCTATAGTCTACCACGGCAAATCACAATACAATGTATATATAATATTCATAATTTTAACCAATCGTTGGTTGGCGCAGTGGTAGCATGGGGCTGCGCTTGGTAGGGAGGTCTGCGGATCGATCCCCCACAACTGCGATTGGGAGGGGTTTAAATACCGTAATCCTTGGACACGCCCCGAAATCCGGATTAGTCGGCCCAATGTGGTTCGGATTACCGGATGGTTTAGACCAAAAATTTTAGGTCCTGGTTGTTCCGGGTGTAATTCTAGAGCAGTTATTTGTTACCACCCGCGCTTGTAGAATGACGTCTTTGGTTGAGTCCTCCTTTCGGTCTCCTGAAACAATGAACAAACTGAGGGCTCGACTTTGGACCGAGCGAACTCACTCCGACGCTCAAGTCAGTAAACTTAGAGAGATAAGTTGTTGTTACTTGGCGAAGAGTATTTTGTAGAGAGATAAGTAAGATATTACCAGATGAATAGTGATTCTTAGGTTAAATTGTGGATCCTTTCCTCAATGAGAGTTGAGGAGTATTTATAGACTTTCACCTTTTGTCACGTAGTGGCCAAGTGGCCAAGTGGCTAGCAGGTGGAAAGACTGATCTACCCTCGGCCGAGGGACCCGTGGCGGCGGGCCTGTTGACTCGCCGCCGAGGGGTCTTGGATATGAGTACGCGGATATGTGCCCCGGCTGGCTAGTTGCCTGGCCGAGACCCCAGAGACAGGCCGATGGGCTGCATCGGCTAGGCTGTCCAAAGGTGTTGACTTGCTGTGGGTATCTTTGACCTTGCTCAATATGTTGACTTGGTCAGCGGTGCAGAATTGTTGGATTAGTCGGCCCAATGTGGTTCGGATTACCGGATGGTTTAGACCAAAAATTTTAGGTCCTGGTAGTTCGTAAAAATTGGAGACTCTATAAACGCTCGAAAAAAGCTTCCTTTAATAATATAGATAGATAGATAGATAGATATTGATTACGTGGTGGATCTGAGTTTCGTAGGTTGACATGTGATAATTAAAAAAACCATACACAAATTGTTGGATGAGACCGTCTTATACTATAAGACGAATCCATTTAACAAAGCCCAAAACAACCGATGAAATCCATTTGACTTCAGAATCGAACAACTCCCCTCAACCAAATTCTATTCACATCTCGTCCCTGTAATCTCCTTCTTACCGGCTTTCACCTTAAGCCACCAATGATCGGACCTACGCATCGGCCTCGAATGACGACTACACTTCGCGCGCGTTTTCGCCCCAAAAATATTCATCTCAAAGCCACAATTTTCAATTTAAGCACTATAGTTGTCAAACTAAAAACAATAGTTATCAAATTAAAAACCACATCTTAGTAAAATAAAGTAAAAGTTTAAATATAAAGAACTTAAAAACTGAAGTTTTCAACATAATATTTCAAATTTTCAAGATAAAATAATGAATTTTAAAGATTAAACTTGCAGATTACAAGGTTTGTGGGCAGATTTTGAAATAATAATAAACCCAATTTTCATCTTAAAGTTCAAGGTTCTCTATATAAACCATGAATTTTCACTTGAAAACAAAAGATGAAGTTCTCAATATAAAAACACAAGTATTCAAATTAAATCAATAAGTGAAAGTAGTATTGGAATTTAATTTTAAAATCTGAACTTTTAAGATCAATACAAACCAGGTAGTTGGCGTTGGCGGCAGCTAATTAATCATCATTCATTATTTGTGGTTTTAATCGTTGGGTGGAAGTAGATGGTGGTGGCGAAAACCGCAACAATGATGAATCGGGAACGAAAATGACAATCGTAAACGAAGGTGAGAGGATGCAGATTGTAGAGGCGGCAGATTAAGTAGTACGGTGGTGGTGAGGTCGTGGGCTGCGGCGGCGGTGCATAAGTCGGCGTTGATAACGATGAATTGAAGTAGTGGGAAGTAGTGGGTGGTTTGCAGTGACAATGAGGTTGATGGGATATTGGGTTTTTGTTAATTTCGTATTTATATTTCTTCTTCTTGTTGGGCTCTTTTTTTTATTGGGTCCGTCTTATGTTATAGAACGGTCCTATAGAAGAGTTACTGAAAACGATAAGAAATTAAAATTCTTAAAGCATTACAGTTTAAAAAAAAACAAAATTTGGAGCTCATAGGTTGGCTCTAGGTTTCAATGATAAGACCCCGGACACGAATTTGACCCAATATTAAGTAGGCCCAAGTCTAACCTATCCATTACGTCATGCAAAATAGACTCAAATCCATCTCATTAGGGTCCGACTTGGCGAAACGAGATACATCCCAACCCATCACCATCCCTTGTCATAATCAACCTCATTTTTTTTGTTATTTTATGAAACTATGTAAGTTTGTTCATTCAGAAACTTTTTTTCATCGAGGATAAATATTTTGATTACCAAAAGTTATCGGTACAAATATGAAAGCTCTGTTTGACAAGACATTTGGGCTTTTTGTGGCCTAAAAGGCTCTGTTTGACAAGATATTTTAGGTATCTGATTTGGTCAAAGTACCTTATTTGACCAAAATTTAGTCCTTATTTTCTGTAAAGCGTTTTAAGTAAAAATTTTTATTTGGTTCTTATTTAACCAAATAAGCTACCTGAAATGAAATACTACCTAGAGTAGCATTTGAGATTTCAGGTACCTGATTTGATTTATTTTTCCGTTTTTACCCCTTAAATTTATACTATTAAATAATTATCATATCCTTTTCCGTAATTTCTTCCAAATCAGTTAGTTTACCGAACACTTTTTTATATGATCGGCTACCTTATCAGTTCCTAATTTTCAGCTACCTTATCAGTTATATTTTCAGGCTTCAGTTAACTTTTCAATTTTATTTCGTTTTGAGTTTCAACTACCTTTTCAGTTAGTTTTACCAAACAGAGCCAAAAATTACTCCGTACATATGATACACGACTTCATTATATACAATATAACTCATTTGATAAATAGTAATTGTAATTATTTTAAACAATGCAATGATCTTGCATAGACCAGTTAAAATCAATTTTTTAAACATTAGGATAAGAGCACCTTATACTTAATGGGATTAGTTTTGTAGAAGTCAAAACTCACATTGTATATACAGTTGGTCTTTCTTGTGACGGTCACAAACTGTGATGACTCCAAATGTGACCATCTAGATAAAAAGTAATCACTCATAAAATGTTAACTGTCAAATAATGGTCGCATTTTCTCATTAAAATTGTCACATTTGAGTTCGTCACAATTTGTGACGAAAAAGAGCCCGTCACAAATGAGAATTTGCATTCTATATATAAGCGTAACCTTGCTTCCTGATATTTCATCATCTCTCAAACCACATTTCATTTCTTAAGAGAAAATTAATTATCAAGTAATTAATTAAGATGGGTGTGACAGGAAGGCTTGAAGTAGAAGTTGACATTAAAACATCAGGAGATGTATTTCATGAGTTAGTTGGAAGTAAACCACATCATGTGTCCAATATTGTTCCTGATGTTGTTCATGGTTGTGATCTCCACGAGGGTGAATTTGGTCAAGTTGGTTCTGTTATTCAATGGGAGTACACCGTTGGTAATATATATTCATCTCTATTAATACTTTATCCGTTCTGGTCATTTGTTTATTTATTTCATTTATGAGTGTCTCTCTCAATCATTTATTTACGTTTATATATTGAGAATATTTTTGAAGGGTGATTAATTATCCACATAATCCATTGTCCATATTGTTTGCGTTCAGATGGGAAGAAATGTGTCGCGAAAAATGTAGTGGAAGCCATAGATGAGGAGAAGAAGATGATAAGATTAAAAATAATCGATGGAGATTTACTTGAAGAGTATAAGAGTTTAACATTTACTCTTCATGTTATAACTAAGGGCGATATTGACGCAATAATATGGGGTATGGAATTTGAGAGGTTTGATGATTTTGGACCATACCCGACTGCTATCATTGACACTGCAATTAAAGTGACCAGAGATGTCGAGGCTCATCATCTTAATGCATGATTAATTTGTTTAATTTATTATTACTTACATTGTGTGATTTTCGATTGCGTGAAATGAGTGATATATTTGGTTTAAGTTGTATAAATTTGATTCATAGTTCACAAGGGTGTGACATTTGTTATGTAGTTGTATTTTCAATGAATTTGTAATAAACGTCTCTACACGGAGAGAAAATTGTGTATGATTCGCCAATCGCCATGTATGTACTTGCGAAAAAGTGGGTGATACCGAAGTTCATCAATATTATTTTATGGTAAGAACAAGAGTTGGCTCAAGTTGGCAACTAGTGACTGAAATAACCCACACGACTTAATGTTTTTGTGAGAATATCAACGAGATGAGAGGAGAGATAGTATGAACGTAAGAAGGCGTAATTGTATCAAGTAGAATCTCAGTTCATATGAAAATAAAGCCAATCAATTTCAATATCAATGTAAGGGGTTAGGTCATTTATTTTGTTGACTACGGGAAGGGTAAGGTGGAAAAACTGTGGTTAAGAAAATGTGGAGGCCTAAGGGTGTAGGAGTTGTTAAGCCAGTAGCAGTGAAGCAACCTCCTAAGACTGTTCCTGTGCAAAAGAGCATTCAGAAGACACCTGTTCAAAATCTGGGTCCAACCAATTCTATTGTGCCTGCAACAGTTATGACTCCAGTGATGGTTGCTAATACCCCTACGGTGGAGAGCTCTCTACCAAGACGCTTCATTTCTAGGTTGATGAGAAATGAGGATGGTGGGAGAAGGTTTGCTCCTGGGGGTGTGACCTGTATGGAGGCTTTGTCTAATTCTATGCACAAAGCTAGATTGGGTCTGATTGATTACAGGAATATGGAGAAGGGGGAGTCAAGCAAGACCATTACTGAATATGGGTAGCTGTGGTTTCTGGAACATCAGAGGTCTGAATAATCCCAATAAACAACTAGAAATAAAGAGGTTTTTAGCTCAGAATAAAGTGGGTTTATTTGGATTGTTAGAAACAAAAATTAAGAATAACAAGTGGAATAAAGTTAGGGTTAATTTGTGTGATGATTGGTCTATTTGTACCAATTCTAGTTTGCATAAAGGGGGAAGGATTTGGCTTATTTGGGATCCTAATTCGTTTGATGTTGAGGTGTATGATATCTCTATTCAGAGTATACATACCAAAGTGTTGGACAAAGCAAGGAGGAAAATGTTTTGGTTCACTGTTATATATGGTTTGAACAAACAGGCTGAAAGAATTCCTTTGTGGGACAGTCTGAGATAGTACCAAAAGGATGTGAGAGGACCATGGATAGTTGGAGGTGACTTCAATGCAATCATGGCCAGCAATGAAAGAATTGGGGGAGCTCTCATAACTAATGCTGAGATGGCTCCTTTAGCTCAGGTGGTTCAGGACTGTCAATTAGAAGATATGGGGACAAGGGGATCTTTCTACACCTGGACTAACAAGCATGAATATGGAACCAAGGTTTATAGCAGGCTGGACAGGGTGTTGGTTAATGTGGAGTGGGTGGATATGTTCCCTGATAGTTATGTGCATTACCTCCCTGAAGGTTTATTTGACCATTGCCCTGGTCTTGTTCATTTTGAGGGGGAGATCCATAGGAGAGGCACACCTTTCAAATATTTTAATATGTGGTCTTTAGCACCAGAATATGAAAGTATTGTCAGAAATGGATGGAGTAAGGAATGGCAAGGGACTCCAATGTTTAGAATTGTTCAAAAATTGAGGGGGTTAAAAGCTGATCTGAGGAAATTGAATAAAGAGAATTTTAGGGACATTGAGAATCTTACTCATGTTGCTGAGATTGCTTTGCATCAGTTCCAAACTCTGTTGGTACAAGACCCTCTTAATGAAGAATTATCCCTGTCTGAAAGAGAGTGTGCAAAAGATCTAGCTGGTCTTAAAATTGCTAGGGATCAGTATCTGAGACAAAAAGCAAAGTGTGAATGGATGAAATCTGGTGATGATAACACTGCTTACTTCCACGCTCGAATTAAAAGAAGAAGGGCTAGGAATAGGGTGCTTCAAATTAAGCATATGAATCATAGTATGTGTTCCAAACCTGAAGACATCCAGAATGCATTAGAGCAGTATTATAAAATTCTGTTGGGCACTTCTAAAGAGGTTACCAGTATCAATAAGGGGATTGTGGCAGCTGGTCAGTGCTTGACACAGGAACATTGTGCTATCCTGTTAGCACCTGTAACTGCTGAAGAAATTAAAGAGGCTATGTTTGTTATTCCAGGTACAAAAGCTCCAGGACCTGATGGCTATAATAGTCAATTTTTTAAAGATAACTGGGAATTGTTGGGCATGATGTGATTGCTGCAGTAAAAGGGGTGTGCCAATCTGGGCAACTACTGAAACAATGTAACAATACCATCATAACCCTTATACCTAAAGTTGAGGTGCCTGAAAGTGTGTTGCAATTCAGGCCAATTGCCTGCTGTAACACAATTTACAAGTGCCTTTCTAAGGTTTTGTGTGCAAGACTGGGACAAGTACTCCCTGATGTGATCAGTACATCTCAGAGTGCGTTCATTAAAGGAAGAGACATAGTAGGGAACATTTTGATATGCCAGGATTTGATCAAATTGTACAAAAGAAAGAGTTGTTCACCAAGACTCATGATGAAACTGGACTTACAGAAAGCATATGATTCTGTTGAGTGGAGCTTTGTGAATGGCATGTTGGAGGCAATGGGATTCCCTGCAAGATTTACTCAAATTGATATGCAATGTATGACTACCCCGTCTTACTCTTTGGCTCTAAATGGCAACATATTTGGCTTTTTTAAAGGACAAAGAGGGCTCCGACAAGGAGACCCCCTTTCCCCTCTTATATTCACTATTTGTCTTGAGTATTTGAGTAGAATTTTGAGGGTGGTTCAGAAGATGGAGGCTTTTAAATTTCATCCATTGTGCAACAGGGTTCAATTATCACACCTTTGTTTTGCTGATGACCTGATTTTGTTTTGTAAAAGGGATAGAGCATCAGTTAAATTGCTGCTGAAATCCTTTGAGTACTTTTCCAAAGTTTCTGGGTTGGTCATGAATAAGGGGAAGTCCAACATCTATTGCAATGGAATTGATGAACTGCTGGTAAAGGAGATTGAACTGCTATCTGGGATTAAAAGGGGGACAATACCTTTTAAATACCTGGGAGTCAATGTATCCCCTAAGAGACCTTCAATCCTTGACTGTACATGTCTCGTTGAGAGGGTGGTGGACAGAGTCAGGAGTTTGGGCTCTAGGAAATTATCTTATGCAGGGAGAGTAGTTTTAGTCAAAGCTGTTCTCACTAACTTGCATAGTTATTGGGGTCGAATCTTTATTTTACCAAAAACTGTTATTGGCATAATTGAAGCTGTGTGCAGAGCTTATCTTTGGCATGGAACTGACCATAAAGAAAGCCCTGCCTTAGTTTCATGGGAACAGATATGTAAGCCTAAGAAACAAGGTGGCTTAGGGCTCAAGGATTTGCATCTGTGGAAAATTGCCAGTATTGGTAAATACGCATGGTGGGTAGCTCAGAAGAAAGATCACCTCTGGGTGAGATGAGTGCATGCAGTTTACATTAAACACTCCGATTGGATGGACTATAAACCAGGGGAAGGCAGCAGCTGGGCCTGAAGGAAAATCTGCCAGGCCAAGGAGATTTTTAGAGAGTACTTATTTGATGGTAATGGTTTAGAGCATTTTACTATTAGTGCAGGATACAAGTGGTTGAAACCTGATGGGGTGAAGGTTGCTTGGTATCCTTGGATTCTAAACAGATGGATTTTACCTAAACATTTCTTCCTGTGTTGGCTTGTTGCTCATCAGAGGCTGCTCACACAAGATAGGTTGTTTAGGATGAAGATTGTGTAGAATAATTGTTGCTTTCTATGTGGCTTTCAAGAAGAGACTCATAATCATCTCTTCTTTGAATGTTGTTACAGTAAGCAGTGTGTTCAGATGATGAGTTTTTGGTGTAACATCACCTTGCCTGACACTGAATGTATTCAATGGATGATTAGCTGGAGGCAGTCTTCTGCTTCCAGGAAGATGGTGATTGCTGTGATCTTGGCGTGCCTGATGTATCATCTGTGGCAGATGCGAAATACTAGCAGGATTGATGGATATATTTGGAGACCAAAAGTACTTGTTGACAGGGTGAAGCATGAGGTTAAAAGTAGACTTAGACAATGTGATATTAAATGTCGAAATGCTCATGTATTAGAATGGGTAGAACATATTCAGATGGTTTAAGCATGATGAGCTTAAACAGCTGAGTTGATGTTATTGATGTATTGGGACAATTTTTAATTTAATGAGAAGCTTACTCTTTCCCCAAAAAAAAATTTCAATATCAATAATAAAGGAATTTGTCCTAAGACATTTCCGGCAATTACTAAATATAATATATGATATTTTATTGTGATAATAATTATATTATTTTATTAAATAATAGTTACTTGCTAGACAATAATTATGGTAATTAGTCACAATAAGATTTGATTAATGACTAAAATAATATAATGAGCATGTATGAAATCTTTACTTTTGTTAAATAAACACTTAGTATGATTTGATTCGTTTCAAACTCATACCTCATGGCTCATACCCAGGGGCGGACCCTCTGCATTTGCTACATCAAAGAAAAAAAATAATGTGAGAAAAATTAAACTTGCTACACCATAGTTACTCATTTGATGCTAAGTAATTACTCCCTCCATCCCGGTCAATTGTTATCCTTTGGTTTTGGCACAAAGACCAAGGAAAGAGGAGGGAGCCAATTAATAAATGACAAGTGGAACAAATTGAGTGTGAATGATCAAATTGTTCATCAATTTCATTCTTAAAATAGAAAGGATAACAAATGATTGAGACACCCCAATATGAAAAAGGACCACAAATAACTGGGATAGATAGAGTGAGTAATCAACTTCTAAAATTGTATGCTAAAACTGAATGCAAATTTACTAATTTACTGCTCACTTTGGAAATCTACACTCCCGACTCCTCAAATCGCGGGGTTTAATATTAACGCAATTAATTTTTTATTGATTCAAACAACATACGCTACATTACACTTCTTGCTATTTTTTTTGTGGGCTTACTAAATCCCGTGCACCAATTTACTTAATCCCGCGCATTTTCCCCCTTTATTCCGAGTATATCCCTCCCATTTCTCACCCCCCACTATCAGAGAAACCAGAGAGAATTAACCCCCAAAAATTGAGAAACGCCATCGCCTCCCAATCACCGACACCACACTCTACGCCACCATAACCCCTCGACGCCGCCACAACCCCTCCTGCACTCGATGCCACATTCGGTCACCACATCTGACTTGACCCATACACGTGTGTTCGGTATGTTAGAGAATACACTACCCCACGTCTTCCTTTAACATATGCTTCCAAATTTGCAGTGCCCAATTCACAAAATAGTATGTACTCAACGGATTAATTAAATTTGGAGGTGTAAATCGGAAATGAAGACTCAAAATGCGTACAATTAATAGAACTGGGATTCTATTAGAATAAATACTGGGTAGGGTGGTCGACGGCGAGGCTGGGTAGGGTGGTCGATGGTGCGGGGGTCGGGATGGTTGGAGCTGGGGAGGGGTAGTCGGGACGGTGGAGGTGGCATGGGGTGTCGGCTGTTAGGTTAGGGTTAATTGATTTATTTATTTTCCCTTTTTTTTTTAATTTTTTTTAAGAGAAGGGTAATGATGGAAAAAGAGGGGAAAGTGCGCGTGATATACTAAAATTGTGCGCGGGATATAGCAATTTTTTTGTGAGTGAACAATTGATGGTCTCAAGTTAAACCTCGCAAGTGCACGATTTTATCGTTGTACACTTTAAAGGGTCGATCCCACAAGGAGTAGGTGGAGTACTAATCGTTCTAATTCACAAACTTAGCTAAGTCGATAAATAACAAAGATGGTGGTAACAAACTAGCACTAAACTAACAAATTTAAAGACTATAAACTAGACAAGAAAAGAACAAGCTAAAAGATAAGGGATAGATCAAATAAAGAGAAGGACTAGAACTCGGTTCTCCCACGAATATAAGTAATTCCACATACTAATCGTCTCGGCTAATCAAAAGGGGTAGAAAAGTAAGGGGGAGATGGCTCTAATTCGCCTAGAACCTCCCTTCCGGGTTCGCAAAAGGACACTAGCTACTCCAACTAACCCCCCTCCCGGGTTCGAAAGTTGGTATTCCTAACTCAAAACCCAACAACCACGAAAACATGCATTTTTCCACGGAGTTCAAGAAATTGGTCAAGATCATTAAGTACTCATCGTATTCCGGGTCATCCCACTCCTCCTTCCGGAGGTCGATTTCAAACGCTAGCCTAGAGGCACCCTCCCTCGGTTCTCCCTTCCGGTCTCAACCTTAGTTGGTGACAAGGTCAAATTTCGGGTATCCAATTTACAACCTAACCAACTCCCGTTGGTGGACAAGGGTCACAAGTTGACACTACCCAAAACCCAAACCTTAAACATGCAAATTCCTCTAAACTACCCTCACCAATTTTCCCCACAAATTAGCCTTAATGATAATTAGTTAGTGAAATTACCCATATCGGGTCAAACCGAGTCCTAGAAGGAGACTACTCACTAATCATGTTCCTAATTGCAAGAGAAACAACAAAGATGGAAACTTTAAACATAAACATGGGTGGAAGATGAATTCTACTACTAATCATGCAAATATCCAACACTAATTATGAAGAAAGATGGTTTAGTCTAATAACAAGGATGAACAAACTAAAAGGTACAATCTTTAACACAATCAACTCAAAGGTTAAGTCTTTGAGGACAACTAGCAAGGGTGAACAAAGGAAAGAGAAATAATGAAGAGATAAACAATGAAAAGATGAACAATGGTGAAAACAACCACAATCTAACAACAAAGATGCAAATTTAACAACAACAATCAAACAAATTTGAAGGAAAAGCAAATGTAAACAAAATGAAAATAGGGAGAGAAATAATACCAATCAAATAGCAAGAAAGGAATTATGATAGAATAAATAAGGATAAACTTTCAATCTTCTTCTTACAACCCAACTTCAATCACAAATTAATTGAAGAACTTGTCTAATTAAGGAATGATTAACAAAATAATTAACAAAGTTTGAAGCTTTGAAAGGGAAATAAATTCAGATCTGGGAATGTGTGTACAAAGGGTTTAAGGAAGGGGGTATATATAGTTTCCACCAAGATTAGGGTAGGATTCGAAATGGGCTTTAAAACACGACTTTGCACTCCCGGCCGGTCAACCGGCTGCCGGTCCTCTGGCCGGCTGGGAGTTTCCTGGAAGTTGAATTAATATTTTGAAGTCATCAGGTATGCTTGGTCGGTCAACCGGCTGCCGGTCCCTGACCGGCTGGGACACCTTTGGCTTGGAACTTGACTTTTGGCCTTTGGAGGAACTCCCGGTAGGCTAACCCGCATAGGTCTTTTGACCACTGGGAGATTCTGTATCTTCCTTCAAAAATTTGTGTTTTCAGCTTGAACGTTCTCCCGCCGGCTGCCCATTCTGCCACCACTTTGGGAATACCTTTGCTTGGTTTTGACTTCGAGTTTATATATATCTGCACTCCCGGTAGGCTGGCGTGGCCATTCTCTTAAAGCCCTCGCCCTCGGCCGGCCTACAGTGGGATGCTTCCTCAGCTTCATTTCCTTCTACTTCCATGCATAGCCAAGTCAACCCGTCTTCCTTGCCTCGTTTCACCCGTTCCCGCCTTAATTTCTGCAAGGAGGCCAAAACGTCATAGTAAAGGGAATCGGGACACAAAACACGAGAAAGGACGATCAAAACCGACTCAAATGGAGTCGGTTGGCATGAAAATAGAGGGGAAAAAGGCGTAAAAGGATCCTATATCAAACCTCCCCACACTTAAACCTTACTCGTCTCCGAGTAAGTCCTCAACCAATGTACAAATAAGATAAATACGGAGAGTGGGTGCACAATATAAGCACCACTCAACAATGCTACTAATTAAGCTGATCGAGTATCAGCGCACTCAACGCCCCTTCAACTCGCAATTTGACACTCATGAGGGGAGAGTGCCCTATTGCAAGGCAAGTTGGGTCTTGCTACAAAACTTTTGACACATCCATCATGAAAGCACGTAATCAATAAATAGAATGCATCTAACAAAATGATCCACTTTCCTCATCTAAGTGGCCGAATTTTTCAAACAACAAAACACGGTCTTGGTCGGGAGTACCGTCTCAGAAGTGCCAATTGAGGTGCCAACCCCCTAAGCGTGACTAAAGCAACCCTCGCGTGACCAATGCTCAAGAAACAAATTCAAGAGCGGGGAAAGGGCAAGACCGCCGAGAATTACAAGACCGACACAAGATTCAACCAAAGGACCCATGACTAAGGGGACCAAGGCAACGACATCCTCACGGTTTTCACTCGTCACTCAATGAAAGAACAAGGTGATTTTTGTGACCAATAGTAACCAAAATCACTCAACTAACTCAACTAGCAAAAACGTGCCCGCAATCTAATGTGTAAGACCGTCCTATGTCCTATGAAATGCAACAATGGTAGAATGCACACAAAATGAAGCAAGGGTTAAAACGGGGCTAAGGAGAAGGTCGAAACGGGATTGGTGCAAGCACCGTTTGGATATGTGGAGCTCAAATCAAGAATCATCGACACAACACATCCCATTTCTTATTGCAACACATGAGACACGTCTATGTCCTAACATAGCATTGATGACCAAAACTACGCAAAAATTGCATAAACCCAACTCAAGTAGGAAAAACTTGACCAAACTCCTTTTATTTCAACAAATGGCAACGTCTACACCGTAACAACGACTCGGTTTCCCAAGCCATGCAAAAAATGTGTAAACCCGACTCATCTTTGGAAAAACATCAATTTGCCCCCTTTTTTATTTAGCAACGGCTTTTTCTACCCCATTTAATGACGAGGAGGGGTGTTGCTTGCCTTTTTCTTTTCTTTATGAAATATATACAACACGACTCACTATTTTTTTGATTTTTCATGACATTTTCACTTTTCTATTTTGCTTTTCATTACAATTTTACAACCTCATATTTATATACAAAACCAAATTCACATCGAAATCCGACCCAAGTGGACGTGCAAGCCATCCACCGTCGCGACCCAAATCACCTCCTACAACACAACTACAAAAACCGACCAATTCTTGATTAAGGAAGGGTGGTTATGGGAATGTAGCTATTTAGGTGGGTTTGCCAAATGAAAAGGCTAAGCTCAAAGGGGGTGAATAAAAAAGGGAAACGATGTAGGGGAGAAAACAAGGCTATTTGGCTATGTGAGGTTCATAAAAACTGATTTTTGCTTCATATCATGTGCACAAAAATGTAATGCAATTTCACGGTCTAAGGACGATGCGACACACTTATGCGTAATGATGTGACACGCCTCGCGAGGAGACCTACTCTCGAACCTAGATGAGGGCGGGGTATGAATGTACCCACCCTAGGAGGCTCTACCCTTACCTTTGAGTAGCTAAGTCGAGCCTAAAGTCTAGCCTAAAGTCTAGCCTACGGCCCTTGGTCTCACAAGATCGGTCTAAACTCATAGGTCAAGCCCGCCTCCCTCGGCTAACTAAGAGGCCACGGGTGCAAGTCACGAGGAGGGGAAAGGCACAATTGGACACAATGGCTCATCATGGGGGTACTTGGTTCCCTTTCTTGACCATGTTCTTTCATAAAAATTTATATACAAACTCAATGCAATCATGAAGGAAAAACAACACATATTTACAAGTGAACGAATGCAAGCAAGAAAAGGGAATTAACATAAGGTAACCATGCAACAATTTGAACTAATCCTAGCAGCATATCAACACCAACAATCCAAAAGTTCCCCAAGGGAACATCCAAGGCACAAAATCCCATTCTCCTTCATATATACAAGATACAAAAAGAAAGAACGGAAAAGGAGTAAGAGATTAGAACGAGTTTACCAAGCGACTTCTAGCTCCTTTTTGCCTCAAATGGTCGCTGTCCATGCCAAAGGTTAGCCAAACATATATATACAATGCAATATTTTTGAATTTTTCAGAAATATTTAAATTTTTAGGCATTTTCTTACTTTTTCTTAAATTTACAAGTAAAAATAGACAATATTCACAAAGGTGGATATTTCCCTCCCCACACTTGAAATGTACATTGTCCTCAATGGACAAAAGCATAGGGAGTGAATAAGAAAAAGAAAGGAACATATTTTTGAATTTTTGATTTTTCAAAAGTAAAATAACATATTTTTGGGATTTTTGTTTTTGAAAAATTAAAATGACATGTTTTTGGGTTTTTTTGAATATGAATTTCCTCCCACACTTATTTATTTACATTAATTCCAAATGGAGATAAATGTGTGGAGGAAATTAAAAATGAAAGTACAAGTTTTTGGTTTTTTTTTTAGGCCCTCCCCACACTTATTTATAAACATGGGAGGGCATTTTAGAGAAATTAAATAGCATGTTTTTGTTGGTTTTAGTCATTTTTCAATTTTTTAGTTGGTTTTTATTTTCAAAATGCAATGCATGCTCTATTCTATATGCAATATTTAAATGACAATGCAAGGTATAATAAGTGAATGCAATGTATAAATGTGACAATATATTACATAATTGAAATCTAATGCAATCTTATATGAATGCAACTAAGTGAATTTCTAACTAGATGCATGCGAGAAATTAAACGTGAATGAGAGAATTTGGATTAAGGGAAGAGGCATACTCGTCATTTTGGATTGAAAGGAAGGGAGTGGAGCCCTCATTACTAGGCTCTACTCGGTCTCATCACCATCACCGTCTCCATCGCCATCACCATCACCATCACCATCACCATCATAATGGCCTGCCCCGAACTCTGACTCACGGATGAAATCGTTCGTGTTCAAAGGGGCATCCGAGCCAAAGTCCCCCATCCCCGAGCTCATGCCGACGAACACCTCCGTGTTCCCTCCGGCTCCACTAGAACCTCCCTCAGTGAAAATGGAGGGGGCGCCCCCAAACCACCTCGTGTCCTGTCCCTCCCCTTGAGTGGAAGGCGGGGTGGGGAAGACCGGGGCGCTAAAATAGTCGGGCTGCAAATTAATGTCGCCGTAAACAATCCTCCCATCGTCCGGATGTCCGCCATCCGGGAATAAATAGTAAGAAGGGTGAAGGCCGGAGGGATGCTTGTATTGGTGCCTCATCATGTCATCATAAACCGGGAATTGACCAAGGGAATGGTCGTAGTAAATCCGGTCAAGTCTCTGTTGAAGCCCAAGCCGCTCACTTGCGGCGGTCGCCATAGTAATTTTCATATCCTCCATGAAGGAAATGAGGTCGGCGTGGAGAGGGGGTGGTTGTTGTGGTTGGTGACTAGAGGACCCCTCCCCTTGTTGGAAGGGCCCGGCAATGAAAGGAGTAGACGGTGTAGCATACCGCAAGGTGGACCTCGCGGGAATGATAGGTCGGCCACGAGTATACCGAAGATTTAGGTTTATTTGTTGGGGAATTGAGGGATCTTCAAGATTTTCAATTTCAAGCAAATAATATTCCGAGTTGGGCACCACTTTCATCTTGTCGGGGTTAGGAAGAGGGATAGAATTTCGGTCAACTCCGTCCACCCGAATTTGCCAATAGTCAAGGCCATCATCCGGTTTGGTCTTCAACCAATTGAGGTTGTGGTGGATATAATTCTTGAAAAACATCGTATCACCAATCATGAATCTCATACCACTCAAGTTGACCCTCCTATTGAGCCTCTTTAGCAAATGGGTGATGAGTCCACCCACGACAATTACCGTCGAAGAACCCGGAGAGTTGCTAAGCCTATACAATGTAAGGGCCAAGTGGTGGGCAATGTCTATCTTGAAGGTAGTTGGGTTGGAACGAAGGTAAGAGCCGAGAATTTCCAATTCCTCTGTTCGGAAATTATGATTTTCCTCTCGGCCAACGATAGTTCAACCCATAAACCGATGCCAAACCCGAATAGCCGCATTATGGACAGTGTTAGCGGCTCTCTTGACCCCCGGAACATCATCTAAACCCGTAATGGCCTTCCATAAGGCCCCATGGTAAAAGGTATCGGGTGCCTTATGTGGAGGGCTTGTGTCAAGCCCGAAATGTGAAGCAAAGGTCGGGAGGGTCAAGGAGTAGTCCTTGTTCATTAATCGAAAATGCAAAAAGGCTACCTTTTGGGATTGGCGATGCTTGTCAATGCGAAGGGAGCTCAAAAACTCCCATGTTAGACGGGCATAGGTTTTCTCATGTATCCCGTACATCATTTTCATTCCTACCCCATCAAATACTTCAAGAGTAACTTGATCTAGCCCTAATTCCCGCATGGATTGTCGATCAATAAATCGGGTAGGGGTAATGGGGCGTTTCTTGAATAAAACAAATTTACCTTTCACGGTTATTGAAGTGAATTGGATATCTGGGAAGTCGGGATCGGTGCTCATGTCGTTCGCCGCCGCCGCCACCATTTCGGCTTGTTCAAGGGCCAAATCTCCTCTCCTCACTCTTTTCTTTGGGGCCATTTTGTTGTTTTGATGGTGGGTGAAGGGTTAGGAAGGAGGTTGTGGTGGTTGTTGGTGTTAGGGAGGTGGTAGGGGGTGGTGGGAGGTGGTGGGAGTAGTTGTTGGTGAGGTTGGGGTAGGGGGGTTAGGGTTAAGAGTGAGAGAAGAGAGAAGGAGGAGTCGAAAGAAATGAAAGGTTTAGGGTGTTTTTCGTGTAAATTAAGGCATCAGAACACTCCCAGCCGGTCAGGAGACCGGCCGCCGGTCACCCGGCTGGGAAAACGTGTTAATTTGAAATTTTTCTTGGAAATTCTGAGAAGACTCAGCCGGTCGGAGAAGACCGCCACGGTCACCGGGAGGAGGACCTAGCTTCAATTTCTTCAATAAATGCATTCCCAGCCGGTGGGCCGGCTGCCGGCCTGCCGGCTGGACTTCTCTCAAGAGCCAATTTGATACATTTCCCCTATAAACGCACTCCCAGCCGGTGGACCGGCTGCCGGCCTGCCGGCTGGGACTTCCCTTCAAAGTCAATTTGATACATTTTTCCAAATATACGCATTCCCAGCCGGTGGACCGGCTGCCGGCCGGCCGGCTGGGACAACTCATCCTTCAAAATGTCCCATTTTTAATTAAAGTTCTGAGAACTTCCCGGCGGTCAAGAAGGCCACCGATCACCGGTGGGAATACGTTCCAACTCATTTTCTCCAATATGCCCCTATCTCATATCCCATCATTTATTGGCCTCGACTTCCGTGTTTTCGACTTTCAAACCCGACTCATGACGTCGGACAAGGGCCAATAAATGGTAAAACGCTTGTTCATCAAACAAAATCCCAAATTCTTCGATAATTGCAACCGAAATCAACCAAAATTTCAAGTATCTTCCGTCCAAAGTTTCTCTCTTTCTACCAAAATGCATGATATTTACAAAAATGCATGGGTTGCCTCCCACGTAGCGCCATTGTTTTATGTCGTAGGCTCGACCAAGTAAACAAGCCAACAATTTTCATGATGAGGACGAAAAAGCTTAATTGACTAGAAAGGTTTCAAGGATCTTCATTTCCTTTTGGACGGGATTGCCAACGTGATAGTGCTTTAATCTTTGACCGTTTACCTTAAAAGTTCGGTCTCCTTGGCTTATTTCAACCGCCCCATGAGGGAAAGATCAGACAACGGTGAAGGGTCCGGTCCACTTCGACCTCAACTTTCCGGAAAAGAACTTCAAACGGGTATCATATAGAAGGACCAATTCACCCTCCTTGAACTCTCTCCTAATTATGCACTTGTCGTGAAATCTTTTCGTCCTTTCTTTGTACAACTTAGCATTCTCATAGGCTTCTAGCCTAAATTCCTCCAATTCATTCAAATCAAGAAGTCTCTTCTCACCGGCCGTCTTCAAGTCATAGTTGAGATGCTTGATGGCCCAATATGCCTTGTGTTCAAGTTCAACCGGCAAATGACAAGCCTTGCCATACACCAATCGGAATGGTGAGGTACCGATCGGTGTTTTGAAGGCCGTCCGGTAAGCCCACAAAGCATCATCAATCTTCAAGGACCAATCCTTTCTTGACTTGCTCACGGTTCTCTCGAGTATAGTCTTCAACTCTCGGTTGGAAATCTCGGCTTGCCCATTAGCTTGAGGATGGTAGGCAAGACTCTTCCTTTGTTGCACACCATACTTTTTCAACAAAGCTTCCAATGCTCTTTCTCCGAAATGCGTACCACGATCGCTAATGAGGACTCTCGGGACCCCAAACCTTGGGAAAATGATCTTTTGAAGTAGCTTGATCACTTCCTTAGCATCACAAGTTTTGGTCGGGATCGCCTCAACCCATTTGCTTACATAGTCGACCGCCACAAGTATGTACTCATTTCCGAACGATGATGGGAAGGGACCTTGATAATCTATCCCCCACACATCAAAAAGCTCAACCTCAAGCATGAAATTCATTGGCATTTCATGTTTCCTTGTGATATTTCCACTCCTTTGACATTTATCACATCCTTTAACATAAAAGGCAACGTCACGGAATAGAGAGGGCCAAAAGAAACCGCATTGAAGTACTTTAGCGGCCGTTTTCTTGGAACTTGCATGGCCACCACAAGGTAAGTCATGGCAATGGCTCATTATGGAGGTAGCTTCTTCTCTCGGAACACACCTTCTTATCATCCCATCGGCACAAGACTTATACAAACATGGGTCATCCTAATAATATTGTTTCACATCATGAAAGAACTTCTTCTTCTTGTGATAGTCGTAATCATGAGGGATTATCCCGGAGACCAAATAATTGTCAATATCCGCATACCACGGTGCTTCACCCAAACTTAGGGACAATAAGTGGTCATCGGGCAAATAATCATTTATAGGGAGCCCATTGTCAACATTGAGGTTGATTAGCCGGGACAAATGGTCGGCCACCACATTTTCAACTCCTTTCTTATCCCTAATTTCCATGTCAAACTCTTGGAGAAGTAATATCCACCTAATCAACCGAGGCTTGGACTCCTTCTTGATGAGAAAGTGTCTCAAAGCAACATGATCGGTGAACACTATAACCTTAGCTCCCACCAAGTAGGTCCGGAACTTCTCCATTGCAAAAACCACGGCCAAGAGCTCCTTTTCCGTTGTTGAGTAATTTGTTTGAGCGTCATCAAGAGTTTTGCTTGCATAATGAATTGCATGCACCTTTCCATCCTTCCTTTGGCCTAAAACCGCGCCCAAGGCATGATCGCTCGCATCACACATTAACTCAAACGGCAAGCTCCAATCCGGAGGTTGTGTAATTGGAGCACTTGTCAAAGCTTCTTTCAACCTATTAAAAGCATCAAGACATCGGTTAGAGAATACAAAAGGAGTATCTTTGGCTAACAACTCGGTCAAAGGTCTCGCAATCTTAGAGAAGTCCTTGATGAAGCGGCGATAAAAGCCCGCGTGTCCAAGGAAACTTCTCACCCCCTTGACATTGGTGGGAGGTGGGAGACTAGCAATGACCTCAATCTTAGCCTTATCAACTTCTATTCCACGATTGGACACTATGTGTCCCAACACAACACCTTCTTGTACCATGAAATGGCACTTCTCCCAATTAAGCACAAGGTGAGACTCTTGACACTTGCTCAAAACTTTCTCCAAATTCGTTAAACAACTTTCAAAATTTTTCCCAACAATCGAGAAATCATCCATGAAAACTTCTATTTCTTGTTCAATGAAATCGGAGAAAATTGACATCATAGATCTTTGAAAAGTAGATGGAGCATTACATAGCCCAAATGGCATCCTCCTATATGCATAGGTGCCAAATGGACAAGTAAAGGTGGTCTTTTCTTGGTCACTTGGATGGATAGGGATTTGGAAAAATCCCGAATAGCCATCCAAAAAGCAAAAATAGTTGTGTTGAGCTAATCTTTCTAGCATTTGATCCATGAACGGTAAGGGAAAGTGATCCTTCCGGGTGGACTTGTTCAACTTCCTATAGTCCACACACATTCTCCACCCGGTTACCGTCCTTGTAGGAATCAATTCATTCTTGTCATTTCGCACTACCGTCATGCCTCCTTTTTTGGGAACTACATGAATCGGGCTTACCCACCTACTATCCGAAATAGGATAGATAATGCCGGCGTCAAGTAGCTTAAGGACCTCTTTCCTTACAACCTCCTTCATTATGGGATTAAGCCTTCTTTGTGCCTCTATTGAGGATGCATCCTCATTTTCAAGTAAAATTTTGTGAGTGCACAAAGAGGGACTAATCCCCTTGAGGTCACCAATAGTGTACCCAAGGACACCCTTGAACCTTTTGAGCAAAGAAATTAGTTTTGAAGTTTGGGTGTCATCAAGTGCACTATTGATGATGACGGGAAAAGTGGAATTGTCACCTAGGAATTCATATTTCAAAGAAGAGGGAAGAGGTTTAAGTTCAACCGTAGGAGGAGGCGTGGAACTCTCCTCCTTCTTACCGACTTCCAACACTTCAAACTTGGGAGCTTGTTCATGAATAGGAGCCGAATCCAACATCCATACATATGCAAGAGTCTCAACATCTTTGTCATCGACCTCATACCCACTTACAAGACAAGTCTCCAAAGGATCCATAGAAGAAGCCTTTGGGTCATGCTCCTCCATGGGATTCTCAAGAATGTCTACAATGCAACAAGTGTCACCTAGAGATGGAGCTTCCATGGACTTGTGAAGTTCAAATTCCACTCTATCTTCACCCACTTGCAAAGATAGCTTCCCACTCTTTACATCGATCATAGCTCCACCGGTGGCAAGACAAGGTCGACCCAAAATAATAGGCACATTGTAATCCTCGGGCATATCCATAACAAAGAAATCACATGGTATGACAAGTGTAACACCCCGTAAATTTGGACCGTTATTATATTTTAAAAGTAATATTTTAAATCAACTTTAATTTAATATTAATTTATTTGAAATAATAATAATTCGATAAAATATAATTTTATTTTATTTTGAAGTAATATAATTATTTTTGATAGTTTGGAAATGTTTAAAAGTAATTTAAACTATATTTGAACCTTTTCTTTAATAAAAGGTTATTTCGATGAAAAGTCGTAAACATGGGATTTTCTATTTCTTACGGTCGTTGGGTAAATGAGTTAGGATATAGGGCATATGGGTACTTAATTTTCTAGTAAACTCGTGTTTAAAAACTTTAGCGTTTTCGAAAATCGGGTTTGACGAATAATTTGATTTTCCGTCAAAACGAATCAAAACCGGTTTAATTTAACTCGAGACGGTTTTAAAAACGAATGAAATTTCTTAACGATGAAGAAACGTACGTATAATAAATAGCAGGCAGGCTGCTCCCTCATTTCTCACGCAACATTTCTTCTTCTCCCTTCCTTTTTCTTCTTTTTCGTTCTTTTCATTTTTTTTTTAATTTTAAATTGATTCTGCCACTCCGTTTGTCATCCGTTATCAATGATTTTCGTTCCATAGTGCTGCTTTCATCGTTCCTGTCAATCCGTTGTAAGTAAAATTCATTTTCGTCATGTAATTTTACAAACCCATTTATATTTTCAGCTTTATTTATTATAAGACGGTTGTATGTACTAAAATAGACGGTCTGGTAGAAGTTTTGTTAGTCATGAAGGACTAGTTCGATCGGAAAAAGGTAACGATGCCAGGTTACTCAATATTACTTGTAAAATATGTTTATTTCGAATGCCGGTTAGTCTGCTTTATAGTTGAGACGGTGTATAATTATATATAGGGATCCTTATGGATGTTAATTAGTCAGTTGTATAGTTGAGACGGTGTATAATTATATATAGGGATCCTTATGGATGTTAATTAGTCAGTTGTATAGTTGAGACGGTGTATACTGATATGTGGAGATGATTGAGACGGTGTATACTGACCTCTAGGGATCATTTGGGATGCTAGCTAGTAAGTGGTATATTTAAGACGGTGTATGCTGACATGTATGGATTGTTTTGGGTGCTAATTGGTATCTTTGATAGTTGAGACGGTGTATACTGACATGTAGGGATTGTTTTGGGATGCTATTTAGGATCTTGTTTAGTTGTGGTATTGTGCGATGAAATTATTTGTTTTTGAGTCGCTTTGCAGGTACTTTGGGACATTTTGGGATTTGTTTTGACTCGGTTTGGGACTGGTTAAGGATTGATTGAACTCTGTTTTGGTACCGAGTTTTGTGCACCTTCGACTATTTTGGGACAGTCGAAATGGAGGCCGTGTGGGCTGTTTTGGCCTCTGTTTTAGGAGCCGTGACAGGCTGAGTTGGGCTCGATTTTGGGACGGATAAAATGGTGCTTTATGGGGCCCTGTTTCTAGGGCGTAAAAGTTGTGACAATTTTCTTGGTATGCCTGTCAAAAGGGAGGGTCATAATGGTTTATGAACATAAGACAGTAGCTAATGAATATGATTTACATGTTTTGATTTAAATTAATTTCCGTCTCATATTTTATATAACAATAATTCGTTAATATCGTCCCTTCACATAATTATTTTAGGTGACTCATATGTGGTTGAAGATGAAGAGTAATTTTGGGTTTTAGAAGCTTTCTCAAGTTTATTGCTTGTCTCTTTGCTAGTTTAAGGTAACTATTCCGAGTTACTCGACGATTTAATGTCACATTAGTAGTTAATGTTGTGCTGGTTGTTTGTTAAGTATTTAGGTGATTGATAATGTGTTACTTTCGTTTTTCACATGATAGAAATTGGAAATAGCATTAGAATGACATTGTGTTACATTTTGTAATTTGGGCCAAAGTAGGCCAAGACTCGAGTGGGCAGATTATTGACCGAACGAGTTTGGTCAAACTAGGTTTAAACCAGTCAGCCTCGATTTGACCGATGACCCGTCGCGGGACTCGGGTCGAGGGTTTGTCTTTGAGGTGAGATTGGTTGTTATTGGAGGTTTTATGTTATGCCTTGATATTTGTAATTATCATTTCACATGTTGGTTGTTGGATGAATTGGTTGCCTTATACTTGAGTCTTCTTGCCTTGTTGCCATTTTAGCTTGTTCTCATGAATTATGAGATTAATGGTTAGCTGGAATTTGGATTATTATTGATATTGTAGATATTATTGGATTGTCTGCTGAATAGACATTTATATAGCTTTTCACATGATAGAATGTTAGCATTTATGTTGGTAAGTTGGACTCTTTGCCCCTTTTATGGTTAATTGGGTGTCCTACTTGTCTTGTGTGGTGTGGGCTAAAGTATTCAAGCTGGGACTAGCTGGGACTAGGTCCTAGGTGAGTATTTCGGCCTTCATCATAGATAGGTCTTTATAGTCTCTGACGAGTATATGTTCACTGCTTAATAGCCTTTGTGTTCCTGACTTGGTGGGTTTATATCCAAGTTGGGGCATGACCTCGTTACTTATTTTGAGAGTAAATGGTCAGCTTAAGTACTAGCCAACCCTTTGGTGGACTCCTTAGGGTACTCACTTTGTTTTTAAAAAAATTGTGGGTCTTGGGTGCGGTGGTGTGTATCCGCATGTCTAGGTCTGCGCAGATTTTAGGCTAGGGTTGTGTTGTGTCTTGGCCATGTTTTGATAGAACCTCTGAGCCAAGATACCGGTTCGATTACCTTCCCTACCTCGTGGTATAGACTCGAGTTACAGAGTGACTATTGACCGTACTAAGAACTTATGCCTGTCTTTGATATATTGCCCTTTCTTGTTTGATGATTCTATGAATCATAGAAGGTGAGATGCAAGCCGGCTATGGTTGATAGAGTTTGGATTCCTGGATGTTATGTGATTCACATGATAGGGTAGTATGAGTCGGTCTAGTATTCGCATGCTAGGACTATGTGTTGTTATATTGTTGTTCACATGATAAGCACGATTGTCTAGCATCTATATGCTAAGGCTATGTGTTATTCATATTCATATTCTTATGTTTACATGTTATATTAATTATGACATTTCATGGCTGGGAGAACTCGGAGTTACTCCCCACTGACTGTGGCTTTCGTATTTGTATAAAATGCGATCGACAGGTAGGTGATGCATATATGGGGTACATGGACGAGCTAGCGAGCAAAGTAACCTTGGAACCTAGATTGGCTTTATTTTATTGTGACCCTTAAACACTTTTTATGTCACATACATTTTAGGGACATATGTCTCCCTCTTTACATTGGTTGTATAATTTGCTATTCGCGACTTTAGCGATGGTTATGTTATGAAACTTCTAGTTAGACCTTGTATGTTTGACACCTTCCAATTTGGATATCTTTATAACAGGTTCAGGTTTTAAAAATTACAGGTTTTTACCCAAATGAACCTATTACAAACATATCCATGCAGTTTTATTCTAGAATTACGTGTTTACTTTTCCGCAATAATTGAGGGTGTCACAGTTGGTATTAGAGCATATTTGCTCCCGACGCACGTTTGTGCACCCTACTATAAATAACTTGACCTTAAAATAATAAACTTGAGAGATGGGTAAGATGGGTAGACTTAGGACCTTATGTTGTAGTCTCTTTGTGTTTGCTCTTTGTTAGGTACTAACCTGTTTGTTGATTGTCATTTAATAATTGTTGCGTTCTTGGATCAATGACCGTGAGCTTATCTATAGCTAATGGAGTTATTACCCTAATTATAAAAAAAAAATTTGAACTAAAGGTTTTGAAAATATTTTAATGTTTTTCACTGGTTTTAACGTCAATTAGTGTTAAAGCTTGTTATTGGAGACGTCTGATAATTAGTTTTATCATTTGTTGGTGTAAAAATGTATTTTTATGTCTTTGAATTGGAATATTGATGTTCTTGAGTGATCGCCAAGAGTATCTCCGTTCCATTGAAAGGACACTTATATTTTACGAAGATCAAGAGTTAGTGCCTATTGCTGAGGATTGAAGATTTGTTCAACCTTTGAAGAATGCTTCTACTTCCTTGAAGATGTTTCTCATTCTTTTTGTATATGGCCTTATTCTTAATCTCTTGGTGCTTATCCTCCTTCTAAACTCCCTTCTATTTTACTTTAAAAGCTACTCTTGTACTCCTAACTCGTTCTTTGTTCCTTGCTTATCCTTCCTTAACGCCTTTTTGATAGTACTCTTTCTTTTGAGGAATGTTGACCTTGGTTGGAAATTATGACCTTTGAAGGGATTGTTTGTGCTTGACCCTTTCCTGGTTTTGAGAGGATTTGATGTTGGAAAGACTTAGGTAGTGTGATGAGACATACTTGATGATTCTTATACCTATAGATCCTTGATAAAGTGAGTACGTTGGATTGGTGGATTTTGTGTGTCAAGTGTGAGTTGCATTGGTTACTAAGGTTATGGAACATGGCATTGTTGTTTATGTTTGGAATACTAGTGCTTAGTACTTGACTTAAAATGGATGAAACTAAATGGTGGGTTTGAGGATATAGGATTGACTAAGTAAGTCGAGTTGTGATTGGCTTCCATAATCACTTTGGACATGAGAGTTTGATAATGTGTATGACCATATGAGAAAAGCTAATGGTGGGATTATTAGTTGGTTTTAGTGAGTGATATTGATTACTACTTGAGGTATGGTATGAGAGTGAGAGTAAGCTACATTATTGGGAAGTTTTAGCACTTGTTTTAATAACTAGAAAGGGGTATGGTTGACACCAATTGTTAGGTTAAAGAACATAGTTTCAATTTATGGTTTTATGAACTTTGAGGTGATAAAGTGTTGTTACAATTAAGACCTTGTTTCTTGGGAATTTGATGGTAAGTAAGTTTTAGGATGTCAAATTTGAAAGAATACTCCTTGGGATGTTGATGACCATAATGGATTGGTGATGTGATTTGGTATTAGTTGGCTCTTGAGAGTTCTTGAGTTGAGAGAGACTTAGTATTGAGAAGAATTTGTTAACCCTATAGTTGTATAGACCTTGAGGTCGCATTGAGTACTTGAGATGATGGGATGATGTTGTAGCTGAGTGTAGTTCCGCTTTTGGGAATCCTTAATAAGTAAAAGGGTAGAGAAACTTGAGATCCTATTGATTTTTCAGATTTTGGGGTTGATATGATACTACCTTGTTTTGAAATGAGAACCTTGTGGAATATTTGAGGAACCTTCTCTTGGAGTTTAGAGCTTGGTATTGGGATTCTTGATTGAAGGTTTACCTTTTTGAGAAACCCATAGTTGACACTAGTTGGATACGAATATAGCTTTGTTGGAAGCCTTGACCTTAGGCTTGTGAAAGTTGTTTCTGGATGTTTGAGGATTTGGAGCGATGAGATCACACTTATAGTGGAGTACCTTGTTTCAGGGAATAGATTAGGATGAGGTAACATAAGCGATTGAGGAAAACCTTGGGAGTGATGTGGTTATGAGTTTTGTTGTTAGGAAGTTTTCGGAACCGTTTTGAGTGATGTTGTTGTTTGAGATAAGAGTGTCTGGCGTTTCTTTGTTGTCTAATTTCCCTTTCTCCTTGATCATAAGCGTTACCGTTCATACCTCATTTTCTCGCTTCATCTTGCTCCTCCTTTAAGTTTGACACTCGTATCTTGTGAAACTCTATCTTTGACATACTTGTAATTTTGACTTCAATTTTTACCCTATGAAAGTCATTATAGCTCTCTTGTTGGTTAAGTTTGAGCTCTCTTAACATACTTTGTTTTTATGCTATCTAAGTTACTTTCCTTTTTGTACAACTTCTAAACTTTCAAGCTACCAGTTTTGATTCATTCTTAAAAGTTTATGTCATCGCAAACCTAACCTATTTTTAAAGATTTGAAAATGAAAATTTGATTTAATTCCATATTTGTTCCTTGAGTATAGACTTCTTTATCATGATTTTAATCGCTAAACCCGAGATTTCTTTAAACTTTATCCAATTTCTGTTAACTTTGATCTATTTATGACTTCTTTGTCAAAGTTTAATGTTACGTTTTCGGGGATTTGACCCCCATTTTGGTTTAAAAGTGAAACCTTTATTTCTATTTTGGCTTTTTGCAAAAGAAAATTTGAGTTGATTACCTTTCTCTTATTTTGATTTTAACGTTGATCGGATGTTAGAACTCGTTATTAGAAATGTTTAGTAACTTGTTCTACGCTTGTCGGCGAATGATTTTTGTTTTAAAATCTGTCTCTGACTTGGAAAGTTAGCGTTCTTGTGTGCACGACAAGAGCAATTCCGTTCCATGAATGAGACTTATATTTTTGAAAACTCTTCATTAATGTTTTTGAAGGTATTTTGATTTTTGATTTATACAAATGATTTGCCTTTTGACCTTATCTTTGATTTGGAATGTGATGTTCTTGAATGCGCAACGAGAACACTTCCGTTCCTTTGATGAGAATCTGGTTCTGTCGGAAAATTTTATTTAAAACTTTTGAAAGAATTTTGATTCTTACGATAAGTGACCTTTTAAATGTTTTGGTTACCGATTCCAATTTCAGTTTTATTTTTATAACCTTTCATTTATACTTTCAAGTTTCGAGGACGAAACTTTTTAAAAGATGGGGTGATTGTAACACCCCGTAAATTTGGACCGTTATTATATTTTAAAAGTAATATTTTAAATCAACTTTAATTTAATATTAATTTATTTGAAATAATAATAATTCGATAAAATATAATTTTATTTTATTTTGAAGTAATATAATTATTTTTGATAGTTTGGAAATGTTTAAAAGTAATTTAAACTATATTTGAACCTTTTCTTTAATAAAAGGTTATTTCGATGAAAAGTCGTAAACATGGGATTTTCTATTTCTTACGGTCGTTGGGTAAATGAGTTAGGATATAGGGCATATGGGTACTTAATTTTCTAGTAAACTCGTGTTTAAAAACTTTAGCGTTTTCGAAAATCGGGTTTGACGAATAATTTGATTTTCCGTCAAAACGAATCAAAACCGGTTTAATTTAACTCGAGACGGTTTTAAAAACGAATGAAATTTCTTAACGATGAAGAAACGTACGTATAATAAATAGCAGGCAGGCAGGCTGCTCCCTCATTTCTCACGCAACATTTCTTCTTCTCCCTTCCTTTTTCTTCTTTTTCGTTCTTTTCATTTTTTTTAAATTTTAAATTGATTCTGCCACTCCGTTTGTCATCCGTTATCAATGATTTTCGTTCCATAGTGCTGCTTTCATCGTTCCTGTCAATCCGTTGTAAGTAAAATTCATTTTCGTCATGTAATTTTACAAACCCATTTATATTTTCAGCTTTATTTATTATAAGACGGTTGTATGTACTAAAATAGACGATGCAGTAGAAGTTTTGTTAGTCATGAAGGACTAGTTCGATCGGAAAAAGGTAACGATGCCAGGTTACTCAATATTACTTGTAAAATATGTTTATTTCGAATGCCGGTTAGTCTGCTTTATAGTTGAGACGGTGTATAATTATATATAGGGATCCTTATGGATGTTAATTAGTCAGTTGTATAGTTGAGACGGTGTATAATTATATATAGGGATCCTTATGGATGTTAATTAGTCAGTTGAATAGTTGAGACGGTGTATACTGATATGTGGAGACGATTGAGACGGTGTATACTGACCTCTAGGGATCATTTGGGATGCTAGCTAGTAAGTGGTATATTTAAGACGGTGTATGCTGACATGTATGGATTGTTTTGGGTGCTAATTGGTATCTTTGATAGTTGAGACGGTGTATACTGACATGTAGGGATTGTTTTGGAATGCTATTTGGGATCTTGTTTAGTTGTGGTATTGTGCAGTAAATTAGGACTGTTTTTGAGTCCGCTTTGCAGGTACTTTGGGACATTTTTGGGACTGTTTTGACTCGGTTTGGGACTGGTTTAGGATTGATTGAACTCTGTTTTGGTACCAGTTTTTGTGCAGCCTTCTGACTGTTTTGGGACAGTCGAAATGGAGGCCGTGTGGGCTGTTTTGGCCTCTGTTTTAGGAGCCGTGACAGGCTGAGTTGGGCTCAGTTTTGGGACGGATAAAATGGTGCTTTATGGGACTGTTTCTAGGGCGTAAAAGTTGTGACAATTTTCTTGGTATGCCTGTCAAAAGGGAGGGTCATAATGGTTTATGAACATAAGACAGTAGCTAATGAATATGATTTACATGTTTTGATTTAAATTAATTTCCGTCTCATATTTTATATAACAATAATTCGTTAATATCGTCCCTTCACATAATTATTTTAGGTGACTCATATGTGGTTGAAGATGAAGAGTAATTTTGGGTTTTAGAAGCTTTCTCAAGTTTATTGCTTGTCTCTTTGCTAGTTTAAGGTAACTATTCCGAGTTACTCGACGATTTAATGTCACATTAGTAGTTAATGTTGTGCTGGTTGTTTGTTAAGTATTTAGGTGATTGATAATGTGTTACTTTCGTTTTTCACATGATAGAAATTGGAAATAGCATTAGAATGACATTGTGTTACATTTTGTAATTTGGGCCAAAGTAGGCCAAGACTCGAGTGGGCAGTTGACCGAACGAGTTTGGTCAAACTAGGTTTAAACGATCGACCTCGATTTGACCGATGACCGTCGCGGGACTCGGGTCGAGGGTTTGTCTTTGAGGTGAGATTGGTTGTTATTGGAGGTTTTATGTTATGCCTTGATATTTGTAATTATCATTTCACATGTTGGTTGTTGGATGAATTGGTTGCCTTATACTTGAGTCTTCTTGCCTTGTTGCCATTTTAGCTTGTTCTCATGAATTATGAGATTAATGGTTAGCTGGAATTTGGATTATTATTGATATTGTAGATATTGTTGGATTGTCTGCTGAATAGACATTTATATTGCTTTTCACATGATAGAATGTTAGCATTTATGTTGGTAAGTTGGACTCTTTGCCCCTTTTATGGTTAATTGGGTGTCCTACTTGTCTTGTGTGGTGTGGGCTAAAGTATTCAAGCTGGGACTAGCTGGGACTAGGTCCTAGGTGAGTATTTCGGCCTTCATCATAGATAGGTTTTTATAGTCTCTGACGAGTATATGTTCACTGCTTAATAGCCTTTGTGTTCCTGACTTGGTGGGTTTATATCCAAGTTGGGGCATGACCTCGTTACTTATTTTGAGAGTAAGTGGTCAGCTTAAGTACTAGCCAACCCTTTGGTGGACTCCTTAGGGTACTCACTTTGTTTTTAAAAAAATTGTGGGTCTTGGGTGCGGTGGTGTGTATCCGCATGTCTAGGTCTCTGCTTGTGATTTTAGGCTAGGGTTGTGTTGTGTCTTGGCCATGCTTTGATAGAACCTCTGAGCCAAGATACCGGTTCGATTACCTTCCCTACCTCGTGGTATAGACTCGAGATTCTGAGTGACTATTGACCGTACTAAGAACTTATACTGTCTTTGATATATTGCCCTTTCTTGTTTGATGATTCTATGAATCATAGAAGGTGAGATGCAAGCCGGCTATGGTTGATAGAGTTTGGATTCTTGGATGTTATGTGATTCACATGATAGGGTAGTATGAGTCGGTCTAGTATTCGCATGCTAGGACTATGTGTTGTTATATTGTTGTTCACATGATAAGCACGATTGTCTAGCATCTATATGCTAAGGCTATGTGTTATTCATATTCATATTCTTATGTTTACATGTTATATTAATTATGACATTTCGTGGCTGGGAGAACTCGGAGTTACTCCCCACTGACTGTGGCTTTCGTATTTGTATAAAATGCGATCGACAGGTAGGTGATGCATATATGGGGTACATGGACGAGCTAGCGAGCAAAGTAAACTTGGAATCTAGATTGGCTTTATTTTATTGTGACCCTTAAACACTTTTTATGTCACATACATTTTAGGGACATATGTCTCCCTCTTTACATTGGTTGTATAATTTGCTATTCGCGACTTTAGCGATGGTTATGTTATGAAACTTCTAGTTAGACCTTGTATGTTTGACACCTTCCAATTTGGATATCTTTATAACAGGTTCAGGTTTTAAAAATTACAGGTTTTTACCCAAATGAACCTATTACAAACATATCCATGCAGTTTTATTCTAGAATTACGTGTTTACTTTTCCGCAATAATTGAGGGTGTCACAACAAGCTTCCCAACAACCAAGGGTACATCTTCAATCACACCAATGGGATATTTAACCGACCGATCGGCTAGTTGAAGTGAAACTCTAGTAGGTTTCAAATCTCCCAAATCAAGCCTCTTGAATATTGAAAGTGGCATGAGGCTCACACTAGCCCCCAAATCACACAATGCTCTTTTAATAGCCACCCCTGGGATAGAACAAGGAATAGAGAAGCTGCCCGGATCTTCTAGCTTGTTTGGAAGCTTGTTGGTGTGAGTAAGAATAGCACTACATTCCTTAGAGAGGTTGATGGTTTGCAACTCTCCATTCTTCTTCTTCAAAGTGACAAGTTCCTTAAGAAACTTGTCATAAGATGGAATTTCGGTAATCATATCAAGGAAAGGAATAGTGACATTCATTCCCTTCAAGATCTCAACAAACTTCTCATATTTCTTTTCAAGCCTAGGCCTTGCAAGCCTTTGTGGAAAGGGTACCGGTGCTACATACTCCCTTGGGGGTGGAGTACATTCTTTGGCCTTAGTTGCAATAGGTTCATCTTGCTTTGGAGGATCAACCATCTCCACCTCCTTAGACTTCTCCACCATAATCTCATCTTCTTTCACAACTTCAACCGGGTGCTCTTTCACTACTTCACTAGACACCCTCTTCCTCTTCCACTTAGGAGATTTCTCAACCTCCTCTAATTGCTTCCCACTCCTCAAAAATACGGCACTCACCTCCCTTGGGTTAACCGTATTACCCGGAAACTTCCCCGGATTTTGAGCCAATTGACTCAATTGTTGAGAAATTTGGGCCACATGAGTTTCCGTAGCCTTTTGGGATGCCCGTATTTCATCATTAACCCGGTTTTGTGAGGCAATGTGGTTATCAAGCTTTGAGTCGGATTTTTGATTTGCTATAACCAATTGTTCAAAGGCTTGTTCCCAATATGGTTTTTGAGGGGTTTGGAAGTTTTGGTTTTGTGGTTGGAAATTTTGGTTTTGTTGTTGATTGAAGTTTTGTCCCTTGAAACCCCCAAATGGTTGTTGGTTTTGGGTGATAAATTGTTTCCCTTGGAAACCGGGTGGAATTTGCCTTTGGAATTGAGAGTTTTGATTGAACCTTTGTTGTTGTTGAGGTTGGGAAGTGGTTGGGTTTTGAATATTTTGTGAAGCATAAGACAAGAAAGGGTGAGTTCTTTTTCCATTGACGAATTGGTTGTTGTTATTATTGTTGAACCCTTGCCTTGCACTAGTGGATTCCCAAATTCCATTTGCTTGCTCATAGCATTCCTCTTGGAGGGGTGCAATCAAGGGACACCCAATGGGAGTGTGCCCTTGTTCACCACACAACTCACAAGACAAGACTTGCCTCATATCGGAGCCTTTAGGTTTTGAATTTAGCAAAGCAACTTGTTGGGTGAGTTCATCTAGCATTCCCTTAACCTCCACATTCAAAACCGAATTAGAATCCTTGTTCTTGCCTTTTCTTGATTGCCTATCACTTCCCCATTCCATAGTTCTTGAGGCCATCTCCTCAATTAGCTCTTTTGCCGCTTTATGCCCCAAAATGTCCAAGGCACCTTTTCCCGAACCCGCATCTAATGAAAGCCGAAGGTCTTGGGTCAACCCTTTGTAAAAGTTGTTCACTAGCTCGGCCTCGGAAATGCCATGGTGAGGGCATAACCGTTGGAGCTTCTTATATCGTTCCCATGCCTCATATAAGGTCTCGTCCTCTTCTTGAGTAAAGCTTTGTAGTTCACTCTTGACTTTGGCCGTTCTTGAGGGTGGGAAATACTTGTTCAAAAATGCCGATGCCAACTCATCCCATGTCTTGAAGGAATCCGGGTCACAATTCTTCAACCAATCCTTGGCCGAACTCCTAAGTGAACGGGGGAACAACCTAAAGTGAACCGCATCATCGGAGACCCCATTTGACTTGTACATATCACAATTTTCAAGGAACTCATTTAGATGATCGTTTGGGTTCTCCAAGGGACTTCCTCCAAATTGGCTGTCTTGAACAAGGTTGAGCAAGACATTTTTGATCTCAAAGTTATTAGCTTGAATTCTTGGCCTTTGGATGCTTGGATTGACTATGTGCTTAGGAGCCATAGTCTCTGTTATCGGAACCGGATCACCCATGGTGTTAGGTTCTTCTTCTAAAACCCCAAAAGGATTTTCAAACACTTTGGTAGCTTCTTGGTGATTAACTTCTTCAATAGGTGGTGTATCAAGTAAACCCCTTCTTCTTAATGAATTAAGTCTTCTTGCCGTGGCTTCAATTTCGCGGTCAAGTTGATATGTTGGTTGACCTCTTCTTCGTCGCCTACTCATGGAAAAGACCTAAGCACTTGAAAGAAAGGATTAGTAACAAAGGACTTAGTCTAAACTAGAACAAAAACGATTAATATCAAGCCGTACTCCCCGGCAACGGCGCCAAAAACTTGATGGTCTCAAGTTAAACCTCGCAAGTGCACGATTTTATCGTTGTACACTTTAAAGGGTCGATCCCACAAGGAGTAGGTGGAGTACTAATCGTTCTAATTCACAAGCTTAGCTAAGTCGATAAATAACAAAGATGGTGGTAACAAACTAGCACTAAACTAACAAATTTAAAGACTATAAACTAGACAAGAAAAGAACAAGCTAAAAGATAAGGGATAGATCAAATAAAGAGAACGACTAGAACTCGGTTCTCCCACGAATATAAGTAATTCCACATACTAATCGTCTCGGCTAATCAAAAGGGGTAGAAAAGTAAGGGGGAGATGGCTCTAATTCGCCTAGAACCTCCCTTCCGGGTTCGCAAAAGGACACTAGCTACTCCAACTAACCCCCCTCCCGGGTTCGAAAGTTGGTATTCCTAACTCAAAACCCAACAACCACGAAAACATGCATTTTTCCACGGATTTCAAGAAATTGGTCAAGATCATTAAGTACTCATCGTATTCCGGGTCATCCCACTCCTCCTTCCGGAGGTCGATTTCAAACGCTAGCCTAGAGGCACCCTCCCTCGGTTCTCCCTTCCGGTCTCAACCTTAGTTGGTGACAAGGTCAAATTTCGGGTATCCAATTTACAACCTAACCAACTCCCGTTGGTGGACAAGGGTCACAAGTTGACACTGCCCAAAACCCAAACCTTAAACATGCAAATTCCTCTAAACTACCCTCACCAATTTTCCCCACAAATTAGCCTTAATGTTAATTAGTTAGTGAAATTACCCATATCGGGTCAAACCGAGTCCTAGAAGGAGACTACTCACTAATCATGTTCCTAATTGCAAGAGAAACAACAAAGATGGAAACTTTAAACATAAACATGGGTTGAAGATGAATTCTACTACTAATCATGCAAATATCCAACACTAATTATGAAGAAAGATGGTTTAGTCTAATAACAAGGATGAACAAACTAAAAGGTACAATCTTTAACACAATCAACTCAAAGGTTAAGTCTTTGAGGACAACTAGCAAGGGTGAACAAAGGAAAGAGAAATAATGAAGAGATAAACAATGAAAAGATGAACAATGGTGAAAACAACAACAATCTAACAACAAAGATGCAAATTTAACAACAACAATCAAACAAACTTGAAGGAAAAGCAAATGTAAACAAAATGAAAATAGGGAGAGAAATAATACCAATCAAATAGCAAGAAAGGAATTATGATAGAATAAATAAGGATAAACTTTCAATCTTCTTCTTACAACCCAACTTCAATCACAAATTAATTGAAGAACTTGTCTAATTAAGGAATGATTAACAAAATAATTAACAAAGTTTGAAGCTTTGAAAGGGAAATAAATTCAGATCTGGGAATGTGTGTACAAAGGGTTTAAGGAAGGGGGTATATATAGTTTCCACCAAGATTAGGGTAGGATTCGAAATGGGCTTTAAAACACGACTTTGCACTCCCGGCCGGTCATCCATTCGCGGTCCTCTCGCCTACTGGGAGTTTCTGGAAGTTGAATTAATATTTTGAAGTCATCAGGTATGCTTGGCCGGTCAACCGGCTGCCGGTCCCTGACCGGCTGGGACACCTTTGGCTTGGAACTTGACTTTTGGCCTTTGGAGGAACTCCCAGCCGGCTAGCCGACCGCCGGTCTTTTGACCGGCTGGGAGATTCCTGTATCTTCCTTCAAAAATTTGTGTTTTCAGCTTGAACGTTCTCCCAGTGGTTGGTTTCGCCGCCCATTGGGAATAACTTTGCTTGGTTTTTGAGTTTTATATATCTGACTCCCAGTGGGTGGCCATTCTTAATCTGCATTGTGACCTATCGGTGGGATGCTTCCTCATCTTCATTTTCTTCTACTTCCATGCATAGCCAAGTCAACCCGTCTTCCTTGCCTCGTTTCACCCGTTCCCACCTTAATTTCTGCAAGGAGGCCAAAACGTCATAGTAAAGGGAATCGGGACACAAAACACGAGAAAGGACGATCAAAACCGACTCAAATGGAGTCGGTTGGCATGAAAATAGAGGGGAAAAAGGCGTAAAAGGATCCTATATCAACAATATACTTTTATGTTGATATGTAATTTAGTAATCTAAAAGTATGAAGTACTTATCAAAGTAGGTACTCTCTCTTTGATTTCTCATTTTGATTTCATATAAATGTGTGAGTATATAAAAATAAGTGTTTTTGGTGAGAAACTACCTTTTATTTAGGGTCATTTGTGAACAACTACCTTTCATTTTATTTTTGGCTTTCAACGACCTTTTATTTCTTAATTTTGCGAAAAGCTTCCAAAAATCCACTTCCGGCAAAAAAAGTCAACTTTCCGGCGTTGACTTGCTCTTTTCTCCCTTTTTCACACATATAACCCATATTTCTCCCTTTGTTTACCCAACAAAATCTGAAAAAGCTCATCTCCATGCCCAACACCTTATCAAAAGTTTGTTCAAAGCAATACTAATGCATCAACCATATCAATCTCCAAATCTATCGTCACCTTTACTACCACTGTCACCTTCACCCTTACATTTCAACAACCTTATATATAGACTACTCATGATTCATCAACCTACTGTTCATCTAAGTCATATTAAAGTACCTTCTTTCCCTCTTCATGGTAAGATGGTGGTTATAAGAAAACTAATGAGATAGTATCACACAAGTGATCCTAAGAGTGAATCCATGATTATTTTCGAATAGTTAACACTCAGAGTTAATTTTGCCAACAAGGCTATAATAGATCATTATTGTTGAAAAATTATTTACCATGTTAAGATTAATATCAATAATGATTTTGTTTCGGTGATTAGGACTTTGATTCGGGTAAGACAAATTGAAGTGATTAATGTTGGGTTTAATCAATCTTTATCATCGATTATTAGGATTATGAAGTAAAGAGTTAGATTTAACATAAAATAGTAAGTTAACGCCGGAAATTTGACTTTTTTTCGGCGGGAGTGGATTTTTGGTAGTCTTTCACAAAATGAAGAAATGAAATGTAGTTGAATGTCAAAAATAAAATGAAAGGTAGTTGTTCACAAATGACCCTAAATAAAAGGTAGTTTCTCACAAAAAAATATTAAAAACTCAAATAAAATAGCAATGGCGGATTTGCCATAACGAGTACGTTTTAATTTTTACCAGATCTGAAAACCTGAATAGAAATGACGAATTCCGAGTTTGTTGTCCAATAGATAACATTCCAATCATTGGTTATTTTTAATTAGATTATAAATTTGCTACACCATAGATAAATTTCTGGTCCGCCCCTGCTCATACCTTTATGGAGATTGCAAATATACCTCTTTAGCCAGATCACCACGGACAAAGGCATTGTGAACATCCATTTGATATAGTTCTCAAGTATTGACAGTGGCATTAGTAAGAAAAGTTCGTAAAGTAACCATGTTTACAATGGGAGCAAAACTTACACCAAAAGTAATGCCCTCGAATTGATGGTTGCCCAAAAGAACTAACCTGGCGACCTATGCCATCAGACCCACATACAACCGGTCGATGTCTTACCAGGAGGTGGTTCTTGGACAGTCTAAGTTTCATTGGCTTTCAAAGCGGCAATCTCGCTCTGCCATGTCAAGAAACCATCTTGTTGTGCGGAAGCGTGAATATCTTTGTTGTTGGGCCTCTGTTGCATCGGTGTCCATGGTCCATAATAGTACGATACTAGGAAGAATCCCTATATGAGATATGTATCTTTAACTTAAAGCTTATAATTTCTAAATTATTAAAATGATAATTTATTTTCACATTCGACTTACTTTACTAAATACCTAATTGTATATAGTTTCTCAAAAAAAACTTTGTTCTTTGTGTAATAAGTTTGTATATGAGATATGTATCTTTAACTTAAACATTGTTTTTATAACTTGTTGTATTCTATAATATTATTGTTATTCTTATTTTTACTTACAAATATATTTTAAATTATTAGAACATGATAAAGTATAAAACTGCATCTTTCCATTTTTTTCAAATTACTTGCATAAAAATAAACTTCATTTTTTTTGTATTTATATAGTAATTAATAAATCATTTTCTATTATATTGCACGTAAGGTTCGATATGTCATGAGGCTACTGCGCAATATAAATACCCAACTTCTCAATTTAACTAATTATAAATTTAATAAATTTATCAAAAATAAATAAATGCAACATATTTTTATATTCTAAAAAGGCTAATTAATTGTTAAAATGTTGAATTGTTCAAAATATTCATAATCAATTGTGTAAGTTAAACTGTTTAAAATTCATTGTTCCTGATTTTAGAAAGTGCCGAACTGTTAAAAACACCCTTACAAATAATATAAAAGATAAACAAATAACTGAGACGAAAAGAATACTGGTTATTAATATGACAAAAATGTTATGACTTGCATATCATTTATTTTCGAACAATTGATTGCTAGTGCATCATCACAATGAATTTACTATGTACACAATATTTGAAACGGACCCTTCAAGCTAACATTTATACATGCATCATCTCGTTTTACATTTATTTTTACGGGAAAAATATTAAAACTAAGACATTTTAAATATTCTAATAATGTCATCTAGGTACCTCTTTGACTCCTATGTCTCAATCATATATTTATCTTGATTTGACTAAAATACCACTTACAAAGAAAAATAAAGTTAAATTAATAATTCCGACGAATAAGAATATTTTCAACATAAATTATAAAATGACGGTCAACTCATTCTCATGATTATATAATTGTTCTAGCTTATTTCTTATGATTTATTATAAACAAATCTCATCATAATTAAATCTAAACTAAAACCAACTTTTGCAAGGATACTTAATAGCAACTATCAACCAACATATAGACCACTGAAATAATAACAATAGTACATCTCCCTGACGCTACCATATCAAAAAAAAAAAAAAATCAAGAACATAGCCTTTGTATCTTATACTCTACCACATCATCTTTTAAACAACTAATCTCGCCTTTGAACTCTACTGTTCTCGCTAATAATCGCAATCTTAATCACCCCAGAACTCCTTTCACTTGTTGATGTAGGACATAGCCTTCCATCTCTTATACTCGCACTATTGTAATTTAAGGAAGGTTTGTTACCTTAATAGTACTTGCCAAAACTTATGCACATTATTTTTGTATTCTAAAACAAAAGTCATTTAAAATGAATTAGGAGCATGGTTTCATTGGGTTACTGTAAAAATTATCTACACCGTACTCCTTATTTCTTTCTTTTATATGTACCTACCTATACCGCACAACCTTTTTTCCATTCGACAAAAACATGAGTGTTATCATTTCGTTCCACAACATCCCAAACTATTGATACTTGACCTCTCATCGATCTTCCGAATAGAGCGTATCTTTTATGTTTGTAAACAGAGCGGTTGAAAATTTTCTCAAATTTTTATATAGCTTATCTTTTGAAAGTGTGAAGAAGAAACTAAAGTGTTGTAAGATGGTGTGTAAGGTGGAAAGAATTCTATAAATTTATAGGGTGAATGCTTTGAGAAAGAATACACCAAACATTGAATGTGTACAAACCAGTATAAGACTATGAGGCGTTGAATACTCTAAAATCTATAGAGTCCACATACATACACCTTGTTTTATGTACTAATATTTCTTGGAAATTTAATTTACACCCTATTTGATTTTTTCTGGGGAAGCATACATAGAATTGCATAGATACTCATACATGTATCGTTGACTAATGACTGAATTCAAGTTTTATTATCTATCATGGGAGCATGAGAATAATACAATCACATTGAAAAATTGTCAGTATAACATTTAGGAAATGTAAGGGAAAAAAAAAAGGTAAATATCACATGTTAAATCTACAATTTTTCAACCAAGTTTTATATATAAATATAAGATAAGATATATAAGATTGTTTGTATTGTACTGTACACATGCATTTAAATTAAAAAGTGAAGTTTTAAAATATTTCATAACATTTCATCTTTTTTGTGCAATACACATAATTTATCTACTTCAATTCTATAGGGAACACACATTGATTGAGTTTAATATTTTAATAACTCTAACAAAAATTATACTCATACGAAAGCATTTTTCGCTATAAATTTAAAAATTTTAGTTTCGAAATCTTCCTTGAAATATTTTTAAAATTAGCTATATTACTTATTTAATTTAATCTAATAAATAAGTTTATTAAATTATTGTTAATGTTGATATTCATGTTACATTAATGCATGTAATTAATGACTAAATTGTCATAAATGGCTGTATTTAAGGCTGGGTTGACACGTGTCGCATCCACAGCGTTTCAACCCAGTTTTATATATATATATATATATAAGATTGTCCGCTTTGGGCCAAACCCTCACGGATTTACTCTTGGGCTCCTTCTCAAAATGCCTCGTACTATTATATTTTATAGTCACTTATAAATATGAGCTTCCATCTTTATTCTACTGATGTGGGACATGAATTTGCACCCTAACAATCCTCCCCTCAAACCAAGAACCATCATCTTGACTCAGACCTTGATCGACATGGAGAACTCTACACCCATAACCTATATCCCCAACTTCTAGACACCCGAAATATCACAAGTCTTGATAACCTCCCCTTAGCCGACACACCATGCTACCATGAGCCATGTCTTGCACCACATGTCACCGCCTGGTCAAGTGAGTGCCCCCACATGCTTCTGAGCCTGCATGTCCATGTGGCCTTCTTGGGAATTTGCTACACATGCATAACGAACATCCTGTGCATCCAATATACCCTGGACCGGGTCCGCCACTTCAGGAGTCCTAGAACACAAATGGTCTCTAGAATCCAACCTGAAAAGGACCCACCAGACCTGTGACACCCAACCTGATAAGGGTCCACCTGATCAACAGTTCTAGTACACAAATGGTCTTTGTCCCACAAGACCTATGACGCCTCTCATCCATTTAACCGTGGAGCGGGCTTGCTCAAGGACTCACCCCGAGCTAGGAGTTCAATGCCTTACAGTGTCCAACTTCAAGTCTTGGGCCTGTTGATGCATCCTCGTGTCTAGCCCAAGTCGAACCTTGGGCTCTGATACGACTTGTTGTGCGGAAGAGTGAATATCTTTGTTGTTGGGCCTCTGCTGCATCGGTGTCCACGATCCATAATAGAAAGATATTGTCCGCTTTGGGCCAAACCCTCACGGATTTACTCTTGGGCTCCTTCCCAAAAGGCCTCGTACTATTATATTTTCTAGACACTTGTAAAGATGAGCTTCCATCTTTATTCTACCGATGTGGGACATGGATTTACACCCTAACACATCTCAACCAAAAGCTTAAGCTTATGGTTGGAGTCCCAAGATCAATTTTATACACTAACACGCTTCTTCACACGAATGCTCATTGGGCTTGAAATGTGGATGCAACTACATGCCTCCGCACACTGGTGCTTAATATTCCACTTTAGAAATTTAGGGGTGTTGAGATTTTAAACCGTGACCTTTCAGGCACATCGCTCTGATACCATGCTAGATCGCATATGGGCCTGGGTTGAGCCCGTTGAGGAGGAGAGAGTGTGCACTTTATAAGTTTAAGGAGATTTCATCCCAAAACTAACTGGCAATGGGTGGAGTAGTACCTTGAGTTATAAGTTTGATCACTCTTCTTTATTTCTTCGATGTGGGAGACCTATATGTGATTTTTCACATGCCGACTCACATGTAAGGTCTCCTTTTTCGATCGATCTACAGGAACGTCGTTATTTTTCAAACCTGTTTCGTTGGGCGGGAACGTCGTCGCTTTTCTGACCCGCCAAATAGTGGCCCAGTTTTTCGTCTTTCGTTGGACGGGAACATTGTCGCTTTTTCGGACCCGTCTTCATCTCAGAACCCAGGACTAAACCTTGGGCTCTGATGCTTGGAGTCACAATATCAATTTTATACTCTAACACGCTCCCTCACACGAATGCCCATTGGACTTGAAGTGTGGATGCAACTACAGATCTCCGCATACCTAGTGTTTAATATGTCATTGCCTTTACCAAAGCCGCAATATATATTTTATTTAATTTAGAAAACATGTCATTGGGTTCTACACTTCATGCATGGGATGTTGTATCACATGTCCGATCCATATCTATGTTTGTGTCCGTATTTGTATCACTTTTGGTGCTACCAAGATTTCGGGTGAGTCAAATGACAAAAGTGTAACTAAACTGGCAGAAATCCGTAATCAGGGTCCAAACCGAGGCACCAAATATAGTTTAAAAAATCTCTATTTCCTAATTAAACTAATCTAAGGGTGTGTTTGGATTGAGGGATTTGGAGGGAAAAGAAAGGAAGGGAGAGTAGAGGATTTCAAATCCCTTGTTTGGTTAGCAAACGAGGGTGGAGGGAAATGGAGAGGGAGAGATTTGGAGGGATCCATTTTCCCTTCGCCAAGGCAAATCAAAATCTCTCCATAATAGACAAAATTTGGAGGGAAATTGTATCTAAACACGCACACTCCATTCCCCCTCCCCTTCCCTTCTATCCCTTTCCCTTCCCTCCTTCCCCCTCCCCTCCCTTTCCCTCCACTTTTACTATCCAAACACACCCTAAGTCTTCATTTTTTTATGAAATAAATAATTAAATGTGTTAAAATAGAAACGAACATGTTATCGGCCGCCTCTGTCTTTAATTGATAGAGTAATGTTTGACAAACTAAAACTAAAGTGTGGCGGCACAACCCGCCACACGATATTACTGAGTTGGCTCTTCGAGCTTCCCTAGCTAGGCTTGCGTATTGGTTCGACAAAAAAAAAGCATTTTAACATCAGATAGAAACTTATGAATTGACTGAACTAGCCGCTGGAGCTACAATGCAAGGCCGGTTGGATATAATTTAAGATAATATAAGAAATTCAAAAGATAAAATTTAATTTATTTTTTAAGAACATGCAAATAGCAAAGCATATATTTATACTCGTATATGATATTGATCAAAATGGTGGAATCAATGTATTGTACTCAGCAACATAACATCTGGCTGACCATCATCAATCGCTCTCATAAAATTCAACATCATTTCTGGACATAAACTAATCAAAACACCCCAATCATGTTAACATCAAATAATCCGTCTTTTGTCAGCGGATTAGATAGCATAATTGAATAACTTTTGCGTGTAAATTTTAATAATAATAAGTTTTAAAATATTATGTAATCAGTGAGCCGTTAGTCAACGAAAATGAAATGATAAGGTGATGATCATTTGTAGCAAAATACACGTAAGTTTAGTTAGATTTATAAAATTGTAAAATGTAATCGTACATGTAACTTTTTTTCCAATCATGTTAACTACTATTAATAATTAATTGATTCTTGTATTCCATGTAGTTTAAAGAAAACAAAATGATGTACTCCGTACTTAACAAAATCCGTCTTTTGTCAAAGGATTAAATAGAGTAACTTTTGCGTGTAAATTTATTTATAATATTTTTTAAATATAAAGTCAACGAAAATGAAATGATTAAGGCGATGATCAAAATAGCAAAATACACTTAAATTTAGTTAAATTTGATATAATTGTACAATGTTATTGTGCATGTAATTTTTTTTCCCAATCATGTTAACTACTTGTAATAATTAATTGATTCCGAACTCCATGTAGTTTAAAGAAAACAAAATGTTGTACTCGGTAGGTAACATCAAATCCGTCTTTTGTCAAAGGATTAAATAGCATAATTGAGTAACGTTTGCGTGTAAATTTAGTTATAATATTTTTTAAAATAAAAGGTCAACGAAAATGAAATGATTAAGGTGATGATCAAAATAGCAAAATACGCTTAAATTTAGTGAAATTTGATATAATTGTACAATGATACCGTGCATGTAATTTTTTTTCCGAATTATGTTAACTACTTGTAATAATTACGGAGTAGTTGATTCCGGACTCGGTAGAATACAAAATGTTGTACTCGCTAGGTAACATCAAATCCGTCTTTGGTCAAAGGATTAGATAGCATAAATAAATAACTTTTGCGTGTAAATCTATTAATAATCGGTTTTTATAATAATAATCATCGAGCCATTATATTAGTTAACGAAGATGGAATGATTGAGGTGATGATCAAGATAGGAAAATGTCATTGGATAAATAGGTTCATAATTATTTATTATTATTTTTTTTTGACAAAAGAATAATTCATTAATAGAACGCCATACGACACTTACAAAGAATAAGTATAATCGAAAACAAATCTAAAGGAAACCAAAGAAAAATAATTTTCTTATAAACTAGGGATCTCAAAACAGCATCTGACAATTCGGCTCGTCCTATTATCGCTATATTCATGTAGTTTTTGTGGGGATCCTTCGTTTGATTTATGAGATAAAAATTATCTCTAACTGGTTCCAAAGATCGTTGACAAATCACTTTTACCCTTTGAAAGAACACGCTGCAAACCATCAACGAACTACTCTTGACTATATTACTGATGAAACTAAAATCACGAATAAATGAAAAACCCCCGAAATAAGGGACGGAAAAACGATTCTCACCAAAAGGGAGACTTTTATTGAATAGAAGATAGGTATGCATACTATTGATTAAAATTTGAAACAATTTTGGGGCTTATCATCAATCGATTGATAATTGATGGGAGCCCCGTATAATTTGATGGAGGTTAGGGTTTTTTTTAAGAGTTTTTTGAGAGAGGATGGAGAGGTTCATAATTATTTATGATTACGATGAATGATCCTCCAAACTCAAATCATTAAAAAAAATACAAAATCCCCATCAGGATTGCTATATTAGTCAAACTCTAATTTTTATATATCCACTTTTGCGAAATACGGTCTTTTAATCATCAAATGGTGAAATACTCTTTTTATATATCCTTTGTTATGTTAAGTAATTTTATTTGTCATACTTGTATGAGTGAAATCAAGATTTCAACGATTAACTTTAGTAATATTAGTTTTTGGGCTTGAGAACTTTTGGTGTTCCACTGTTCTTTTACCTAAAACTGTGATTTCCCATATTAATAAGCTTTGTAAGGATTTCTTCTGGGGTATACCTGTGGGATCCAGAAGAATGGTCTTTAAAAGTTGGCGCCATATTTCTTCTCCTTGGTCTTCTGGAGGCTTTAACATCAAAGACTTGGAAGCATGGAATTATTCTCTCTTGATCAAATGGCTTTCTATTTCTGCTTCTGATAAGAGCTTATGGAGTAGATGGGTTCAGTCTTATATTCTTCAGCATGAGGATATTTGGCATATTACTTCCAAAGCTCATTTTCCTTCCAGTTTCAAAAGCATTGTAGCTTCTAGAGACATTTGGTGGAGCTTTTGGTTCTATCTCGGTTGCTCGAATCTACTTCACAGTTGGATGCCTGGTTCAAAGTTAAAATTACAGCAGGTTTATGGGTTCTTCAGGAATGCTCCCCTTGCTGGTTCTTGGACCAAAGGTCTCTTGCACTCTCACATTATTCCTGGCCACAGAATTGTTTGTTCTATGGCTGTTCAGAATCAACTAGCTACTCTTGATAACCTCAAGATTAGGGGTATGCAATTTATCAACAGATGCTCCCTTTGTGAACATGCTGAGGAGTCTCATGATCATCTGCATTTTTGGATGTTCTTATTCTCCTTGATCGGCAACAGTTCTAGCATGGATGGGTCACCCGAGGTTGGGTCTCTCCCTTCATGATGAACCCGATCTTTCCTCTCAAAGGAGCTAGGGACCGGCGATTGCTTGGTTTCTTTGTGTCTCTCACTACCTCGTTCATCGATTTGGATGAACGAAATTCGAGAATCTTTCGGGGCCACTCTCATACTGTCCTTGGGCTTGTAAAGAGAATCAAGTTTTTTGTTATTGTAAGGCTGCTTATGTGGAAAGATCATCCCCAATATAGTCTCATAGAGGAGAGCTTGTGTAATTAACTTTGTATAGGAGTTTTCCTCTAGTGGATAGCTTTGCAAAACTCATTGTAATTTATTTCTTAATGAAATGAAATGATAATCTTTTGCAAAAAAAAAAAAAAAAAAAAATATTATTTACCATTAATTTGTTTGAAATTAATGGTTGAAATCATGACTTTTCACTGGAACATGCATGCCAAATGAAAGTACTTGGTGGGAAAAACAGATTGTTTAACTATTTGATGATTAAAAGGTTGAGTTTCGCAAAAAAAGTATATATGAAAAGCACAAAAGGAGTATTTGACAAATTTTCTTATAAGGTAAAAATTCATTTTCACAAGATATTGATATCTTAATTTTAATCCGCTTCACTAATTCAATGTCATCCCACAATAATTTATATAATAATAATTTGTACTCCGTATTTCTTTTAAATTCAAATTTATAATTGATAATCTCTTGTATCTACGAACATTATCTCAATTTCAATTTCAATTTATAAACTGATGAAATGGGATCTGTCTATCAAAGTGCCTTACCAAGACCTACTTTAGCAAATGTAAGTGCTGCCATCTCGATTGTCCGAGGTAAAGTATATCAAATAGACTATAAAAGAACATTTAATTAAAGTGGATAAATGTTTAGTCCGTTACAAGCCAAAATACCAAAATCCAAAACTGAAATACAACTTCAATAAAAGTGATCATCAAGTGTTAATAACACGACAACGGAAGCTAGCTAGTTAGACTCGGCGATACTCTCATCCATCCCGCGAGAAGCTCAACCAACCAAAACCCGCTACACATTGCTCACCATCTCCCAATGGATCACCGCAAGTTTTGAAAAATAAAAAGAAGTCAGTCAACTGCACAATAAATATGAACTAACACAATAAAAATAAACCATCCAATTCAATCGTGCAACAATACAATCCCCAACTTCCAAGTACATCATCTGAACCGCAGCCCAGATCTGCCAGGCTACCCATCGCAACAGTTACCTACACTGCCAGTGGGAGACCGCAGCCATGCTAGCTAAGCCCCCTTCATCGCAACGAGCGCACCCAGATCATTAATGTGGACACCCCCGTTGTGACGGGAGCCACAAGGGGCGAACATGGCGGTGAAGACCATCTCTCGACAATGGCTCTACAATCAATACCAATAATGCCAATAACACCAAGTCACCACATTACTATCAAGATAAGAAATCATACAACATCACATCACTGGAAAACAATCGTACAAAAGACTGAGTAGGGAAACCCTATCTTATTCGCAAATCCCAAAAGACAAATAATCAAGCAAGCTAGAACTGCTCCTCTACGAAATCGTCACCTAACAATGATAAACAATACTAACCACAAACCATCATAAATCAATCTCTATCCCCCAATCTAACCCAAATTAGGGTTTGCATAAACCCCTAACGATAAGCATAAACTGATTAAGAAAATACTAGAGACTTACCAAAGTAATCAACGCAGAAAACGAGATGCGAGAACTCACAATCGATCGATCTAGCTTAGGAATTGATGAAGATGATTAGGGGAGTAAGGAAGGTAGTTTAGGTTTTGTAAAAATGTTTTAGAAACTCATTAAGCCAAATATATACTCCTCTAATCATTTTAATCAAAACCGCGAAAATATAACCCGTCAGACCAGGTACTCGGTCGAGTACCAAACATACTCGACCGAGTACGTACGCCCTACTCGACCGAGTGCTTCACGTACTCGGTCAAGTGCACCCAAGGCAGTAGCGTGCCTCAAAACACTCGACGACCCACTCGGTCGAGTACAACCTACTCGACCAAGTTCACTATGCCCAAAAATCTGTAGTATTACAGGATCTTCCGATCCGTATACACAAAAGACCAAACTTCACATTTCAAGAGACGAGTGTAATACCTCCATATACCAAAGTGCCTTACCAAGGACCACCTTAGCATATAAGAGTGCTACCATCTCGGTTGCCTGAGGTAGTAACCATCATAGTAACCATAAAGAAACGTATTTAAATAAAATAATGTAATAAAGTTTACAAGTCTCAAAACAACTCCGAAAGAACAACTGAAACAAAAGTCATAAAGTGATCTCATGTCGGTTAAAACAACATGACGACTCAGTGATGACAACACCCACCTATGTCTCGCGAGCCATCCTATCAATCATCAACAATCATCACCTTCTAAGCCAACTGCTCACCATTCCCGAATGGATCACCACAGTTTTGAAAACATAAAACGGGGCCAGTCAAGTGTGTAACCAAATCAATATACGCAACGGAAACAATATAACAATACAACCAGCCGATCTCAAACTCCAACAATCATCAATCACTGATTACACACTAAAGTGTGTAGCCCTGCCAGGTTACCAATCGCAACAGGTTACCCATCGCAACAGGTAACCTACTCAGCCAGTGGAGGACCGCAGCCTTGCCCACCAAATCCCCGCTCATCGCAACGAGCGATCCCAGCTCCTTAATGTGCACATTCCCCTTGTGACGGGAGTCACAAGGTGCAAACATGGGTATGAAACCATCTCCCGACATAGTTCCACAACAATCATCCAACCAACAGTACCAACCAACCAATCTCCATCAATTCCAACAACAATCACATGCCAACAATCAATCATAACAATCAATTAGATTATAAAGCCAACTGAGTAGGGAAACCCTACCTTATTCGCAATCCAACAATCACAGCAACAAAATCAGAAAGGCTCTTCTACGAACTCGTTACCTATACATACATCATATAATCAAAATCTATCCTAAACCCCCAACGAATCTGATTAGGGTTTAACAACAACAACAATATGACCATAAGAGAAAAGTATGATGTTTACCGATGAATCAACACGAAAGAAAGATGTAAAACTCCCTTAAATCCGGCTTTAAAAATGATTAGATTGATTAGAGAAGTTGTACGTAGTTTGGGTTTTAAAAGAAATGATTAAGAACTAATGAGGCGTCTTTATATACTTCTCCAATCATTATAATCAAAACCGCGGATAAAACCCCGCCAGACCGGCAACTCGACCGAGTACAGAATGTGTAATACCCGCCCTTTTAGGGACCCGTTGACAAGGTTGAACGACCTTAGACGCCTATCTTGACCTTCGGAAACCTTGCTAGTAATATCCGTGACGATGTGAGTTTTGGTTGAGTGTTTCTCGATCTAGCTGAGGCTACTTGATCGAGTATATTGAGAGCTCGATCGAGTAGGGCTCACTCGATCGAGTAAGTTAGTTACTCGATCGAGTAACGGGTTTGTAACACCCCGTATTTTATTAAGTTGGATAAAATTCTTTTAATTGCTATTTTGAATTTAATTACATCATTTAACGATTTATATATATATGCTTAGCTAATTAATTAATTTCATCATAATTCGATACGTTAATTTTAATAATCGTTAATAAGTTCTTTTAAAAGTTAGCTCGAGTTTGTTTAGTTGACTTTTTATGGGTTCATGTAAATAGTTTTATTTATTTAATAACTTTTTGTTTCTTTCTAAGTCCCTTATCGAAGTCGAGCTAAGTGGGCTCCAGACGGATCAGTTAGCTATTTCGAGTTTGTTCCGCTAAATTAGCAAATATCTTTAAAAGCCGCTAATTTAGTTAAAATCTCTAATAATTCCGATTCGAGCTAATTTCGTATTATTTACGTTAACTAGCTGAGTTTATTTTATTTTCACTCATTAAATTTATTTATTATTAATTCCGTTTTATTACTGAAACTTTTACTAAAAACCGATTTTATTAACTCGAGACGGTTTTAAAAACGAGCGAAATTACTTAACGATGACGAAACGTACGTATAATTAGTAGCTAGAATGCTAGCTGGTGTCTCATTATTATTATTATTATTATTATTATTATTATTATTATTATTATTATTATTATTATTATTATTATTATTATTATTATTATTATTATTATTATTATTATTATTATTCTTGTTGTTGTACCGTTCCCATCCCCACCTCCCTGCTTCTTCCCTTTTCTTTTTCGTTTTACCAGCAACAACAACAAACCAACAGCTCCATCACCATTCGTTTTCATCCCGTCTTCTTACTCAGATCCCGCCTCCATTCTCAACCAAATTCGATAATTTTTGTACCATTCTCTTCCCCTTTCCTTCCTCCTCCTTTTAAGGTAAGAAAGTCTCCTTTTTGTAGTGGTTTCGTCTTTCGCCGTCTTATAAAAGTGTCATCTTTTAGCTTCTTTATTCCGTTTTCTTGCCCTTTTATGAAGGATTCGAAGACCCGGGGTGAGGCTCGTGCCTTGTGGACCATTTATTCGAAGAATAAGGGGCGTTTAAGGTAACACGATTCTACCGATCCTAATAATCTTATTTTTGTTCGGGGTTATGTGAATTTGTGTTACTTATTAAGATGGTTTATATGCTGAAATTTGATTATATAACGGAATTATAATTCTTGTCATAGTATGTAGCTTTAACTTTATATTGTCTTTTATTTTGAGAAAGTTGGTGGAGATGAGTAATGGATGACTATGGAAATTGAGTTGTATGTGTCGGAAGTAATGGAATTAGATGATTAGGATTGTTGTAGTTTATATGTTCTAGCTTGCTTTAAGGTGATCTTATTGTGGGAGATTATAGTGGCAATTATTAGTTAGCCTGCAAAATGGACATGGATAGATGATGATGGGAAACAATAAGGTTTTGAATTGAATTTGTATTGGTCCTATAAAGAATAAGATGATGAGGGTTCTCGTACTTCATTTATTATGCTAAGGTTTAGAGTATAGATTTTTACTTGGCTTCCCGATCGGGAGCTTGAGGTTGTACTAAGGAGTGGAGTATCTTTGGTAACGTTCTTGGTGGTCGTATTCCTTGACCATGGTATAAGTGGGTGAGTAGCTTAGAATTTATACTCTTGTGGGTTGAGCATGATTCCTTGAATTTTTGGTACTATAACAATGAAATGGAGATTAGATAATGGTATTGAGTTACGTGGCCTCTCTGTTGGCTTTGGCCGTGGCTCTTTGTGGCCTGGCAATGACTTAGCGTGGCCTGGCAATGGCTTGGCGTGCTTTGGCCGTGGCCTGGCCGTGGCCTAGGCAGTGGCCTAGCTAAGTCACGAGTTTGAGGCCATGTGTAGTTGGTGGTTAGGCCGAGTTTGAGGTTGCCATAATAACTTTTGGGCCGTGTCTATAACTTGTTTTGACGCTAGTTTGGTTTATTTAAAAATATAATTAATTTCCGTCTCATATTTTATATAACGATAATTCGTTAATATCGTCCTTTCACATAATTATTTTAGGTGACTCATATGTGGTTGAAGATGAAGAGTAATTTTGGGTTTTAGAAGCTTTCTCAAGTTTATTGCTTGTCTCTTTGCTAGCTTAAGGTAACTATTCCGAGTTACTCGACGAATTAATGTCACATTAGTAGTAAATGTGGTGCTTGTTGTTTGTTAAGTGTTTAAGTGATTGATAATGCTTTACTTTCATTTTTCACATGATAGAAATTGGAAATAGCATGAGAATAATATGGCGATAAAATTTGTGATTTGGGCCAAAGTAGGCCAAGACTCTGAGCTGGGCCAGATTGACCGAACGAGTTTGGTCAAACTAGGTTTAAACCAGTCAGCCTCGATTTAACCGATGACCCGTCGCGGGACTCGGGTCGAGGGTTTGTCTTTGAGGTGAGATTGGTTGTTATTGGAAATTCATGTTATGTCTTGATAATTGTAATTATCATTTCACATGTTGGTTGTTGGATGAATTGGCTGCCTTATACTTCAGTCTTGTTGCCTCTTTGCCATTTTAGCTTGTTCTCATGAATTATGAAATTAACGGTTAGCTGGAATTTGGATTATTATTGATAATGGAGATATTGTTGGATTGTCAGCTGAATTGGGTATCCTACTTGTCTTGTGTGGTGTGGGCTAAAGTATTCAAGCTGGGACTAGCTGGGACTAGGTCCTAGGTGAGTATTTCGGCCTTCATCATAGATAGGTCATTATAGTCTTTGACGAGTGTATGTTCACTCCTTAATAGCCTCTGTGTTCCTGACTTGGTGGGTTTATATCCAAGTTGGGGCATGACCTCGTTACTTATTTTGAGAGTAAGTGGTCAGCTTAAGTACTAGCCAACCCTTTGGTGGACTCCTTAGGGTACTCACTTTGTTTTAGAAAAATTGTGGGTCTTGGGTGCGGTGGTGTGTATCCGCATGTCTAGGTCTGCTTGTGATTTTAGGCTAGGGTTGTGTTGTGTCTTGGCCATGTTTTGATAGAACCTCTGAGCCAAGATACCGGTTCGATTACCTTCCCTACCTCGTGGTATAGACTCGAGTTACAGAGTGACTATTGACGGTGCTAAGAACTTATGCCTGTCTTTGATATATTGTCCTTTCTTGTTTGATGATTCTATGAATCATAGAAGGTGAGATGCAAGCCGGCTATGGTTGATAGAGTTTGGATTCCTGGATGTTATGTGATTCACATGATAGTGTAGTATGAGTCGGTCTAGTATTCACATGCTAGGACTATGTGTTGTTATATTTTTGTTCACATGATAAGCACGATTGTCTAGCATTTATATGCTAAGGCTATGTGTGATTCGTATTCATATTCTTATGTTTACATGTTATATTAATTATGACATTTCGTATTTGGGAGAACTCGGAGTTACTCCCCACTTTGACGTGGCTTTCGTATTTGTATAAAATGCGAATGACAGTAGGTGATGCATATATGGGGTACATGGACGAGCTAGCGAGCAAAGTAACCTTGGGACCTAGACTGGTTTTATTTTATTGTGACCCTTAAACCCTTTTTATGTCACATACATTTTAGGGACATATGTCTCCCTTTCTCATATTTGGTTTGTATAACTTTGTTTCGCGACTTTAGCGATATTTCATTCATGAGATTTATTTTGGACCTTGCATGTTTGACACCTTCCCTTTTGGATATCTTTATAACAGGTTCAGGTTTTAAAAATTACAGGTTTTTACTATAATGAACCTATTACAAATATATCCATGCAGTTTTATTCTAGAATTACGTGTTTACTTTTCCGCAATAAATGAGGGTGTCACAGTTGGTATCAGAGCATATTTGCTCCCAACGCACGTTTGTGCACCCCAATATAAATAACTTGACCTTAAAATAATAAACTTGAGAGATGGGTAAGATGGGTAGACTTAGGACCTTATGTTGTAGTCTCTTTGTGTTTGCTCTTTGTTAGGTACTAACCTGTTTGTTGATTGTCATTTAATAATTGTTGCGTTCTTGGATCAATGACCATGAGCTTATCTATAGCTAATGGAGTTATTACCCTTATCAAAAAAAAAAATTGAACTAAAGGTTTTTAAAATATTTTAATGTTTTTCACTGGTTTTAACGTCAATTAGTGTTAAAACTTGTTATTGGAGACGTCTGATAATTAGTTTTATCAATTGTTGGTGTAAAAATGTATTTTTATGTCTTTGAATTGGAATATTGATGTTCTTGAGTGATCGCCAAGAGTATCTCCGTTCCATTGAAAGGACACTTATATTTTACGAAGATCAAGATTTAGTGCCTATTGCTGAGGATTGAAGATTTGTTCAACCTTTGAAGAATGCTTCTACTTCCTTGAAGATATTTCTCGTTCTTTTTGTATCTCGCCTTATTCTTAATCTCTTGGTGCTTATCCTCCTTCTAAACTCCCTTCTGTTTTACTTTAAAAGCTACGCTTGTACTCCTAACTTGTCTTTTGTTCCTTGCTTATCCTCCCTTAACGCCATTTGATAGTACTCTTTCTTGTGAGGAATGTTGACCTTGGTTGGAAATTCGACTTTTGAGGAGATTGTTTGTGTTTGACCCTTTCCTGGTTTTGAGAGGATTTGATGATGGAAAGACTTAGGTAAGGTGATGAGACATACTTAGTGATTCTTATACCTAGTTCCTTGATAAAGTGAGTATAATTGATTGGTGGATTATTTGTGTTAGGAATGAGTTGCCTATGTAATTAAAGTTATAGAACTTGGCTTTGTTTTTTATGTTTGGGATTTCAAAGCTTAGTAGGTTGAGCGTCGTCGCCTTAAGAGTAAACATGAGATAAGTTTAGAATATGAATTTGGAAGAAAACCCATTTTTAGATGTTAACAATCCCGTATAGATTGGGAATGTGATTTGGTCGTTTTGTCATGAAGGTACAATACCCTAATAGGCGTTTCCTTGTTGTCTAATTTCCCTTTCTCCTTGATCATGAGCGTTACCGTTCATACCTCATTTCCTCACTTCATCTTGCTCCTCCTTTAAGTTTGACACTCGTATCTTGTGAAACTCTATCTTTGACATCCTTGTAAATTTGACTTCAATTCTTATCCCTAGGAAGTTCATCATACCTCTTTTGTTGGTTAAGCTTGAACCCTCTTAGCATACTTGTATCTATGATGTCTAACTTACTTTTCATTTCACACAATTTCTAAATATTTCAAACTACTATTTTTGGTTCGTTGTTAAAAATTTATGTTACCCTCACAAAATTTTCCCTACTTGTAAAGATTTGGAAAATGAAAATTCGATTTGATTCTCTAATTGTTCTTTGAGTATAGACTTCCTTATCATGGTTTTGAGTTGCTAAACCTGAGATTTTTGTAAATTTTATCCAATTTCTATTCACTTTGATCTATTATGATGCCTTTGTCAAAGTTTAATATTATATTTCAGGAATTTAACTCCCCTTTTAGTTATTTAAAGGTGAAACCTTTATTTCCATTTTGACTTATGCAAAAGAAAATTTGGGTGGACTACCTTTTCTTTGGATTTTAACGTTAATCGGACGTTATTAGAGACGTTTAGTAGCTTGTCCTACTCTTGTCGACGAGTGATTTTCGGTTTTAAATTTGTCTCTGACTTGGAACGTTAGCGTTCTTGTGTGCTCGACAAGAGCATTTCCGTTCCATGAATGAGACTTATATTTTTGAAAACTCTTCATTAATGTTTTTGAAGGTATTTTGATTTTGACTTATACAAATAATTTGCCTTTTGACCTTATCTTTGATTTGGAATGTGATGTTCTTGAATACGTAACGAGAACACTTCCGTTCCTCTGATGAGAGTCTGGTTCTGTCGGAAAATTTTATTCGAAGCTCTTGAAAGAATTTTGATTCTTACGATAAGTGACCTTTTAAATGTTTTGGTTACCGATTCCAATTTCAGTTTTATTTTTATAACCTTTCATTTATACTTTCAAGTTTCGAGGACGAAACTTTTTAAAAGATGGGGTGATTGTAACACCCCGTATTTTATTAAGTTGGATAAAATTCTTTTAATTGCTATTTTGAATTTAATTACATCATTTAACGATTTATATATATATATGCTTAGCTAATTAATTAATTTCATCATAATTCGATACGTTAATTTTAATAATCGTTAATAAGTTCTTTTAAAAGTTAGCTCGAGTTTGTTTAGTTGACTTTTTATGGGTTCATGTAAATAGTTTTATTTATTTAATAACTTTTTGTTTCTTTCTAAGTCCCTTATCGAAGTCGAGCTAAGTGGGCTCCAGACGGATCAGTTAGCTATTTCGAGTTTGTTCCGCTAAATTAGCAAATATCTTTAAAAGCCGCTAATTTAGTTAAAATCTCTAATAATTCCGATTCGAGCTAATATCGTATTATTTACGTTAACTAGCCGAGTTTATTTTATTTTCACTCATTAAATTTATTTATTATTAATTCCGTTTTATTACTGAAACTTTTACTAAAAACCGATTTTATTAACTCGAGACGGTTTTAAAAACGAGCGAAATTACTTAACGATGAAGAAACGTACGTATAATTAGTAGCTAGCAAGCTAGCTGGTGTCTCATTATTATTATTATTATTATTCTTGTTGTTGTACCGTTCCCATCCCCACCTCCTCGCTTCTTCCCTTTTCTTTTTCGTTTTACCAAAGAAACAACAACAAACCAACAGCTCCATCACCATTCGTTTTCATCCCGTCTTCTTACTCAGATCCCGCCTCCATTCTCAACCAAATTCGATAATTTTTGTACCATTCTCTTCCCCTTTCCTTCCTCCTCCTTTTAAGGTAAGAAAGTCTCCTTTTTGTAGTGGTTTCGTCTTTCGCCGTCTTATAAAAGTGTCGTCTTTTAGCTTCTTTATTCCGTTTTCTTGCCCTTTTATGAAGGATTCGAAGACCCGGGGTGAGGCTCGTGCCTTGTGGACCATTTATTCGAAGAATAAGGGGCGTTTAAGGTAACACGATTCTACCGATCCTAATAATCTTATTTTTGTTCGGGGTTATGTGAATTTGTGTTACTTATTAAGATGGTTTATATGCTGAAATTTGATTATATAACGGAATTATAATTCTTGTCATACTATGTAGCTTTAACTTTATATTGTCTTTTATTTTGAGAAAGTTGGTGGAGATGAGTAATGGATGACTATGGAAATTGAGTTGTATGTGTCGGAAGTAATGGAATTAGATGATTAGGATTGTTGTAGTTTATATGTTCTAGCTTGCTTTAAGGTGATCTTATTGTGGGAGATTATAGTGGCAATTATTAGTTAGCCTGCATAATGGACATGGATAGATGATGATGGGAAACAATAAGGTTTTGAATTGAATTTGTATTGGTCCTATAAAGAATAAGATGATGAGGGTTCTTGTACTTCATTTATTATGCTAAGGTTTAGAGTATAGATTTTTACTTGGCTTCTGATCGGGAGCTTGAGGTTGTACTAAGGAGTGGAGTATGTTGGTAACGTTCTTCAGTGGTCGTATTCCTTGACCATGGTATAAGTGGGTGAGTAGCTTAGAATTTATACTCTTGTGGGTTGAGCATGATTCCTTGAATTTTTGGTACTATAACAATGAAATGGAGATTAGATAATGGTATTGAGTTACGTGGCCTACTGTTGGCCTGGCCGTGGCCTGCTGTGGCCTGGCAACAGCTTGGCAGTGGCCTGGCAATGGCTTGGCAGTGGCCTGGCCATGGCCTGGCCGTGGCCTAGGCAGTGGCCTAGCTAAGTCACGAGTTTGAGGCCATGTGTAGTTGGTGGTTAGGCCGAGTTTGAGGTTGCCATAATAACTTTTGGGCCGTGTCTATAACTTGTTTTGACGCTAGTTTGGTTTATTTAAAAATATAATTAATTTCCGTCTCATATTTTATATAACGATAATTCGTTAATATCGTCCTTTCACATAATTATTTTAGGTGACTCATATGTGGTTGAAGATGAAGAGTAATTTTGGGTTTTAGAAGCTTTCTCAAGTTTATTGCTTGTCTCTTTGCTAGCTTAAGGTAACTATTCCGAGTTACTCGACGAATTAATGTCACATTAGTAGTAAATGTGGTGCTTGTTGTTTGTTAAGTGTTTAAGTGATTGATAATGCTTTACTTTCATTTTTCACATGATAGAAATTGGAAATAGCATGAGAATAATATGGCGATAAAATTTGTGATTTGGGCCAAAGTAGGCCAAGACTCTGAGCTGGGCCAGATTGACCGAACGAGTTTGGTCAAACTAGGTTTAAACCAGTCAGCCTCGATTTAACCGATGACCCGTCGCGGGACTCTGCCGAGGGTTTCGAGGGTTTGTCTTTGAGGTGAGATTGGTTGTTATTGGAAATTCATGTTATGTCTTGATAATTGTAATTACCATTTCACATGTTGGTTGTTAGATGAATTGGTGCCTTATACTTGATCTTGTTGCCTCTTTGCCATTTTAGCTTGTTCTCATGAATTATGAAATTAACGGTTAGGTGGAATTTGGATTATTATTGATATTGGAGATATTATTGGATTGTCAGCTGAATTGGGTATCCTACTTGTCTTGTGTGGTGTGGGCTAAAGTATTCAAGTGGGACTAGTGGGACTAGGTCCTAGGTGAGTATTTCGGCCTTCATCATAGATAGGTCATTATAGTCTTTGACGAGTGTATGTTCACCGCTTAATAGCCTTTGTGTTCCCGACTTGGTGGGTTTATATCCAAGTTGGGGCATGACCTCGTTACTTATTTTGAGAGTAAGTGGTCACCTTAAGTACTAGCCAACCCTTTGGTGGACTCCTTAGGGTACTCACTTTGTTTTAGAAAAATTGTGGGTCTTGGGTGCGGTGGTGTGTATCCGCATGTCTAGGTCTGCGCAGATTTTAGGCTAGGGTTGTGTTGTGTCTTGGCCATGTTTTGATAGAACCTCTGAGCCAAGATACCGGTTCGATTACCTTCCCTACCTCGTGGTATAGACTCGAGTTACAGAGTGACTATTGACGGTGCTAAGAACTTATGCCTGTCTTTGATATATTGTCCTTTCTTGTTTGATGATTCTATGAATCATAGAAGGTGAGATGCAAGCCGGCTATGGTTGATAGAGTTTGGATTCCTGGATGTTATGTGATTCACATGATAGTGTAGTATGAGTCGGTCTAGTATTCACATGCTAGGACTATGTGTTGTTATATTTTTGTTCACATGATAAGCACGATTGTCTAGCATTTATATGCTAAGGCTATGTGTGATTCGTATTCATATTCTTATGTTTACATGTTATATTAATTATGACATTTCGTGGCTGGGAGAACTCGGAGTTACTCCCATCGATTGTGGCTTTCGTATTTGTATAAAATGCGAATGACAGGTAGGTGATGCATATATGGGGTACATGGACGAGCTAGCGAGCAAAGTAACCTTGGGACCTAGACTGGTTTTATTTTATTGTGACCCTTAAACCCTTTTTATGTCACATACATTTTAGGGACATATGTCTCCCTTTCTCATATTTGGTTTGTATAACTTTGTTTCGCGACTTTAGCGATATTTCATTCATGAGATTTATTTTGGACCTTGCATGTTTGACACCTTCCCTTTTGGATATCTTTATAAACAGTTCAGGTTTTAAAATTACAGGTTTTTACTATAATGAACCTATTACAAATATATCCATGCAGTTTTATTCTAGAATTACGTGTTTACTTTTCCGCAATAAATGAGGGTGTCACAGTTGGTATCAGAGCATATTTGCTCCCAACGCACGTTTGTGCACCCCAATATAAATAACTTGACCTTAAAATAATAAACTTGAGAGATGGGTAAGATGGGTAGACTTAGGACCTTATGTTGTAGTCTCTTTGTGTTTGCTCTTTGTTAGGTACTAACCTGTTTGTTGATTGTCATTTAATAATTGTTGCGTTCTTGGATCAATGACCATGAGCTTATCTATAGCTAATGGAGTTATTACCCTTATCAAAAAAAAAAATTGAACTAAAGGTTTTTAAAATATTTTAATGTTTTTCACTGGTTTTAACGTCAATTAGTGTTAAAACTTGTTATTGGAGACGTCTGATAATTAGTTTTATCAATTGTTGGTGTAAAAATGTATTTTTATGTCTTTGAATTGGAATATTGATGTTCTTGAGTGATCGCCAAGAGTATCTCCGTTCCATTGAAAGGACACTTATATTTTACGAAGATCAAGATTTAGTGCCTATTGCTGAGGATTGAAGATTTGTTCAACCTTTGAAGAATGCTTCTACTTCCTTGAAGATATTTCTCGTTCTTTTTGTATCTCGCCTTATTCTTAATCTCTTGGTGCTTATCCTCCTTCTAAACTCCCTTCTGTTTTACTTTAAAAGCTACGCTTGTACTCCTAACTTGTCTTTTGTTCCTTGCTTATCCTCCCTTAACGCCATTTGATAGTACTCTTTCTTGTGAGGAATGTTGACCTTGGTTGGAAATTCGACTTTTGAGGAGATTGTTTGTGTTTGACCCTTTCCTGGTTTTGAGAGGATTTGATGATGGAAAGACTTAGGTAAGGTGATGAGACATACTTAGTGATTCTTATACCTAGTTCCTTGATAAAGTGAGTATAATTGATTGGTGGATTATTTGTGTTAGGAATGAGTTGCCTATGTAATTAAAAGTTATAGAACTTGGCTTTGTTGTTTATGTTTGGGATTTCAAAGCTTAGTAGGTTGAGCGTCGTCGCCTTAAGAGTAAACATGAGATAAGTTTAGAATATGAATTTGGAAGAAAACCCATTTTTAGATGTTAACAATCCCGTATAGATTGGGAATGTGATTTGGTCGTTTTGTCATGAAGGTACAATACCCTAATAGGCGTTTCCTTGTTGTCTAATTTCCCTTTCTCCTTGATCATGAGCGTTACCGTTCATACCTCATTTCCTCACTTCATCTTGCTCCTCCTTTAAGTTTGACACTCGTATCTTGTGAAACTCTATCTTTGACATCCTTGTAAATTTGACTTCAATTCTTATCCCTAGGAAGTTCATCATACCTCTTTTGTTGGTTAAGCTTGAACCCTCTTAGCATACTTGTATCTATGATGTCTAACTTACTTTTCATTTCACACAATTTCTAAATATTTCAAACTACTATTTTTGGTTCGTTGTTAAAAATTTATGTTACCCTCACAAAATTTTCCCTACTTGTAAAGATTTGGAAAATGAAAATTCGATTTGATTCTCTAATTGTTCTTTGAGTATAGACTTCCTTATCATGGTTTTGAGTTGCTAAACCTGAGATTTTTGTAAATTTTATCCAATTTCTATTCACTTTGATCTATTATGATGCCTTTGTCAAAGTTTAATATTATATTTAGAATTTAACTCCCCTTTTAGTTATTTAAAGGTGAAACCTTTATTTCCATTTTGACTTATGCAAAAGAAAATTTGGGTGGACTACCTTTTCTTTGGATTTTAACGTTAATCGGACGTTATTAGAGACGTTTAGTAGCTTGTCCTACTCTTGTCGACGAGTGATTTTCGGTTTTAAATTTGTCTCTGACTTGGAACGTTAGCGTTCTTGTGTGCTCGACAAGAGCATTTCCGTTCCATGAATGAGACTTATATTTTTGAAAACTCTTCATTAATGTTTTTGAAGGTATTTTGATTTTGACTTATACAAATAATTTGCCTTTTGACCTTATCTTTGATTTGGAATGTGATGTTCTTGAATACGTAACGAGAACACTTCCGTTCCTCCGATGAGAGTCCAGTTCATGGGAAAATTTTATTCGAAGCTCTTGAAAGAATTTTGATTCTTACGATAAGTGACCTTTTAAATGTTTTGGTTACCGATTCCAATTTCAGTTTTATTTTTATAACCTTTCATTTATACTTTCAAGTTTCGAGGACGAAACTTTTTAAAAGATGGGGTGATTGTAACACCCCGTATTTTATTAAGTTGGATAAAATTCTTTTAATTGCTATTTTGAATTTAATTACATCATTTAACGATTTATATATATATATGCTTAGCTAATTAATTAATTTCATCATAATTCGATACGTTAATTTTAATAATCGTTAATAAGTTCTTTTAAAAGTTAGCTCGAGTTTGTTTAGTTGACTTTTTATGGGTTCATGTAAATAGTTTTATTTATTTAATAACTTTTTGTTTCTTTCTAAGTCCCTTATCGAAGTCGAGCTAAGTGGGCTCCAGACGGATCAGTTAGCTATTTCGAGTTTGTTCCGCTAAATTAGCAAATATCTTTAAAAGCCGCTAATTTAGTTAAAATCTCTAATAATTCCGATTCGAGCTAATATCGTATTATTTACGTTAACTAGCCGAGTTTATTTTATTTTCACTCATTAAATTTATTTATTATTAATTCCGTTTTATTACTGAAACTTTTACTAAAAACCGATTTTATTAACTCGAGACGGTTTTAAAAACGAGCGAAATTACTTAACGATGAAGAAACGTACGTATAATTAGTAGCTAGCAAGCTAGCTGGTGTCTCATTATTATTATTATTATTATTATTCTTGTTGTTGTACCGTTCCCATCCCCACCTCCCTGCTTCTTCCCTTTTCTTTTTCGTTTTACCAGCAACAACAACAAACCAACAGCTCCATCACCATTCGTTTTCATCCCGTCTTCTTACTCAGATCCCGCCTCCATTCTCAACCAAATTCGATAATTTTTGTACCATTCTCTTCCCCTTTCCTTCCTCCTCCTTTTAAGGTAAGAAAGTCTCCTTTTTGTAGTGGTTTCGTCTTTCGCCGTCTTATAAAAGTGTCGTCTTTTAGCTTCTTTATTCCGTTTTCTTGCCCTTTTATGAAGGATTCGAAGACCCGGGGTGAGGCTCGTGCCTTGTGGACCATTTATTCGAAGAATAAGGGGCGTTTAAGGTAACACGATTCTACCGATCCTAATAATCTTATTTTTGTTCGGGGTTATGTGAATTTGTGTTACTTATTAAGATGGTTTATATGCTGAAATTTGATTATATAACGAAATTATAATTCTTGTCATAGTATGTAGCTTTAACTTTATATTGTCTTTTATTTTGAGAAAGTTGGTGGAGATGAGTAATGGATGACTATGGAAATTGAGTTGTATGTGTCGGAAGTAATGGAATTAGATGATTAGGATTGTTGTAGTTTATATGTTCTAGCTTGCTTTAAGGTGATCTTATTGTGGGAGATTATAGTGGCAATTATTAGTTAGCCTGCAAAATGGACATGGATAGATGATGATGGGAAACAATAAGGTTTTGAATTGAATTTGTATTGGTCCTATAAAGAATAAGATGATGAGGTTTCTTGTACTTCATTTATTATGCTAAGGTTTAGAGTATAGATTTTTACTTGGCTTCTGATCGGGAGCTTGAGGTTGTACTAAGGAGTGGAGTATCTTTGGTAACGTTCTTGGTGGTCGTATTCCTTGACCATGGTATAAGTGGGTGAGTAGCTTAGAATTTATACTCTTGTGGGTTGAGCATGATTCCTTGAATTTTTGGTACTATAACAATGAAATGGAGATTAGATAATGGTATTGAGTTACGTGGCCTACTGTTGGCCTGGCCGTGGTAACTGTGGCCTGGCAAATGACTTAGCGTGGCCTGGCAATGGCTTGCGATGCACAGCCATGGCCTGGCCGTGGCCCAGGCAAAGCGTGGCCTAGCTAAGTCACGAGTTTGAGGCCATGTGTAGTTGGTGGTTAGCCCGAGTTTGAGGTTGTCATAATAACTTTTGGGCCGTGTCTATAACTTGTTTTGACGCTAGTTTGGTTTATTTAAAAATATAATTAATTTCCGTCTCATATTTTATATAACGATAATTCGTTAATATCGTCCTTTCACATAATTATTTTAGGTGACTCATATGTGGTTGAAGATGAAGAGTAATTTTGGGTTTTAGAAGCTTTCTCAAGTTTATTGCTTGTCTCTTTGCTAGCTTAAGGTAACTATTCCGAGTTACTCGACGAATTAATGTCACATTAGTAGTAAATGTGGTGCTTGTTGTTTGTTAAGTGTTTAAGTGATTGATAATGCTTTACTTTCATTTTTCACATGATAGAAATTGGAAATAGCATGAGAATAATATGGCGATAAAATTTGTGATTTGGGCCAAAGTAGGCCAAGACTCTGAGCTGGGCCAGATTGACCGAACGAGTTTGGTCAAACTAGGTTTAAACCAGTCAGCCTCGATTTAACCGATGACCCGTCGCGGGACTCGGGTCGAGGGTTTGTCTTTGAGGTGAGATTGGTTGTTATTGGAAATTCATGTTATGTCTTGATAATTGTAATTACCATTTCACATGTTGGTTGTTAGATGAATTGGCTGCCTTATACTTCAGTCTTGTTGCCTCTTTGCCATTTTAGCTTGTTCTCATGAATTATGAAATTAACGGTTAGCTGGAATTTGGATTATTATTGATAATGGAGATATTATTGGATTGTCAGCTGAATTGGGTATCCTACTTGTCTTGTGTGGTGTGGGCTAAAGTATTCAAGCTGGGACTAGCTGGGACTAGGTCCTAGGTGAGTATTTCGGCCTTCATCATAGATAGGTCATTATAGTCTTTGACGAGTGTATGTTCACTGCTTAATAGCCTCTGTGTTCCTGACTTGGTGGGTTTATATCCAAGTTGGGGCATGACCTCGTTACTTATTTTGAGAGTAAGTGGTCAGCTTAAGTACTAGCCAACCCTTTGGTGGACTCCTTAGGGTACTCACTTTGTTTTAGAAAAATTGTGGGTCTTGGGTGCGGTGGTGTGTATCCGCATGTCTAGGTCTGCGCAGATTTTAGGCTAGGGTTGTGTTGTGTCTTGGCCATGTTTTGATAGAACCTCTGAGCCAAGATACCGGTTCGATTACCTTCCCTACCTCGTGGTATAGACTCGAGTTACAGAGTGACTATTGACGGTGCTAAGAACTTATGCCTGTCTTTGATATATTGTCCTTTCTTGTTTGATGATTCTATGAATCATAGAAGGTGAGATGCAAGCCGGCTATGGTTGATAGAGTTTGGATTCCTGGATGTTATGTGATTCACATGATAGTGTAGTATGAGTCGGTCTAGTATTCACATGCTAGGACTATGTGTTGTTATATTTTTGTTCACATGATAAGCACGATTGTCTAGCATTTATATGCTAAGGCTATGTGTGATTCGTATTCATATTCTTATGTTTACATGTTATATTAATTATGACATTTCGTGGCTGGGAGAACTCGGAGTTACTCCCCACTGACTGTGGCTTTCGTATTTGTATAAAATGCGAATGACAGGTAGGTGATGCATATATGGGGTACATGGACGAGCTAGCGAGCAAAGTAACCTTGGGACCTAGACTGGTTTTATTTTATTGTGACCCTTAAACCCTTTTTATGTCACATACATTTTAGGGACATATGTCTCCCTTTCTCATATTTGGTTTGTATAACTTTGTTTCGCGACTTTAGCGATATTTCATTCATGAGATTTATTTTGGACCTTGCATGTTTGACACCTTCCCTTTTGGATATCTTTATAACAGGTTCAGGTTTTAAAAATTACAGGTTTTTACTATAATGAACCTATTACAAATATATCCATGCAGTTTTATTCTAGAATTACGTGTTTACTTTTCCGCAATAAATGAGGGTGTCACAGGGTTTGCCGCGGGGAATTATAAATCGTGTTTTGTGAAACCTCAAATCATTTCCGCTTCTCTTTCCTAAAACTAGATGCCATCTCTTCTTCTTCCCTTCACCATAGTTCCTTCCTTTGAGGTCCTTGAGGATGCTTACGCCATGGGAATGGGTTGCTTGAGTCAGTTAGCGGTCTTGACGCCGGATTCCTATGCGTAGGTATGTCATCGTCATCATCATTGTCGTTGTGTTTTCAGTTAGGGTTGTAGTGATAGTGATAGATGGTTGTACTGTTTGTATAGGTGTTGCGTGGTTGATTGATATCATATGGTCGGACGTGGAATCGCTTCGGTTGGCTAAAGGTAGGTTCGCCTACTTAGTACTGTTGGTTTTCTAGTGTGTCTTTTGATGTGGTTTGATTGATGTAGCGTCGGTATGATTGATTGATTGTGGTAATTGGTTGGTGTTGTGTTGTTTCGATTAACGTTGTTGTGGTGCAACTGATTGTTATTGTTTGTCTATGGTTCTCTAGGTGCGTCCTTGGCTGAGTGGAGTCACTTGCGGGAGTGGCTTCACGCCCGTAGTTCGCCCTCCGTGGAACCCGCCACGGGAGGGGATGTGCACATTAATGGACATGGGTTTATCGCTCAGTTTGATGAGCGGGGCTTAGGTGGGAACGGCTGCGGTCCCCCACTGGCAGGGCTGGTCCAGTGGATAGTCGGTGACGGTGATTGATTGAATATGTGGTGTGTATATGTTTTGTGTACTTGCGTTGTGTCTGTGGTTGTTGGTGAATTTTCTCAGTTACTGACCTTGTGTGGTTTTGTCTTGTGTTTGTTTCAGTTGTGTCTGCCGTGATCCCTTATAGTGAGCAGTCGGTCTTAGCAGGTTATGATCTGGATGTTAGCTGGGTGCTTGGCGGGATGAGTCTTCCACAAGATACGACAGTAGTAGTTCACATAGCTAATTGTGGTGTTGTAGTTGTATCATTTATATGTCAGTAGTTTTGTAATCACTTGTAATATAACTTAATAATTCTTTTATCGACATTTGATTATTACTGTCCTCGGGCAACCGAGATGGTAACGCCCTTATATGCTAGGGAAGGTCTTGTTAAGGCTCCTTGGTATATGGGGGTGTTACAAAGTGGTATCAGAGCTACGATTTTCGAACCTGTAACAAATGAGCCTAATGAACGTAGTGAGTCTAATAAAATGAACCTGGTGTATGTATCTTGGGAGCCTCAGCTGATGCTAGATTTTGGGTGAGTAGGCGCCCTCATTTCAAAATCATGGCCCCATTATGCTTAAGCCAGTCACCGGGTATGGGAATGTCGAGTCGGAAATTATATGCCTAGTGTGTATAACGGTTATGTTAGAAATGTTTGTGATAAAGTCTTTATGTATGATAGGATAGTACGTGTAATGGTAATGCGAAACTGTGAAAATCTGTGGTTGAGTAGAAATGTGTATGAAAGTAGTGGAAGTGGTGGAATGGCTATAATACGTGACAATGTGGTGTGATATAGTGATGGTAATGTTTTCTAAATCGTTCTTTATGCATTGGTATAAAAGTTGTGAGACTTGTATGCGGTGATGGTGGTAAGTAGTAAGTTTTGAATTAGTTGTAACATTTGTCAAAGTAGTATTTGGTATGTGTGATGGATGAACGGTTCAATGCTTCTGTGATAGGGCATAGTTAAGTTGAGTAATCTAGTTGATAATTTGTTGTGACATGGTTAAATTATTACTAAGCTTGGACGATAAGTGATGGCTTAATGTTAGATGAATGCTTAGGGTGATATGATTAGAAGTTGTATTGTTGAAGTTGCAAAAGCATGATTAGAGGTAAAGAAATGTGTTGAATGTATGCATGAGGAAGTTAGTAGAATAGTCAATTGTTTGCGTAAAATTTTGTTATGGAATGAAGTGAAATGTGTTGAATGAAGCGATATGTTTGTTAGATCGATACATTGCATTATTGTAGTGGTAATACGTCGTGAATGAATATAATAATCTGTGACGATTTCCGAATTCATTTTGGAATCGACACGAGTTGTTGTTTTGCAGGAACTGTTACTCAAATCCGTAACTTTTGACCTCGTTCTCATTCTTGCCCGACCGAGTAAGAGTATCTACTCTATCGAGTAGACGTCATTCGATCTAGTTAGGAAGCCATCACATCGAAAAAGTTGGATCTACCATCGAAAACTCGACCGAGTAGCTCCAATTCGATCGAGTAGAGGCCACTCGATCGAGTAACCCACTTACTCGATCGAGTAGGTGAACAGTACCCGGAAAATTGCGGGATTCATAAGCCCTTTTCTCTATTCTTTCTTTCTTATTCTTTCATTCAACAAAACCCTAAATCTCCTAATCTCTCTCAAGTTGCTCTCAACCTTGTGATTTTGTGCTTGAATCTTGTATTTTCCATGCTTAATTCGTTCTCCTTCCTTGCCAATCAATCAAGGTAAGAATGTTTATCCTATTTCTATGTTTTTGATTAATTAGAAGCATGTAGGATGTTGGTGTTTGCTGAAAAATCGATTTATATGTGCCAAATCTTGCTTGAAATTGATTGAAACATGATCTATTTGCTTTAATTTGCTGGGTATTGATGTTAGATATGCAAAAATCGAATCAAATTGGGGGTTTGTATGTCTCGAAATTTCTAGGGTTTGAGATTTTAATTTGGATTTTGGTTGTCTTCTACATATAAAAATGGGAAAATTGAGTAATGTATGTTATGTATATCATATTTGGGGTTGGTTTTGATGAATTTTGCTTAAAACTTTGCCTTAAAACTCCGTCTTAAAAGTGCCTCGAACTGAAATTCGTCCCATATTCTTGTGAAATTTGTTTGTTGGTAAAGCTATTTTGAAAGATTAATCTTTAAAATTAGTAGTTGTGATGTTAATTGATGCCATACTTGCCATAATTTTGTCAATTGTAGAGTCCGTCTGATGATAAATTAGAGAGTTTAATGTTGTAATTTCTGGACTTTTTGGTGAAAGTGTGTACGTAGTAACTCTATTCCATGATCATATGTGAATGTTTACATGTTTTTAAGTATATGTGGTTTGTGTATTTAAGTCATGTGTTGAAAACAGATGCCGACACCAACTGTGGGAACCCGTCAGAGCAAGAGGGGGAGGGCTTCTGAGCCCCAGGTAGGTGAGGGGAGTAGAGGACCTACGGTCCCAGCGGTGCCTTAGTACCCACCTGTTGTCTTTGCGGACTTTACGCAAAGAGATAATTTTGTTGCTTTGCAGAGACGTCGTATGCGACCCACCCATTGTATAGACACCACTCTTTTGACTGACTTGGAGATTGAGACTGATGTTAGGCACATCTTCGAGACCCTGGGTATGACTGGGTTGTACCGTCTCCGGAAGCACTCTTATACTTTTCTAACCCTTGAGTTCATGAGTTCCTTTAAGTATGATACAGTGGAACAGACCGTCGAGTTCCGCCTTATGAAAACCAGTTTCTATCTTACCATGGACATGTTTGCCACCCACCTTGGACTTGCCAAACCTGCGAACAGACCTCTCGGGAACATCCCGTCTAAGTGTGGGGTTAGTAGCCTTATGCCTTGCTTTACCGGAAAACCCGCCCCCACTTTGAGTAACATGTTGATTAACGATGTTCAACATGTCACCTTGAAGATCTTCCTCCGTGCTTTGACCTGTTTGCTTTATGAGAGGAAGGATGTGAGTAAGCTTAACTCACACGATTTGATGTTGCTTGTGGCGTACCTTAACCCTACCCGATCCCAGAGAGTCACCTTTAGTGCCCCAGACATGGTGTGTGCCAGCTTGGCCCTGATGGCCTCTTCCGACACCCGTTTTCTGAGTTGTGGTGCCATTGCCACTCGGTTGGCAGAGAGGCTGACTACCTTTGAGGCCTCCTCGGCCTATACCCCCTTGACCGCTGCGGTGCCTACCTTGGACCGAGAGTACTTCCTCGACCAGAAATTGGTTGAGAACCTTGGAGGTGTGGGAAATATCGGTATACTTCCTCTAAGAATTTTCGGATTATAATGAAATTATAATAATGAAATACGAGTCATAAATGAAATTACATAAACAAAAGAGAAGAGATTAAGAATCAACTTTTGGTCCTAGCAAATTTGGCCTAAGAACAATATCGAAATCGATATTCTCCTAATCGTTGCCCCCAAGATGCTATGAGAAATGCCCTTGTTCTTGCGAGAATAGATCCCCAAAATTGTTAATTAATTTTTAGGGTTTTTGTGTGACTGATGAGAGAATTATGTCAAAAGAATTAAGAGAAAAATGATCTCTTTATCCTTCTTAAAAACCGTCCAAATGAAGAGTGAATTAGAGGAAGATTTTTCTTCCTCTTTTTCCTCTTATTCGGTTTTCACCAACCCAAAAATAAGGAGAAAAATATCTTCTTATTTTTGGTTGGTTTTCAAAATGTATAAATGTGTATTTTATTTCAATTGTCATATTTATGTCGACATGTATTAATAAGTCTACACACAACAGTTTGTAGTCGATTTATTAATACCGGTCTGTCAACATTTTATTATGACAATTCCGCATAATATATACATTAACTATAAATATAACATATTTATAATTCTCTAATTAAATATAACTGGTTACGTTTAATTACGAATTAACATCTTAATTCGTTTAAGCTAACATTATATACATTTATTAAATATAATAGTTTATATTCAATTTACGAATTTAACAATTAATTCGTCTCAACTAATATTATTTAATTGTATTAAATAATCGTCTCATCATCACATTGACTAACTGTTTAGTCAAATACATGGACTAACCTTTTAGTCATATAAGGCATCAATGTGATTACATTTCCATAATCACATCTCCCAAACACATCCTTTAGATGTGACTTTTAGGGACCAGTTGATCACCACCATCAGTATGATAATAACGTCAAACTTTATAGTAAGCCAACCGTTATTAAGTAATCGTTAATCAACTGATAAAATACTAAGTATACCCTTGTGAACCTATAAGAGATTTATAAATCCAACGAGAATCAGGCCGTATCATACCATGTCCCTTGGGACCCTCTGCAACGGTGACCTCCTCCTCGGTAATATCGACGACCACCACCTTCTTCCTTGGCTTGGTTCTGCTCAGGCCGTATCATACCATGTCCCCCCTCCACATGGATGTGTAATGGACATCAGATGTGGAAAAGAAAATGGCCCTGGCTGAGACCTGGGTTGAGAGTGCCGGAGCTTTTGATTGCCCCTAGCCGGTGCTGCCAAGTTTGGTTGAACAGCGGGCCGTTTGGCAAGTAGATACGTAAGATCGTGTTGAAGAAGATACGTCGATTGGCATTCTGTCAAGGAGCGTGTTGAAGAAGTTTTGTAACTGTTTGTCGATTGACATTCCATGGCTGCATGCTTGACACGTGGCTCGGCGTTGATTGGTTGACGCCTCATGGGCTTTGCTCTGATTGGTCGGATTGAGTGGGCTTTGCTCTATAAATAGCGCAGTTACCCCCTCATTTTGGCCTTCCAAATTTCATTTTCTCAAAAATTTCCTCTTGTTTAGTTTTTCTTTCGCAGAGTTCCTTTCTCTTTCTAATTTCTCGAATCGTTACTCGGTGTAACATTTCCTTCCAAGGTAATCAAACAAATTCTTCAATCTTTTTTCTTGTTAAATATTCGTTGTCATGTCTTCTGCTGATGCCGGACCTAGTAATCCTGCGCCGGGGGGCTCCCCGTCGCGTTTTGATGAAGAGGAGGCACTGGCCGCCATCCCGATAAGGTCCGGGGGCCCTAGGTCTCCTTCTCCTGAGGTTGACCCAAAGGTTTTGGAGAGTTTTGAGGAGGATGATGATGAAGGGACCCATTACGAGGGTACTGATGATGAGGCTACCCCTTCTGCCGTAGAGAGGCCACTTGTTTTGCATCATGGTGATGCCTGCTCGATCGGTCCTAGTCGTGCCTGGACAAATAAGTTTGCTAGCTGCTCCGGTTCTGAGCTTTTTGAACACCATTACTCCTTTGGCAGGGAGTATAAAATTGTTCCTCCTCGGGAAGGTCAGGCGGTCTGTTGCCCTCCCAAGGGCTGTATCGGCGTATACATCAGACACCTGGAGTATGGGCTCCGGTTTCCTCTGAATGAATACGTTATGGCCATAATTAAAGCCATGAACGTCGCCGTGGCCCAACTGCATCCGTTGGCCATCAGGACGATTGTTGGCTTTGTGTGGCTCTGTCTTTTTAAGAAGGAGGCCCCAACGGTGAACCTCTTCCGGCGGCTTCACCATCTTAGACAGTCTACCGCAGTCGGCTCGGGGTGGTACAACATACAGACCGAGCCAGGCTTCGTCACCGTTTCCAAGCTGACGTCTTGTAAGGACTGGAAGGGGCGGTGGGTGTACATTGAGGTTCCGGAGGACTATCCATTGCCCCGGTCCTTTCAGCACCGTGTCAACTTGCGGTGTGAGAATCGGGGGGAGCGTGAAAAGTATGTCTCCCGGAGTAAGCTCAAGATGGACGCCATCAAGGTCTATCTTAATGAGGATGAGAAGCGGGCGATGAGGCTGTTTGAGGCCGAGAAGGATGGCACGTCGAAGGGATGGATGCCCCCGACGCAGATCGTTCTTCAGGGTGAGCTGCTCTGCCACGTCGGCCTCATACCGGCCCTCGAACGGGGTGAGTAGGATCGGTGTGAGGCCCACCTTTGCTTTTTATGTTTCTGTACTTGAACTTTGGTTTCACTTCTTTCGTTTAACTCCTGCTTCGTTTCTTTTGCAGACCGTTTTGGCCCGGATCTGTCTGAGGATATCCTCAAGAGGTTGGGACTCAACAAGGACGGGAAAGTTGTTGATTTGCATCCTAAGGCCGAGACACGTGATCGCAGACCGGCGCCAAACGACCTCATGGATCATCAGTTGAAGGCCCTAGATGCTACGGCGGCCCAGGCGAAGGTTGCCAGTAAAGTGCCGCGCCGTCAACGAAAGGCAACGTCCATGGTGGCGACGGCGTCAACTTCAGTTCAACCTTCAATCCCTGCGGTCCAAAAGGAGAAGGTGGTGGTCGTTGATATTACCGAGGAGGAGGTCACCGTTGCAGAGGGTCCCCCTCCCTCTTGGAATAAGAGAAAAGAGACCGAGTCTGCCGCCGCTGTAGTTACCGAGGCCGGTAAAGAAAGGGGTCCTCCAACCAAGAAGGCCAAGGCTGGTACGGATCTAACCTGTGGCTCAGACTTAGCTGGTTCATTAGGCATTCCCGATGATAGGCTCTCTGACGTGTCAATGACTGTTGACATGGATGCTCTGTTTAAATTTTTTGTAGATCAACCGCTGTCGGTTACCGGTCCCACTGAACGGCAATTGGAGAAGCGGCCAGTGCAGACGGGCAATCAAAACGTCGTCGTTGACTCCTCTTCCCTGAAGCCTTCCCCCGCCTAGATTAGGAAGATGCTGGCGAAGTGGGCTGACATGGCCGTTGCTCATATTATGGAGCAAGAAAAGGTCATGGCCGAAGCTGCCCCACAGCTTGAGTGGCTCAGGCTTGAGCTCGCTGCTGCGAAGAAGGAAGCCGAATGGGCCAAGGTCGGGGCTGAAAAGGCGGTCCTTGCTGAGCAAAAACTTAGGGAGGACGCTGAAAAGGCGGTCCTTGCTGAGAGAGCCAAGGTTGAGGCTGCAGAGGCTGATGCCGCTAAGCTGCTGGAGGAGCGTGACAAGCTTCAGGCTGCCTTTGATTTTGCCGTTGAGAAGAGGGCGGAATGGAAGTCCCTGTATACGGCCCAGGCGAAGGCGCATCGGAACACGAGGGCTATCATCGCCCAGAGGGAGTTGGACATTGAGACGCTCCAAAGCGTCGTCCTCTCTAACATGTGCGCCCAATACCGGGACCTGGCCGAAGAAGCCGCCAGGGAAGTGATCGGAGAGCTCTTTCCTGAAGGCTCCTTCCCATGGCAAAAATTTGACGAGCTGTTTGATGTTAAGCTTGATGATAAGGCGAAGGCTGCGGAGGCGAAGGCTGCGGAGGAGGCAGAGGTGAAGAAGGAGAAAGAGGAGGCCGCGGAGAAGGCGGCCCGTGCTGAAAAGGTGAAGGCGGCCAGGGAGGAAGCTGAGAGGGCCAAGGCAGCTGAAGCTGAAGCTGCCAAGTCGGCTTCTGGGTCGCCCACTAAAGACGATGCTGCTGATGTCGCCGGTGGCGAGCAGCAACAGGCATAGGGAGACGGGCGGTCGTTACCAGGTTCACCCGGCATCTCGGATAGCTTCAGCTGTTCGGGGGCCAATTATTAAGCCTTTCCTCCCTGGCACTTTTTGGCACTTCATGTCTTATGTCTGTACCCTTTTGCCGTTCCTTCTTTTTGTAAACCTTGGTAGGTAGTGTTTAGGCTATCCCTATGGGGACGGCCGTCGACTTCTTTCTTGTATTACCTGTAAACATTTTAATAAGAGTTTGTTTCTTTTGCCTCCGGCTTGGCCGAGGTCTTTATCTCATTTTCATCTGAGTTGTCTTCTTACGTTATTAGTTGAGACCTTCGGCTTGGCCGAGGCAGTTAGAATGCGTATCTCAACTGTACTTAACGTTTTTTTTTTAAACATGTTGGCATGTTGGTCGCTTCCTCCTACGCGCACGGTCTTAGCCGAGGCGGTCAGATTTGCTATCCCAACCACCGTTGTGAACATGTTACGTATTAGTCGTTGTGTCCCCGTCACTCTTCGGGGTAACGGCCGAGGTGTTCGTATCTGTAGACGTGTTGAGCGCTTCCTCTTTCACTCTCGGTCTGGCCGAGGCGTCCGATTTGCGTCTCAACAGTGCTTATACGTTCCTAAGCAAGCTGGTCGTTGTGGCGAGTAACAACTTGCTGTTGGCAGTTAACTGCTTTCCGTATATGTAGACATATTGATTGCTTCCTCTGCCACTCCCGGATTGGCCAGGGCAGTCAGATTTGCGTCTCAACAGTGCTTAATACGCTTTTGTTCTTCGGTAGCGATTGCCCGGGCTTGGCCGTGGCGTCCTCTTTGGCATGACAAGTATTTTGATGGAAAACTTGGATCACTTTTTATAAGATATAATCACACGTTGGGGTGCCCACAATGGTTTTGGACACCTCCGCCGTTATATGAAATATTTCCTTAGATTGTCCGTGTTCCAATGGCTCATTAGAGGAACACCCTCCATGTCTGTCAGCCGGTATGTACCCGGCCTCATTTCTTCAACCACTTTGTAGGGTCCTTCCCAGTTGGCCGTCATTTAACATGAATGTTTCCTTTGTTGGTTGCGGCTGACTTTCTTAGGACTAGATCTCCTACTCTCAAGTCTCTTTTGTGGACCCTACGGTTGTATGCTCTTCTCATTCGGTTTTGATATACTGCCAAGTTAAGCCGTGCCGTGTCTCGGCTTTCTTCGACCAGGTCTAGGGAGGCTCTCAAGCCTTCCTCATTTTCGGCTGGGTCAAAGGTCTGCGTTCTAAATGTCGGCACCGATGCTTCCATTGGCAGGACGGCTTCAGACCCATAGACCAGGTGGAATGGACTGTATCCCGTTGCTTCTTTCTCCGTGGTTCGAAGTGACCACAGGACGCCGGGTAGTTCATCAACCCACCTTCCTTTTAGATCTTCAACCTTCTTTTTTAATCCGTTCAATATCGTCTTATTGGCTGCTTCCGCCTGCCCATTGCTCTGAGGGTGGCAGACGGAGGAGTATGCGAATTTGATGCCGAGTTCTTCTAACCAGTTCATCACCATGTCGCTCCAAAACTCTCGACCGTGGTCAAACACCATGACTTGGGGCAATCCAAATCGAGTTATAACGTTTTCCCAAATCACTTTTCTTACGGCCGCCGTGGTCTTGGCAGGTACTGCGACGACTTCGACCCATTTGGTGAAGTAGTCAACAGCAACGATAAGATATTTTCTTCCTCCGGAGGCCGTTGGAAATGGCCCTAATAGATCCATCCCCCACTGTGCAAAAGGAAGGGGACTAAGCACCGGTTGCAGGTCTCGGAAAGGAGCATGTATCACCGGAGCATGCATTTGACAGTTCTTACACTTCTTGGTCTTAGTTCTGGAATCCTCAAGCATGGTGGGCCAGAAGTAGCCGGCTCGGAGAGCTTTGTGGGCTAACGTTCTTGCCCCCATGTGATGTCCTGGATGCCTTCGTGAATCTCTGTCGATATTAGCTCGCGTCGGTTTGGCCGACACATTTCAAGAGTGGCCTTATTACGGACCTTCTGTATAATTCTCCTTCGAACACCAAGTACTGGCGGCGATCCTTCTTATCTTCGAGATAGATGCGGTTCTCCGGCAACTCATTTGTTAGTTTGTATTTCATTATCGGAGTCATCCACGTCGTCTCGGCTTCTATGTCGCCCACCATGCGAGTGTGTCGTAATGCTTTTAGCATTCCGATATCCACTAAGCACGGTTGGTGACATTCTTGATGGTTGAACTGGCAAGTTTTGAGAGAGCGTCGGCTCGTTTGTTCTCAGACCTGGGGGCGCATTGGATTTGGAAAGATTTCAGTTTTGCTGTGTCAGCTTTTACCCTTTCCAGGTATCTTACCATCCCGTCGTCTCGAGCCTCGTACTCTCCTCTGATTTGGTTAGTCACTAATAGTGAGTCTGTCTTCAACACAATGTGTTCTGCTCCGGCAGCTCTAGCTAGCTCGACTCCTGTTATCACCGCCTCGTATTCGGATTCGTTGTTTGAGGCCGAGAAGGTAAACTTCAAGGCATACTCAAACTCGTCCCCGTTTGGGCTGATGATAAGGATGCCGGCTCCTGAGCTGTTCGTCGTGGAAGATCCGTCGGTGAATACTTCCCATACTCCGGCATTTGGTTCTTCTTTATATGTGCACTCGGCCAGGAAGTCTGCAAGTGTCTGCCCTTCTATCGAGGGCCTCGGCTTGTATTGAATGCCGAAGCCGGATAGCTCTACTGTCCATTTGATGAGCCTGCCGGATTTTTCGAATTTTTCCAATGCTTTCTCCAATGGTTGGTCGGTTAGGACCGTCACGGGATGTGCGTCGAAGTAAGGTTTTAGTTTCCTTGCGGCAACGACGACAACAAAGGCTGCTTTTTCGATCAGTGGATAATTTCTTTCGGCGGCCAGCAGGGTATGGCTGATAAAGTAGATTGGGTGTTGCTGCTTGTCTTCTTCTCTCGACGATTACAAGATCGACCGTGGCCGAGGTAACGGCTATGTATAGATATAGCGTCTCCCCAAAGATCGGCTGGACGGGGTTGGGAGAGTTTGAAGATGAGCTTTCGATTGCACGAAAGGCGTGCTCTGTTCCTCCCCCCAGCTGAAGTTTTTATTCCCCTTCAACACTTTGAAGAATGGGGTGCTCTTGTCGGCTGACCGAGAGATGAAACGGGCTAATGCCGCCATCCTCCCGGTCAATATCATAACCTCTTTTCGATTCCTCGGCTCCGGTAGGTCCAGTATTGCTTGGACTTTCTCTGGATTGGCGTCAATTCCCCTGACACTGACAAGCACGCCGAGGAACTTACCTGCCCGGACACCGAAGTTGCATTTCATTGGGTTAAGTTTCATCTTGTATTTCCTTAGTGAACAAAATGTTTCGCTCAAGTCGGCCAAGTGCTCGCTGTCTGACTTGCTTTTTACAATAGCATCGTCGACATAAGCCTCGATGTTTCGCCCTTTTTGATCTTGAAATACTTTGTCCACCAGCCTAGTGTAAGTTGCGCCAGCGTTTTTCAAACCGAACGACATCATTTTATATATATGTATGTGCCGTGTATGGTGATGAATGCGCACTTAGGCATGTCTTCTTCGGCCATGAATACCTGATGGTACCCTGAGAAGGCGTCGAGCAGGCTCAGCATAGTGTAGCCTGCCGTTGCGTCTATTAAGCTATCTATTCGAGGCAAGGGATAGAAATCTTTAGGGCACGCTTTATTAAGATTTGTAAAATCGACACACATCCTCCACGCCCCCGATGACTTCCTCACCATTACAACATTAGCTAGCCACTCAGGGTAAGTACAAGGCATGATAAAGCCTGCCTCTAACAATTTGTCTACCTCGGCCTTGATGGCTTCATCTTTCTCGGCCGAGGAGTTCCTCATCTTCTGCTTGACAGGGCGAGCGTTGGAGAGCACGTTCAGCTTGTGAACGATGACCTCTCGGCTCACGCCTGGCATCTCGGCGGCTGAGTACGTGAAGACGTCTTTGTTCTTCCTCAGCAGGTCTAGGAGATCGGCTCTGAATTTTGGTTCCAGGCCGACACCGACAGTTACGGTGCGTCCTGGATCAATTTCCACTTGCTCAGTCTCGGCTCCCTCGACCATGCTGACGTTGTTGGTGCTCATCGGATCACCCTCCTGTTGTAAGGATGGGCTCTTCCCCTTCTCTGATTTCTTCGCCACTTTGAGGGATTGCATGTTACACCCTCTGGCAGATATTTGGACATTGACATTTTCGTCTCTCTCGTCCTTTGAGACGAGCTTTTGTGCCTCCCCCCGGTCCGAGACATACATCAATGTCAGGGCCCGGATGGACATTACATCATCTGCCTCGCTCAAAGTAATCCGGCCTATCAGGACATTGTAGGCGGACGAACCATCAATAACCACGAACTCAGACCAAACATTTTTGGCCGCATCGGCTTGGCCGAACATCACCGGCAGTTTGATTGACCCCAGGGGTACCAGGCCGGCCCCAGAGAAGTTGTACAGCGGGTTGGTGCAGGGGCTCAGGTCCTCAATCTTCAGGCCGAGATTGAGAAAGCATTCCCTGAACATGATGTTCGTGTAGGCGCCTGTATCAATTAGGCACCTATTCACCAAGTGGTTGGCTATGTCCAGGTGGACCACCAGCGGGTCGCTGTGTGGGGCTACGACTCCTTCGTAGACTTTCCTTCCGATGGTTATATCGGGGACGGTGGAAGCGGGGATCGCTGTGGTGGGCACAAAGTTGATGGCTTGATAAAGCTCATTTAAGTGCCTTTTGTGCCCATTAGCTGACCCACCGTTCTCGTTTCCTCCGATAACCACCTGGATCACTCTTATCCTCTGGAATACTGATTTCTTCTTTGCCCCGTCGGAGCTCGTTTCCGGGGTCCCAGCTACGTACTTGCTGAGGGCCCCCTTTCGGATCAGCTCCTCGATGGAATTCTTCAGATGCCGACAGTCGTCGGTCTTATGGACTGGCTGACCGTGGTAATCGCAATATTGGCTCGTGTCGCCCTCCGCCTTTGTCTTGGGGGGGCCTTGCCCACTTCTGCCCTTCATTTTTGCTCAGGGCGAAGACCTCGGCCGCTGATTTAACCAGGGGGTGAGACTGCCGTACCGCCTCGCGGTGTATGGTCCCGAACTCCCCCCGGCGCCCGCCGAGTTCTGTTATCTTTCTCAGGCCGTGACCTATTATTGTCACGGCGTCCTTCATCTCTGTTATCCCGGCGGCTGCTCCTCTCTGGGTGGCCAGCTTCGCTGTGTCCTACCCAGGTCTTGTGGTAATCCTCCACCTTTACGGCTTGGTCGGCCATCCTTCTTGCGGAGTCAAGGTTGAGGTCCGCGCACTTGATCAGCTCATTTTTGAGCTCGCCTTTCGGGAGGCCCTTCATCAGTGCGAAGGCCGCCAGTTCGGTGTTCAGCTCACGGATCTGCTGAGCTTTTACGTCGAACCTCTTCACATAGCTTCGTAGAGACTCGTCCTCCCCCTGTCGGATAGTGAGGAGATCCGATGTCTCCACGGCCCTCCTCTTGTTGCAGGCGTCGGGCTCGGCTATCCCTTAGGTCGGCATAAAGCAAAGATATCCGAACCATTAGGCGGCCCCTTGTACCAACTCGGGCCATCCCATGCGAGTTGTCGGGAAGACTCGGCACCATACCTCGTCGAGTTGTTCCCATACCGACATGTAAGACTCGAAAGCCTCGGCGTGGTCGGTTGGGTCACTCTCCCCTTGGTACGATAAGGCCGGCAGCTTCAGTTTGGTCGGCACGGAGATGTCGAGGACAAAGGCACTGAGTGGCTGCCTGACCACGTGTCGAATGACACGTGGCGATCGGCTCCTCGCAACTCTAGTCCGGTTTCTCTCCCCGTGGCAGGAAGGGCTTCTTGTTCTCCGACTTTGGAAAGTCGGGCTTCTTTCTTCATTTCTTCGGGGGTGGCCTCGTTGATGCCGCGGCGACGCTGTCCTCCCGCGAGTGTGGGAAGGACTTTGGTCGGACACTGACACCACGGGCACCGCTGGCGTTTTGGTACGCCTAACCTCTTGCATCGCTTCGGCTAGGTTGTTCGGAGACACCTTGGGGGCCTTGGTCACCTTTGGGTGCGCCGCTGTAACCGTCGTTACGACGGGGGTTAGCGGCGTACTACCCATCAGGTCCAGGAATAGCTTCAGTTTCGCTGCATCGACCACATGTCCCAGGACAGTGACTTGGCCGGCAGGCAGCGGTGTTTCTGGGAGTATCGGCATCCCGTACGCCGGTTGAATTACTCGGCCGGTGGGAGACTGCCCGATCTCAGAATTAGGGACCGCATCGTCCTGGTAGAATGCGGTTTCGTCACTCACAATTTCTTCTGGTTGTTTTGACATCCTCTTAGCTTTTTGGGTGGGTTTTGTTTTGTGTTTTTTTTTTTTGTAAGGGATTTAACTAGCTTTTAGTATGCTTTCCCCACAGACGGCGCCAATTGTTCCGGGTGTGATTACGGAGCAGTGTTGTTACCACATGAGCTTATTGAATGATGACTTTGCTTGACTCTTCCTTTCGACCTCTCCTGAAACAATGAACAAACTGAGGGCTCGGCTTGGTACCGAGCGAACTCACTCCGACGCTCAAGTCAGTAAACTTAAAGGGATTAAGTTGTGTGATACTTGGCAAAGTATAATGTAGAGAGATAAGGGAGTTTATACCAGATTATGAGTGGTTTAGGTTCTATTTTTGGATCCCCTTCTCAATGAGAGAAGTGGAGTATTTATAGACTTTCACCTTTTGTCACGTAGTGTCTAGCAGGTGGAAAGACCGTTCTACCCTCGGCCGATGGACCCATGGCAGGCCGGCCGAGGGATCTTGGATATGAGTACGCGGATATGTATCCCGGCTGGCTAGTTGTCCTAGCCGAGACCCAAGTGACAGGCCGATAGGCTGCATCGGCTAGGCTGTCTAATACGTTGACTTGCTGTCTTTTGGCTTTGACCTTGCTCAATATGTTGACTCGGTCAGCGGGTGCAGAATATGCCCCATCAGTTATCACACTAATTGTGGAGGACACAAGCTCCAACAATCTCCCACTTGTCCTCACAAGTGTATGTGCGAAAACTGATTCTCATATCCTAAAATTTGTCCCACTCAATGTAAAACAATTTGAAAAATCCGTATTCACAAAGGTCGTATTTTACAAGTGATCAATATCAAGAGTGGTTTCCCCGACTAGAGAGTAACTTAACTGATAAACGAATCATCATTCGAGCATGGCCATGCATTTCAGTTACAACTCCTCGAGTGGCCCTGAGAAATAACTAAATCTGATAAAGGTTGGATATTTTCTTCAACTCGAATCCTGCAGATATAAGCACGGTATGAAATGACCCGAAAAAAAATCGCTTAGCCTCCTGTTACGGCGAGACCATGAGAAAGAAACCAAAGTCACCCAAAAAAAGCGCCTTAATCTCAAGAGACAGTCGATAGTCAAAAGAATCGACTCTAGGAACACAGTGGACGTCCAATCCACGACCTGGCACCGAATGTTTTTAAACATTTAGGACTCCATTACGTTGTCACAATTTGTCCTACGAGGTATCGTTATAACTCGCATCTGTGATCGATCAGCCAACTGTTTGACTTATGGCTCGTTGAACCCACCATCAATCAACTTCACAAAATAATAGCCAGAGTTATCAGCTCATGTAGGCGATTACGGACCAAAACAAATATAATGTAATTCAGTTCACTTTGTGGCGTTCAATGTTGTCGTACAATCCACATGAAAAACAAAATATAAAATAAAACGATGAAGTTATGAATAGCATATGAAAAAGATAATGTATCGAATTCATAATCAACTACTACAACTCAGGAACACATTTAATTCCCATGGAAATAACGTGCCCTACATGCTTATCATATGTCAACGGTTTAGTGAGAGGGTCCGCGATGTTGTCATCCGAAGCTATCTTGTCAATCACTATCTCCTCTTGCTCCACGTAATCACGAATTAGGTGAGCCTTACGATGTACATGTCTAGACTTGTTGCTAGACTTAGGCTCCTTGGCCTGGAAGATGGCACCTCTATTGTCACAATAGATGGTGATCGTGTCATTCGAACTAGGAACTATGGTTAGTCCTTGTAAGAATTGACGCATCCATATAGCTTCCTTTGCTGCTTCCGAAGTGGCATAGTACTCGGATTCAGTAGTAGAATCTTCTACAACATCCTGTTTGGAACACTTCCAGCTGACCGCAGCACCATTAAGAGTAAAGACGAATCCAGATTGAGAGTTCGAGTCATCTCGATCCGTTTGGAAGCTAGCATCTGCGTAACCGATTGCACAAAGCTTAGTATCTCCTCCATAAGTCAATACCCAATCCTTAGTCCTCCGTAGGTACTTAAGGATGTTTTTAACAGCCATCCAGTGTGTTTCACCTGGATTGCGTTGGTACCGACTCGTCATACTCAATGCATATGCCACGTCTGGACGTGTGCATATCATGGCATACATGATTGATCCTATGGCTGATGCATAAGGAACACGATTCACGCGTTAAATCCCTTCAGGCGTCGTGGGTGACTGAGACTTGCTCAAATGCATCCCAGAAGTCATTGGAAGGTTCCCCTTCTTGGAGTTGGTCATGCTGAACCTTTCAAGAATCTTATCTAGATAAGACTCCTGACTCAATGATAACATCCGTCGTGATCTATCTCGATAGATACGGATTCCCAATATGCGTTGTGCCTCACCCAGATCTTTCATATGGAAATGGTTCTTCAACCATCCTTTTACCGAAGATAAGAGAGGAATGTCATTCCCAATCAAGAGTATGTCATCGACATACAATATCAAGAAAATAGCCGCTCCCACTTGACTTGATATATAAGAATGGTTCCTCGACCGATCGAGTGAAACCATACTCTTTTATCACCTGGTCGAAACGGTGATTCCAACTCCGAGAAGCTTGCTTAAGTCCATAAATGGAACGCTTAAGCTTGCACACTTTATTAGGATTTTCAGGATCTATGAAACCTTCGGTTTGCACCATGTACAACTCCTCCTCCAAATAACCGTTTAAGAAGGCGGTTTTCACATCCATTTGCCAAATTTCATAGTCATGAAAAGCGGCAATCGCTAAGATTATCCGAATGGAACGCAGCATAACTACGGGTGCAAAAATTTCATCATAATGCAATCCGTGCACTTGGGTGAAACCTTTTGCCACTAGTCGTGCCTTATAGGTATCTGGTTGCCCGTCTACAGAATGCTTTATTTTGTATAGCCATTTGCACTGAAGAGGTTTTACCTTATTAGGTAAATCAACTAGATCCCATACGTCATTCTCATACATGGAGTCCATCTCGGATTGCATGGCTTCAAGCCATAGCTTTGAGTCGGAACAGGTCATGGCACCTTTATTGGTAGCGGGTTCATTACTCTCTAGGAGTAAAACGTCATTTTCCTCGACCATACCAATGTATCTGTCTGGAGGATTAGAGACTCTACCCGACCTCCTAGGTTCCTGAGGAATATTAACCGTATCATCAGTTGAAGGAACAACTTCCTCCATCTGTTCCTCGGTTGTTGATTCTTGAATCTCCGACAGCTCGAAGGTTCTATTACTTGACTTGTTCTCGAGAAATTCTTTCTCTAAGAACTTTGCACTAGCCACAACAAAAACTCGATGTTCGGTAGGCGAATAGAAGTAATGACCAAACATTCCTTTTGGATAACCAATAAAGTATGTCTTGACCGATCGCGGGCCGAGCTTATCCTCGTGTCTCCACTTGACATAAGCCTCGCAGCCCCAAACCCGAATAAAGGACAAGTTAGGGACCGTTCCCTTCCACATTTCATATGGAGTCTTGTCGAAACTTTGACTTTAGACGGACTTCGGTTAAGTATAAGAGCAGCTGACAAATGAGCAAAACCCCATAATGAATCAGGTACTACCGTGTGACTCATCATGGATCGAACCATATCAAGTAGTGTTCGATTTCTCCGTTCGGACACACCATTTAATTGAGGTGTTCCAGGTGGAGTTAACTGCAAAACTATTCCACAGTCTTTAAGGTGTTGATCAAACTCATTTGAAAGATATTCGCCACCCCGATCTGAACGGAGTGCTTTAACCTTTCTTCCTAGTTGGTTCTCAACCTTATTCTGGTATTCTTTGAATTTTTCAAAAGACTCACTTTTATGCTTCATTAAGTAGACATATCCGTATCTACTCAAATCGTCCGTGAAAGTGATAAAATATCTATAGCCATCTCTAGCGGTAATTGACATAGGTCCACATACATCAGTATGTATGAGTCCTAATAGGTCACTAGCGCGCATTCCAACACCTTTGAAGGAAATTCGAGTCATTTTTCCGATAAGACATGATTCACACGTGCCAAATGTAGAAAAATCAAATGCGGGAATAGTCCCATTCTCGACGAGTTTCTTTACACGTTTTTCATTTATGTGTCCCAATCGACAATGCCATAGATAAGTTTGATCTTTGTCACCAACCTTTAATTTCTTATTATTCACGTGTAATATATCTGTGGTTTGATCAAAGATGTAAATTCCATTCATGGAAACTGCTTTGCCATAAACCATTTCATTAAAAGAGAAAATACAGCTATTATCTTTTATTGAAAATGTAAAACCGTCTTTATCAAGTACGGAAACAGAAATAATGTTCTTAGATAAACTGGGTACATAGTAACAGTTATATAAATATAACTCAAAACCACTTGGGAGTTGGATTACGTATGTTCCCTTCGAGACTGCAGCAACTCGTGCTCCATTCCCGACTGGCAGGTCCACATCACCTTTTGCGAGAGGTGTGATGTTCTTTAGGCCCTGCAAATGATTACACAGATGAGAACCACAACCAGTATCAAGTACCCAAGTTCCGAAACTTGCATGTTTAATCTCAATCATATGAATATAAGATGACATACCAACAGGAGTGACGCGGCCTGCTTTTATGCCCTCACGGTACACGGGACAGTTCCTCCTCCAATGCCCAGTCTTGTGGCAATGGTGGCACTCAACGTTACCGTTCTTGCTCTTTGCCTTGCCTAGTGAGCCACTAGTCTCACCAGGCCCACTCTTACCGTTTCCTGGCTTCTTAAACTTTGGCTTTCCTACAGTTAGGTCGCCGTGAGCCTTGCCCTTACCCTTATTCTTGTTGGAAATCATGAGAACATCTTGCTTCATGCTCCCACTCAATTTCATATCCTTCTCGGTCTGTACGAGAAGTGAGTGTAGCTCATGAGGACTTTTCTTCATGTCATTCATGTAGTAATTTGCCCTGAAAAGGGCAAAACCATCATGAAGTGAATGAAGCATACGGTCAATGACTATGCTCTCACTGATTTTGCAATAAAGTGCCTCCAGTTTCTCGACATTCTCAATCATGTTAAGAATGTGTGGGCTAACCGGTTGGCCCTTCTGGAGTTTCGCATCAAAGAAGCGACAGGTATGCTCATAAGTAACGATTCTCGGTGCTTTTGAGAACTCATTAGTGAGCGTGGTGAAAATCTTGTTTGCACCTTGGGCAATGAAGCGTCTTTGCAAATTGGTTTCCATTGCAAAAATGAGTACGTTCTTTATTGCACCCGCTTCCATAACGAAGTCACTATAAGCAACAGTCTTGTTAGCTCTTGCATTGGGGCCTGGGTTTGGCGGTATTGGCTCAGTTAAGTACTTGAGCTTACCATCAGCAATGGCAGCATTCCACAATGATGCCTCCCAGTCCGCAAAGTTGGACCCGTCATTTTTCAGTCGAGTGAACTGATTCAAGTGGTCCATGAAAGCTTTTAGCCAAGACTCGCGTCCAAGTGTGGCACTTGGCATAGGGATATCATTATTTCCAGCCATTGTTGTAAGCAGTATTATCAATATAAAACGAATTCTACACTGCGAAAAGAAGAATAGATATAATAAGCATACTCATCGTTATGATTTAAGTCTAATGTAATACTGTTATAACGCGAAGACTCAAGCATTTATACAATTGACCTCCCTCAAGAATTATATAAATGATTCCAAGACTCAATTATCTTTAAATTGATAAGCCAACCTTTTGGCTAATTCTACTTTTAGAATTCTTGGTCGATAAATTTCTGTAAATTCTATCTTTAGTCCATCATAATCACGAGAAACTCTTCGGATGATAATGTTGAGGTAAACTAAGTCAACACAAACTACTTACCCTACGTAGAAGGGGTCATATGGAGAGTAAGGTCCTATATGCCTACCGACGAAGAAGGGATTCATAGCTGTTTGGCCTATAAAGACTAGTCTCAATTTCAGTTTTAGAGGAAGATCCCATCAACTTTATTTTAATTCATTTTAAGTGAACTAATATCTAGCATGCGAGAATGAATAAACTAAGATGATGGCTTAAAATTGTGTGACATCTGTATGTCTATGAAAACTAACATCCAAACTATATGAGTCAATTTTCATGCATTTTAGTAGGTGGTTTGGTTTAGGCGGAATATGATGCACTAATTATCATTCGAATGAAAAGCAATAAGAATGGAAAAACGTAAAACAAAATAAAGTCCTTGTGTGGCCTATCTACCAAAATGAACATAAATACAACTTTGGAATCCTTCCTAGGACCCGAGAAGCTTGTCTTGATGTTCCATCTTGGTCCATGTAGCGGGAGTGAGCAATCCAATCTCCATCTTTAGTCTTCTCAAAATTACAATTAAATAAATTACAAAAATAAACCTATTTACATTCTAATTTCAAAAACAATAGTAGAGAAAAATAAAGGAGATTCGAGATCTCAAATTACATAAAAATTATGTTTCCTTCATTACGAAAACATAATTAACTAAGGCCACAGTAGGTATTACAAATTACAACCGATTGCAAAAATACGTAAATAAACCATTCAACAAAACATTCAACTAAATAAAATGCATCAACTATAAATTAATCATTCAAGACATAATTCGTTAATTATGTAGAGTAATTTATCCAAACCACCTATTTAAATGATCAAATTATGTGACAATTCCTCAATTACTCACAATAATTCCAATCTTAATACATATTAATCTTGTAATATGAATTAATCCATCAATATTTTAAACCTCTTTAAAATAATTTGGGTATCTCAAATTTGTGAACCTTTTCACAATAATTATTATTCATTATAGATAATAATAATTGGCCAAAATAAACAAAAAAAACGGAATTTTTTTTTATACTCGGCATTTGCCCTAAAAATGGGAAAAAAAACTTATTTTTAAGATGAACAAATTTGTTTAATGTTGCTACTAGAACAAGATTGGCATAATCATCAACATTTAAATTTAATTCATAGATTCAAACTAGATGATTCAATTTAACCTCTTAAAAGAATATCTAAATCATGATTAAATCGATTATCCGTATATATGATTCATCACAATTGATTTGAACATGATTAAATTAACTTGTATGCCAAAACTATATAGCAAAAATAAATCATCAACAATTAAAAACAATTTCCATTTACATTTTAATTTAATTCTCATTAAATCAAAACATCTACAAATTATCATATTATCATCTTAACTAATTAAAACAACAATATGAATAAATCAAAATGGAAACACAAACATCAAAAACGAAAAAAACAACTCGGCAAAAAAAATTTGCTCTCGGCAAAAATCCCTCACGGCCGAAAAAATTTTTCATCAATTTTTTTTTGTTTAAATTCATTTATCAAAATCATATAAAATAATTTCGTGGCCTATGCTCTGATACCACTTGTGGGAAATATCGGTATACTTCCTCTAAGAATTTTCGGATTATAACGAAATTATAATAATGAAATACGAGTCATAAATGAAATTACATAAACAAAAGAGAAGAGATTAAGAATCAACCTTTGGTCCTAGCAAATTTGGCCTAAGAACAATATCGAAATTGATATTCTCCTAATCGTTGCACCCAAGATGCTATGAGAAATGCCCTTGTTCTTGCTAGAATAGATCCCTAAAATTGTTAATTAATTTTTAGGGTTTTTGTGTGAGTGATGAGAGAATTAGGTCAAAAGAATTAAGAGAAAAATGATCTCTTTATCCTTCTTAAAAACCGTCCAAATGAAGAGTGAATTAGAGGAAGATTTTTCTTCCTCTTTTTCCTCTTATTCGGTTTTCACCAACCCAAAAATAAGGAGAAAAATATCTTCTTATTTTTGGTTGGTTTTCAAAATGTATAAATGTGTATTTTATTTCAATTGTCATATTTATGTCGACATGTATTAATAAGTCTACACACAACAGTTTGTAGTCGATTTATTAATACCGGTATGTCAACATTTTATTATGACAATTCCGCATAATATATACATTAACTATAAATATAACATATTTATAATTAGCTAATTAAATATAACTGGTTATGTTTAATTACGAATTAACATCTTAATTCGTTTAAGCTAACATTATATACATTTATTAAACATAACAGTTTATATTCAATTTACGAATTTAACAATTAATTCGTCTCAGCTAATATTATTTAATTGTATTAAATAATCGTCTCATCATCACATTGACTAACTGTTTAGTCAAATTCATGGACTAACCTTTTAGTCATATAAGGCATCAATGTGATTACATTTCCATAATCACATCTCTCAAACACATCCTTTAGGTGTGACTTTTAGGGACCAGTTGATCACCGCCATCAATATGATAATAACGTCAAACTTTCTAGTAAGCCAACCGTTATTAAGTAATCGTTAATCAACTGATAAAATAGTAAGTATACCCTTGTGAACCTATAAGAGATTTATAAATGTTATCACACTAATTGTGGAGGACACAAGCTCTAACAGGAGGGTGGTGGGTTGGCATGGAGGGTATGGGGTATGAGTTGGATGCGTATACCTGCCCCCGAGCACCTCCCAGCGACGGAGCCTCTACCGGCGGCAGTGGTGGCTGCCGATTCTGATGACGAGGAAGAGGAGGTTCCCCAGAGACAGCTCTACCTCATTGACCCGGATATCTTGACGGTGATGCCCGAGCCGACGAAAGGGGATCGTGCTAGACCTGAGGATGCCCAGCCGAGAGCGGGGAGAGGACCACGATAAGTTAGGGAGAGGGCAGTTGATACCTAGCTAGAGCAGCCAGTGCCTCCACAGTACCAGTATCCCGGTTACCCTCCCTCCTATAGCCCTGAGATGAGAGTGAGCGACCTCACGGAGAGGGTGTCAGCGACCTTGACACTCCGGAACCTCCACGAGATGACGTATGTGCAGGGCATCGGGACAGAGGCAACTCAGCCCATGTGGTGGAGGGGCGTTGGGGACGACAGTAGAGTCTTCCACTCTTTTGGCATGGAGAGGTCTACTTGGGGAGAGCCCCAGTCTTATCCCTACGGTTGCTTGGCCCCATTGCGTATGGGTGCAGATGCGGGTGTTGGTGGTGTGGCAGGTCATGATGCAGCTGGAGCGGGCATGTCAGGTGGTGATGGTGGTGATGAGTTTATGGACGAGCAGACTATGGAGTTGAAGAGTCTATCGATCCAAAATACTCAAGAGGGGGGGTGAATTGAGGATTTAAAACTTTTGATAGCTTTTTCGATTATGTGTATATAATTGATTATTTAAAGTTTATTGATTAAACTTTAACTAGTCAACTAACGCCCGATTAAAAAAAAGTAAACGAAAGAATGAAAGAGAGGAGACACACGGTTTTTGAAATGGTTCAGTTTCACAAATCGAAACCTACGTCCACTATTCTTGATTAATAAATTTAGTACCTTTATACGGATTACAAATTTACTAACCCAACTCGTACAACTAACTCTAGCTGTAACTCAGTGAGTACCGTTAAATACTCGAGTGACTAACTTACGCTAATAAGAAAGCACTAAAGATTCTTGCAAAGGTTCACGTTAATGAACAAGTAAGAAATCTATTGAGCACTATTATCTTATAACGATAACTTAACAAATGAATATACGAGTTTAAAACACACGACCTTTCAAAAATAACAAAACGGTTTTCTACTTGAAATACGCGTTTTTGCTTTCGTAAAAATCAAATCAATTTTATGCTTAAGGTCTCTCTATTAAATGTTACAAAGAGCAAAGTATTTATAGGAAGGAAAGAGCAAGGCTCACTCGGTTTTTAGAAACCCTAATGGCCGAAAATAGGAGATATGTTAACAAATCATATCTTCTATTATTTCTTTCCTTAAAGCCTAAAAGATAATAAAGAATATTCCAAAAGATAGAATATAATCTATTCAATTATTATCTTTACTATAAATTCTAAGATATGATAAGATTTTCTATAACAAGAATATCTTTTATCATAAACAAATATATTAAGTAAGATATACAAGATATGTAAAGATATTCTTTATAGAATAAAATCTTCATAAGATATACCTTAAGTTACACGAGATGTCACGGCTCATATGCCTCGTGACTCGTGAAAACCCTAGCTCAATAGATGGGTTAGAATTTAGGTTTTAAGATAGGCTTTGTTGAAACCCTAATTAGTAGCATGGTCCAACTCATAAGTTGACCCAAAACGACTACTAGTCAACGTTCAACATAACACCGAACTCCGCACTAAACCGGGCTTTATTAAATAAATACTCTTATCAAAACATTTAAATTAAACTTTAAACAATTTTCAAAAACAATTTTGAAACAATATATGTCGTGTATAATAAACTCGGCATCTCAATGTTATAGTAGGAGAGCTATAACTTTACCAACTTAAGAGATTCATTCGTAGTTACCATTACGAGAAAATCACCTATACTATTCTAATCTTCATAGGAGATCTTCGAGTATAGGCTACTTCATCATCCAAGCTTGATTAATCTTTAGATGGACTTCGTCTTCACATAATTCTTGAATGAATCTTCAGATTGTTTGATCTTCAACTGAGGCTTGACTATCATATACTTCCATCACAATTCTCTTTGTTGCTTGTAATGAATAAGTCTAATCTAAAAGATCTTAACAAACGATTACACGCAACGAGTATATATAATATTAAAACACCTTGACATCATCAAAATATAAACATATATTCTATATGGTTCAACAAATTCCCCCTTTTTGATGATGGCAAGTCTCCTAAAATTGTGACTAAGTAAAGAGTTCCCCCTCAATATAATACCGTCATCTTAATAATAAAGATCAACGCAAGATCAAGACGATTGACAAGTAATCGAAAACGTAAGGACTTTAAGAGACAATTGGTCTTGACAAGAAGCAAGCTTAGGTAGATGCTTACCATAGACGTTCTTTCCCCCTCTTGACATCATCGAAAAGTTAAGAACAAAACTAAAATGACTAGAATAATATAAGACGAGACAAGAGATAAAACGTCATAGAGAAGAAATAAACCACGCATAACCATAAGCATCTAGAGGATTAATTGTCATACAAACGTAGGAAAACATGTTAGTGCCAATGGGCCGAATGAACACATGTTTAAAGAAATACTTGGGCCATAATCCACAAGTATATGCCAAAATGGGCCGAATGAAGTTTGAAAAATACACCACTAGAATAATAAAAAGATGCTAAAAAAAAGAAAGGCGAGGCAAGGTCAAATATTGCGGGTTTTGTATGGGTGTACGTAGTCGGGACGAGTACGATGTTCCAAGGCATCGAGACGGTCAAAGGAGCTCCTCACAAGTTGAGAAAGACTTTGAAGACTTTGTTCAAAGTTGAGTATCTTCAAGTACAAAGCTTTAGTCGCCTCCAAAGTTAGTGATTGATCGTTTCCCATAGCTTTTCCATGCATAACCAAAGCACCGCCTTGACTCGTGAGAAAGGTAAGACGATCTCCATATGGGAACACTTCCCCACGGATGGCCTTCAACTCCCTTTCAAAACCCATTAACCTCTTATCCACCTCATCCATCCAAGAATAAACCCGAGAAGCATCCAAACCCGACTCCAAAGACCGTGAAGGTCCAACTTGCGATAAAACCGTAGCCAAGTTAGTGGATTGCTCCTCAAACTTCTCCATTAAGGAAGTCATAAAGCTTTCCATTTTTGCCTCCATTGCTCCCAAACCCGAATCATTGGGAACCTTCTCAACATCCTTCACAAGCAACAACTCGGGTCCTTCAACCACAAGACCCATAAGCTTAAGCAAGCGATCACACATATAATCCTTTGCACTCACACCGTAGCTATCCCGTCCCACCACTTGTTTTACTTCTAACAACCGAGACACCCACATCCCATATGGAAGGTCGATTGTTGTACTAACTTTCTCTTTGGTAACCGTAAGACTTGTTTGGACTATACGGTTTACGACAAGACTCGCTAAATTCACTTTTTATCCCTCCAACCACGAGTAAATAATAATGGCCTCATAACTAGAAACCTTGTCTCGTCCTCCCCTTCTCGGCACAACAGTGTTCCAAAGAAAGTTTAGGAGGAACTTAATTTTTGCCGAGAGAGGACGAACAACAATGTTCCCACCGTCCGTCCCAACTTCCTTAAAATACTTTTTAATCAACATCTCCTTTTCACTAACGACATTGGACCATTCAAGACTCGGATCAATTTCAATTCCGTCATCGGGAACCGAAAAAGCAGAGCAAAAATCCGAAACAGAGACCGTCACATCAACACCATTAACCAACGCATGCAAGTGAAAGAAATGTAGATCTTTATACATACTAACATACTCATATATGTTAAAATTAATTTGTCATAAAATTAAATATGGATTTTATGCATGCAAACATTAAAACAAATAGAGAAGAAATCATCCTTACATTGTGATTTCGGTTCTAATGGGCACAAAAGAAATCTCCTTTTCTTTTGTTCTTGAGCTCTCCAAATGGAAGAACAAGGATTCAAGTGTAGAATCCCTCCCAAAAGCATATACCCAAGGAGTACATCTTAAAGACTAAAATAATATGATCTAGTATTAAAATTAGTCTTACTTAAAAATATGACACAAAATGTTTTTGTACTCTCACATATTTCGGTTGAGAGAAGAGGAATTTTGTGATTTATTTCTCTAGAAATCTCATAAGATTGTAGAGAGCATATTGATTTTCTTACTCTAGAAAAAATTGTTTCATTGTATGAATGAATGAATAAGAAAAAGAAAAACCCTTTTCTTTCCTTAGGGTGGCCGAAACATTGGCCTTGGGTAGCATGCCCAATGCCTTTAGTTTTTGCTCTTCTCAAAGGCTAGTAGGCTTACATGGCTAGAGATTAGGCTTTAATAATTATGTTTTCTCTTATTAAAATAATCAACATAATTATTCCACTAATACTCCTAATTTTCGGTTTATACAAGATAAAATGGAAGGTCCATTTTATTTTGTCATTTGTCAAGTGTGACATATGTGACATGTAACTTGACATGTGAATTTGTAATGTATTTTTAACATATTAAAAATCAACATACTCATAAAATATGTCATTTACAAAATCGACTAGTAATTCGTAATTACTTGTACCAAAAATGTTTCCAAATTATAAACTACAACATTCTGTATTTATAATAATTTATTCATTCCGTTTCAATTGTTTCTGTAAACAATAATTTCATCTAAGTAATAAAACAATTCGATTACTTAGACCGTGTCTCATTTAATCATATTTACAATGGGATACGTAAATTATACTCACAAAATTATCCGTCAATTTTAAGCAATTTAATTAACTCGTATCGGTATACGATTAATTAAATAATCAATTAAGAGTATTTCCCTATAGGTATGACCTAAGGGGATCAACTGATCACCACCGTCGCACGACAGTAATGTCAAACTCTAGTCAGCCAATCATTACCGATATGTGTGGACCAGTTGACAGTAAAATATTACATCCCACATGTATTCTTATAATGAGATTTAATAATGATATTTAAATCATGTGATCGCACTATTGTTGAGGACATATTTCCCAACAGCAAGACCCCTTTCTTAATCGACACACTAGCAAAGAATTGAACAACTTCAACCGGGTAAATTGGACCCGAAAATTGACTAATGTGACTCCACCCTTGAAAATCAAGAAAATCGACGAAAAATTTAAGAGCCGGGACATTAACCAACCAAGATTTAGGATAATACCTTCCTCTATGGATAGAATAGTTCAAGACACGAGAAACAAGGACACTTTTATCATGCGTCAAACGAAATCGATTTAACCCTTCTCTTGTAGCGTGTTTCGAAACATCCCGGAGTAGAGTTCTTGCAATACCATTCCTTACAATAACTTCGGGTTCATCAATAGCATTACCCTCATCAACAACTACCTTATTCTTCCCCTTAAAAAGTCGTCGTCTTTTTCCCTCGGACATCGTGTCGTCACGACCGTGAAACAGGGGTGTAGATGATTTTGGTTGAGGTAAAGGAGAGGTAGAATAATTTGGATTATGAGATGGTAGTGGTGATGGTAGGTTGTTAAAGTTGCGGTTTTGTTGATGTCGGGTTGATGATCGGGTTTTTGCATGGTGAGAATTCATGGTGATGTTGATGGATGAGTGAAGAAGGTGATGATGAGATTGTGGTAATTTTTTGAGAAGAGAAAAAGTAGGCAAGTGGGGTGTGGTAAGGTGAACACGACAAAGGAGGGGGGTAATTATAAGGGTCTAGGTCTAGGTCTTAGGAAAGTGGTGATTAATTTTGGTAAGTGTCAAATTGTGACAAGAATTAAAGAAGGAATAGGAGATGTTAGGAGATCAAATTAATATGGTAAAAGATAAGATATGGAAAGTGAGATTAATTGAAGTATATTAGGGATAGGAAGTGTAAAACGTGTGATTTTGTGAAGTTATTTTAGGAGAATTTTGTATAATTTGGAAAATAAAAGATATGGTGTTTCTTGTCTATTTTTGATAAAATATTAAGTTTCTATATCAACTAAATTCTAGATAACAAATAGAATATATGATAAATATTTTCCTATAAACGAAATTATTCATGCAACGCAATATACGGACACAGTCATACAATCTTAACTTAAACTAGTCAGTCATAAGGAAATTAAACATATACAGAAGCTTAGGTACCACTGATTAAACCAATTTCCAACCGTAAAGTCTCAAATCGTTCTCTAGCTAACGATTTTGTCAAAATGTCTGCCCATTGTTTTTCCGTACTACAAAATTCAAGTTTTATATTCCCCTTCTGAACCCGGTCTAGAATAAAATGGTGTCTTATTTCAATATGTTTGGTACGTGAATGTTGTGCGGGATTTTTAGAAATTATTATCGCACTAGTATTATCACATAAAATAGGAATACATCCTACATCAACACCATAATCACGTAATTGTTGCTTAAGCCATAATAATTGAGTACATACCAGTCCTGCAGCGATATATTCGGCTTCAGCAGTTGAGAGAGCAACCGAATTTTGTTTCTTCGAACCCCACGTAATAATGCACGGTCCGACAAATGTGGCGACACCCGACGTGCTTTTTCTGTCTAGAGAACATCCTGCGTAGTCGGCATCGGAATAACCGACTAGATCGAAGTTACATTCCATTGGATACCATAAATACAGCTTGGCTGTTCCAATTAAATATCGTAAAATTCGTTTTACGGCCGTCATATGCGATTCTTTGGGAGATGATTGATATCTCGCACAAACGCATACACTAAACATAATATCGGGTCTACTTGCGGTCAAATATAACAGTGACCAAATCATTCCACGGTAAGTAGTTTCATCAACTGATTTACCGTCTTCATCTAATGTCAATTTCTTGTTCTCGACCATTGGAGCAGGCATAGCATGGGAATTTTCCATTCCGAATTTCCGAATTAATTCCTTGATATACTTCTGTTGATGAATTTTAATGCCTTCATCGGTTTGTTGTATTTGCAGACCTAGGAAGAATTTCAATTCTCCCATCATACTCATCTCGAACTCGGAGGTCATCAACTCAGAAAAATACTTGCATAGGTTTCGGTTGGTCGATCCAAAGATAATGTCATCGACGTATATTTGAACAACCAAAAGGTCAGAACCCTCGGATTTTAGAAATAGGGTTTTATCAATAGATCATCTGCTGAATCCACTGTCAAGTAGAAACTTGTATAATCTATCGTACCATGCCCTAGGTGCTTGTTTCAATCCATATAGAGCTTTATCCAACTTGAAGACGTGATCTTCAAATTTTTTATTCTTAAATCTGGGGGGTTGTTCAACGAAGACTTCTTCCTGTAAATACCCATTCAGAAATGTTGTCTTGACGTCCATCTGGAAGAGCTTCATTCCTTTATGTGCTGCGAATGCTATCAGAAGTCTAATAGCTTCAAGACGGGCAACAGGTGTGAAAGTCTCGTCATAGTCTATTCCTTCTTGTTGATTATAACCTTGGACCACCAATCTTGCTTTGTTTCTGATAATAACTCCGGCATCATCTAGTTTGTTCCTAAAGACCCACCTCGTTCCAATGACAGATCGATCCTTTGGTCTAGGAACTAAATGCCAAACCTTGTTTCGTTTAAACTGTTGTAGCTCTTCTTGCATAGCTACAATCCAATCTGATTCTGCAAGAGCTTCATTGATATTTGTTGGTTCGATCATGGAAAGAAAAGAGTAGAAAGAGCAGAAGTTATTCAAGGATCGTCTAGTTTGAACACCCTTCTTAATATTCCCTAGAATATTGTCCATGGGGTATGAGCTCTTGTATTTCCACTTTGTTGAAGTACTTGGTTCTTCATCGTTATTTGAGCTTGTCCCAACTTCATTTGGATCGGAATTGGAGGAAGTTCCCCCTGAATCCAATCCGGGTGTTGTATTAGAGCCGTTTATAACTTCGGACTCTGCACCTTGATTTGGATCCAATGTTATAGTAACATCACCTATAACATTAGTTTGGGAGTCATTATTTTGAGTCAATGTTATAGTATCATTAATTATAACTTTGGTTTTCTCCTTTTTATCTTTTGAAGAATGATCAAGTTCATCACTTGTTCCTTCTATCTCATTGTCCTCCAATTCCAATTCTGGGGGATCGTCTCTTGAAAGACGAAAGTCGGGTTCATCCAAGTCTTCTTCCTCATCCTTGATCCTCCTCTACGCCTTACCTTCATAGGTCCACATAAATACATGTGTACTAATTCCAAGGCTTGATTTGTGCTTACTACTCTTTTAGGTTTGAATGATGATCTTACTTGTTTGCACTTGGCACACGTATCACACATCTTTTCTTGGTCTAATTTGATTTTAGGTAACCCTTCAACCAAGTCCCACTTCTTGAGTTTGTTCAAGGTTAGTAAGCTAATGTGACCAAACCGTTTATGCCATAAACAGGGATCATGAAGTGTAACTTTCATGCATGAAAAAGAGTTAGTAGGCACAGCATTTAAATCTACCATATAAACATTTCTTTTCCCGTGGCCTTCAAGAATAACATTTCTAGTTCCTTCGATTATAATGCGACAACTATCAGTATGGAAAACGACTTTGTTACCTTTGTCGCACAGTTGAGATATGCTTAGCAAGTTATGTTTTAGACCGTCCATGAGATAAACATCACTGATCGCGTGAGATTCAGAAATTCCGATTTTGCCAATGCCGATTACTTTTCCCTTTTTGTTGTCCCCGAACGTCACTTTTCCTCCGTTGAAGGGCTTGAGTGAAAGAAATAGATTCTTATCTCCGGTCATGTGTCTTGAACATCCACTGTCAAGATACCATTGATTGTTTTCTTTCACTACTTCCTGCAGAAGGGATTAGATACAGTTTTTAGGTACCCAAGCTAAGTTGGGTCCCTTATGATTTGTTACTCTATATACCAAATCCTTTCGAACCCAAACTTGTCTAATAACCGTTTTTCTAACCCTTGGGTTATTTTGCTTGGGAGGAGTTCTAGGTTTAGGGTTTTCTCTTGGTCTAGGAATTTCTTTAGGTCTATCATGACTGTATCCCTTGTGAACAGGTTTACTAGGCTTAGGTCGACAGGGATTTTGTGAAGTGCTAGGTTTCTTGGTGTAGTCAAAGGCCATGTCATAGAACCAACGAAATTTGTTATTCTTTTCTTCGTTAGGTTCATTTATGGGGGTTTCATCATCCTCGACAACTGTGTCAACAGTTTTAACATGTTCGGTATTTTTTCGTATATCATGAGTCTTTTTGACACAATTGTTTTGGATGTGACCTGCATGACCACAATAATTGCAAATCAGATATTCAGGAAGATCAGCATACTTCCTTTTTCTGAAATCAAAATCCGAAGGTGTTGATTTGCATTTAGCGTGATCTCTACGGCTGTAGCACTCATGTCCTAACCCCATCTTCATATTATTGTCAGATTGTTCGGTTAGGAAGTTTAGGACTTTTGTGCTACCCTCCCACTTATAATGGACCTTCCTAGCATGTAAGAGTTGATCCTTTAGGGTTTTAATCTCTTCTTGACATTTCGTGTGATCTACATCATTATCCTTTTTAAGGTTATCACGAAAGTCTTGGAATCGTTTGTTAAGAATAAATACAACATCGGAATGTTGTTTCTTAACATTGATCATGTCGGTCTTATATTCCTTTAATTGCTTTGAGAGAGAATCTATCTCTTTCTTTTGGTCTAAGATCACTGCTTCATCAGATGTGACCTTAGTTTCCAAAAGTTCTTTGGCTTTTCTAAGTTCTAAAGTTATAGCTTCATTAGCTATAACTTTGGCTTGAAGATGCTTGACATTAAGCTTTAGGTCTGAAGTTATAGCTTCATTAGCTATAACTTTGGACTCTAATTCGTTCTTTTCAGCCATAGTTAAATCTAACGTTGTTGCTTTCTCAGCTATAACCTTAGACTTTAACTTCTTAGCTTTAGCCTTCAGAGTGTGATTCTCTTCTGCAATTTCGAGAATCTGTTCCTTTAGATCTTTTAGCTCCAAGTCCGGTTCGTGACACTTATCGAGAGATTGTTCAAAGAATTTAATTAAATCACTTTTAGACAATTTCTTAACACGTTTTTTAAATTCAAAATAACTTACCTCTTCATCGTCATCTTCGTCTGATTCTCCGAGAAAGCAATAGTTTGAGTGAGAGTTTGTGCTTTCATCGTCGCTGTCGGAGATTAGGTCAAGACTAACGCTGCTGAGACAAAGGTTGGCTATTTCGTCATCTTTAGATCTCTCGTCATCTTCTGAGTCAAGGTCTCCCCAGCATGAAGCCATCATTACTTGTTTGAACTCTTTCTTTGTCTTCTCGCGTTTTGTCTTGTCCTTGATCTTCTCCCATGTAGGGCAGTCCTTGATCATGTGATTAGATTCTCCACACTTGAAGCAACCTCTGTTTGTGAAAGATGACTTTGATTCAGTAACTTTCTTGTTGGACGACTTGTTGTTGTTGTTGTAGGATGATTTTGTTTGTTTGTTTTGAAAGATCTTATTTTTGAACCGACGTGCAAACAGAACAGTTTCATCCTCTAGTTAAGAGTCAACTTCTTCGCTCTTTAAGGCCATACTCTTGTTTCGGCTTGGTTCAGCGTCATCTTTGTTAAGAGTAATTTCATGGGCCATGAGAGAACCAATGAGTTCTTGATACGATAGGTTTTCAAGATCTCGTGATTCCTCCATTGCAGTGACTTTGGCACGCCACTTCTTAGTCATGCTCCTAAGAACCTTTCTAGCAATGTCCTCAGTACTGAACTTCCTACCTAGGTTTTTTAGTTCGTTTATTGGTCGGTCCGCTTTGAGCTTAGATTTCGGTTACTTGTCGTTAGGAGCACCTAGACCAAAACAATATTTATAACTTCACAAACAACTCTATATTAGTAAAGAGGCAAGTAAAGGTCGGATCCCAAGGGACGGGTATTGATGTAGGATTTTCGATTGCAAGTAGTGGTGTCTAGGGGTGTCACAATTTGGGTTGAGATAAGAAGATCACTAAACTAAATAACAATAAAAGTAAACAAGCAAGATGACTAAAATGAGATGTAAACAATTGATTAAAAGCACTAGGGTGTCATGAGTTCATAGGGGATTCATGGGAATTGATCATACAAACATATTCTCAAATTATAAGCAAGCCATTATTGTTGTGATAGGATCAAGTTGGTTTATATCTTACAATCCTAGGAAGGTTTGGGTCCCGGAGCCGAATCGATTAGATTGTACAACACCTACAAGTCGACTTAATCCTCCCTACTCAACTATATGCATGGTCTAATGAGACTCGAGTTGGTTTATGTCTTACAAGTCTCATTGAAAGGGTAAGTGATGGGTAAAAAATGCAAGGATTCATAGGCTCGCATTTCATCAAACATAACATGTGCATAAGTTGAGATCACAACAAGCAAGCAAATAAATTATGTGAACATATTAAATTAAGCATGAATTATCCCCCATGTTGGTTTCCTCTAATTCCCCATTAACCCTAGTTAAGGAAACTACTCACTCATTACCAAGTTTAACATGTTAACAAGGCTGTCAATCATATTAACAAAGCAAAACATGATGAATAAATGAAGATGATTAACAATAATTAAAAAGGGATTAAGAGAATTACACCTAATGATGATTCCAAATAATAATTCAAAGAATAATATAAGTACTTGATGATTGATGGAAGGTTATCAATCTCCCAATAATAACCCAAATAATCTTCAATTACCCAAAATAAAAGATGAACAATAGAGAAATTAAAGAAATGAGATTTGTATTAAGACTTGATTAGAATTTGATTATAAGATTAAAGAGAGATTAGAATAATATAAACTACACTAAAGATTGATAACAAGAACATGATAATCTAATTAGACTAATGGGGTATTTATAATGGGAATTAGGTGCAGAAATTAGGGTTACTAAGGGCTTAAATGACGATTAAGTCCTTGAGAAATCGCTCCTCTCAAGAAAAGATGCGGGTCTCCTTTTAGCTAGTCTTTCAAAAATATGCGCATCTCGAATGGAGAAAGAAGAGGACGTGTTGCACTGGAGGACAATCCGAGCATCCAAAAGGTTGGGACGAGCGGATTGTGTAGGCGGTGGACGAGCGGCCTGGCAGCTTGGACGCTCGGATTGTGGAGCTTCTGGACGAGCGTCCCGATAGGTGAGACGCTCGGATCCTAGTCCAGCGTGCCATTTCTTCTTTTCTTCTTTTCTTCTTCCAACAATCCTCCTGGATTTTGTCGGAGATGCAAGGATCTTATTCATCATTGCCCATCTACTACATTATGTACAAAGGCCTTCTAGTCTGGTCTTCTCTGTGATGCTTGGTCATTAGATTCGATCAATTTAGCTCTATTTTGCCATGAATATGCAAGGTTTGCACTCCTCTCCTACCAAGGAAACAAAACCTCAAAGAATATGCAAAACAAAGGACTAAATATAGTAAATGACCCAAATATGCACTAAAAAGCATAGGAACGAGGCTAATTTGGGGACTAAATATGCTCAAATATTGATCACATCAAATATCCCCAAACCGAACCTTTGCTCGTCCTGAGTAAATAGGTGACAAAAACTAGGACCCTTATTTAAACTATCCTACTAATATAGCCGATATGAGACAATTAGCGGGTCTCACTCCGCCCCTTCAATTCACAACAAGACAACCATGAGGTAGGATGCCTTCTTGCAAGGCAAGGTGGGTCTTTCCAAAATGGTGACACATCCAATCATTAAAGCACACAAAATCAAGTAATGGATGCATCTACAAAAGGAATAGCCTCTTTCCTCATCTAAGTGGCGGAAATTATCTAAAGGGGAAGCAATCTAAGGGTACACACTCCTTCATAGATATGGTTTCTTCAAACTACTAAGCCTAGAAGGATACCAATAAATCACCTCCAAGTTGTGTCAAGCTAGGGTACCTTTGTCCTCAATCTTTAAATGTTTTCGTCAAGAGTAGACTCCCTATGGTGTTAGAAACACCGGAGGATCGCGGAATTCCCCCTCTTGCCTAGACAAGAAGAAGGGCCGTCCCCTCTCTACCATGCACAAAAATGGATACGATGGATAAAGGAATCAATAGGATTTGAGTTTCATTTGGGAGTTTGCTTTTGTTGTTATTTTCCCCCCAATTTCTTGTGGCATTTGACATTTGAGAACACTTTCTTTTTGCCATTTCTTTTGATGTTTGGCATTTCAATACTTGACAACTTTCAACTTTTGCATTTTCTTTTGAATATTTTCAAAGTCACCCCAATTAGTAACGAGGGTGCCTTATATTTGAAGCATAGGAGTTTTCATTTTTGTTACTCCTCTTTTCTTTTGATGCAATTTTGCAAACTTTTTGACATTTCATTTCACTTCTTGAACTCAGATTTGAATAATTTTTGTGCCCATTCCCTTTGATGACAAAATATATGGTAGAACATGGATGAATGATGGTTGCATGGTTTCAAGGGTCACTTTGGAATAAACGGTAGCCAATGAGTTATCACACCACAAGGTACTCTTGACTAGGCCTTAATCCATGGGTCAAAGGATACTAGCATGACACATCCTAGGGTGTTTTACAAGTATTCTAACAAGCAAAGTCTTAAGAAGAAAAAGTATCTACTAGGGCCTATATATACTTGTCAAGCTTCCCAAATAGACGGTTTCGCAAAATTTTCCTAACATGCAATCTATATGCCATGATGCAACTAACATATATACATCATAATGCATATGCTTCTACCAACTAGTATGCCAAATAATCTAAATGCAAGTCCTAAATTCACATTGTTTATACCGCATCAATCTTAACAAAAAGAGGTAAATGGAGATTGGAAAGATCATACCATGCGGTCTTCAATATCCTCATGTCTCAGATGTGGCGTAGTCAATCAATGTGAACAAGGGTGAACAAACACAATATATACAAAACAATATATACAAGACTATACTACAAAGGAAATTAACTTGTTTTTTTTTTGGATTTTCAATTTTTCAATTTTTTTGGATTTTTCAAAATTTTTAATTTTTTTTGGATTTTGATATAAAAGTCAAGTTATAATTTCCCATCCCCACACTAGTATGGGCATTGTCCTTAATGGCCAATGCGATAGGAATTTATACAATGAATATGCATGATTTCTAAACTAAATGCAAACTACAATAAACTACACTACATGATGCATGTGTTTTTGTTATGGCGGAGAGCATAATTTTAATTAGCTCTCAATGCATATGCATGGACTTCCCCAAACCAAAATAGACATTATTTCTAATGTCATGAATTTCGGGGGAGTTCATGCACATGGAATGCAATGCATGAAATTAAAGATTGTCATTTTGGATTTTACAAGTCGGGAACAATAATAATGAACACCTTAGTGAAGCCAAGGTGTTAGTCCTCCAATGTTTCTAGGACTCCACAAAATGATCAAGATAAAATAAAAAAACAAGAGAAGTAGACAAACCATAAGGGAGGTGTAAGAATGTAGGAGCCTCCAAAGTTTGCTAATCCTCACCCATCGTATCATCATCATCATCATCTTCCTCTCTTGAGACATCATCAACCTCCATAGATGTGGAATCATGTCCAGTCTCACTTTCACTTGCTTGTTCTTCCTCACTTTCCTCTTCATCTTCTTGGACTTCTTTTTATTAAACCTCTTCTTCTTCTCCTTCTTGGTCACCACCCTCTTCAACAACCATCTCCTCTCCACCCGGTCTACCACCACTAGAAATGCTAGGAAAGAATACTTCCCTATCCGCCCAACTAGGCAAAGGACAAGACGGATCAAGAAGTCCTTGCCTAACTAGATGTAGGAGGGGCGGATATTGGGCCTTGTAAGCATCCACTCTATCATTGTAAGCTTGCTTATGCATTTCCCTCATGAGTAGAGTCAAGTAATCATTTCCCACTTCGACATCTTTGGGTTTGAACTCGTGGTATTCAAATAGGTAAGGTGGGGTGATAATGGAGGAGGAGGGCTCGGCAATTTCGCCCCTTTGTTGTTGAATGATGTACCCGGTCTCTTCGGAGAGTGGGAGAAGGTAGTTCGGTCGGTGAACATTCAATCGGCAAATTTTGGAAGGCAAGGTGAAGGATCTAGCTTCATTTGTTAACCACCCATATTTGTTGTCAAGAGTGTTGTGCTTGACCCACTTAAACTTGTGAATCATGGTGTTCATATCAATAAGATGGCCTCCTTTAACCGGCACATAAGTGTTGTTTTTGTTGAAATTCTGGTTGAAATGCTTAGCCAAATGGGTAACTAGTCCTCCATTGACAATAAAGGCGGTGCCTTCTTTGCCACAATCGACATTAAGCCATCGTTCAACCAAAAGTCTTAAAGCATTGTATGGCTTGGTAAATTCCCTTCCAATGTTCAAGGCCGACTCAAGAAGAATCCAATCGAGCTTGGAAAGATGATTTGTGCCATTTCTAGCTATCAAAGTATTCCCAATGACCTTATGCCATACTCTAATGCCCGGATGGTGGACTAAGAGAGCACGACAATCATGAAAGCGTATGAATTTCTTTCCGGAAATTGCCATCCAAAGAGGAGCGGGGTCATACTTGATAGGAATCTTTGTATATTTCGGGTTATCACTAAGGCCTAATATCTTACCCAATTAGCCATAAGTTATGCGTCTATCAACATTTTCAAGACGAAACTCGATGTTGGTTCGAGTCTCCACCCTTGTCACTTTCGAAGAACTTAAAAATTCCAAGGTGAGGGAGGGGTATGTCAATTCTTTCATTGTAAACAATTTACCCAATCCCATAGACTCAAAGAAGGTTTTGGTTTGTTCAAGGACACCCAACTTTGACAATTCATCTTCGCAAATAAACTTAGTAGGCATTATGGTTTTCTTAGCAAAGAGAATGAATTTCTCCCTATGAGAGTCGGAAGTGAAAATTACCTCCGGATAATTGGATAATTGTTCAATGACCGGAGTTGAAGTAGTAGCTTCCATAGGGGGATTTTGTTCTTGAACCTCCAACCTTGCCTCATGGACTACCAATGCCTTTGATACTTGTTTTGCTTGAAGAGCCAATTGCCTTTTGGAAAGTGTCTTCTTTTGGGGTGTCTTGTTGCCTCCTTTAGTTCTTGCCATTCTCCTTTGCTTGATTACACCAATGAAAGATTGAAATCTTCAATTTTTAGTGATACCCAAATCGATTTAGGATGAAAATAATGTTGCTTTGTATCTTGAAAATCGACTCAAAGGTTTGAAGATTTTGGTGTTTGAATCACTTGTTGTTGCAAAAGGAGTGATTAATTTTTGTTGTGAGGAAGTTTGGATTTGATTTGGTTGAGTTTGGTTGAGGATTTTTGTTTTTGTTGATGGAGAAGATGAGGATTTTGGGGGTTTTGGGTTTTGGGTAGTGTTTGTATGTTGAAGAAATGAGAATGAATGGGAGAAGAGGGTTTTAAAAAAGACCCGTTACATTTGAAACTGCAGGGGAAGACGAGCGGATCAGGTGTCGGGACGCTCGGATTCTTCAAATTTTGGCTCAGGGAAAGACGCCTCAGGACGAGCGGATTCCTGGAAAGACGGGCGGATTCTTCGTGGTGAGACGAGCGTCTTTCTGGGTGGACGCTCGGATTCCTTTACAGTGAAAAATCCAAAACTTTTGCAGCAAAAAGACGAGCGTCTTTCTTAAAGGACGACCGTCCAGAATGAGACGAGCGGTTTCTCAGCTGAGACGCTCGGATTCACAGTCAGACCAGATTTTTGATTTCTGCAGCTCTACCAGACGAGCGTCTAGTAACTTGGACGCTCGGGTTTCTTCAGGACGAGCTGATTGTCCATTTGGCCGCTCGGATTCTTCCTTGACCACACGGATTCAGGTCCATCCGTGGGTACTTTGTAAGCCGTGTCATTTTCATTCTTCAATTCTCGTGCTCTTCGTTGTAGGGGCACTACAAAGGCATGAATAGCCTAGGCAATTGCTATTCCTACACTAAGGTAAAGCACTACACATCAATAAAATCATAAGCCCCTCCCTCACTTCTTTCAAAATGATGAATATCTTGATTAAGGCACAAAAATATAAATCCAAAAATGACAAAAATGCAATGTAATAATTGAAATTCAAGTTAGGGAGTTAGAATATTTACAGATGGTGGTTTAGGGAGGACTCCACCAAACTCTCATTCCAATGTGAGATGTCAAGGGGGCATGTTCAAGGTGTTGTTGATGTTACTCAACACCTTGAAGAACTAGTCGAAAGCTTGCTCATTATCATGATAAAGGTCCTCAATAGATCTTTGCACTTGTTGTTCTCCATGATGGTCTTGGGTCATAGCATTACCAATATAGGGATTGAATATCCCTTCAAACTCATCATCCCAAAGACCGCAAACTTCGTCTACTTGATCACTAAAAATGTCTTGAGTTGATAAAGACAAATCTCCTTCTTTCTTGTCTTGACCAATGGGGCCATCTTCTTCACTTGTCATGGGTGAGCTTTTAAAGCTCTCATTGTTGCAATTTCCTTGTTCTTTTGATGGAGCATCATTCACTTTCTTTTTCCATTGAAATTCCAACTTCTTCCTATCATCCTTCCGGCTATAGTGATCAACCATAAAACATGGCTCATGCAATCAGGGAGCTCTCATGATCTTGTCAAGATTAAAAGTGATGGTTTCGTCTCCCACTTCAAGGGTGAGATCTCCATGCTTCACATCGATCACCTCTCCCGCGGTGTACAAGAAAGGTCTTCCTAAGATAATAGGAATGTTGGAGTCTTCTTCCATGTCAACAATAACGAAATCCACCGGGATGAAGAATTTTCCAATTCTCACGGTAACATCTTCCCGTACCCCTAAAGGTGACTTTGTCGATCTATCCGCCATTTGAAGTGTGATGTTGGTACATTTGAGTTCTCCCATTCCTAGCCTCTTGCTAACCGAATATGGCATGACACTAACACTTGCCCCAAGGTCACATAAAGCTTTGTTGATTGTAGTGTCACCAATAGTGCATGGAATGAAGAAACTTCCCGGATCCTTGAGTTTTGGAGGTGAACTCCTTTGAAGGATAGCACTACTCACTTTAGTGAAGGCAATAGTCTCAAGCTTCCGGATTGATTTCTTCTTCGTAAGGATGTCCTTCATGTACTTGGCATAGGTCGGAACGTGATTGATCAATTCCGTGAAAGGAATCGAGACTTCTAAATTCTTCACAATCTCCATAAATTTTCCAAGTTGGTCATCAAACTTAGGCTTAGCTTGACGACTCGGGAATGGAAGTCTAATCACGATGGGCTCCTTCTCTTTGGCCTTTTCTTCACTTTTCTTTGAAACTTCTTGATTGGTGGGTTCTTCTTCCGTAGAGTTTTGCACAACTCTTTCTTTGTCACTAGCCTCTACAACTTTATCCTCAACTTGCTTCTTTGGCCCTTCATATCTTATACCACTCCTCAAGTGGATGGCACTAACCGTTTCATGTCTTGGGGGATTACTTTGAGGTGGTAATTGCCCCTTTTGTCTTTGAGAGCTTGAAGATGCTAGTTGGGTTATTTGGGTTTCGAACATTTTTGTGTGGGCTAGGATGTTGTTGATGGTGATGTCTTTTGCTTGGCTATCTTTTTGCATTTGAGTGAAAAATTCTTGTTGATTCTTTTGCATTTGGAGGACCGCTTTTTGAACATCAAAACCTTGGTCATTTTGTTGATTGTATGGAGTTTGATTTTGATAACCTTGGTTTTGGTTGTAAAAGGGTATTTGATTTTGGTTTCTCATGGGAGGTGGGGTGTATGTTGGTTGATGGTTTTGAACATTTTGGCTTTTGTATGAGAGATTTGGGTGGAATTTGGTGTTTTCATTGTAATAGTTGGAATAAGGGGTTCCACTTTTGTATGCTTGAAAAGCATTCACTTGCTCATTTGTTCCCCTACATTCAGTTTGGTCATATGTCCCAAAGTTCCACAATTCTCACATATTCCATTTGGGATTGATGAAGATGCCACCATGGCATTAACATGTTGCTTTGGGGATTTTGAGGCTTCTTCAAGCTTAGCCATAGCCTTTTCAAACTTCAAGTTGATGGTATCAATATGAGCACTAAGTTGAGCACCCAATTGAGTAATAGAGTCCACTTCATGCTTTCCTCCTCTAGTAGCCTTGCGAGGTCTACTATATTGTGAATTATGGACCGCCATTTCCTCAATCTTGTTCCAAGTTTGATTATCGTCAACTTCGGTGAACATACCATCTGATCCCATGTTGAGAATGTTTCTTGAGTCTTCATAAAGACCATTCCAAAATTGTTGTACCAAGAACCACTCGCTAAGTCCATGATGAGGACATGAGCGACAAGTTCCTTTGAATCGCTCCCAAGCTTCATACAAAGATTCTTCGTCCCTTTGCTTAAAACTCGTAATTTGAGCTCTTAGCATGTTAGTCTTTTCCGGAGGGTAGAACGTTTTGTAGAAAGCTAGAGCCAACTTCTTCCAAGAGTAGCCTTATCAAGGCTCTTTAACCATTGTTTCGCGGTACCAATTAGAGAAAAAGGAAATAAGACCCATCGAATTTGGTCTTGAGTCACTCCGGTTTGTGAAATTGCATCACAATAGTCACAAAAAGTCTCCATGTGAGAATGAGGGTTTTCACTAGGCATCCCCCCAAATTGGCTTTTTTCGACTAATTGGATAAATGCGGATTTTGCAATAAAATTTCCGGTTAAGTGTTGTGGTGTGGGAGTTCCATTGGGTAGGTTCTCCTCGGTTGGTACGGAATGTGATGAAAACTTAGGCATTGTGGGATGATTGCGTGGTTGATTTTGTGTTGGGTTCTCCTCACCTTCTCGTGCAAAAGGGTTGATGAACTCAATAGTATTTGGTTGAATATCTACAACCTCACCAATACTTCTCAAAGTGTTTCTAGCAAGTCTTTTATTGGTTGTCAAAGTCCTTTCGATTTCGTGATCAATAGGTAACAAGTTACCTTGTGATCTTCTAGACATGAAAAATATCAAACAACTCGAAAACAATTAGAACAAACCTTGAGGAGTTTTACTTCCCCAAGGCAAAGAAAGACACAACTAATAACAATCAAAAGAAAATCAAATCAAGTTAACACCGTCCCCGGCAACGGCGCCATTTTTGGTCGGTCCGCTTTGAGCTTAGATTTCGGTTACTTGTCGTTAGGAGCACCTAGACCAAAACAATATTTATAACTTCACAAACAACTCTACTATTAGTAAAGAGGCAAGTAAAGGTCGGATCCCAAGGGACGGGTATTGATGTAGGATTTTCGATTGCAAGTAGTGGTGTCTAGGGGTGTCACAATTTGGGTTGAGATAAGAAGATCACTAAACTAAATAACAATAAAAGTAAACAAGCAAGATGACTAAAATGAGATGTAAACAATTGATTAAAAGCACTAGGGTGTCATGAGTTCATAGGGGATTCTTGGGAATTGATCATACAAACATATTCTCAAATTATAAGCAAGCCATTATTGTTGTGATAGGATCGAGTTGGTTTATCTCTTACAATCCTAGGTAGGTTTGGGCCCCGGAGCCGAATCGATTAGATTGTACAACACCTACAAGTCGACTTAATCCTCCCTACTCAACTATATGCATGGTCTAATGAGACTCGAGTTGGTTTATGTCTTACAAGTCTCATTGAAAAGGTAAGTGATCGGTAAAAAATGCAAGGATTCATAGGCTCGCATTTCATCAAACATAACATGTGCATAAGTTGAGATCACAACAAGCAAGCAAATAAATTATGTGAACATATTAAATTAAGCATGAATCATCCCCCATGTTGGTTTCCCCTAATTTCCCATTAACCCTAGTTAAGGAAACTACTCACTCATTACCAAGTTTAACATGTTAACAAGGTTGTCAATCATATTAACAAAGCAAAACATGATGAATAAATGAAGATGATTAACAATAACTAAAAAGGGATTAAGAGAATTATACCTAATGATGATTCCAAAATAATAATGCAAAGAATAATAGAAGTACTTGATGATTGATGGAAGGTTGTCAATCTCCCAATAATAACCCAAATAATCTTCAATTACCCAAAATAAAAGATGAACAATAGAGAAATTAAGGAAATGAGATTTGTATTAAGACTTGATTAGAAGTTGATTACAAGATAAAAGAGAGATTAGAATAATATAAACTACACTAAATATTGATAAGAAGAACATGATAATCTAATTAGACTAACGGGGTATTTATAATGGAGATTAGGTGCACAAATTAGGGTTACTAAGGGATTAAATGACGATTAAGTCCTTGAGGAATCGCTCCTCTCAAGAAAAGATGCGGGTCTCCTTTTAGCTAGTGTTTCAAAAATATGCGCATCTCGAATGGAGAAAGAAGAGGACGTGTTGCACTGGAGGACAATCCGAGCATCCAAAAGGTCGGGACGAGCGGATTTTGTAGGCGGTGGACGAGCGGCCAGGCAACTTGGACGCTCGGATTGTGGAGCTTCTGGACGAGCGTCCCGATAGGTGAGACGCTCGGATCCTAGTCCAGCGTGCCATTTCTTCTTTTCTTCTTTTCTTCTTCCAACAATCCTCCTGGATTTTGTCGGAGATGCAAGGATCTTCTTCATCATTGCCCATCTACTACATTATGTACAAAGGCCTTCTAGTCTTGTCTTCTCTTTGATGCTTGGTCATTAGATTCAATCAATTTAGCTCTATTTTGCCATGAAAATGTAAGGTTTTCACTCCTCTCCTACCAAGGAAACAAAACCTCAAAGAATATGCAAAACAAAGGACTAAAGATAGTAAATGACCCAAATATGCACTAAAAAGCATAGGAACGAGGCTAATTCGGGGACTAAATATGCTCAAATATTGATCACATCATTTATAATGCTTGAAAACCTTGCGGACATACTATCCAAGGACTCATTAGGCTCCATAATGAATAGCTCATATTTTTGCATTAGCAAATCTATTCGGTGCTTCCTAACAATGGAAGTACCTTCATAAGCTAGTTGAAGCCCATCCCATATCTCCTTGGCCGTAGAGCACGAAGAAAACCGATCAAACTCTGTAGAAGTCATTCCGTTTTGCAGGAGACTTATTGCTTTGGAGTTCTTTTCGGCCTTCTTGTAGTCGGCCTCGACATAGTCCTCTTCTTTGTTTTCATAGCTACTGCCTTCTTCGGATGCTACAAGAATTTTTTGCGGTCCGTTTTGGATAATCCTCCAGCACTCCCAATCATGACCTTTCACATAGTGAGTCATCATATTTTTCCACAATCCATAATTCTTCCCATCAAAGACGGGACACTTGAGATATTTGGAATCCATTTATCACGTGATAGGCAGCAGAATATAAAACGATAAGATAAATAAAAACAAGATAGATCAGCCTCTTTGCGGTTAGGCAATCAAGAGCACGAGGCTCTGATACCAATTGAAGAGTCTATCGATCCAAAATACTCAAGAAGGGGGGGGTGAATTGAGGATTTAAAACTTTTGATAGCTTTTTTGATTATGTGTATATAATTGATTATTTAAAGTTTATTGATTCAACTTTAACTAATCAACTAACGAGCGATTAAAACAAAGTAAACGAAAGAATGAAAGAGAGGAGACACACGGTTTTTGAAGTGGTTCAGTTTCACAAATCGAAACCTACGTCCACTATTCTCGATTAATAAATTTAGTACCTTTCCACGGATTACAAATTTACTAACCCAACTCATACAACTAACTCTAGCTGTAACTCAATGAGTACCGTTAAATACTCGAGTGACTAACTTACACTAATAAGAAAGCACTAAAGATTCTTGCAAAGGTTCACGTTAATGAACAAGTAAGAAATCTATTGAGCACTATTATCTTATAACGATAACTGAACAAATGAATATACGAGTTTAAAACACACGACCTTTCAAAAATAACAAAACGGTTTTCTACTTGAAATACACGGTTTTTCTTTCGTAAAAATCAAATCAATTTTATGCTTAAGGTCTCTCTATTAAATGTTACAAAGAGCAAAGTATTTATAGGAAGGAAAGAGCAAGGCTCACTCGGTTTTTAGAAACCCTAATGGCCGAAAATAGGAGATATGTTAACAAATCATATCTTCTATTATTTCTTTCCTTAAAGCCTAAAAGCTAATAAAGAATATTCCAAAAGATAGAATATAATCTATTCAATTATTATCTTTACTATAAATTCTAAGATATGATAAGATTTTCTATAACAAGAATATATTTTATCATAAACAAATATATTAAGTAAGATATACAAGATATGTAAAGATATTCTTTATAGAATAAAATCTTCATAAGATATACCTTAAGTTACACGAGATGTCACGGATCATATGCCTCGTGACTCGTGCAAACCCTAGCTCAATATATGGGTTAGAATTTAGGTTTTAAGAGAGGCTTTGATGAAACCCTAATTAGTAGCATGGTCCAACTCATAAGTTGACCCAAAACGACTACTAGTCAACGTTCAACATAACACCGAACTCCGCACTAAACCGGGCTTTATTAAATAAATACTCTTATCAAAACATTTAAAATAAACTTTAAACAATTTTCAAAAACAATTTTGAAACAATATATGTCGTGTATAATAAACTCAGCATCTCAATGTTATAGTAGGAGAGCTATAACATTGAGCTCTTTTACTAGTAATGTTATAGTTGCAAAGCTATAACTTTACCAACTTAAGAGATTCATTCGTAGTTACCATTACGAGACAATCACCTATACTATTCTAATATTCATAGGAGATCTTCGAATATTGGCTACTTCATCATCCAAGCTTGATTAATCTTTAGACGGACTTCGTCTTCACATAATTCTTGAATGAATCTTCAGATTGTTTGATCTTCAACTGAAGCTTGACTATCATATACTTCCATCACAATTCTCTTTGTTGCTTGTAATGAATAAGTCTAATTTAAAAGATCTTAACAAACGATTACACGAAACGAGTATATATAATATTAAAACACCTTGACATCATCAAAACATAAACATATTCTATATGGTTCAACAGGAGTGATGATACTCCTTTTCTTTTCTACCGTTTCATGGATTTGTAGTGTATAGTATTTGTCTTTGTTGGTAGTACTTTATTAGACTTTGGTATGCATGTTGGCTATAAGGCCGTATTTTGAATACTCTTTAGACTGTTTATGCAGGGTTTTGGGTCGAGAGAGTGTTCCGACTCGTGTTTATATGATTGCTTGGTATTGACATGGCATTTTGGGGGAGTTTTGACCTGTGGCTACTCGATCGAGTGCCCCTCACTCGATCGAGTAACTGCAGGTGTGACACTTGAGGAGTGTTCTGATCTCAGTCTACTCGATCGAGTAGCTGATGAACTCGATCGAGTAAGGCCAGCTCAATCGAGTGCCTAACCAACTCGATCGAGTAGCACTGTTACAGCTACTTTTCGTTCTAAAACTTGGTTGAATCATCATATCTTTAAATGTTGTTATGTTTATTCTTGTTGGGGGTGTCTTATATCATTGTTTAGTGTCACCGGTGGTTATATTATTGCATGGGGTGGTGCGATCTATACAAGTTTAGATGTTATGTCTATAAATTAAAATGCTAAATCAAATTGTTTCAGGTAACGTAATATTTGGCGGTTGTAACTCTTGTTGCATTTTGGTATGGTAATATAAGGGAGCAATTCTTGCCATGTTTGATAGTCGGTGGGAAACGTTCAGTGGTGTTGTTCGAATTGATAATAGCGCATATATATAGCGCATATATATATATATATATATATATATATATCTGTGTGTGTGTGTGAGAGCCATGCTTACGTAATGTTCAGAAAGTGTCGTGGCCGTCATGAGTCGAATATGCATATTGGTTAATTTGTACAACTCTCGGTGGTCTTTATATAATTTTGTATTCTATATCAAGCTGCCTTAGATAAGTAGTGCACCATGATTATAATTTTACTACATAATTGGTATGATCGTATAACAAATAATTAGTGACATGACTGCTAGTTGGTAATAGTACAGCTTGTGGTGTGATGCACGCTTTCAGTGGTTTTACGCTTTTATGAATCAAAGTGAGTAATGTCAAAAAGTATGTTCTGTCATCATGAGTCAAGGTTGCTTTGCGATGCGTCAGTAATATCAATGTGGTACATTATGTGTCGGTTGTATGTCAGGAAAGTGTTTGATGGTGAACTTCGGGGACGAAGTTCCTTTTAAGAGGGGAAGAGTAATGTCGCCAAGGAAAAATGATGTAATTATAACAATTTTATAGTACTTTTGTGATATTTTAAAGTATGTGAATGATTGTTTGAATAGTTTTATAGTGGTTATTGTGTAATTGAGTAAGAGTTTATAATTGTTGAATAAAATAGCATCTCGTTATACTTTATTTTCAGTGATTATTTGTTATGTTGTCATGAGAATTGGATGTTATTAGCGGTAGTGGAGTTGCTATTAGTAGAATTGTGTTGTGTGGCTAAAATAATAGAGTGGAATGAACACTGTATTGTTGCGAATCTGTGGTAGGACCGTTGTTTTGTGTGTTTTGTAACTGGTAATCGTTGGCAAGTAATGGATGAAAGTGTAGTCAGATGATTGTGTTGGTGTACTTTTGAATAATATTGTGTAGTAAGTGCAAGTGATAGTCGAGTTAATCGTTCTTGTGGACACTATGTGCTCAGTGATTCAAAAAGGAAGTTGGTGATTAGCAGAGAGTCGTGTTGTGTATTGTGTGCTAAGGTGGATGATGATGTCTGATGAACATACATAGGGGGATGGTATTCTTAAACGGTAATGTTGACCTGTGTCGGGTGAGCGGTGGTGTAGACCTTGATTCCTTTGCCTTGTATCGCGGGGGAGGATGAGTCGAAATTCGGGGACGAAGTTCTTTTTAAGGGGGGAAGACTGTAATACCCGCCCTTTTAGGGACCCGTTGACCGACCTTAGACGCGTATCTTGACCTTCGGAAACCTTGCTAGTAATATCTTATGACGATGTGAGTTTTGGTTGAGTGTTACTCGATCTAGCTGAGGCTACTCAATCGAGTAGCTTGAGAGCTCGATCGAGTAGGGCTCACTCGATCGAGTAAGTTAGTTACTCGATCGAGTAACGGGTTTGCAGCGGGGAATTTTAAATCGTGTTTCGTGAAACCTCAAATCATTTCCGCTTCTCTTTCCTAAACCTAGATGCCATCTCTTCTTCTTCCATTCACCATAGTTCCTTCCTTTGAGGTCCTTGAGGATGCTTATGCCATGGGAATGGGTTGCTTGAGTCGGGTAGCGGTCTTGACGTCGGATTGCTATGCGTAGGTATGTCATCGTCATCATCATTGTCGTTGTGTTTTTAGTTAGGGTTGTAGTGATAGTGATAGATGGTTGTACTGTTTGTATAGGTGTTGCGTGGTTGATTGATATCATATGGTCGAACGTGGAATCGCTGCAGTTGGCTAAAGGTAGGTTCGCCTACTCAGTACTGTTGGTTGTCTAGTGTGTCTTTTGATGTGGTTTGATTGATGTAGCGTCAATATGATTGATTGATTGTGGTAATTGGTTGGTGTTGTGTTGTTTCGATTAACGTTGTTGTGGTGCAGCTGATTGTGATTGTTTGCCTATGGTTCTCGAGGTACGTCCTCGGCTGAGTGGAGTCACTTGCGGGAGTGGCTTCACGTCCGTAGTTCGCCCTCCGTGGAACCCGCCACGGGAGGGGATGTGCACAATAATGGACATGGATTTATCGCTCAGTTTGATGAGCGGGGCTTAGGTGGGAACGGCTGCGGTCCCCCACTGGCAGGGCTGGTCCAGTGGACAGTCGGTGACAGTGATTGATTGGAGATGTGGTGTGTGTATGTTTTATGTACTTGCGTTGTGTATGTGGTTGTTGGTGTATTTTCTCAGTTACTGACCTTGTGTGGTTTTGTCTTGTGTTTGTTTCTGTTGTGTCTGCCGTGATCCATTATGGTGAGCAGTCGGTTTTAGCAGGTTGTGATCTGGATGTTAGCTGGGTGCTTGGCGGAATGAGTCTTCCACAAGATACGACAGTAGTAGTTCACATAGCTAAATGTGGTGTTGTAGTTGTATCATTTATATGTCAGTACTTTTGTAATCACTTGTAATATAACTTAATTGTTCTTTTATCGACATTTGATTATTACTGTCCTCGGGCAACCGAGATGGTAACGCCCTTATATGCAAGGGAAGGTCTTGTTAAGGCTCCTTGGTATATGGGGGTGTTACAGAACGTACTCGGCCGAGTAAGCCCAACTCGACCGAGTACCAACATACTCGATCAAGTTCTGACGTTCCAGAACCCAACCTAAACACCCCCGACAACCAACTCGGCCGAGTAAGCCCTAGTCGACCGAGTTACCCATGATTAGAAAATTGTGGTATTACAGTCTTCCCTCCCTAAAAACGACCTTCGTCCCCGAAATTCACCCGATCTGACACAAAAGCAAAACCACAAAACCAGACAACTTAAAGAAAACGACCCACAACTAACTCGAAAACTTATAAACATGCCAAAACTGTCCCAAAACACATGCAGTTATCTCCTACCCCCTTAAAAGAAACCGATTACGATCCCGTAACCAACCATGCCTGATCGAAAAGATGAGGATAACGCTCTCTCATAGCTTCCTCCGCTTTCCATGTAGCCTCCGTGTAGCCTCTTCAACCTTATGATTAAACCACAACACCTTAAGTAACACAGTTTCCCCCTTCCTTGTCTTGCGCACTTTTATATCCAAGATCTCTTTCTCTGTTTTCGACATAAGTGCTTCATCCAACTCAATATGTTCAACCTCAAGTACATGAGATGGATCAGTCACATACTTCCGAAATTGTGACACATGAAAAACATTATGCACCTGATCAAGCGCCGGTGGCAAGGCCAATCGATAGGCCACCTCGCCTACACGATCTAAAATCTCATACGGTCCAATGTACTTCTGACTCAACTTTCCGTTCTTGCCGAATCGCATGACACCCTTCATAGGTAACACCTTTAAAAGGACCTTGTCATCCACCTGAAACTCCACCGCTCGTCGATGTAAATCTGCATAACTCTTCCGTCGATCCTGGGCCGCCTTCATCTTTTGCCGAATAAACTTCACTTGTTCAACCATCTCTTGTACCATTTCTGGTCCTAGAACCACGGCCTCCGCACTGTCATCCCAACAAATGGGACTCCTACACCTTCGTCCATATAAGGCCTCCAAAAGTGCCATTCCAATACTAGTATGATAACTTTTATTATATGAGAACTCGATCAAATCCAACCTATCTTCCCAGCTACCATCAAATTCCATCACACAAGCCCTCAACATGTCCTCCTAGGTCTTTATAGTTCGCTTGGTTTGTCCGTCCGTCGCAAGATGGGATAATGTACTCATCTTCAAAGTAGTACCCATTAACTCCTGGAATTCCTGCCAGAACTGTGATATGAACCTTGCATCCCTATCTGACACTATGTCCTTCGGCACCCCATGCAACCTTGCCACATGCTTTCGATAACCATTAGCCCGTTGCAGCTTGGTCCATGTATCTTTCATTGGAATGAAGTGAGATGACTTGGTCAGTCGATCCACAATCACCCAAATCATATTGTTGCCCTGCTAAGTCTTCGGTAGCCCTATAATGAAATCCATTGAAATGGATTCGCACTTCCACTCTGGTACCTCAAGTAACTGAACCTTACCTTGCGATCTTCGTTGTTCACCCTTGATCCTCTGATAAGTCAAACATCTAGCTACAAACTCCGCGATATCTTTCTTCATCCCGGGCCACCAAAAGGTCTTTTTAAAGCCTTTGTACAGTTTGTCAACACCCGGATGCACTGAGTAAGGAGTGCAATGAGCCTCAGTCATGATTGCCTTTCTCATCTCCGCATCCTCAGAAAGGCACCATCTACCATCATACTGAACACTCTCATCCTCGTGAAGTGAGAATCTTTACATATTGTTGTTACCTATCCTTGCTCTCCATTCTTGAATTTTAGGATCAAGCAATTGTGTCTGCCTCAAGTTATCATAAAACGCTGGTTCCACTATCAAATCCCCAATGGTGTCCCTTTTGTGAATCATATGTATACCCATCTTAGTCACTTCATCTTTCAGATGCATTAGTGACAAAGCATTGCGTAAGGAATGCACATTCTTACTGCTCAACGCGTCACCTACAACATTAGCCTTTCCCTTATGGTAGATTATCTCCATATCATAGTCCCCTATCAGCTTCATCCATCTCCTCTATCGCATATTCAACTCCTTTTGAGTGAAAATGCATTTCAAACTCTTGTGATCTAATAACACCTTAAAAGTTGCCTCGTAGAGGTAGTGTCTCCAAATCTTTAGAGCAAACACAACGGCTCCCAATTCCATGTCATGAGTAGGGTAGTTCTCTTCATAAGTTTTCAGTTGCCTCGACACATAAGCGATGACCTTCCCATGTTGCATTAAAGCACAACTCAGACAATTCTTCGAAGTGTCAATATAGACCTCAAAGTTTTCACTTCCCTCAGGTAGTGCTAAGATAGGAGCTGTAGTCAAACGCTCATTTAAAGTTTGGAAAGCTTTTTCACAACTCTCATCCCAAGAAAACGATTCTCTTTCCTCATCAAAGCATTGTCATCGGCCTATCAATGGTAGAAAAATCTTTCACGAACCTTCTGTAGTAACCACCAAGCCTAAGAAACTGCGAATTTCGCTACATTTTCGGTGCTTCCCAGTTTGACACTCTGCAATCTTGCTAGGATTCACAGACACCCCATCTTTCGAAATCACATGACCCAGAAAAGCTACCTTCTCTAGCCAAAACTCGCACTTGGACAACTTAGCATACAACTGGTTATCGCGTAGTTTCTACAATACCAATCATAGATGCTTCGCAGGCTCCTCTTTAGTCTTCGAATATACTAGGATATCGTCAATGAAGACCACCACAAACTGGTCCACGAAAGGACTGAAGATCCTATTCATCAAATCCATGAATGCAGCTGGTGCATTAGTCAACCCAAAAGGCATCACAACATACTCATACTGAGCATACCGCGATCTGAAAGCTGTCTTAGGAACATCCTCGTGAAGCGAGAATCTTTACATATTGTTGTTACCTATCCTTGCTCTCCATTCTTGAATTTTAGGATCTAGCAATTGTGTCTGCCTCAAGTTATCATAAAACTCTGGTTCCACTATCAAATCCCCAATGGTGTCCGCTTTGTGAATCATATGTATACCCATCTTAGTCACTTCATCTTTCAGCTGCATTAGTGACAAAGCATTGTGTAAGGAATGCACATTCTTACTGCTCAACGCGTCACCTACAACATTAGCCTTTCCCTTATGGTAGATTATCTCCATATCATAGTCCCCTATCAGCTTCATCCATCTCCTCTATCGCATATTCAACTCCTTTTGAGTGAAAATGCATTTCAAACTCTTGTGATCTAATAACACCTTAAAAGTTGCCTCGTAGAGGTAGTGTCTCCAAATCTTTAGAGCAAACACAACGGCTCCCAATTCCATGTCATGAGTAGGGTAGTTCTCTTCATAAGTTTTCAGTTGCCTCGACACATAAGCGATGACCTTCCCATGTTGCATTAAAGCACAACTCAGACAATTCTTCGAAGTGTCAATATAGACCTCAAAGTTTTCACTTCCCTCAGGTAGTGCTAAGATAGGAGCTGTAGTCAAACGCTCATTTAAAGTTTGGAAAGCTTTTTCACAACTCTCATCCCAGCGAAAACGATTCTCTTTCCTCATCAAAGCTGTCATCGGCCTATCAATGGTAGAAAAATCTTTCACGAACCTTCTGTAGTAACCAGCCAAGCCTAAGAAACTGCGAATTTCTGCTACATTTTTCGGTGCTTCCCAGTTTGACACTGCTGCAATCTTGCTAGGATTCACAGACACCCCATCTTTCGAAATCACATGACCCAGAAAAGCTACCTTCTCTAGCCAAAACTCGCACTTGGACAACTTAGCATACAACTGGTTATCGCGTAGTTTCTACAATACCAATCATAGATGCTTCGCAGGCTCCTCTTTAGTCTTCGAATATACTAGGATATCGTCAATGAAGACCACCACAAACTGGTCCACGAAAGGACTGAAGATCCTATTCATCAAATCCATGAATGCAGCTGGTGCATTAGTCAACCCAAAAGGCATCACAACATACTCATACTGAGCATACCGCGATCTGAAAGCTGTCTTAGGAACATCCTCGTGAAGCGAGAATCTTTACATATTGTTGTTACCTATCCTTGCTCTCCATTCTTGAATTTTAGGATCTAGCAATTGTGTCTGCCTCAAGTTATCATAAAACTCTGGTTCCACTATCAAATCCCCAATGGTGTCCGCTTTGTGAATCATATGTATACCCATCTTAGTCACTTCATCTTTCAGCTGCATTAGTGACAAAGCATTGTGTAAGGAATGCACATTCTTACTGCTCAACGCGTCAGCTACAACATTAGCCTTTCCCTTATGGTAGATTATCTCCATATCATAGTCCCCTATCAGCTTCATCCATCTCCTCTATCGCATATTCAACTCCATTTGAGTGAAAATGCATTTCAAACTCTTGTGATCTAATAACACCTTAAAAGTTGCCCCGTAGAGGTAGTGTCTCCAAATCTTTAGAGCAAACACAACGGCTCCCAATTCCATGTCATGAGTAGGGTAGTTCTCTTCATAAGTTTTCAGTTGCCTCGACGCATAAGCGATGACCTTCCCATGTTGCATTAAAGCACAACTCAGACAATTCTTCGAAGCGTCAGTATAGACCTCAAAGTTTTCACTTCCCTCAGGTAGTGCTAAGACAGGAGCTGTAGTCAAACGCTCTTTTAAAGTTTGGAATGCTTTTTCACAACTCTCATCCCAGCGAAAACGATTCTCTTTCCTCATCAAAGCTGTCATCGGCCTATCAATGGTAGAAAAATCTTTCACGAACCTTCTGTAGTAACCAGCCAAGCCTAAGAAACTGCGAATTTCTGCTACATTTTTCGGTGCTTCCCAGTTTGACACTGCTGCAATCTTGCTAGGATCCACAGACACCCCATCTTTCGAAATCACATGACCCAGAAAAGCTACCTTCTCCAGCCAAAACTCGCACTTGGACAACTTAGCATACAACTGGTTATCGCGTAGTTTCTACAATACCAATCATAGATGCTTCGCAGGCTCCTCTTTAGTCTTCGAATATACTAGGATATCGGCAATGAAGACCACCACAAACTGGTCCACGAAAGGACTGAAGATCCTATTCATCAAATCCATGAATGCAGCTGGTGCATTAGTCAACCCAAAAGGCATCACAACGTACTCATACTGAGCATACCGCGATCTGAAAGCTGTCTAAGGAACATCCTTGGCTCGGATTCTCAAGTGATGGTACTGAGTATAGAACGTACTCGGCCGAGTAAGCCCAACTCGACCGAGTACTAACATACTCGATCTGTTGGAAAATCAGATCTATATACTTAACATATTCATATATGTTTTATTTTAATTTGTCATAAAATTAATAAATGATTTTATGCATGCAAACAATATAAAATGTAGAGAAGAAATCTTTATCTCACCATATGATTTTCGGATATATGGGCACAAGTGAGTTCTCCTACTCACTTGTTCTTGAGCTCTCCAAATGGAAGAACAAGGATTCAAATATAGAATCCCTCCCAAAAGCATATACCCAAGGAAACTCATAATAACCAATATTATTTAGATCTAGTAATAATATTAGTTTTACTATAAAATTGACACAAAATAAATTGTATTTTTCTCTTGAAAATTTCGGTCAAGAGGGAGTATTTTGTGTGGTTTATTTCTCTAGAAATCTCATAAGATGTAGAGAGCATATTAATTTTCTTACTCTAGAAAATTATTGTCTTGAATGAATGAATGAATAATAAGAAAAAGAACCTCTCCTTTTCTTTTCTTTTTTGGCCGAAAAAAATGGCTTGGGTATGTTGCCCAATATTTTTCATTTTTGCTCTTCACAAGAGACTAGCCATGCAAGCCTACAACCTAGGGTTATGATTGTGTCTCCATTTAAAAATAAACAACACAATATAAACAATACACTCCCACCCTTATTTTCGGTTTTAAGCATAAAATGGAGAATCCATTTTATTTTGTCATTCGTCAAATTTGTCACATGTAACATGTTACATGACATGTCACAATGTAATGTGTTTTTATCATATTAAAAATTAACATACTCATAAAATATGTCATTTACAAAATCGACTAGTAATTCGTAATTACTCGTACCAAAAATGTTTCCAAATTATAAACTACAACATTCTGTATTTATAATAATTTATTCATTCCGTTTCAATTGTTTCTGTAAACAATAATTTCATCTAAGTAATAAAACAATTCGATTACTTAGACCGTGTCTCATTTAATCATATTTACAATAAGATACGTAAATTATACTCACAAAATCATTCGTCAATTTTAAGCAATTTAATTAACTCGTATCGGTATACGATTAATTAAATAATCAATTAAGAGTATTTCCCTATAGGTATGACCTAAGGAGATCAACTGATCACCACCGTCGCACGACAGTAATGTCAAACTCTAGTCAGCCAATCATTACCGATATGTGTGGACCAAGGTTGGTATCAAAATATTACATCCCACATGTATTCTTAAAATGAGATTTAATAATGATATTTAAATCATGTGATCGCACTATTGTTGAGGACACATTTCCCAACACGATCAAGTTCTGACATTACAGAACCCAACCTTAACACCCCCGACAACCAACTCGGCCGAGTAAGCCCTAGTCGACCGAGTTACCCATGATCAGAAAACTGTGGTATTACAGTCTTCCCTCCCTAAAACAAACTTCGTCCCCGAAATTCACCCGATCCGACACAAAAGCAAAACCACAAAACCAAACAACTTAAAGAAAACGACCCACAACTAACTCGAAAACTTATAAACATGCCAAAACTATCCCAAAACACATGCAGTTATCTCCTACCCCCCCCCCCCCCCCCCCCTTCTTAAAAGAAACCAGTCACGATCCCATAACCAACCATACCTGATCGAAAAGATGAAGGTAACGCTCTCTCATAGTTTCCTCCGCTTCCCATGTAGCCTCTTCAAACTTATGATTAAACCACAACACCTTAAGTAACACAGTTTCACCCTTCCTTGTCTTGCGCACTTTTCTATCAAAGATCTCTTTCTCTGTTTCGACATAAGTGCTTCATCCAATTCAATATGTTCCACCTCAAGTACATGAGATGGATCAGTCACATACTTCTAAAGTTGAGACACATGAAAAACATTATGCACCTGATCAAGCGCCGGTGGCAAGGCCAATCGATAGGCCACCTCGCCTACACGATCTAAAATCTCATACGTTCCAATGTACTTCTGACTCAACTTTCCTTTCATGCTGAATCGCATGACACCCTTCATAGGTGACACCTTTAAAAGGACCTTGTCATCCACTTGAAACTCCACCGCTCGTCGATGTAAATCTGCATAACTCTTTCGTCGATCCTGGGCCACCTTCATCTTTTGCCGAATCAACTTCACTTGTTCAACCATCTCCTGTACCATTTCTGGTCCTAGCACCACGGCCTCCGCACTGTCATCCCAACAATCACAGCAACAAAATCAGAAAGGCTCTTCTACGAACTCGTCACCTATACATACATCATATAATCAAAATCTATCCTAAACCCCCAATAAATCTGATTAACTAGGATTTAACAACAACAACAATATGACCATAAGACAAAAGTACGATGCTTACCGATGAATTGACGCAAAAGAAAGATGTAAAACTCCCTTAAATCCGACTTTAGGAATGATTAGAATGATTAGAGGAGTTCTACGTAGTTTGGGTTTTAAAAGAAAGATTAAGAAATGATTAAGAACTAATGAGGCGTCTTTATATACTTCTCCAATCATTATAATCAAAACCGCGGATAAAACCGCGTCAGACATGCAACTCGACTGAGTACAGAACGTACTCGACCGAGTAAGCCCAACTCGACCGAGTACCAACATACTCGATCAAGTTCTGGCGTTCCAGAACCCAACCTAAACACCCCCGACAACCAACTCGGTCGAGTAAGCCCTACTCAACCGAGTTACCCATGATCAGAAACCTGTGGTATTTAAACGAAAGTTAATAATTACTGGGGGCTGCTTGGTTTGGGGTCTCTAGAAAAAGGAAATAAATGAAAATGTTTCATTGCTTTTGGTCGTGTTTGTTTAGTGTATTTTTACTTGCCCTTACTCCACTTTTACGAATAGGATTACCCATTATCCCTCTAAAATGATTCCCATAGCCCCCAAGGACATCAATTTTCATTCCCTTACTAACAACAAGCAACGCCACAACTATCATTTTCACCCACCGCAGACAACCACCTCAGATGATGTCGGAACCACCATAGTTGCCGCATCGGCGGCCACACACACTCCATCGCTGGCGACCTCCTTCACTTGCCAGTCATTACCACCATCTAACACCCCCTACTTAACTAACAATCTCCGATTCCAAACTACCACCATCACCGCCGAAACCTTCTCTCCCATTCCTATAAACACCAAATCTTAGGGTGGTTCAGAATAGGTCGTGGTTCACGAGTGTAGATATGTTGTTTATGTTTGGATTAATGGTTGTGAGACGAGCTTAGGGTGGTGCGCGAAGAGGTTTGATGATGAGGTGGGACGCCGGCGGCGCCGATCTGGCAGATAGTAGGTTGTGTTGTTGGTGGTAGATGTCAGTGGAGAATGGGGTAGAGTGGCGGACATTGGTTAATCTCATTTCTTTACCTTGATTCCCTTTGTTAATTATATTCCATTTTCCTTGTGTGTCCCAATCAGTATACACAAAAGACCAAACTTCACATTTTTATCCATATGAGACACTCATACATAGAATTATACGAGTTTCTTATACTACCAACTTCTTCGGTCCCGGTCTTTTGCTTATTTATATATATGATCTTGATTGTCTCGATCATTTAATTAATATTCTATTATGATAATGTTTATAATGGATAATTTTTTGATTAACTTACACTATAGTCTACCTATCATCTAATAACGTAGTTACAGATGATCGATCATCTTCTTTTTAGTTTTTACGCTAAAAACAAACGTACAAAAATGCATTAATAAAAAAATTATTAAGAGTGTATTATCAAGTAACTATTAAGATGGTTCAGTACAACATTATTCTAATTCTAATTCTAATTCTATAAAAGGGCATGGTGGCTTCACAATATCTCATCCATCAAATTCATTAGCTTTTAAATTGCATAAATAAAAAAATTAGATTTCTTATTTACAATTCTTAAGAGCGTATTATCAAGTAACTATTAAGATGGTGTGTCAGGAAAGTTTGAAGTAGAAGTAGACATTAAGTCATTGTTTTGGTAAAAATTAACCGATTAGTTGTTTAGATTAGTGAGTCAAAGTGACCGTCTATAACTACGAGCGAATCAAGGACTCATGATGCAAACTAAAGTAAAAGACAACGAAAGAAAGATCAACGCAAGGAGTTTTTGGTGACGCGGAAAACCCGGTGTGGGAACAACCGCGGCGGGAGTCGGAATCCCACCAATATTAGCACTATAATCGGAATATTTTAGCAAGCAAGGAAATAACAATGGTGTTTTCTCTAGTAATTGACGGAAATAATTCTTAGGATGAAGATGATGCTTGTTGTTGTGTGTTGCCTTGGAATGAGATGTCTCTTGACTGAATTTGCTCTTTCTTTTATAGTTGTTCTTCTTAGGGTTTAATTCCTCCAGGCTCCTCCGGGTCAGCCTCCTACTTTTCAGGAGCCGTTACCCCATTTTTTAGGGGTCAGTTACCTGATTTTTAGGAATTAAATGTGCTGACCTTTTCTTCTTTGACTGTTTCCTCTTAAATCCCCCACTAAATGCTCAACTAATGCCACATTAAATGCTAGTCTTTATTTTTCCAAATCCTCAATTAAGTCCTCCATTTATTGATAATCTTTATTCATCTAATATTGCTGCTTCCTCTAGAGTGTCGTTTCCTCAGGCTCCTCCATAGTCAGGCTCCTCCGGAGTCAGGCTCCTCCGGAATCAGGCTCCTCTAGAGTCGAGTCACTCTAGAATCAGGCTCCTCTAGAGTCAGGCTCCTCTAGAGTCGAGTCACTCTAGAATCAGGCTCCTCTAGAGCCAGGCTCCTCCGGAGTCAGGCTCCTCTAGAGTCGAGTCACTCTAGAATCAGGCTCCTCTAGAGTCAGGCTCCTCCGGAGTCAGGCTCCTCCGGAGTCAGGCTCCTCCGGAATCAGGCTCCTCTAGAATTTGTTTCCCGACTTCTAGGTCCAGTCGCCCAAAAATAGGAAGTAGGTGAGTTGACCCTTAACCTCTTTGACTGCGCTTGTTTTAATATCCCATGTGTGCTTTTCTCATCCCACGGCCCAGATTCATCCACGACATTGACCCTCTCAAGCCTTGATTGTCCACTCGTTGCTTGCCACGTGTAACAATATGAAAATGTGAATTTTGCCCATAACAATTGCCCCCAATTTTCCTCCCCAGCCTCAAGATGAGGAGGGAAATTAGTCTTTCAGGTTCTGGATGTGGTCGTCATTTTCTTAGAACAAATAGCTGCCTGATGGATACACCGGGCTTAGTTCTGAACCCCCTCTCTGTACCCTGACTTGTTCTCGAGATTTTTACTCTGGCAGACTGATTTCTGGGTCTTTTTTTTTGTGCTGGTTTGGAAGTAAGGCTATGTAGGTACCCTGGCAGAGCGCTGCTGGTAGATTCTAATTGGAGTGAGGTTGACGGATAGGCAAAGGTGCCTCCTCTAGGATATTTTTCCAGGCTCTCTATGGTTCTCCTACTCTGGAAGTAGCAGCAAGTAGATGCCGAAGGATGCTGATGGAAGCTGATGGACGCTGGGTCCTGATAGAGATTGCTGGGTCCAGCGGTTGGAACCGGTGGATGCAGGGTCCAGCTGGGACCAGCCTCCTCCTGACTTTATCGTTCTGCCTCTGAGTGTCAGGGGTAATTCTGGTGGCGAGAACCTCGAGCAGAACTTGCTCCTTGAATTAGTATGCAGCTGGTACCTGAAAAATGTCAGTGATGCAACATAGGTGTATGCGACGATATACTAACGCATGATCCACTCTGTATGGTGGCTAGACACGTTGTGACCTTTATATGCTGTGAATGCATTGTCTATCAATGTGTCGTGAGAATGATCACGTTTGAGCGTGTGTTATAATGTCGTGAGTGTTCTATCATTTGTTTTGTATTCTGCCGTTTTCTGGCGTACTTTTGTTTTGTATTCTGCCGTTTTCTGGCGTACTTTTGTTTTATCGTGCGTGCACCTTTTTTCGTTGTTTTATTGCCGGCCTTCGTTGATTGGAGGCTCTAGGATTCAATTGCCTACTCTGTTCAGAGGGGCCCCGCTTGCGTGGGTGCTGAGTACTACAGGAGCCTCGTTCGTCCGATCTATGGGTACTCAGCCATAGGCCCACGCTTCACTGGTAGAGTTGTATCTGGTAGACTGTGTACCAACATATATCGTCTTAAAAATTGAGGGTGCTGGCTATAAAGCCTGAAACCTCAGTCTGGCGGAGTTGCATCTGGTAGACTATGTACCAAAATATGCGATATCTTTGGCGAATTGTTGGGAGGCTCTTCCCCCGCATGTCTTGCACTGATTTATTTGTGGAGGGCATGCAAAACACGACACCGATCACCTTTCTTTCTTTGAGCAATAGGTGGTTATATTCGGCGGGTTGTAGAATGCCCCGGTTCCTGCATGACTCTTTTGTTTGCAAGTTTTTTCTTCCATTATTTCATTTTATCCGTGAGAATTTGGTGTTTCAAAGATTCTCAGTTCTGCATATCTCCGGATCCTCGGTCGTTCGGACTCATTGATGGTTTGACGACATGCACGCCCCCGGACCATGGATCTCTACCGCCAAGGATCACAATGTAAGATAACGAACAACCAACCACTGAATACCTCACCTCCTTGTTGATCCTCCAGAAATTGTTCTCTCTGAGTGTTATTCTGGAAGCAGAGTCATCTGATGGATCTTCCAGCTAGCATGATTATCTATTGGATCTGTAGAAATACTGGTCCTGGCTTGGATGTTGCCCCCAGAGTAATGAGAGCGTACGCCCCGATTCGGTCCGCAAGGGGGATCTGTCTGGTTTTGGATGGTTTGGTGCTTGACTTTCGGGGACTATTCAAGCTTGGACGATCGGGTCCCCTCCCGGTACCCTGGTCTATGCAGGTAGCGAGAGACTTAACGACATAGTATAATGTATCGAGCTTCTTCCTGTGTCGTACCACCACCGCACCGACTTCCACCTCGATTCTTGGTAGATATTGGAACAGTGGTTCTCCGAAACTGGGTTTGCCACAAGAGCCTCTCTAGATGTATGGTCAGCACCATAGGTAGCCCTCCTGGGCCCTGAGTCTTCCTCCAGCCGCATAACAGCGATTGCCTTTGTTTGTACTTCCTCGAAGATAGTGCATGGGTACTTGGTTAGGTCCTTGTATAAATCTGAATCCTGGTGGAGTCCTTGGCGGAAGGCTTCGATAGCTATGGCTAGACCTGGCAAATTGGGTTAACGGGTCGGGTTCGGGTCAGGCCATTTCGGGTCGGGCCATATCAGGTTTCTCAAATTTTCGGGTTAGCTCGGGTCGGGCCGGGTCATTTCGGATTCCGGGTCTGTTTCGGGTTTGTTTGTCGGGTCTAATTCGGGTCAAGCGGGTCGGGTTATTTTGGGTCAGGTCATTTTCGGGTCAATAATTAAGAGAGAAAAAGGCATTTCAAGTCTTTTGGGGTCAATTAGAGTTATATTTTGGCGGGTCATTTTCGGGTTGAGTGGTTTCGGGTCGGGCATTTCTGGTCGGGTCTGTTACAGGTTCATGAAAACTCGGGTCATTTTCGGGTCGGGTCGGGTCAATTCGGACTTCGGGTGTCATTCGGGTGCGGCAGTTCGGGTCGATTTCGGGTCTCGGGTCAACCTTTTCGGGTCGGGTCAATCGGGCCGGGTTGATTTTGCCAGGTCTAGCTATGGCTATGTCACACCGGGGAATTGCTACCTTCTCCCTGTTGAACCTGTTCAGGAAATCTCAGGTAGTCTCCTCTGGTCCTTGAACTATTCGATACAGTGTTGGTTTGCTTTTTCGGTTTTTGCGGTGCCGCCGCAACCGCCGGTAGAAGGCGTTAACTAGGTCGGAGAAGTAGGCTATGCTCTTGTTGGGCAGGCTGACGAACCATTGCAAGGCTGCTCCGGACAACGTGGACCCGAACCCCTTGCACATACAAGCTTCCTTTAGGGACCCTGTTGCGGTTATCACCATTATTTTCTGCTTGTAATGGTTGATGTGATCGAGAGGATCCGTGGTCCCGTCGTAGAGTGTCATGGTTGGTGGTTCACATCCTTTGGGGACACCAACGAGGGCTATGTCATCCACAAAAGGTGAGTCTGCGTAGCTATTGCGTCTTTGCCTTCTCCGGGGGTCGTGCTACGCCCGGAATCTTGTACATCAGTCCCTTAACTCCGGTGCCGCCGCTCCCAGGTAAGCTACCCGTTCGCAAGAGGGTTAGAGGGAGGTGGAAAAGAGCAACATTTGTACCTCCGAACCAGGTTCCTCCGGGAACCGATTGCCCGGTTGATTCGCCAAAGGTGTGGTGTAAATAATGGTTCCTGGTTGGCATTCGGGTGCTCACGAGAGGAGGTTCCTCCAAGCCGGTTCCTCAGAGAAATGACGACTTGGCCGGATTCATCACGTTAGTGCTGGATCCTGGATTCCATCCTGTTGCTGATGGACGGGTGTTCCTGCAAGAGATTGCAAGTTAGTCCCTGGCAAGCAATTATACAAATTACTACCTGGAGTCTGCTGCAGACTTGGTGGTCGATCAAAAGACAGGAACCCTAATCCGCTGGGCTCGATGGCTCCTCTGGGTGGTACTCCTTCGAGATCCAATCTGGTGACCAGTTCTGACGGAATCTGCCGGAACAATCCTCCACTGGTGGCTGAAACGGGGGCCTCAGAAGGTGGAGGTAGTGGAGCAGATGCTGGCCTAGCCTGTGCCACCATTGCGATCTGGTTCCTGAGATCCTGATTGTCCTTCCTCAAGCTTTCAATGGCCCGGTGCATGGTATCAATTCCTTCTAGCACCACTCGTATTGGATCTGGTGGCGAGGCTCCTGATTTCTTGGGAATTCCTCCTGATGCTGCCTCCTGGATATGGGTCCTAGTAAGGACTTCACACCTGTTGGGGCCGCTCTCCCTGCTAGATTCCGTCACACTGGGTGCTGCTGATGCTTTAGGTACCTGCGGTGGCTTGAAAGGTGGTGGCATGGCTTTGGGAGACACGCTGACGGGGACCATCTCCGGGCCGCATTGCCGTGACGCATGGATCGGTCCCGTGGATTTGGAAGAGGCCTTCCACCAGAAGATTGAGGGGGTGCTCCCTGGGTGCTGGACGGATTCGAACTGGCTCCAGACATGGCAATGAATAAAATTGCGCTTGCGAAATTAGGTTATAGAGAATGATCACTATGCCCCACGGTGGGCGCCAAATTGTTTTGGTAAAAATTAACCGATTAGTTGTTTAGATTAGTGAGTCAAAGTGACCGTCTATAACTACGAGCGAATCAAGGACTCACGATGCAAACTAAAGTAAAAGACAACGAAAGAAAGATCAACGCAAGGAGTTTTTGGTGACGCGGAAAACCCGGTGTGGGAACAACCGCGGGGGGAGTCGGAATCCCACCAATATTAGCACTATAATCGGAATATTTTAGCAAGCAAGGAAATAACAATGGTGTTTTCTCTAGTAATTGACGGAAATAATTCTTAGGATGAAGATGATGCTTGTTGTTGTGTGTTGCCTTGGAATGAGATGTCTCTTGACTGAATTTGCTCTTTCTTTTATTTTTATTTTTTTGATGACGAGGGGTTGAATCCCCCCGGGTCCATGCATTCCCGCACCACCACATGGATCATGTAAGCCACCCCTTTGGGGGTTGCAGTGGCCAAGTGATCATCGCCCCAGCTGGTAGTCGAACCCGGGACCTCTCAACTCCTGCACTTCTGCAAGCTTCAAGGTTTAACCCGGCTACCACTGGACTAACACCACTTGGTTTGCTCTTTCTTTTATAGTTGTTCTTCTTAGGGTTTAATTCCTCCAGGCTCCTCCGGGTCAGCCTCCTACTTTTCAGGAGCCGTTACCCCATTTTTTAGGGGTCAGTTACCTGATTTTTAGGAATTAAATGTGCTGACCTTTTCTTCTTTGACTGTTTCCTCTTTCCTCTTAAATCCCCCACTAAATGCTCAACTAATGCCACATTAAATGCTAGTCTTTATTTTTCCAAATCCTCAATTAATTCCTCCATTTATTGATAATCTTTATTCATCTAATATTGCTGCTTCCTCTAGAGTGTCGTTTCCTCAGGTTCCTCCATAGTCAGGCTCCTCCGGAGTCAGGCTCCTCCGGAATCAGGCTCCTCTAGAGTCGAGTCACTCTAGAATCAGGCTCCTCTAGGGCCAGGCTCCTCTAGAGTCGAGTCACTCTAGAATCAGGCTCCTCTAGAGCCAGGCTCCTCCGGAGTCAGGCTCCTCTAGAGTCGAGTCACTCTAGAATCAGGCTCCTCTAGAGTCAGGCTCCTCCGGAGTCAGGCTCCTCCGGAATCAGGCTCCTCTAGAATTTGTTTCCCGACTTCTAGGTCCAGTCGCCCAAAAATAGGAAGTAGGTGAGTTGACCCTTAACCTCTTTGACTGCGCTTGTTTTAATATCCCATGTGTGCTTTTCTCATCCCACGGCCCAGATTCATCCACGACATTGACCCTCTCAAGCCTTGATTGTCCACTCGTTGCTTGCCACGTGTAACAATATGAAAATGTGAATTTTGCCCATAACAGTCATCAGGAGATGTGTTCCACGAGTTGTTCGTAACTAAACCTCACCATGTTTCCAACATTGTTCCTGATCAAGTTCATGCTTGTGATGTGCATGAGGGTGAATTTGGCAAACCCGGTTCAATTATTCAATGGGAATACACTCTTGGTAAGTACTCCCTCCGCCAAGTTAATAATTTTCTATTATTTTTGGTACAAATAAAGAAAGAAAAATGAGTGATTTTAGACCGTACAAAATATATAACCTTTGTACGTGGAAGATGTCCCACATACAAGAATTTACGTGGAAATAAATAACGGATTTTTCTATATGATATTCCTCTATTTTCTCGAATTTTACATGGTATTCCTCGTTTTTGAAAAATATCTATGGTAGCCTTAAACTTAGTAAATAGTAATGTTAATAGCCCAAACTACTAGAGTTTTCAAATAGTTAAATTTTGTAAAGAAAATATGTTTTCGATTGAGTGAACGATATTTAGGTTAACAAATTATTGTCAAAAGATCAACAAAAAGTGCATAAAATGAGGGGTACTCACATATTATCTTTGACAAAAAAAAAAAAGTAATATACAATCGATTTTAAACAAATATTTATTGGTTTGCAGATGGGAAGAAGAGCATCATAAAGGAGGTAATTGAAGCCATAGATGAAGAGAAGAAGATGGTAAAATTCCGATTTCTCGAAGGAGACATACTCAAAGATTACAAGAGTATGTCATTGGCTCTTCATGTGATACCAAAGGGTGACATTGATGCAATCTTGTGGGAACTTGAGTTTGAGAGGCTTGACGATTTTGGTCCTTATCCAACTAATGCCATGGACTTCTTAATCAAAATGACTAGAGATCTTGAAGCCCATCATCTTAATGCATGATTGATTCGTTATTGGTTATTTGGTGTCGTGTCGTGTTGTGTTGTGTTATGTTGTATGTGCAACGAGTGAATAAATGTATGTTTGATTTGGTTTAATTAAGAAGACGATTCATAACATACAGTCCTATATTTACCTGGTATAGGGTATTGTAAGAATGCTATTGTTAAGCCGTTAGACAATTTACATATGTATTTAATTAAATCGTCGCTTGTCAAATGCCTTTTGTAAATATATCGTTCATATGCTCGTGTAGAAATGTGCGATGTCTTGATGATCAACCTCCCCGCGAGCACATCAGACATAAGTTTATTTTATATGTTTGATTCTTTCTTTCTTTTTTTTTTTTTGCTGAAAACACCGTAAGGTGTTACTATAGCATAGATAAATCAAAGAGTACAGCGTTCTGAGCACTTGTCGGTAAAGAGTCCGACCATTCTACGCGACCAGTAATTCTAGGTACGATATGAGCTAAACAATGCGCTACACAGTTATTGACTCGACTAGTGTAAGACCATAAAACCGACTCAAAATCATTACAAAGACTTAAAATATCCTCAACAACTTGTGAAAAAACACTTCTTCCGCTCCGCTTTTCCTTAAGAGAATCAACCAGCTGCATACAGTCGCTTTCCATTACCACCTTCCGCAAGCCTTTCGCTTTCGCCTCGTTTAGACCCTCCCACATTGCCACCGCTTCAGCAATACTCGGCTCCCAATACTCCGTTCTAGCAATAGCGATCCCCCACAGCACCTCCCCTCCTTCCCCCACGGCATACCATTCCCGTACTTGTCCCTTCTCCTTCCTTCGCACCCGCATCCACATTTATTTTGACATAGCCCCTTGGAGCTGCTTTCCACGCCTCCACCACCTCCCCATTCCCACAACGACCAGGCCCGCCTCCTCCTTTCCGGGAACAACCTACTACCCCTTCCCCCTCACCCTCATTTAACACATCACAAACCCGTCTGACAACCCTCTCCGGTTCCACCTCTACCCCATCAAAGACTACCTTATTCCGGTGCTCCCAAATCGCCCAACACCCCAAAGCAAACTTCCCATACTCCGCTTCGAATAAGAGGATTTGGTGCAATATTGTACTCCAAGTTCAGAAGTAAATATTTTATAAATTTATTTAAGAAAAGTTCAGAAAAATTAAGTCTGAAAGAATAGGGCATAACTTTTGCATTAAAAGTTAGTTTAACGAGTTTTATTAAATTAGAGATTTTCTACGGTGTACCCCTATGTTTTTTTTCAATTCTATCATATACCCTCAATTTTTAAGAAACATCTAATATACCCCTAAACTTTTAGATTATTTTCTTAAATACTAAAGTATCCAAATTTGGAATTTTTAGGCGTTAAATTTTGTCGCGAAATGCATAAAAATGTATATTGATAAGTAATTAATGAGAATGACGCGAAAGTGGTGATTTGCTCCCATAACTTAAGCTAATTGTGAGATTAGGCCCCATAACTTACAAATGTAGTAATTAGGCCTCGTAACTTTGACAAAAAGTGAAATTCAACCCAACTTTTTATTTTCAACCAAAATTGCACAAAAAAACCCAAGATGTGGGAGTCTAGTGGAATTCCAGGGTAACCTCAAAGCCTCCTAAGGAGGAATTGCGAGGTCCTGGGTTCGATTCCCTAGATGAACACTTTCCTGGGGACCTGACGCCCGGAGAGGGAATAATCCCCGCGGGAAAGAACTCACATGGTACAGGCGCCTAGCAGGGTGGCCTGTATCCGGGGAGGATCCAACCTCCTCGTCATCAAAAAAAAAAAAAAAAAAAATTGCACAAAAAAATTCAATTTCATTCATCAATACAATTTATAAGTGTAAAATAAAACTTATTAAAAATTTTAAATTGTGTATGCAATTTATTACACATTGTTGGAAACAAATATTTGAATGAATTAAATTAAATTGAAAATTTGTTAACGTACTCTCATATGTATGTGAATTATAATAAAATTAGTAAAAAATATTAAAAATATTCTAAAAATTATGTTAAATAAATTAAAAAAATACTTTTAAAATGTTAATAATTATTTAGTGTACAATGAACTTATATATAAAATGATTTAATGATATGATTTAAGTTGAAAAAAAAAATTTAGTTAGATTTCGCTTTTTATCAAAGTTATGGGGCCTATTTACTACATTTGTAAGTTATGGGGCTTAATCTCATAATTGGGTAAAGTTATGGGGGCTAATTACCACTTTTCCGAATGACGATGTTGATAGCTCATCAGCGTATTTACTATTTAGGTTGAGTAATCAACTAAAGCCGACCAAATATAATATTTAAAATTGTAAAGTTTAGACATTTAGGGCATTTCTAGAGCATTTTATAGATTTCAGGGATATCTTAAGTATTTCTAAAAATTTACGAATATATCGTAGAAATCAAATAAATAAGGGATACAACATAAAAAAAATTCATTAAATTAAGTAATCAATGAATCGGGTCTTAGTCAACTAGAAAGGAATGATTGATGAAGCTAGACAAATAATTGACAAAGAAATAATTTAAATTGATTGGATTCACAGTTAGTCATTGGGTTTGGGTGTAACTAATTGATTTGTAGCTATTTACAGATAAATTTAACTCGTCGAAGTTCGAGGAGTGAGAGTGTGTTTAATACATGAGGTTTTATTCGGTTTTTCTAACGTGTGTTGATAAGTTTCGTTATCGGGTCTGGGCCGCATCCGCATGAAGGAGAGAGAGTCTGACTTATAAGTCCAAGGAGGTTCCATCCCAAAACCAATTGGCAATGGGTGGAGTAACTCCTTGGTTTATATGATAGACAACTCTCTCCTCTTTTTCCAATGTGGGATACTCACATGTGCCTTTATCATGGGTGAGCTGTATCTTGACACTCCCCCTCACATGTGAAGTCCCTATTCAGCCAGATTGGATTTTTTTTAAGTCTTTTGTCCAACTGCAATTTTCTTGGCCCAACTTTTCTTTTTCTATTTTTCATGCCCGGGTCTTTGTTTTAGTTTTTTTTCGACCACGGGCTCTGATACCATGATAAGTTTCGTTATCGGGCCTGGGCCGCACCCGGATGAAGGAGAGAGAGTCCAACTTATAATTCCAAGGATGTTCCATCCCAAAACCAATTGACAATGGGTGGAGTAACTCCTTGGTTTATATGATAGACAAATCTCTCCTCTTTTTTCAATGTGTGATACTCACATGTGCCTTTATCATGGGTGAGCTGTATCTTGACATGTGTCCTAAGGATACACATTAATAAATCGAATAAGAAAATATTCATAACATATTCTCACTAACTATGGTAAACGTAAGTTTATACTTGCATTTTCCATGAGAATATGTTATGAAACTTTTTTTTTATTCGGCTTATTAATGTGTGTCCTTAGTAGGGGTGATAACGAGCAGAGCCCGAGTTTGGCCTGGCTCGGCTTGTGCTCAATAACCAAAACTTGAGCTCGAGCCGATCTCGAGCTTACCTGATCTTAAAAAAACATGCTCGATCGTTGTTATCAAGCATTCAAGCTTGCCAGAATTAACTCGAGCTCGAGCCAACTTAACCTCAAATCGAGCCTATATATGGTTATTATTTTTGTGATTTTTGTTCTTCTGATATTTTCAATAACATGGCTCGAAAGTTATATGTAAAAATATTTGTCAAATCAGTGAGACATTTGATATGTGTGATAAAAAGATAGAACCTTCATAAAATATTTTTATAAAATATGAGCAATATCTTATATACTCACACAAGTTCGAGCAGCTCGCGAGCTTTTCGAGTCGAGCCAGTGTTTGCTTTGCTTGACTCGTTAAGATCTCGAGCCGAGCTTTGACCGAGTCGATCTCGAGTTGCGTGCGAGTTGTCTCCTCTCATTATCATCCTTAGTCCTTAGGGTATAAATTAGAAAAACCGTTATTTTAATACCAACTAATACTAATAATGAGTTGGGTAGCTGGATAGCAGTTTATATATTAAACATCCCTCTCCTAAATTCTTTCAATAAGACTCTCTTAAGACATATTATTCGTGTTAAGATTAAAACAGGTCGAATACCACATAACCTGCATAGATAAGACAAGTTTGTTGCTAATAGGTCGGCATTTTCCTTTATTTTATTTATATAAATGATACTCCCTCTCATTCAAGCCAAAGGTAACACTTGCTGTTTCACACTATTTATGGTCGTAGTGAATCTTTGATATTATTCATAATTTATAAGACAAAATATAGTCATGTGAGATCTTGTTTGATTTATTGTTATGAATGTTATAAGAATATCAAATTTTTATATTTTTAATGTGTAACTAAAAATATTCACGTTGCAAAATGTCTCGGCAAGTGTGATAAATCAACTGTTAGCTTTGGTTTGGATGGGAGGAAGTATGACATTTAACCCGTCTTAAATGAGAATTTTTGAATTTTTGAGAATTTGTGAAATTTTGTAAGGTGTACTATCCATATTCTATTTGTGAACTATCCATTATTAGGGAGTACTTATCAGTCGCGGTCTTGCTTATCGATATCATTTTGAGTTGTCAGAATTGCTTATTATATACAAAGTATTATTGCGTACCAAATAAAATATACAGAGTATTATTTTATGTGTTTTTTTTTGAAATAGAAGAATAATTTCATTAATAGAACGTCATGCAACACTTACAAAGAATAATTATAATCGAAAACGAATCTATTAGAAATCAAAGAAAAATGAATTTCTCGTAAACTAGGGATCTCAAACCATGATCTGACAATTTGGCTCGACCTCGTATTGCTATCTTCATGCAGCTTTTGATGAAGGGATCCTTCGTATGTAAAAGGAAAAATACCTCTTACTAGTGCCATAGATCGTTGACAAATAACTTGTATCCATTGAAGTAATGTGCGACGAACTATCAACGAATTACTCTTGTCGATATGTTGATAATGTTTTATGAGCAAATTTGATCATGTATTTGCATTTTAATCCATTTTTTATTTAATTTTTCTTTTTCTAGTTAAAATGAGCGCATTGAGAATCGAATCCACAACATTATGGTTAGAGTAAGAGAGTTCTTACCACTTGAATTAGTTCTTGTTTTGAATCCATTTGTTATCTAATAACATAGCTACACCTCTCTCTCTCCCCCTTTTTTTTTGTCTTTGCCCCCTAATGCAATGTAGACAATTGTTTGGATGAAATATTTTACTTCTTACCCATTTTGTCTTTTTTTTGTTTTTATTATTATTATTTCTAATAAATTATGAAGTGCCAGACAGTTTCTAAATAAACAAACTTGTTTAATTATTTTAATGAAATTAAATTAATTATTTTAATGAAATTAAATTAATTATTCTTAGACCAACCTACATTCTCCCTATAAAAGGGAAGCATGGCCTCTCAATATTTGCACCCCTCAAATTCATTAGCTTTTAACAATATATAAGAGTCTATAATCAAGTACGGAGTAATTAATAAGATGGGTGTGTCAGGAAAGTTAGAAGTAGAAGTTGACATTAAGTCATCAGGGGATGTTTTCCATGAGTTGTTCAAATACAACCCTAATCATATGTCCAACATTGTTCCTGATCAAATTCATGCTTGTGATTTGCATGAGGGTGAATTTGGCAAACCTGGTTCTATTATTCAGTGGCACTATACCCTTGGTAATTACTTTCTATTCTAGCATTTCCTTCGTTTTTGAGGGGCGTCTAAGGCCCTGTTTAGTCATGAGCGTCAGGAATTCGGTCTCCGATTTTGATCATCGAATTTATAAGTTTTATTGACTTAGTTCAGTCCAAACCTTATTTAAAGATTGTACATTTATATTCTGAGCGTCATTTATTGTGACCGCAAGCTAAGAAGCACTAAAGGGATCTTAAAATAAATGGAAGTCTACTTGTACATTTATATTCTAAGCGTCATTTATCGCGGATTTTAAATTTGCGATATTGATTTGTAACGGTTAAATTTAACCACGGGTCTGGGCCGCGCTCAGACAAAGGAGACAGAGTCCACGATATAAACCCAAGAGGATCCACTTTAAAACCAATTAGCAATAGAGGGAGTAACCTCTTGCCTTATCGACGTGGGACAACCCTCACATGTGGGACTTTGGGTTTTTTTCGTAACCAATCGTATAGCCTTGCAAAACTTAAAAAATTCCGAATATTTGTTATTTAGGTATAGAACGATTAACTCGGTATTGACCAAAAGTTTAACCTGATAGTTGAGGTCCAATCAACGGTTAATTAGTTCTACCTCATCATTTATCATCATTCATTTAATTATTATACGAGCAGTAATTGAGTTTGTTCTTACCGTTATTAGGTTTTAAACAAGAATTTGTTTTTATACAGATGGGAAAACAGGCTTGGCAAAGGAGGTCATTGAAGACATAGACGAAGAGAAGAGGATAATAAAATTCCGAGTTATTGAAGGAGAATTTCTTACAGAGTACAAGAATATGTGGGTAACTGTTCACGTCATACCTAAGGGAGATATCGATGCTGTCTTGTGGGAGGTTGAATTTGAGAGGTTCGACGATTTCGGGCCGTACCCGACTAACTTGATGGACTTTTTTATAACTCTGACCAGAGATGTTGAGGCGCATCATCTTAATGCATGATCAATCCATAATTGGTTACGTACTTATTTGGTAAAATGGAGTTTGTCTTGTGTGTATGTGTAAGTGTGCAACGAGTGGTCAATAAGTGAATTTGTGATTGTGATTGTGATTGTGATATGTGGATACAATTGATTTACTTTGAGAATTTGTGTATAAGATGCATATAATAACGGTACTAATGTACTATATTTATCTTGTACTCTAATTGTTTCATATTTTAACAAATAAATTGTTCCTTTTAATAGTTTATGTTTTGTGAAAATGTGAAAAAACAAATCTGTAGAAAATACATTATTCAATGTTGTCCTATATTTTGGAGATGTTAGAAAAGAAGTATGAAAATGGGAAAATGACTACTAACATTGTACAAAGAAGTAAAAGTGTCATTCAACAATCCAAGTGTCAGTCAAAATGAGAAAATTACGAGTGGATTCATCGAACCTTTGCACCACTCGGTAACGGTCACTTGTCAGCTTCTGTATCTTTCGACTGTAGGCGAATGATACGTGCAATTTATATAGACTTTTCAGTCTCTTATTGCACGCATTTCTATGCCATTTGTATCGCTTTATATTGCAAAATGCCCCGAATTGGCTACTTTGGTTTGTTCTGTCTTAATTGCAGGAATGGACCTAAAAGTAGTGGAATCGTGCCTTAGTCGTCCCACTTTGCATGCGTTTTAAGGAGGCAGAGATATTAGAGCAGAAGTCATACCTCGGGAAGCGTGAAGGAGGGTCTTAGGAAGCTGACGAGACGAAGTCAAGGCTGATCCCAGTGGAAAGTGCTCGATCGAGAGCTTTGGATGCTCGATCGAGTGTTTTGGCAGTTGCTGGAAGTCGATTGAGTGATTTTTATACTCGATCGAAATGTGCTGAATTGGAAGAGTTCGATCGAGAGCCTCAAGTGCTCGATCGAACAGTTTTGCTGGAGAAGTCCTCGATCGAGTTGTCTGAAAGGACTCGATCGAGTGGTTTGCTAGATTACACGGGCTGACTAATCCGTGTTAGGTTTATTTTGTTAATAAAAACGCTCCCCCATATAAGGAAGTGTTTATTAGGTCTTAATTACGTTTTGACACTTATACTTTACTCTAAAATTCTGCTTTGCTTCTTAATTACTGTTGCTCTTTCCTTGACTCCGGATCTTAATCTTGTAACCTTTCTCTTCCTTTACTCTCAATCTGTTTGCTCTTAATTATTGTTCTTTCATTCATTGTCTTTATTTGATTTGTTTATGTTACATCTTAATTGTCTTTCTACCATGTCTTCTCTTAGTTATTTCATGATTATTGTCATTGTTGTCAATCTCAAAAGCATGAGTAGCTAATCTTCTTATGTTAGGATTAGGGAATCCATGGTAGTGACGAGACGATGTAGTAAATAGACTAGGTGATTTACTTGTGAGAATCTGTCACCATAGCAATAGAACTGTAATATATTTAGTTGAGTGCACGCTTCTAAATAACATTAATTCGGTTAACTTTGTTCCTGGATCGGAAGATTGGAATAAACAGGCCTGCTATGAACAGTAGACTACCCTAATGAGGACGGAAGTTAAGTTAGTGGAAAGCCATGGTTTATAGCGGACCGGAAGAACCTTTCCCTTGCCCTTCTCACAATAGATTGTCTAAGCTATTTATGACTGAGTCGATGAACTGCCATGGTGAACCGAAATCCTGACATACGCTCTTTTATCTGATCACTTATCTCTTATTTCCTCGCTTTATCGCTCTTACTTTATTTCTCTTGCCTTTAACCTTTAGTAGTTTAGAAAACAAAATACAAACACCCCCCCTATTTGTAACTTAGATAGACGGACTTACAGATAGATACCTTGCCTCCCTGTGGAGATCGACCCTACTTATCACTAGCTTCTGTTAGTTATATTTAGGTATTTATTTTTGGTACATAACGACCGTATAGAATTTTGGCGTCGTTGTCGGGGAGGCGATAGCCTTATCTGTCTGTTGTTGTTTCGTTTATTCTCTTGGTCTCAGGGAATTTTTAATTCCTTGAGATAGTTCTCACTTATTTCATTCAGTGTTGTGTATGCCCAGGCCTAACAGGTCAGAATTAGTTCCTGCTGATCCTGAGCCAGAAAGATCTTTTCGTCATAGACTAAGACTGCAGAGGAAGTTTCAAAAGGAAGTCTTGAGTACTTTTGAACCCGAGCTACAACATTTTTTGTTTGCAGAAGATCCGTCTTGTGAAGAAGACAACTCTATTTCTGCTATAAAGCCAGTGAAGATGCCTAATATTGCGAGTCACTCAGAGCCCACAGTTGCCTCGATCCCTAAAGGTTTCAGTCTAGCAACTGAGGATGGCAATACTTTTGACATCCGACCATCCTACATCAATTTGGTCGAACGAAACCTATACAGAGGCGTGGCGGGTGAAGATCCGCGTAAACATATGGAGGTTTTCACTGACTATTACTCTACCATTCCCGCCACTAAGGGAGTGACCCAGGATAAGATTAAGGAAGTCTTGTTTCCTTTCTCTTTGACCGACGGAGCCCTAAATGGCTCACTGATCTTGATCGCACTGCAGTCGGTATTACTGACTGGGAGAGCCTGGCCCTTGCCTTCTATAAAAGGTATTTTCCTCCACAACGAACTAACCAGCTGAGAGGGAAAATTACAAGTTTTAAGCAGACACCTGATGAGAACTTGTATGAATCTTGGTGTGACACCCTTAAATAACGCGATAAATGAACACCTAAAATCTACGGAAAAACTGGTAGGATATGTTTGTAATTGGTCCAACTATATAAAAACCTGTAATTTCAAAAATTTTCTAAACCAATCACAACATTTCCAACATTCCCAAGAGGCGGGTGCCAAAACCTGCAATGCTAACGAACTAATTTACATGCCATGCTAAAGACGGGGAATTATAATGATACAAACCAAAATAGAAAAGGGAGACATATGTCCCTTCAAATTATATACAAAACCAAAAATTAAAAGGTTTACTATAAGAATAGCCAAACTAGGTCCAAGGTTCCTTATGCTCACTAGCTCAAATGCGTGACCCCAACAAAGCATCACAACTTTGTCAATCGCATTTTATACAAACACGAAAGCCACAATTCAGTGGGGAGTAACTTCGAGTCCTCCCAGCCACGAATCGTCATAATTAATGTAACATGTAGTAAAACATGTAAACAATATGATAATTAATCTAATATTCTAATTTCCAAGTATTATAACATATGAATACTAAATTGACCAATTTAAACTATCATGTGAAACATATAACAAATTGTAATCCAAACTCTATCAACCATAGCCGGCTTGCATCTCACCTTCTATGATTCATAGAATCATCAAACAAGAAAGGGCAATATATCAAAGACAGGCATAAGTTCTTAGCACGGTCAATAGTCACTCTGTAACTCGAGTCTATACCACGAGGTAGGGAAGGTAATCGAACCGGTATCTTGGCTCAGCGGTTAATATTAATAAAACATGGCCAAGACACAACACAACCCTAGCCTAAAATCTGCCTTGAGACCTAGACATGCGGATACACACCACCGCACCCAAGACCCACAATTTTTCTAAAACAAAGTGAGTACCCTAAGGAGTCCACCAAAGGGTTGGCTAGTACTTAAGCTGACCACTTACTATCAAAATAAGTAACGAGGTCATGCCCCAACTTGGATATAAATCCACTAGTCAGGAACACAAAGGCTATCAAGCAGTGAACATATACTCGTCAAAGACTATAAAGACCTATCTATGATGAAGGCCGAAATACTCACCTAGGACCTAGTCCCAGCTAGTCCCAGCTTGAATACTTTAGCCCACACCACACAAGACAAGTAAGACACCCATTTAACCATAAGAGGACAAAAGTCCAACTTACCAACCTAAATGCTAACATTCTATCATGTGAAAGGCTATATAAATGTCTATTCAGCAAACAATCCAACAATATCCTCAATAAGTATTCAATACTAATTTCCAATTCTAACAATATTAACCATGTTAAAGGCTTCAGGGAATCTAGGGCCGTTTCTACAATATAAGAAGCTACTTAAATCAACTAATTACACATGTGAAATAAAAATATAATAAATGGCCTAAAATAAGAAAAAGGCCGATTATCCAATTCATATAAAATTTCATCCAACCGAATTTTTACCCGCAACCCCAGCCCTGCGACAGGTACGGGTTAAATTGCGGCTGACCAATCACTCAATTGACTGACATCGAATCAGTCAAAGGGACTAAGGCTCAGTTTTCGGCACAATCATCAAAACATTACACTTATCACTATAAAATTCATTTTGAGCCTATTAATTACAATTTCAATTTATAAACTATCCTAACATGTGATAACTATCAATATAAGCATAATTTTTACCATTTACATAATTTTTAACCACTAATGTGATTCATTTCCTAAGTTTAACCATATGTCACTTATTCTAATTATATCATTAATGAACCTAAAATGACGAACAAAACATGGAAAACCGCGAAACAAGCAACGGGCCGACCCGGGCCAGCCGTGGCTGCCCGGTCGCTGCCGGCTCTTGCCGCCACCCCCACACCTCCTTTTTTCCATTTTTGTTCAGTATGAGACCGTCTGAAACATAATTAATCGTTCCCAATACTAACATGTTAACTAAAACTAACAAAAATACATGGATTAAACATGCATGCAATCATTTTAACATGTGAAATTAACTACTTAATTAAAAATCACAAAAACATACAAAAATCAAAGCATGTGACGATTTTTCGTCGAGTAACTCGAAATATGTTACCTTAAGCTAGAAAAAGAGCAATTAGCACCTTAAAACCCAAACCCTAACTAGCAACTATCCGCTATCTTCCACAATATACGAGTCCCCAAACTCGTCTTCCAATTCTTCACCTAAACAAACAATAAAAACACACAAATAAGTACATAAAACCGAAATTACCCAAAATTCGTCTTAAAACAACTTCAAGAAAACTGAAATTAAAACATACTAGGTTGTAGATCTCGACGGGGGGATTCCGGAAATATAAATTATGCGAAAAACCGATAAGAAACGAGAAAGATATGGTGATTTTAGCTTAGATTTTATGATAAAATGGTGTTTGATGATGGAATGTTAGAGAAGGAAGAAGAAGAATAGAAAAATCAGAAAAAAAAAAGAAAGGGGAAGGGGGTTTGTCCGCGGGAAAGGGAGAAAGGAAAGGAGGGAGTTGGGTTTGAGTCGGGATTTTACGAGTCGGTTTTGGCTCGTTTCGATAATAATTAAAACCGTAGGTCAAATGCAAATTCCGACAAGACCAAAGTTCTTAAACACGAGATTACAAGAAAATTGAGTATTCATACGACCCATTTCCAAATTCGTTTACCCAACGTTCAAAAGAATTGTCATTTTCCCCCCGATATGCCCTTATTTCGAAATAAAAGATTTTTACACGGTTTAAACTATTTTTAAACATTTCGAAATTATCAAAATAAATACTTTTCTTCAAAATATAATAAAATTATATTTCTTTGAATTATTTTTACTTTAAATACATTAATGTCAAATTTTACTTGATTAATTAATTATTTTCGAAATATATTAACGGTCCGAAATTACGGGGCGTTACAATCACCCCTCCTTTTAAAAAGTTTCGTCCTCGAAACTCAGAAGGAGAAATTATAGTATACAATATCTTAATAATATAATTATAAGAAAATATAGGTATCTTTTCAATGAAACGGTGATACTCTCGTTGATCAGACAAGAACATCCACATTCATATCAAGACATAAAAATATTTCTACACCAATAAATGAGAAAACCCATTATTGGGACGTCACCAACAACGAGATTCAACATTCACTAATGTTAAAACCATTAAAAATCATAAAAGCATTTTCAATATTTTTGGTTTAAAGTTCTATAATAAGAATAATATCTTACTAAATTATGAGTAAATACGGCTTAGTAACTCGGAAAAAGAGTAAGAAAAGGAATACCTTACGAGAATAACTCAGGATATTTAGCTAACATAGAAGCTTCAGTCTCCCAAGTCTCTTCTTCGACATTTCCACAACGCCAAAGAATACGGACTAGAGGTACAACTTTGCTCCTAAGTTGCTTATTGGCTTTTTCAAGAATCCGAATTGGCCTTTCTTCAACTGCCAAGTTAGGCTCCAATTCAAGAATCTCTTCTTGGATTATATGGCTAGGGTCACTAATGTACTTCCTCAATTGAGAAACATGGAAGACATTGTGAACCTTGCTCAGATTTGGAGGCAATTCTAAACGATAAGCAACAGGACCAATCTTTTCAATCACCCGGTGATAACACCATTTCAACCCCTATATTTTGATGTCCCAGACCCATTTTCTCATGATAAATCAAGCATTATGAACTCATTTAGTTAGTATTAGCCTAGTCCGAGTTCTTTTCCCTCATGCTTAGTGTAAGACCTCTTTTGAGCATTTTTCCCGTACTTATGAACCCTTTTGTAGGTACCATGCTCGAAAATGTAAGAGGGACGGAACTTGGAGCGGAATTTACTCGAAGAATGGAAGCAACTAGGAGGAATTACAACCGAAAGAGTTAACTTCACCCGGCCGGGCACAACTTTACCCGACCGGGCACAACTTTACCCGGCCGGGTACCTCTCAAGTTTTTGGCGTTTTCAGCTTTTTTCAGCCCATTTTGACTTTATACCCGGGAGGGTACAATTATACCCGCCCAGGTATAATTGTACCCGCCCGGGCATAATTGTACCCTCCCGGGTACAATTTACTCCCTATTTAGCTGATTTTCGTCTTCTTCTTCTTGTACTCTCACCTAACTTTTTGGAGGCATATATATACTTGATTTCCCAGAAAATTAGGGATCGAATCCTAGTTTGAGAGAGAATTTGTAAGGTTAAGAAAGAGAGACTCAAATCTTTTGTAACTTGGCAAACATTCTTCATAAATTAAAAGATTATTATTATTGTTCTTATCTTGTTCTTCCTTATTGTTCATCCTTTCAATAGTTGGTATTACTTCTTTCCTTTTTCTCTTTTCTCCCTTGTTCTTCAATTGTTTTCCATTGTTGTTTGTTGTTGTTAGATTTCTTTTTGTTGGAATTTGTTGAGACTTGTTGTTTGTTGATAACTTAGTTAAATTTGCATCTTTGTTGTTTGATTGTTGTTGTTTTCACCATTGTTCATCTTTTCCTTGTTCATCTTTTCATTATTTCTCTCTCCTTTGTTCTTCTTGGGATAGTTGTCCTCAAAGACTTAATCTTTGAGTTGATTGTGTTAAAGATTGTGTCTTTTTGTTTGTTCATCCTTGCTATTAGATTAAAACCATCTTTCTTCCTAATTATTGTTGGGTTGTTGCATATTTAAAGGTAGGATTCATCTTATCACCATGTTTATGCTTAAAGACTCTATCTTTGTTGTTTTCTTTGCCTTTAGAAACATGATTAGTGAGTAGTCTCCTTCTAGGACTCGGTTTGACCCAATATGGGTAATTTCACTAATTAATCATTATTAGGCTAATTTGTGGGGGAAATTGGTTAGGGTAGTCTTGGGGAATTTTCATGCTTAAGGTTTGGTTTCCGGGTAGTGTCGGCTTTTGACCCTTGTCCACCAACGGAAGTTGGTTAGGTTGTTAGTCGAGTATTTGGGAACCGACCCTTGTCACCAACTAAGGTTGAGACCGGAAGGGAGAACCGAGGGAGGGTGCCTCTAGGCTAGTGTTTGAAATCGACCTCCGGAAGGGGGAGTGGGATGACCTGGAATATGATGAGGGCTTAATGACCTTGACCATTTACTTGACCTCCTTGGGAAAATGCATGTTCTTGGGGTTGTCGGGTTTTGAGTTAGGGAGACCGACTTTCGAACCCGGGAGGGGGGTTAGTCGGAGTAGCTAGTGTCCTAGTGCGAGACCGGAAGGGAGGTTCTAGGCGAATAAGAGCCATCTCCCCCTTACCTTTCTACCCCTTTTGATTAGCCGAGACGATTAGTATGCGGAATTACTCATATTCATGGTCGGACCGAGTTCTAGTCTTTCTCTTTATTTGATCTATCTCCTTTCTTTAGATTGTTTTTACCTTATCTTGTTGTTTGTCCTTAAATTTGTTAGTTTAGCGTTAGTTTGTTACTACCCTATTTGTTATCTATCGACTTAGCTAAGCTCAAGAATATAGACAATTAGTAATCACCCCTACTCCTTGTGGATCGACCCTCTAGAGTGTACAACGATAAAATCGTGCACTTGCGAGGTTTAACTTGAGACCATCAAGTTTTTGGCGCCGTTGCCGGGGAGTACGGCTTGATATTAATCGTTTTTGTTCTAGTTTAGACTAAGTCCTTTGTTACTAATCCTTTCTTTCAAGTGCTTAGGTCTTTTGCATGAGTAGGCAACAAAGAAGAGGTCAACCAACATATCCTATTGATCTTGAAATTGAAGCTACGGCAAGAAGACTTAATTCATTAAGAAGAAGGGGTTTTCTAGATATACCACCAATTGAAGAAGCTAATCACCAAGAAGCTACCGAAGTGTTTGAAAATCCTTTTGGGGTTTTAGAAGAAGAGCCTAACACCATGGGTGATCCGGTTCCGATAAGAGACACTATGGCTCCTAAGCACATAGTCAATCCAAGCATTCAAAGGCCACGAATTCAAGCTAATAACTTTGAGATCAAAAATGCCTTGCTCAACCTTGTTCAAGACAACCAATTTGGAGGAGGTCCCTTGGAGAACCCAAATGATCATTTAAATGATTTCCTTGAAAATTGTGATATGTACAAGTCAAATGGGGTTTCCGATGACGCGGTTCGCCTTAGGTTGTTCCCCCGTTCTCTTAGGGGTTCGGCCAAGGATTGGTTGAAGAATTGTGACCCGGATTCCTTCAAGACATGGGATGAGTTGGCTTCGGCATTTTTGACCAAGTATTTCCCACCCTCAAGAACGGCCAAAGTCAAGAGTGAACTACAAAGCTTTACTCAAGAAGAGGATGAGACATTATATGAGGCATGGGAGCGGTACAAGAAGCTCCAACGGTTATGCCCACACCATGGCATCTCCGAGGCCGAGCTAGTGAACAATTTCTACAAAGGGTTGACTCAAGACCTTAGGCTTTCATTGGATGCGGGATCGGGGAAAGGTGCCTTAGACATCTTGGGGCATAAAGCGGCAAAGGAACTAATTGAGGAGATGGCGTCAAGAACTATGGAATGGGGAAGTGATAGGCAAATGAGGAAGGGCAAGAGCAAGGACTCTAATTCGGTTTTGAATGTGGAGGTTAAGGGTATGCTAGATGAACTCACCCAACAAGTTGCTTTGCTAAATTCAAAACCTAAAGGCTCCGATATGAGGCAAGTCTTGTCTTGTGAGTTGTGTGGTGAACAAGGGCATACTCCCATTGGGTGTCCCTTGATTGCACCCCTAGGTGAGGAATGCTATGAGCAAGTAAATGGGATTTGGGAGTCAACTAGTGCAAGGCAAGGGTTCAACAATAATAACAACAACCAATTTGTCAATGGAAAAAGAACTCACCCTTTCTTATCTTATGCTTCACAAAACATTCAAAATCCCACCACTTCCCAACCTCAACAACAACCAAGGTTCAATCAAAACTCTCAATTCCAAAGACAAATTCCACCCGGTTTCCAAGGGAAACAATTCATCACCCAAAACCAACAACCATTTGGGGGTTTCAAGGGGCAAAATTTCAATCAACAACAAACCCAAAATTTCCAACCACAAAACCAAAACTTCCAAACCCCTCAAAAACCATCTTGGGAACAAGCTTTTGAACAATTGGTTATTGCAAATCAAAAATCCGACTCAAAGCTTGATAACCACATTGCCTCACAAAACCGGGTGAATGATGAAATACGGGCATCACAAAAGGCTACGGAAACTCATGTGGCCCAAATTTCTCAACAATTGAGTCAATTGGCTCAAAATCCGGGAAGTTTCCGGGTAATACGGTTAACCCAAGGGAGATGAATGCGGTGTTTTTGAGGAGTGGTAAGCAATTGGAGGAGGTTGAGAAATCTCCTAAGTGGAAGAGAAAAAGGGTGACTAATGAAGTTGTGAAAGAGCACCCGGTTGAAATTGTGAAAGAAGATGAGATTGTGGTGGAGAAGTCTAAGGAGGTGGAGATGGTTGATCCTCCAAAGCAAGATGAGCCTATTGTAACTAAGACCAAAGAATGTACTCCACCACCAAGGGAGTATGTAGCACCGGTACCCTTTCCAAAAAGGCTTGCAAGGCCTAGAATTGAAAAGAAATATGAGAAGTTTGTTGAGATCTTGAAGGGAATGAATGTAACTATTCCTTTCCTTGATATGATTACCGAAATTCCATCTTATGGCAAGTTTCTTAAAGAACTTGTTACCTTGAAGAAGAAGAATGGAGAGGTGCAAACCATCAACCTCTCTAAGGAATGTAGTGCTATTCTTACTCACACCAACAAGCTTCCAAACAAGCTAGAAGATCCGGGTAGCTTCTCTATCCCTTGTTCTATCCAAGGGGTGGCTATTAAGAGAGCTTTGTGTGATTTAGGGGCTAGTGTGAGCCTCATGCCACTTTCAATATTCAAGAGGCTTGATTTGGGAGATTTGAAGCCAACTAGAGTTTCACTTCAACTTGCCGATCGGTCGGTCAAATTTCCCATTGGTGTGATTGAAGATGTACCCTTGGTAGTTGGGAAGCTTGTCATACCATGTGATTTCTTTGTTATGGATATGCCGGAGGATTACAATGTGCCTATTATTTTAGGCCGACCTTGTCTTGCTACCGGTGGAGCTATGATCGATGTAAAGAGTGGCAAGTTGTCTTTACAAGTGGGTGAAGATAGAGTGGAATTTGAACTCCACAAGTCAATGGAAGCTCCTTCTCTAGGTGACACTTGTTGCATTGTTGACATTCTTGAGAATCCCATGGAGGAGCATGACCCAAAAGCTTCCTCTATGGATCCTTTGGAGACTTGTCTTGTTAGTGGGTATGAGGTCGATGACAAAGATGTTGAGACTCTTGCATATGTATGGATGTTGGATTCGGCTCCTATTCATGAACAAGCACCCAAATTTGAAGTGTTGGAAGTCGGTAAGAAGGAGGAGAGTTCCACGCCTCCTCCTACGGTTGAACTTAAACCTCTTCCCTCTTCTTTGAAGTATGAATTTCTAGGAGATAATTCCACTTTTCCCGTCATCATCAATAGTGCACTTGATGAGACCCAAACCTCAAAACTCATTTCTTTGCTCAAAAGGTTCAAGGGTGTCCTTGGGTACACTATTGGTGACCTCAAGGGGATTAGTCCCTCTTTGTGTACTCATAAAATTCTTCTTGAAAATGAGGACGCATCCTCAATTGAGGCACAAAGAAGGCTTAACCCCATCATGAAAGAGGTTGTAAGGAAAGAAGTCCTTAAGCTACTTGACGCGGGCATTATCTATCCTATTTCGGATAGTAGGTGGGTAAGCCCGGTTCATGTAGTTCCCAAAAAAGGAGGCATGACGTTAGTGCGAAATGACAAGAATGAATTGATTCCTACAAGAACGGTAACCGGGTGGAGAATGTGCGTGGACTATAGGAAGTTGAACAAATCCACCCGGAAGGATCACTTTCCTTTACCGTTCATGGATCAAATGCTAGAAAGATTAGCTCAACACAACTATTTTTGCTTCTTGGATGGCTATTCGGGATTTTTCCAAATCCCTATCCATCCAAGTGACCAAGAGAAGACCACCTTTACTTGCCCATTCGGCACCTATGCATATAGGAGGATGCCGTTTGGGCTATGTAATGCTCCCTCTACCTTTCAAAGAGCTATGATGTCAATTTTCTCCGATTTCATTGAACAAGAAATGGAAGTTTTCATGGATGATTTCTCGGTTGTTGGGAAAAGTTTTGAAAATTGTTTGATGAATTTGGAGAAAGTTTTGAGTAAATGTCAAGAATCTAACCTTGTACTCAATTGGGAGAAGTGCCATTTCATGGTACAAGAAGGTGTTGTGTTGGGACACATAGTGTCCAACCGAGGAATTGAAGTTGATAAGGCTAAGATAGAGGTCATAGCTAGTCTCCCACCTCCCACCAATGTTAAGGGGGTGAGAAGTTTCCTTGGTCATGCGGGCTTTTATCGCCGCTTCATCAAGGACTTCTCTAAGATCGCGAGACCCTTGACCGAGTTGTTAGCCAAAGATACCCCTTTCTTGTTTTCTAACCGGTGTCTTGATGCTTTTAATAGGTTAAAGGAAGCTTTGACAAGTGCTCCTATTATACAACCTCCGGATTGGAGCTTGTCGTTTGAGTTGATGTGTGATGCGAGCGATCATGCCTTGGGCGCGGTATTAGGCCAAAGGAAGGATGGAAAGGTGCATGCAATTCATTATGCAAGCAAAACTCTTGATGATGCTCAAACAAATTACTCAACAACGGAAAAGGAGCTCTTGGCCGTGGTTTTTGCAATGGAAAAGTTCCGGACCTATTTAGTGGGAGCTAAGGTTATAGTGTTCACCGATCATGTTACTTTGAGACACTTGCTCATCAAGAAAGAGTCCAAGCCTCGGTTGATTAGATGGATATTACTTCTCCAAGAGTTTGACATGGAGATTAGGGATAAGAAAGGAGTTGAAAATGTGGTGGCCGACCATTTATCCCGGCTAATCAACCTCAATGTTGACAATGGGCTTCCTATCAATGATTATTTGCCCGATGACCACTTGTTGTCCCTAAGTTTGGGTGAAGCACCGTGGTATGCGGATATTGTCAATTACTTAGTCTCGGGGATAATACCGCATGATTACGACTATCACAAAAAGAAGAAGTTCTTCCATGATGTGAGGCACTATTATTGGGATGACCCATGTTTGTACAAGTCTTGTGCCGATGGGATGATAAGAAGGTGTGTTCCAAGAGAGGAAGCTACCTCTATTATGAGCCATTGCCATGACTTGCCTTGTGGTGGCCATGCAAGCTCCAAGAAGACGGCCGCTAAAGTGCTTCAATGTGGTTTCTTTTGGCCCTCTCTATTCCGTGACGTTGCCTTTTATGTTAAAGGATGTGACAAATGCCAAAGGAGCGGGAACATCACAAGGAAACATGAAATGCCCATGAATTTCATGCTTGAGGTTGAGCTCTTTGATGTGTGGGGGATAGATTATCAAGGTCCCTTCCCATCTTCGTTCGGAAATGAGTACATACTTGTGGCGGTCGACTACGTTAGTAAATGGGTTGAGGCGATCCCGACTAAGACTTGTGATGCTAAGGAAGTGATCAAGCTACTTCAAAAGGTCATCTTTCCAAGGTTTGGGGTCCCGAGAGTCCTCATTAGCGATCGTGGTACTCATTTCGGAGAGAGAGCATTGGAAGCTTTGTTGAAAAAGTATGGAGTGCAACAAAGGAAGAGTCTTGCCTACCATCCTCAAGCTAATGGGCAAGCCGAGATTTCCAACCGAGAGTTGAAGACTATACTTGAGAGAACCGTTAACAAGTCAAGAAAAGATTGGTCCTTGAAAATTGATGATGCTTTGTGGGCTTACCGGACGGCCTTCAAAACACCTATCGGTACCTCACCATTCCGATTGGTGTATGGCAAGGCTTGTCATTTGCCGGTTGAACTTGAACATAAGGCATATTGGGCCATCAAGCATCTAAACTATGACTTGAAAACGGCCGGTGAGAAGAGACTTCTCGATTTGAATGAATTGGAAGAATTTAGGCTAGAAGCCTATGAGAATGCCAAGTTGTACAAGGAAAGGACGAAAAGATTTCATGACAAGCACATACTTAGAAGGGAGTTCAAGGAGGGGGAATTGGTTCTTCTATACGATACCCGTTTGAAGTTCTTTTCCGGAAAATTGAGGTCGAAGTGGACCGGACCCTTCACCGTGGTCCGATCTTTCCCTCATGGGGCGGTGGAAATAAGCCAAGGAGACCGGACTTTTAAAGTGAATGGTCAAAGACTAAAGCATTATCATGTTGGAAATCCCGTCCAAAAGGAAATGAAAATCCTTGAAACCTTTCTAGTGAGTTAAGATTCTTTTCCGTCCTCTTCATGAAAAATTGTTGGCTTGTTTACTTGGTCGAGCCTACGACGTTAAACAAGGGCGCTTCTTGGGAGGCAACCCATGCAATAAAATTTGATGAATTGAAGTGGGATTTTTGATGATTGATCGAGATATGTTGCTTGTGTTGTGTCGAGAGATGAGTCACCTTGAGAGGGCAAAGTGGAAGGAGGCATAATGGGTGGAAGTGATAGTGGGGATTGAAAGGTGCTATCTTGCCTAAGGAAGCCGATTTGACATTGGAAGGTGCTATCTTGCCTTCAAAGGGTGCTAAGTTCATTGATTTTAAGGCCGAGGGACCTAGTTGTACCCCAGAGGGTACAATTGTACCCGGACGGGTGAAACTTATACCCGACCGGGTAAAGTTAACTCCCTCGGCTGCATGATAAAAACTCGAAAAAACGGAGCAAAAAGGCATTTTACCCGACCGGGTGAAATTATACCCGACCGGGCGAAATTATACCCGACCGGGTACAATTATACCCGTCGGCTGCAGCTCGTTTTTCCACCCGATTTTTGTCCTTTATCCCTTATTTCCTTCATATTTTTTATCATTTTCCACCTACCTTATTCAACCTCAACACTCCCTCTCTCCTAAAAACACAAAACACCATTAAAATACCACCAAAACTCAACCTTCTCCTTCATTTTTAACCCACTTCCCTTCATCAAATCTCTCCCAAATTTCACTATTGTGATCCTCACAACCTCTAGTTTATGATCCCATAAAAATTTTCGAGTTCCCTCCACTCGGATTTTTGGTTTCCGGAAATACCCTTGATCCAAAAACTCAGTATTTTTCGTTTTTCTTTGCTTGGTGGCGGTCCTAAGGCCATTGTGGTGCACTTGAAAAAAAAAATTCGTGCTTTTGGTGATTTTTCGGGTTATTAAGGCTTATCTTCACTTTCGGGGTCTAAGCTTTGAGGGTGGTGAGTTTTTGAAGACATTCAAGCTAGTAAAGGGTGAAGCATGGCAACTTCTAGGCAAAGGGCCGCCTTGAAAAATGCATTATCATCTCGCTCTAAGGTAAATACTCCCCCTAGCTATGCTAATAGTTCTTTTGGCATTTCTTTTAAAGATAAAAAGAAATTAGCATTGTTTAATGAAATTGTGGGGAGGAAATGGGAGCCTACAAGGTGGGCTTGTGGTGAAACTATGAATAGAATGGGTATTAATGAGGAGGTAGAGGTCCTTTGTGAAAGAATTGGTATTAGCAAAATTTTCAATGCCGATGTCGAGACCTACGCCCCCCTTGCTTCGGAATTCTTAGCCACCTTTGAGGCGGTTTTTGCTTCTCCTTATAGCAATTCGACCGTCTCCTTTCAATTGGGAGGAATTCAAAGGAATATGTCCTTAGAAGAATTTGGGCGACATTTTGGTTTTAAGATTTGTTCTTGGGGTGGGTATAGGCCGGCTCAATCTAGTGAGGACATTGCTTCCCGTAGTGCCTTTTGGAGGCTAATTACCCGGAGGTCGGAATTCTCTAGCGGGAAAGAAAGTTCCGTTAAAATTAGGAATGCCGTACTTAGGTACCTTGCCCGAATTCTAGCCTCTTCCTTATTTTCCTCGGCCGAGACGCACCACAATTGTAGTGTCTTGGCCCTCCACCTTTTACAAGATGCCGTCTACGGACGAGAGATGACCATAGACCTTGCCACGGCGCTAGCCAAGCATTTCCTTGGCATTATAGCTAAGCCGAAACAGTTGATATCTTGTGGGGGTCTCATTACAATTTTGGCTAACTCTTTGGGAGTAGTGCACAACTTCATCAAGGTGGAGGGGGGGATTTGGCTTGAGGAGGCTCATTTGCCTTGGCTACGGGAAGTTAAAGGTCGTCTAATGTATGCTATTACCGATTCTCGTTATCTCTTATTGCCCAACCCTATTGCCACAACCGTTTCCAACCCATTGAATTGGGGGATGCCTTACCAGGACGATGAATATGAGCTCGTGAACCGTAAGTGGAAGAAGTTGACTCATCAAGGGGAAGTGGGGTTTATAGTGTATGGACCGGGGGATATGGAACCTATTGAGCAAGTTCCCAATATACCTCAACCCGAGGTGTTCCGGGATGACTTGGGGGAGGGAGCAACCAAGGACAACCCAACGTCACCCAACCCGAGGTCCGTGAAGAGGCACCGAATGTAGGTGGGTCGGGAGGTGTTCATTACTCTACTTATGATGTTGGAGGGGGTTCTACTCCCATGGAAACCGACCAACAACCTAACACCTCCCAACCATCCCAAAACCCCGAACCTACCTTTGACTTCTATCCCAATTATAACTTTGGCACCCCTTTGAACCAAGACACCGAATTCCACTACCAACCCCAACCACAACCACATCAACCTAGCCGAGCTTCCTTCCATGTACCATCCTCTAGCCAATGGGAGGACATGTTCGGCATGGTGAGGGAGACAAGAGACTTTGCTAAGGAAGCTAGGGATATTGGGACTAGTAACCGAACTTATAGTGAGGAGACCCGGAGGATAATGCTTGAGAACCAAAGAATTTTTGACGAAAGTCGTAGCTATGCAAGGGACACGAGGAACATGGCCATGTCTTCCCTCCTATATGGGAGACGGAACGCGGACCGTCTCCATGCCTTGTCCGGGACCCAAAATGAGATGATGAGACAATTGGAGGAGCTTAGAGCTAGGAGCTTTGCCGCCCGCCGAGACCCCTCTAACCAACCACCACCCGGATTGCAATAGGTGGTGGGTTTTGCGGGAAGCTTGCTAGTTGTCTCTCCGTGTCATTTTCTCCTCCTCTCTTTCTCCCGTGGTGATTGGTGTGTTGGTACGTTTAATTCTCTCTCTTGGTTATTTCTTGACTTGTTGCCCTTTATCTTGATTTTATTTGGAATTGGCCCGGTGTGTTTCACCTAGCACCAACACCCTTGATGAAGTCGGGTGTGTTCTATTGCTCCCAAATTTAAAATCCAAAGCCTTCGGTATGCTCCCCGTATTCAATCCAAATTTTATTCGAACCTCCCACATATCCAAATGTCACATATTAATTATTGCATTTAGATTCTCTTGTAATATATCTAGTATTTATCATCATTTAGTTTGCATTCACGTAGGTTGCATTAGAATTTAAATTTTGTAATATATTGTCACATTTAGTTGCATTCATAAAAAATTGAAAAACCCAAAAATATGTCATTTATTTTCACCTAAAATGCCTCTTAACCACGCTTCATCCGTCATTGGATGTTGTACATAATAAGTGTGGGGAGGAGGCCCCAAAAAAAAAAAAAAAAAAATACAAAAACAAGTTCTCTACTTTTTCAAAAACTCAAAAACAACAAAAACATGTATTTACTTTTCGAATATCCTCCACACATTCATTTCCATCAAAAATTATGTCAATAAATAAGTGTGGGGAGGACATTCTCAAAATTTAAAAATACCAAAACATGTTACTTAATTTCAAATATTTAAAAATCCAAAAATATGTTATTTAGTTTTGCTTTTCACTCCCTATGCTTTTGTCCATTGAGGACAATGTACATTTCAAGTGTGGGGAGGGAAATATCCACTCTTGTGAATATTTGTTTATAATTGTAAATGTTTATAAATTAGATAAAATGCCTAAAAATTGAAAAATCTCTGAAAAATTCAAAAAAAAAAAAAAAAAAAAAAATTGCATTGTATATATATGTTTTGTCTAACCTTTTGGCTTGGTGCATTGACCACTTGAGGCAAAAGGGAGCTAGAAGACCGCTTGGTATAATCCTTCCTATCTCTTGCTCCTTTTACTATTCTTTCTTTTTGGTATCTTGCATACTTTGAAGGAGAATGGGAATTTTGTTGCTTTGGGTGTCTCCTTGGGAGACCGTTTGGAATTTTGGTGTTGATGTGCTGCTAGGTTTAGCCAATTTGTTGCACGTTTCATTTCATGTTTGTTTAAATTTCCGCATGCATTTGTTCACATGTAAATACTTGTTGCATTTCTTTCTTTTTGCATTAAGTTTGTAAATAAGTTTTTAAGAAAGAGCATGGTCAAAGGAAGGGAACCAAGTACCCCCATGATGAACTAATGTGCCCAATTGTGCCTTTCCCCTCCTCGTGACTCGCACCCGTGGCCTCTTAGTTAGCCGAGGAAGGAGGGCTTGACCAATGAGTTTAGACCGATCTTGTGAGACCTAGGGCCGTAGACTAGACCTTTGGCTCGACGTAGCTACTCAAAGGTAAGGGTAGAGCCTCCTAGGGCGGGTACATTCATACCCCGCCCTCATCTAGGTTCGAGAGTAGGTCTCCTCGCGAGACGTGTCACATCATTACGCACAAGTGTGTCGCATCGTCCTTAGATCATGAAATTGCATTGCATTTTTGTGCATACGATATGAAGCAAAAATCAGTTTTTATGAACCTCACATAGCCAAATAGCCTTGTTTTCTCCCCTACATCGTTTCCCTTTTTGATTCACCCCCTTTGAACTTAGCCTTTTCATTTGGCAAACCCACTTAAAATAGCTACATTCCCATAACCACCCGTCCTTAATCAAGAATTGGTCGGTTTTTGTAGTTGTGTTGTAGGAGGTGATTTGGGTCGTGATGGTGGATGGCTTGCACGTCCATTTGGGTCGGATTTCTATGTGAAATTGGTTTTGTGTATAAAATAAGAGGTTGTAAATTGTAATGAAAAAGCAAAATAGAGAAGTGAAAATGTCGTGAAAAATCAAAAAAAAAAAGATAGTAAGTCAAGTTGTGTATATTTGTCATAAAGAAAAGAAAAAGGCAAAGCAACACCCCTCCTCATCAATAAATGGGGTAGAAAAAGCCGTTGCTAAATAAAAAGGGGCAAATTGATGTTTTTCCAAAGATGAGTCGGGTTTACACATTTTTTGCATGGCTTGGGAAACCGAGTCGTTGTTACGGTGTAGACGTTACCATTTGTTGAAATAAAAAGAGTTTTATCGAATTTTTCCTACTTGAGTTGGGTTTATGCAATTTTTGCATAGTTTTGGTCATCATTGCTATGTTAGGGCATAGACGTGTCTCATGTGTTGCAATAAGAGATGGGATGTGATGTGTCGACGATTCTTGATTTGAGCCCCACATATCCAAACGGTGCTTGCACCAATCCCGTTTCGACCTTCTCCTTAGCCCCGTTGTAACCCTTGCTTCATGTTTTGTGCATTTTCCCTCGGCTTGCATTTCATTGGACATAGGACGATGTTACACATTAGATTGCGGGCACGTTTTCGCTAGTCGAGTTAGTTGAGTGATTTTGGTTACTTTTTGTCACAAAAATCACCTTGTTCTTTCATTGAGTGACGAGTGAAAACCGTGAGGATGTCGTTGCCTTGGTCCCCTTAGTCATGGGACCTTTGGTTGAATCTTGTGTCGGTTTTGCAATTCTCGGCGGACTTGCCCTTTCTTCCCTTTCCCCGCTCTTGAATTTGTTTCTTGAGCATTGGTCACACAAGGGTTGCTTTTGTCACATTTAGGGGGTTGGCACCTCAATTGGCACTTCTGAGACGGTACTCCCTACCGAGACCACGTTTTGTTTGAAAAATCCGACCACTTAGATGAGGAAAGTGGATCATTTTGTTAGATGCATCCTATTTATTGATCACGTGCTTTCATGATAAATGTGTCGAAAATTTTGTAGCAAGACCCAACTTGCCTTGCAATAGGGCACTTTTCCCTCATGAGTGTCAAATTGTGAGTTGAAGGGGCGTTGAGTGCGCTAATACTCGATCGGCTATTAATTTAGAGTAATTGAGTGATGCTTATATTGTGCACACGCTCTTGATAGATATTATTGTAGTCTCTTGTGCTTTGGTTTTGGACTTACTCGGGGACGAGTAAGGGTCAAGTGTGGGGAGATTTGATAACACCATTTCAACCCCTATATTTTGATGTCCCGGACCCATTTTGTCATGATAAATCAAGCATTATGAACTCATTTAGTTAGTATTAGCCTAGTCCGAGTTCTTTTCCCTCATGCTTAGTGTAAGACCTCTTTTGAGCATTTTTCCCGTACTTATGAACCCTTTTGTAGGTACCATGCTCGAAAATGTAAGAGGGACGGAACTTGGAGCGGAATTTACTCGAAGAATGGAAGCAACTAGGAGGAATTACAACCGAAAGAGTTAACTTCACCCGGCCGGGCACAACTTTACCCGACCGGGTACCTCTCAAGTTTTTGGCGTTTTCAGCTTTTTTCAGCCCATTTTGACTTTATACCCGGGAGGGTACAATTATACCCGCCCAGGTATAATTGTACCCGCCCGGGCATAATTGTACCCTCCCGGGTACAATTTACTCCCTCGGCTGCAGTTTTCGTCTTCTTCTTCTTGTACTCTCACCTAACTTTTTGGAGGCATATATATACTTGATTTCCCAGAAAATTAGGGATCGAATCCTAGTTTGAGAGAGAATTTGTAAGGTTAAGAAAGAGAGACTCGAATCTTTTGTAACTTGGCAAACATTCTTCATAAATTAAAAGATTATTATTATTGTTCTTATCTTGTTCTTCCTTATTGTTCATCCTTTCAATAGTTGGTATTACTTCTTTCCTTTTTCTCTTTTCTCCCTTGTTCTTCAATTGTTTTCCATTGTTGTTTGTTGTTGTTAGATTTCTTTTTGTTGGAATTTGTTGAGACTTGTTGTTTGTTGATAACTTAGTTAAATTTGCATCTTTGTTGTTTGATTGTTGTTGTTTTCACCATTGTTCATCTTTTCCTTGTTCATCTTTTCATTATTTCTCTCTCCTTTGTTCTTCTTGGGATAGTTGTCCTCAAAGACTTAATCTTTGAGTTGATTGTGTTAAAGATTGTGTCTTTTTGTTTGTTCATCCTTGCTATTAGATTAAAACCATCTTTCTTCCTAATTATTGTTGGGTTGTTGCATATTTAAAGGTAGGATTCATCTTATCACCATGTTTATGCTTAAAGACTCTATCTTTGTTGTTTTCTTTGCCTTTAGAAACATGATTAGTGAGTAGTCTCCTTCTAGGACTCGGTTTGACCCAATATGGGTAATTTCACTAATTAATCATTATTAGGCTAATTTGTGGGGGAAATTGGTTAGGGTAGTCTTGGGGAATTTTCATGCTTAAGGTTTGGTTTCCGGGTAGTGTCGGCTTTTGACCCTTGTCCACCAACGGAAGTTGGTTAGGTTGTTAGTCGAGTATTTGGGAACCGACCCTTGTCACCAACTAAGGTTGAGACCGGAAGGGAGAACCGAGGGAGGGTGCCTCTAGGCTAGTGTTTGAAATCGACCTCCGGAAGGGGGAGTGGGATGACCCGGAATATGATGAGGGCTTAATGACCTTGACCATTTACTTGACCTCCTTGGGAAAATGCATGTTCTTGGGGTTGTCGGGTTTTGAGTTAGGGAGACCGACTTTCGAACCCGGGAGGGGGGTTAGTCGGAGTAGCTAGTGTCCTAGTGCGAGACCGGAAGGGAGGTTCTAGGCGAATAAGAGCCATCTCCCCCTTACCTTTCTACCCCTTTTGATTAGCCGAGACGATTAGTATGCGGAATTACTCATATTCATGGTCGGACCGAGTTCTAGTCTTTCTCTTTATTTGATCTATCTCCTTTCTTTAGCTTGTTTTTACCTTATCTTGTTGTTTGTCCTTAAATTTGTTAGTTTAGCGTTAGTTTGTTACTACCCTATTTGTTATCTATCGACTTAGCTAAGCTCAAGAATATAGACAATTAGTAATCACCCCTACTCCTTGTGGATCGACCCTCTACAGTGTACAACGATAAAATCGTGCACTTGCGAGGTTTAACTTGAGACCATCACCCGGAAAGGTCCAATATATTTAGGGCTCAGCTTCCCTTTAACACCAAATCGTTTCACCCCTTTCATAGGTGACACTTTAAGGAATACTTGATCATCAACCTCAAAGGAAAGTGGTCGACGACGGACATCAGCATATGATTTTTGACGGTCCTGAGCGGCTTTCATCCGCTCCCGAATGATTTTAACTTGTTCAATGGACTCGGTCACCAAATCAGGTCCTAACATTGGAACATTTTGGGTTTGATCCCAACAGACTGGAGTACGGCATTTTCTACCATACAGAGCTTCATATGGTGCCATTTTAATGGAGGCTTGATAGCTGTTGTTATAAGAGAACTCAACCAGAGGTAAACATTTCTCCCAAGAAGTTTGGAAATCTAAAGCACAAGCACGAAGAAGATCCTCTAAAGTTTGAATTGTTCTCTCAGTTTGACCATCAGTGGCAGCGTGAAAAGCAGTGCTCATCAATAGTTTACTACCCAAGGCCTCTGTAATGCAGTTAAACGAGAACAAAATCGAGGATCCCGATCTGAAACTATATCTTTAGGAACCCCATGATAGCGCACTATCTCATCCACATAGGTACGAGCTAGAACTTCTAATCTCCAGGTCTCTTTGATAGGAATAAACCGAGCACAGTTAGTCAATCGGTCCACAACCACCCAAACAACATTCTTCCCAGTGGAAGTCCTGGGTAAAGCCATCACAAAATCCATGGATATAGACTCCCATTTCCAAAGAGGAACATCCAAGGGTTGAAGCAAACCCCCGGGCTTTTGATGCTCTATCTTTACTTTCTGACAGGTGAGGCATTTACTGACATACTCCATAACTTCAATTTTCATCCTAGGCCACCAGAATTGCAATCTCAAATCTTTATACATTTTGGTACCTCCCGGATGAATGGAGTAAGGAGAGAGGTGTGCTTCATCAAGAATTCTTTTTCTCAAATCAGCTGCACTCGGAACATAGATTCTACCATGATAACGAAGATACCCATCATCATCAATCTTACAATCCTTAGCTTGCCCAATTTGAATTTTGGCTCGAATGGATATGAAAGTAGGATCATTAAGAAGGCAAGTACGGATCTCACGGTGGAAGTCAGGTTCGGCTGACATGGCATCAAGATGATGAGAGCCCCTTTTTACAAGGCTTACTCCTAATTTTTGAAGTTCTAAAACAAGTTCAGGAGGTAATTCCTGAAAAGAATTCAAAGAATGACAGGATTTTCTGCTAAGAGCATCAGCCACCACATTAGCTTTTCCTTCATGATAAATTAGATCGGCATCATAGTCATTCACCAATTCTAACCATCTTCTTTGTCTCATGTTCAGCTCTTTTTGGGTAAAGAGATATTTCAGGCTCTTGTGGTCGGTGTAGATGTTGCAATGGACTCCAATGAGGTAGTGTCTCCAAATCTTTAAAGCATGCACCACCGCAGCTAATTCAAGATCATGAGTCGGGTAGTTAACTTCATGAACTCTAAGCTGTCGAGAGGCATACGCAATGACTTTCCCTTTTTGCATCAAGACACAACCTATACCATGCTTAGAAGCATCGCAGTAAACATCAAAGTCCACTCCTTCTTCAGGTAAGGTCAACACCGGAGCAGTAGTCAACCTCTTTTTCAATTCCTGGAAGGCATTTTCACACTCCTCAGACCACACAAACTTAGACTCTTTCTTCAGCAACTGAGTCATCGGCCTAGCAATCTTTGAAAAATCCTTCACAAATCGCCGATAGTAACCCGCCAAGCCAAGGAAACTACGGATTTCAGAAACATTGGTCGGACTTTTTCAATCAACAACGGCTTCAATTTTGGCAGGATCTACCATAACGCCATCTTTTGAAATGACATGCCCAAGGAAGGTCACTTTAGATAACCAGAATTCACATTTAGAGAATTTAGCATACCATTTTTCACGGCGCAAAATCTCTAGAATAACACGAAGGTGTTGGACATGTTCTTCTTCAGATTTAGAATAGATCAAGATGTCATCAATGAACACCACAACGCATTTGTCAAGGTGTTCTCTGAAAGTACGGTTCATCTGATCCATGAATACTGCTGGAGCATTGGTCAAACCGAATGGCATCACCGTAAACTCGAAATGACCATATCTCGATCGAAAGCGTTTTAAGAATATCGACTTCTCGGATGGAATTTGATGATAGCCCGAACGAAGATCAATTTTAGAAAAAGTAGAAGCACCACGGAGTTGATCGAAAAGATCATCAATTCTAGGAAGAGGATATTTATTCTTGATAGTAACTCGGTTAAGTTCACGATAATCTATGCATAATCGCATAGATCCATCCTTCTTTCTTACAAAGAGAACAGGAGCACCCCAAGGTGAAAAGCTAGGTTGAATAAAACCTTTGGCAATCAAGTCATCCAGCTGAGTCTTCAGCTCTTTCATTTCAGACGGTGCCAGCCTATAAGGAGCTTTAGCAATAGGGCCGGTACCAGGAATAAGATCAATAGCAAATTCAACTTCCCTTTCAGGAGGAATTCCCGGTAGCTCATCAGGAAAAACATCGGGAAATTCACATACTACTGGAATGTTCTCTTTAGGAGGCAGAGAAGAAGAATCAGAAGTAGTCACCATACACAAGAAGGCTTGATGACCCTTTTTCATCGCATTGATAAACTTCATAGCAGAAATTAATTTAGTACCGGTTTGTCTTTTAACCATTTGATAAGACACACGGTGACTCAAGGGCTTGTAAGAATTATTTTTTACGGTCTCGACATTCAAATCGAGCATGATAAGTATGTAACCAATCCATGCCCAAAATGACATCAAATTCTTCAAGCGGAAATTGGAAAAGATTTGCTGGAAATATAGATCCCATAATAGAAATAGGGACTTCCGGATAGATTTTAGAACAGGAAAAGACATCACTAGAGGGTAAGGATATAGATGTGCTTTCTTCTTGTGATGATTCAAGTGATAATTTATTGGAGAGTTTTATTGAAATAAAAGATAAAGAGGCACCCGTATCAAATAGTACCAAACAAGGAACATCAAAAATAGAAAATGTACCAGTAATGATATCAGGATGTGCCTCGAAACACGCTCGGCTCATAACAAAGATACGACCCTTCGGCCTCACTGGCCTCACTGGGACGACATGAGTAGTAGGAGCCGTCACCTTCCTCTCCGGGCAAACATTGGCCTTGTGGCCCGGTTTGTTACAAGAAAAGCATATAATATGATCAACAAAGCACTTACCAGGGTGTGCTGGTTTCTTGCAGTTATAGCACACTCGGTCTTTAGTACCTTTATTGTCATGAAAAGCTGAAGATTGACCACCCCGGTTAACTTGAACATTAGAAACAAATCTTCTCTTGTTTGGGTCAGAGGGAGATGAGATGAACCTAGGTGAAGGAGTAAAGGGCCTGGAAGAGGGATATAAAGGCCTCTTGCCAAGACTAGAACTAGTTGCACGAGCTTCATTTTCAATCTCTTTCAATGAATTCTCGGCCCACAAAGCATCGTTGTAAATTGAAACAAAGCTAGTGGAGTCTCGGCGGACCATGCTTTTAATCTTAGGAGAGAGCTTTTCAAGATAAAAGAAAGCTTTTTCGTTGTCATCCTTCACCAATCTAGTGGCATAATGAGCCAACTCGTTGAATTTATCGGTGAAGGTCTGAACTGGAAGGCTTCCTTGCTTTAACTCCATGAATCCTTTCAACTTCTGCTGTTTCAGTTCTTGCGGATAGAATCGGGCCTCCACTAACTCCTTGAAACGTACCCAGTCAAATCCTGGTTCAGCTGAAACGGTAGGCCCAGTCATGGACCACCACCGGTCTGCTTCTCGTACTAGGAAGTGAGAGGCTAGCTTCACTTTATGTTCCTCCTTAACATCATACAGTGTAAAGCTTTTCTCCAACTCCCGAAACCACCCTGTAAGAGCAGCTGGATCAATCTCTCCACCATAAGTGGGAGTGTTGATTCGGGTTAACTGATTAGCCACCCAAGTATAGGTGCCAGGAGTACCCTCAGCAGGCGGAGGAGGAGCTTGTTGATTTTGTTGGTTTTGGAGAATTTGAGTAAGAACTAGTAAGATAGCATCATCAATGTCTCTTCTTGGCGGAGCCATCTTACAAAAGAGAAAATTAATTAGTACCTAACAATTAGCAATCACAAACAGACTACCACATAAAATCCTAATTCTACCCATCCTACCCATCTCTCAAGTTTATTATTTAAAGGTCAAATGATTTTAAGTGGGGTGCACAAACGTGCGTCGGGAGCAATAGGCTCTGATACCAACTGTGACACCCTTAAATAACGCGATAAATGAACACCTAAAATCTACGGAAAAACTGGTAGGATATGTTTGTAATTGGTCCAACTATATAAAAACCTGTAATTTCAAAAATTTTCTAAACCAATCACAACATTTCCAACATTCCCAAGAGGCGGGTGCCAAAACCTGCAATGCTAACGAACTAATTTACATGCCATGCTAAAGACGGGGAATTATAATGATACAAACCAAAATAGAAAAGGGAGACATATGTCCCTTCAAATTATATACAAAACCAAAAATTAAAAGGTTTACTATAAGAATAGCCAAACTAGGTCCAAGGTTCCTTATGCTCACTAGCTCGTCTGTGACCCCAACAAAGCATCAACAACCTGTCAATCGCATTTTATACAAACACGAAAGCCACAATTCAGTGGGGAGTAACTTCGAGTCCTCCCAGCCACGAATCGTCATAATTAATGTAACATGTAGTAAAACATGTAAACAATATGATAATTAATCTAATTTCCAAGTATTATAACATATGAATACTAAATTGACCAATTTAAACTATCATGTGAAACATATAACAAATTGTAATCCAAACTCTATCAACCATAGCCGGCTTGCATCTCACCTTCTATGATTCATAGAATCATCAAACAAGAAAGGGCAATATATCAAAGACAGGCATAAGTTCTTAGCACGGTCAATAGTCACTCTGTAACTCGAGTCTATACCACGAGGTAGGTAAGGTAATCGAACCGGTATCTTGGCTCAGTGGTTAATATTAATAAAACATGGCCAAGACACAACACAACCCTAGCCTAAAATCTGCGCAGACCTAGACATGCGGATACACACCACCGCACCCAAGACCCACAATTTTTCTAAAATAAAGTGAGTACCCTAAGGAGTCCACCAAAGGGTTGGCTAGTACTTAAGCTGACCACTTACTATCAAAATAAGTAACGAGGTCATGCCCCAACTTGGATATAAATCCACTAGTCAGGAACACAAAGGCTATCAAGCAGTGAACATATACTCGTCAAAGACTATAAAGACCTATCTATGATGAAGGCCGAAATACTCACCTAGGACCTAGTCCCAGCTTGAATACTTTAGCCCACACCACACAAGACAAGTAAGACACCCACTTAACCATAAGAGGACAAAAGTCCAACTTACCAACCTAAATGCTAACATTCTATCATGTGAAAGGCTATATAAATGTCTATTCAGCAAACAATCCAACAATATCCTCAATAAGTATTCAATACTAATTTCCAATTCTAACAATATTAACCATGTTAAAGGCTTCAGGGAATCTAGGGCCGTTTCTACAATATAAGAAGCTACTTAAATCAACTAATTACACATGTGAAATAAAAATATAATAAATGGCCTAAAACAAGAAAAAGGCCGATTATCCAATTCATATAAAATTTCATCCAACCGAATTTTTACCCGCAACCCCTGACCTCGCGACAGTGCGGGTTAAATTATGGTGACCAATCACTCAATTGATCGACATCGAATCATCAAAGGGACTAAGGCTCGATTTTAAGCACAATCATCAAAACATTACACTTATCACTATAAAATTCATTTTGAGCCTATTAATTACAATTTCAATTTATAAACTATCCTAACATGTGATAACTATCAATATAAGCATAATTTTTACCATTTACATAATTTTTAACCACTAATGTGATTCATTTCCTAAGTTTAACCATATGTCACTTATTCTAATTATATCATTAATGAACCTAAAATGACGAACAAAACATGGAAAACCGCGAAACAAGCAACGGGCCGACCCGGGCCAGCCCGTGGGCTCTTACGGCCGCTGCCAGGAACTCTTCGCCGCCACCCCCACACCTCCTTTTTTCCATTTTTGTTCAGTATGAGACCGTCTGAAACATAATTAATCGTTCCCAATACTAACATGTTAACTAAAACTAACAAAAATACATGGATTAAACATGCATGCAATCATTTTAACATGTGAAATTAACTACTTAATTAAAAATCACAAAAACATTCAAAAATCAAAGCATGTGACGATTTTTCGTCGAGTAACTCGAAATATGTTACCTTAAGCTAGAAAAAGAGTAATTAGCACCTTAAAACCCAAACCCTAACTAGCAACTATCCGCTATCTTCCACAATATACGAGTCCCCAAACTCGTCTTCCAATTCTTCACCTAAACAAACAATAAAAACACACAAATAAGTACATAAAACCAAAATTACCCAAAATTCGTCTTAAAACAACTTCAAGAAAACTGAAATTAAAACATACTAGGTTGTAGATCTCGACGAGGGGATTCAGGAAATATAAATTATGCGAAAAACCGATAAGAAACGAGAAAGATATGGTGATTTTAGCTTAGATTTTATGATAAAATGGTGTTTGATGATGGAATGTTAGAGAAGGAAGAAGAAGAATAGAAAAATCAGAAAAAAAAAAGAAAGGGGAAGGGGGTTTGTCCGCGGGAAAGGGAGAAAGGAAAGGAGGGAGTCGGGTTTGAGTCGGGATTTTACGAGTCGGTTTTGGCTCGTTTCGATAATAATTAAAACCGTAGGTCAAATGCAAATTCCGACAAGACCAAAGTTCTTAAACACGAGATTACAAGAAAATTGAGTATTCATACGACCCATTTCCAAATTCGTTTACCCAACGTTCAAAAGAATTGTCATTTTCCCCCCGATATGCCCTTATTTCGAAATAAAAGATTTTTACACGGTTTAAACTATTTTTAAACATTTAGAAATTATCAAAATAAATACTTTTCTTCAAAATATAATAAAATTATATTTCTTTGAATTATTTTTACTTTAAATACATTAATGTCAAATTTTACTTGATTAATTAATTATTTTCGAAATATATTAACGGTCCGAAATTACGGGGCGTTACACTTGGTGCCGTTTCAAAAGGTTGGTGAGGTCTCTTCCTCATCATGGTTTCGATCAGTGGTTTTTATGCAACCAATTCTACAATGGGTTGTATGATGACCACCGTGCTATATTGGACGCCTCATCTAATGGGCGATTTCAGAAGAACAATGACGATGACAAGGGATGTGGTATCATAGAAGAAATGGCTACCCATTGTGCTGAGTATGGGAACCCGAGAGGAGGTATTCGTACTGTTTCTCCAGTAGATAGCGCAGTTGTGGCTCAGCTAGAAGCCATGAATGCCCGTTTTGATAAGCTAGAGTTGCAGACTGCTGGTGATCAACAGACGGTTCACTTGTTGACTAGACAAGAAGCCGTTACTTGTGAGAGATGTGGGAGTAATGACGGTCACACTGCTGTTGACTGTCTAATTGAGAAGGAGCAAATCCTTGCCTTTCAGCAATATAGGCAAGGAGGTTCCTATTATAATAATGAGAGTGGAGTCCATCCTAACTTGAGATGGACTAGTCAGAATGTGCTTAATCCTATCCCTCCTCGGCAGCAGCAACAAGCTTATGTTCCTCCTCACAAAGCTCAACAAGGCTTTCAAAAGCCTTTATCCTTTCCACCGCCGCATCAAGTAGCTTCTTCTAGTGGAGTAAGTGAATTGGCTGAGTTAAAGTCGATGATCCAATCATTGACTAAACAGTTGCAGATGAGTGACCAACAGAAAGAAGCATCGATAAAGTCACTCGAGACCTAAATAGCTCAACTTGCCACTAACCAATCCACAAGGAAGCCAGGTCATTTACAATCTGAATCTGAAAAGAATCCACACGAGACGATAAATCTGATAAACTTGCGAAGTGGTCTTTCTTATGAAGGACCCAAAATCTCAACTGTTGAGGACATATCAGACCCGGAGGATATTGTTGCTGATGGTGAATAGTCGTCCATAGACTAAAAAATGCTAAATCCCAAGAAAGTCCTCGATCGACTAATTTCTGGTGGTCGATCGAGTATAATTGCTCAAGATATTACTCGATCGAGTGGAATTGTGGATCGATCGAGTAATGCTGACAAATAGGATTTCGATCGAGTGGCTGATAATGCTCGATCGAATGAAAAAGTTGCTGAAAGACCTCTATCGAGAGGAAAAAGAGATCGATCGAGTAGAAATGACTTCGAACCTGTCGAGACATTGGAAGAAAGGAACAAGGGGTTAGAAATTCCGATCACGGTCCCCATTCCAAGGCGATTGCAGAACAATAAGGCCAACCAACAGTTCGGGAAATTTGCTGAAATCCTGAAGAGCCTTCATGTCAACGTTCCTTTCGCCGAACTGCTTACCCAGGTACCCTCTTACATGAAGTTTATGAAAGAAATTTTATCGCGTAAGAGACATATAAGCGACCATGAAATGGTGGCTTTGATTGAAGTAGAGTCCGCCTTAGTTCAGAATAAGACACCACCTAAACAATCAGACCCGGGTAGCTTCTCAATTCCTTGTCATATAGGAACCCACTTGATTGACAACGCGCTATGCGACTTAGGAGCTAGCGTGAGTGTCTTACCTTTATCTCTCGCTAAGAGACTGGGTTTGACTAAGTTTAAATGTCCTAATATAACCGTTCAGATGGCCGACCGTAGTATATCACGGCCACTAGGAGTAATAGAGGACATACCTGTGAAAATCGGGAGATTCTTTATTTCCGTTGACTTTGTGGTCTTAGACATACCCGAAGATTCTCACACCCCTATTATTTTAGGGCGACCATTTTTATTTACTGCACGCGCATTAATTGATGTAGGGGGAAAGACCCTTACCTTCCAGGTAGAAGATGAGGAGTTAACATTTCATCAGTCCAAATCTCGTAGGGTTCCCATGCAAGTTCAACCTTACAATGCCCTACCCTCTATTGACCCAGATACAGACACTCCAGCTGAGAATATTGAATATTGCGCTATTATAGTGACACCTCCGCCTCAGACTTAGAGCGAAAAGGAGGACCATTCTGTTGTTTTCCTTGCTTCAGGTACAGACAGAGTGGATACTGGAGATGACGGTCATGGTACAGTGAAAGCCAATTCAAGTGATGGGAATACCGCCAATGCAGATAGGAATGTCAAGGGGAATAAGAAAGTTAGGACGTACGTGGACGCAAATTATTCTCCTTCCATCAGTTCGAGTACAAGCTCATGGCGATCAAAGACGACGGTCTGAGATGCTGAAGGGACCTCCTCCAGTCAAAAGCCCTCTTTTGGGCTATTACAGTGTTTTGGACGATGAGCGGGGAATGCCTCGTTGTAACAATTTGTAATTTTGAATTTCCGTTAGACATTTTAATTGCGTTTTTAGACTATTAGACAGTAGCATAGTTAGTTTTAGCGAAAACCGAATATAGACTGCATACTTTTGTGATTTGGTATTTGCGGGAAGTGTTTTTGCGTTTTTCTATGCAGGTTTGGAGAAGATATATGGCATTGGGACGTGTGCCATAGGAAAACACCTCGATCGAGAGGATTAACCAGAAAAAGTGTTCGATCGAGTTGTTTCAGTCACTCAATCGAATTGCCCAAATAGAGAAGTTCTCGATCGAGGGGACATTTGTTTGATCGAGCAGAATACATGATAAAGTCCTCGATCGAGTGGTTTCAAATCACTCGATCGAGTGACTATACTTTATATCACGCAAGAAGTGCCTATTCCTTTCTTTTATTTTTCATTCTATTTGCTTCTCTTTCTCTCTTATGCGATAAAACCCTTTAAAAAAACACCAAAACCTCCATTAATCTCCCCTTTTTACCACCACCCACATTGTGCTTATTATTAGATTTTTGACATTTTCCCCTTATTCCCTCTTTCAATTTCGTCTTTGTTGCATTTTAATTGAAGAATTAGGGTTTGTTCGAAGTTGGGATTTATCCGATTAATTTCTTGCGTTTTTTTTCGATTGCTTTGCATATTCTTGTACGTGGGTTATCAATCAAGATGGATAGTAACACAATGCCCTCGTCAAGCTCTACTGTTACCCCATCCCTGACTGAGACGATGGTCCCTGCTGCTGCCAATGTCGTTTCTATTGTTTCTACTGCCGCTGCCACTACTGGTACTGCTTCTGGTACCGTACCCTCTACGGTGACGACCCCTGCTGCGTTGTCACCGGCTGTCATAGCTACTTACAGGTCTTCCCAAGTACCTCGCCCAGCTATTGGACTGTCTTCTTCTTCGGGTACTAGAGGGCGTGGACGGGGTCGAGGACGAGATACGCCTGCTGCTGGACGTGCCACGTTCCGTGCCGATGAGTCCTTGGACCTGCATCCTGAATATCCAGAGATACGTTTCGTTAACTCAATTCATCGTACCCGTTTTTATGATTTAGAGCGCTGTGACTTTTCTTCTACTAAATTTTTGTGTCGGAACTCCCTTGAGAAGTTGGGAATTTACGAGCCTGTAGCCGAGATTTTGAACGGGACGGGGATGGCTGGGTTGACCACTATGAGTGCCTTGACCTATAAGGAGCTGACCCTTGAGTTTTTCAGCTCCTTCACCTATTCTATTTCTCACTGCCGCCACGCCATCGACCCGGACGGCTCGTGTGTCTCCTTCCGGTTGTTTAACCGGACTACGACCTGGACCTTAGCTGAGTTTGGTAGTAGGTTAGGTCTGTCTTCCTACGGTAAGTTGGACCCTCCTAGGAAGGTCCTACGTATACTTTGGCGAACCTTGGCACAGACACCCTTTGAGGAGCGCAGACTCGCTCATGTTCACCTTCCCCCGACCCGTTACTTTTTGCGTCTCATTGGAGGGACGATTTTCGGCCTTAAAGAGCCTAACAACATTAATAATGTTGAGTTGTTGATTCTCGGGGGCTATCTAAACATTGATAGCGAGGGCCCCTTTGTTCTTAACATTGCCTATCTGACTGCTTAGCATTTTAATGCTGTTGGGAAGAAGAAGTCGGGCACCATTGTCTGTGGTGGCATAGCCACCTTCCTCTCCCGCTTTATCTTCCCTGACTTCCCTCGTGACCTGGTACATGTAGATAGGGACAGGTACCTAGATGTCTCTGCCATGTTGGCAATGTATTGGCTAGCTTCGGAACAGCGGACTTGGAAGATTTGTGGCTCCTTGTCCGTGACCTTACCTTCTACCGACCTACCCCCTCTCGTACCTTTGACCACTGTTAAGAGTAGGTTGCCTCCACCTTTGCCTTTCTACCACCTTTCACTCGCTCCACCTCCCACTATTTGCGCTTCTAAGAAGCGGAAGTGACCTGAGACTGGACAGGGATCCACACCGACCGAGGCTGGGCAGTCTTCCACGCCTACGCCTACACCGATCCCTATCCCTATCCCCACTCGTACTCCTTCTGTTACACAGCCGGTCTACCCGGATAATTTTATTCCTCCTCCACCCTTTGAGGCGTCCGAGGTCATTGACCAAGGGCGTCGTGACAGTTTACTTCTCGAGTTGCTTACCAGGCAGGCTCGTGTGGAGTGGGACATTGAACTTAATTTGTTCCCTCTGTACGAGTATCACATGAGGAGAGGACGCCCCGTTCCTGAGGGCTGGCCACACCCTTCTTTCTACTGGTACCCGGCGGAGGGGTACCCACAGCCAGCTAGCAAGGCGGACACAGCTGAGGAGGAGGAGAGAGCCAGAGCTGACGAGAGGAGGAGGAGGGAGCAGGAGCGAGATCCCGACTACACGGTGGTGGGAGAGGACGAGGAGGAGAATGCTGACGAGTAGCTGCTGGTCTACTCACTTCCCCAGTTTTTTGGTTGGTTTGGGGAAGTTCATCATTTTGTATGTACTTTTCGCTCGTTTCTTTATTTGCGTCTCCTTTTTATTTATTGTTTTCATTCATTTATTGGTTGTTTTATCCCTTTTCCCTTTATATATACTGCTGGTGTATGCTGGAGGACAACGAGGGCGTTGTCCGTTCTGGTTTGGGGAGGGTATTGCATCCTTTGAGTCTACATTTTGCATTTGTTTTTGCATTCACGTTTACTTTTCTGCTTGCATTGTATTTATTTCAAAAAACTCATCAAAAATCCAAAAAAAAAAATAGAAAAATTTCAAAAATTCAAAAAATATATTCACGTTTCATTTTGCATATAGGTTGAGACGGAACAGTAGATTTCCATGATGAAATTGCACTTTAACTTATCATATCACTCGAGCCTTGCATCTAATTGACAGTTATTAGTTTAGTCATGCGCATATCTACGAGTTAATGTCAAAAATATAGCTGACTGTGTAGACTTGACCTGATAAAATTGGCAAACTACTTTACAATTTCTGAGTTTTAGAGCCATTTATAGTTGGTGTCATTCAGGACCAGTTTTTGTAGGAATTGAGAGTAGTACTCCTTGCATAACATGTTCATCACTTTTGCACTTTTATGAAATTCGATTGCTTGTTGCTTGCGTACATTCGGGTTTGTGGTCGGTGTCACATGCAGGGAGGTGCTTACAATTTCCCCATTTCTTTCATTTTCACCCATTTAGCTCCACATTAGCCAAAAATAGCCTTCTGACCCATTAGCTACACCCAAATTAAGCCTGCCAGTCAAGCTAGTTTAGTGTAGTTTCTGTGGTATGATTTTCATTGATGCGAGTTTGGTTCATTTATCATTTATATGGAGTTGGTAGAAAAAGAAAGAAACGTGGGCAAGAAAATGAGAAAAGCATGGAAAAGGATGAAAAATAAAAAAATGAAAATGAAAAAGGATAAAAGGAAAAACGTGAGATACAGAAAAAGAAGAAAGAAAAGAAAAAAAAAGTTGAAATGAAAATAGACCGTATTAAAAAAGGGAATTTTGTGACGGTCTCACTCCTCCGTTTTTATTTATATCTTTTTGAGGAGATTGTGTATTGGGTAGTGAGTTTTGCGCCGATAGAAGGGCGTGTTTGTGCTTGATTTCTAGTCAGCTGAGAATTGGATAGTCTTAAATGGTCCTGTTAGGTGCTAGCTTGACGCTCTACCTCCACATTGCCATAATCTATTTTGCCTTTTCTTACCTGTAACCTCACTCTCCCATATCATTTGTAAGCCCTCGGCTATGACGGACAATGTTGGTTGGAATGTATGTATGGTACTTGAATCGTCTATCATTTTTGTTGCATGCATATTATGTAGGTCGCAGTTTAGGTGAGTGACTGTCTTTCTCTTTCTCTCTTACACATATATATTCACCCTTTGCTTCATGAGAGAAGAGTGACCCGTGAGAGTCTGATTTTAATGGTCTTGCAAGGTCGACAGGTCAGCTTATTTATAGAAATCATACAACTCGTTTGCGTATTGACTGCTGTAGCTATAGCTGTTAATTTTTGATTGCATTAAATGGTTTAAGTGGACAAGTTATAGCTAGCTCTGAGTTTTCATATCCGTTCCATTAGTTTACATTTAGTTACTCGAGGACGAGTAAAGGTTCGGTTTGGGGAGATTTGATACGTGCAATTTATATAGACTTTTCAGTCTCTTATTGCACGCATTTCTATGCCATTTGTATCGCTTTATATTGCAAAATGCCCCTAATTGGCTACTTTGGTTTTTTCTGTCTTAATTGCAGGAATGGACCTAAAATTAGTGGAATCGTGCCTTAGTCGTCCCACTTTGCATGCATTTTAAGGAGGCAGAGATATTAGAGCAGAAGTCATACCTCGGGAAGCGTTAAGGAGCATCTTAGGAAGCTGACGAGACAAAGTCAAGGCTGATCCCAGTGGAAAGTGCTCGATCGAGAGCTTTGGATGGTCGATCGAGTGTTTTGGCAGTTGTTGGAAGTCGATCGAGTGGTTTTTATACTCGATCGAAATGTGCTGAATTGGAAGAGTTCGATCGAGAGCCTCAAGTGCTCGATCGAACAGTTTTGCTGCAGAAGCCCTTGATCTAGTTGTCTGAAGGGACTCGATCGAGTGGTTTGTTATATTACACGGGCTGACTAATCCGTGTTAGGTTTATTTTGTTAATAAAAAGGCTCTCCTATAAAAGGAAGTGTTTATTAGGTCTTAATTACGTTTTGACACTTATACTTTACTCTAAAATTCTGCTTTGCTTCTTAATTACTGCTGCTCTTTCCTTGACTCCGACCTTTCTCTTCCTTTAATCTCAATCTCTTTGCTCTTAACTATTGTTCTTTCATTCATTGTCTTTATTTGATTTGTTTATGTTACATCTTTATTGCCTTTCTACTAAGTCTTCTCTTAGTTATTTCATGATTATTGTCATTGTTGTCAATCTCAAAAGCATGAGTAGCTAATCTTCTTATGTTAGGATTAGGGAATCCATGGTAGTGATGAGACGATGTAGTAAATAGACTAGGTGATTTACTTGTGAGAATCTGTCATCATAGCAATATAACTGTAACATATTTAGTTGAGTGCACGCTTCTAAATAACATTAATTCGGTTAACTTTGATCCTGGATCGGAAGATTGGAATAAACAGGCATGCTATGAACAGTAGACTACCCTAATGAGGACGAAAGTTAAGTTAGTGGAAAGCTAGGGTGGATAGCGGACCGGAAGGACATTTCCCTTGCCCTTCTCACAGTAGATTGTCTAAGCTATTTATGACTGAGTCGATGAACTGCCATAGTGAACCGAAATCCTGACATACCCTCTTTTATCTGATCACTTATCTCTTATTTCCACGCTTTATCGCTCTTACTTTATTTCTCTTGCCCTTAATCTTTAGTAGTTTAGAAAACAAAATACAAACCCCCCATTTGTGACTTAGATAGACGGACTTACAGATAGATACCTTGCCTCCCTGTAGAGATCTGTAATACTACGGTTTTCTATGTCTATGGGTACTCTATCGAGTGGGGCTTACTCTGTCGAGTAAGTATGTTTTTATACGAAACAGTAGACTGTCTGATGGGTACTCGATCGAGTATGTGTGGCACTCGATTGAGTAATGGGCACTCGATCGAGTAAGTTACTTACTCGATCGAGTAAGTGAGTTTTACGGGTTATTTTGTCGGGTTTTGATAGTAACGCGAGAAGGATATAAAATCATCTTTCGTCAGTTTATCTTCATTTACCCTTTTCTAAGTTTCTTAAAGAGTGAAAACATGTTACGTTACTCTCCTCTTTCGCATTGCTATCAAATCCTAAAGGCTAGAGTCGTCGGATCGTTGAGTTCTTTACGCCGTTGAGACCGTCGCTTTGTGGGTAAGATCCTAGTATAGTTTTAATATCGTTTTATTGATTTTAGTTGAAACCCTAATTGTGTAATTTGGGGGTTTTGGGGAGTATGGTTGTTGTTAGATTGTGATTGTATGATTGTGTGTTTATAGGAGATGATCTCGTTGAAGAACGATTGTGATTAGCTGATTGTGATGATCTTGGTGATTGCTATCCAGGTAGGGTTTCCCTACTCAGTATTATTTACATGATGTGTTTGGTGGTTTCATTGCGATTATTGTTAAAGTATATTGTATGTGGTTGTGATGTCTATCGATGTGGTTGTTGTGCCTCGGGTGGTGATTCGGGCACGGTACTTCGTGTTGTGATGCGAGTGTTTTCGCGCTGCGGTGCGGCTGTTGGTGGCGGTGTTGCGATGCCGACACTGGTTGTGGTGGAGTAGGCGGGATGATTACAATTCGAGTTTCGAAAGTACCTACCTGTTGTGCATAGATTGTTGTTTTGTTGCTGTTGTTTCCTGTGAGTTTCAGTTTAGACAGATAGACGGTTGTTTTGTTTATTGATGTTTCTTACCAGTTTCAGCTTGGAAGTGAGGGTAGAGTCTGATATGAAAGAGAAGTGGGTATGTTTCCGTTGTTGTTATGATATAGTAACATTCTGTTGATGGGACACAGTTACAAGAGGTTGTTGGAGTACCTGTGATCTTCTTTTAGAGAAGGCATTGGGTTACATAGTAATGTTGCGTGACGTGTGGAACATGTGTTGTACTGATATGGAAGCTGTAAGTGGTTCATAATCTCTTATTGGGACAAGGAGTATATGGTGTTGGAAATTAGTATCATGTTAAGTGATGAATGAGTTTTGCGGTAATAAAAGAAAAGAAATTGAGGATCTGGTGTGAGTGTGCGTAGCAAGTGTGGACCGTGAGTTATGTTTTTGGCGATAAGTGTTTTATCTAGAGAGGTATGTCGTGTTGTGGTAATTTGGAAGAGTTGGAGTGTTGGTTATGCTAAGGATTTTGTGGTATTGATTAGATGGAGTGCAGAATGAGTTGAGGTATGAGAAATGTTAAAGTAAGAGGGCCTTGGATATAGGAATAGTAAGTGTTTAGATTATAGGCGGTTATCTTTGACATGTCATGGTGATGAGGATAATTAGAAGATATAGCTAAAGATCTAGTATAGTGAGTTACGAGGACGTAACATTTACCTTAAGAGTAGGATGTGATGCAAGAGAGTTTGTTGGTTGTACATGTTGTAGTATAATTGGAAGTAGAGGGTTGGTGTAGCATAAAGGATGGATATTTGTTATGATTGATTTTCTTAAAGGTCATGGTCGTGCTTGTAGTATGAGTTCTATAGCGTTGACAGTTGGATGATGAGGTTATAACTGTGAGTAAACTTCGAGGACGAAGTTTCTTTTAAGGGTGGTAGAATGTAACATTTCGTTTGATGCCTATGAGTGTCTTGATATTGGATTTTATAGTGGATAATATGTTAGTGAAACGGAGCTAGCAGCGTTTGTGGATGGTAGTTGGTAGTGTATGGAGTTAGTGTCGAGGGACACTATAATGTAGTTGATACGATATCGTGAAACATGTTGTGGAGGTAGGCATAGTTGGTGGAGTTGGTGTTAAGAGTTCATGTTTGATAGGTGGGGTTTCATTTTGAGTTCCTAGTTGCGTTATTGTGTCTTGATCGAGTTGGTATGTTTGTTTGTATGTATGGGTTGAACTTCGGGGACGAAGTTCTTTTTAAGGAGGGAAGACTGTAATACTACGATTTTCTATGTCTATGGGTACTCTATCGAGTGGGGCTTACTCTGTCGAGTAAGTATGTTTTTATACGAAATAATAGTCTGTCTGATGGGTACTCGATCGAGTATGTGTGGCACTCGATCGAGTAAGGGGCACTCGATCGACTAAGTTACTTACTCGATCGAGTAAGTGAGTTTTACGGGTTATTTTGTCGGGTTTTGATAGTAACGCGAGAAGGATATAAAATCATCTTTCGTCAGTTTCTCTTCATTTTACCCTTTTCTAAGTTTCTTAAAGAGTGAAAACATGTTACGTTACTCTCCTCTTTCGCATTGCTATCAAATCCTAAGGGCTAGAGTCGTCGGATCGTTGAGTTCTTTATGCCGTTGAGACCGTCGCTTTGTGGGTAAGATCCTAGTATAGTTTTTATATCGTTTTATTGATTTTAGTTGAAACCCTAATTGGGTAATTTGGGGGTTTTGGGGAGTATGGTTGATGTTAGATTGTGATTGTATGATTGTGTGTTTATAGGAGATGATTTCGTTGAAGAACGATTGTGATTAGCTGATTGTGACGATCTTGGTGATTGCTATCCAGGTAGGGTTTCCCTACTCAGTATTAATTACATGATGTGTTTGGTGGTTTCATTGCAATTATTGTTAAAGTATATTGTTGGTGGTTGTGACGGTTATTGGTTAAATTGTTGGTTGTATTGTTGATTAATATCGTGATCGTTGTTGTATCTGTCCGTGATCTTCGGGGTGCGTCCCTGGCTGAGTGGAGTCACTTGAGGGAGTGGCTTCACGCCCTTGATTCGCCTTTTGTGGAATCCGACATAGGAGGAATGTGCACATTAATGAATATGGGTTTATCGCTCGATGGAGATGAGCGGGGCTTAGGTGGGAATGGCTGCGGTCCCCCACTGGCGGTGTGGAGTACCTGTTGCGATGGGTACTCTGGCAGGACTACACACTTTAGTGTGTAGTCAGTTGTGTGGAGATTGATTATGGAGACTGGGGTTTTTTCTGTGTTGAGCTCTTTTGGCATTTGATTTGTTGTGGCTTATTTTTATGTAAATAGTACTGACCCCGTTTAAATGTTTTAAAACTGTGGTGATCCATTCGGGGGTGGTGAGCAGTTATTGAGCATGTATGAGACGATGCCTATGGGATAGCTGGGATGAGTCACCACGTTGCAATTTAGAAGTCTTTTGCTCTTTCTGACGCTTGATAGTATTTTGACAGTAGACAGTTTTGAGAACTTGTATTTCTTTTTAACAGTTTTGGTATTGGCATGTAATCACGTTAAATACTATTTACTTTTAAGTATATTTCGTTATTGTCTTATGATTATCATTGCCTCGGGAAACCGAGATGGTAGCACTTCCATGCCTTAAGTGGTCCTGGTATGGCACTTGGAGTGTGGGGGTGTTACAAGATCGACCCTACTTATCACTAACTTCTGTTAGTTATATTTAGGTATTTATTTTTGGTACATAACGATCGTATCAGCGAACTGCAAGTTAAATGCGTTGACCATGTCAGCGAAAGACCTGATGGACTTGTTAGGCAGATTGACAAACCAATGCTGGCTTGCTCTAGTCAATGTGGATCCAACGCCTTTACACATGTAGGCTTCCTTTAGGGGTCCAATGAGAGTCATCATCATCCTCTTTTGCATGTACTGGTTGATCTTGTCGAGCGGGTTTGTTGTACCCTCACAAAGCGTCATGGAAGTGGCATGAATCCTCTGGATATGTTGATGAGTGTTATGCCATCTACGAAAGGATAATCTGCATTAGCTCTTTGGTGCTCCTCTCCATGTGGCATGACATCTCTGTCATCTTGTTGATCATATCCCTAAACTCTTGGGAGTTTTTTACCTATTACTCCTACCAGAGGGTTAGGGACATGCAGAATGAAACCTATAACATTACCTCCTGCAGGAATATGCTCCCCTGAAGTTGCTGAGCAACGGGGCTATGGTGACAAGGGATCCAGATAGCCAATATGCCACCTAGCTACTGGTTGAAAGTACATGCACCATTAAGGAAGATATTGATAGAATAAGTCAATATGTAATAATGTAATTATTTGACTGTTATTTAGTTACCTAGTTTAGTGCAAATTAGTTGCCTAGTTTGTAGTATTGTATCCCTACTTAATAGAGATTCTTTTGTATTTATACCTTTGACATAATCAATACAAGGCACCAATTAATCTCCTTTATGGAATCAGGTTTTTAGGTCATCCTTTTCTATTGCTTCCGCTCAACTCCGTCTTCTCCTCTATTCGTTCTGACCTCACGTCAAAACTCAGACCTCACGTCGAAATGGCTCTCGATGCAAAGTCGACCTTTCACCCGGCTCTTACTGTGAACAATATCACCAACGACATCCCTGTCAAACTTGGCATGGATAATGATCAATATCCATTGTGGGTCGCATTGTTCATAAATCACGCAAAAGCAAATCGCGTGCTCCATCATATCGTCACACCAAAAGTCGCTCCCAAGCCGCCTTCAACTGATGACGAGAAAGAGATATGAGATACCCTCGACGCCATGGTCCTCCAGTGAATATATTCCACCGTCACTACCGAACTTTGGAAACTATCGTTGAAGCCGAATCCACCGCTATGGAGGCATGGAATTGTCTTGCTGATATTTTTTAAGATAATAAGAACTTCCGGGCCGTGACACTTGAACAGGAGTTCTCTCATATCGAGATGTCGGATTTTTCCTCCGTCTCGGCATATTTCCAATGACTCAAGTCCTTGGTAGACCAATTAAAGAATGTCGGTTCTCCTCTCTCTAATAGTCGATTGGTTCTTCAATTGGTCTCGGGTTTATCTTCGGCTTATCAAGGTGTTGGGACGATTATTCGTCAAAGCAATCATCTTCCTACTTTCTATCGAGCACGTTCTATGTTGACACTTGAGGAAGCTGGCCTCGCCAAATAGGCCGCTACTGGTTCGACTGAGGCTCTTTATAGCCGTGGTGGTGTCGACGGCGACAATAATGGAGGACAGTCCTCTACAGTTGCTCCTTCAACCAACGGGAAAGGGGGCCGTGGTCAAGGATTTGGTGGAAAGAAGAAGGGTCACAAGGGTGGCAAAGGTAAAGGACAAGGACATTAGCAAGGAAAAGACAAACCCCCTCTTGAGTTTTGAAATGTGAAATGTGAAATGCGGAAGTAGAAATGAGGTCAAATTTTGAATGTTAGTTAAATCCACTTTCTTTTGTTTAATTCAATTGAGCATTTCATTCTCAAAAACCTTTTGTTATGCCACCTTGTTGAGCTTGGGACGACCATTGACCTTTACTTTTGTAGAGAATTCGAGACTTGTCATGTCATATGCCACTAATACCATAGGGATCATCCTTCCACCCCATCAGATCGCCCTTGACGAAAGCATTTAGCGATTATGGACAAAAGTAGCCTAGTTTTACACTATTTGGAGGTGATTTGTTTGTATCCTCTTAAACTTAGTAGTTTGTAGAACTAGTGCCTATGAAGGAACGTGTGCCCTTGAAGTGTTTCTCTTTTATCAATTTCCGCCACTTAGATGAGGAAAGTGGCTATTCTTTTTGTAGATGCATCCTATGTTTCTTTGTGTGCTTAATGCTTGGATGCATCGCCATTTTGGCAAGTCCCACCTTGCCTTGCAAGAAGGCATTCTACCTCAAGGATGTCTTGTTGTGAGTTGAAGGGGCGGAGTGAGACCCGCTAATTGTCTCATATCGGCTATGTTATTAGAATAGTTTAAATAAGGGTTATAGTTTTAGTCACCTCTTTACTCGGGACGAGCAAATGTTTAGTTTGGGGATATTTGTTGTGACTCATATTTACACACATTTAGTCCCCTAACTAGCCTCGTTTCATATGCTTTTACGCGATTGGTCATTTCTTGTCTTTAGCCTCCTATTATGCAAATTTTATGCGGTTTGGTGCCTTTAGTAGGAGGACAGCGCTAGCCTTGCTTAAATGGAGCATTACGCAGCTAAATTGATGGCATCTAACGACCAAGCATCAAAGAGGAGACCGAAACTAAAGGCCTTAGTCAATAAAGCAAGTTTGCGGGCAATTGAGAGGAATCCCCATGAGTCCAAGCTAGCTCCCGCGAGCTAAGAGGTAGCCAAGCCAAAGCAAGATAGAAAAGGGAGAGAGCACGGGCAAGCTCACTGAAGGTTGGGCAAGCTCAACTGGAGTTCGGGCGAGCTCGTACGTTGTCGCACAAGTTGGCTGACAGAATTGGTTTCGAAAGGAGGAGGTCGTGCGACCTGACCTAGCTCTAGCAAGGCAAAGGACTTTCTTAAGGGGCCTAATCGTTATTTAAGCCCTTAGTTAACCCTAAAGCTTGTACTTAATATAAATACCTCATGTAATTAGAACTAGAGGGATGATCATAGTTTAGTTTATTTTAGACTACTTTAATTAACTTAATTACATCTTAATCTTTTCTTAATTATTGCTCAAAGAATTTTAGATCTAGCTTGGTAATTGAAAATTACTTGGGTTTTGTATTAGAGAATTGACAACTCTTCATCATTAATCAAGGCTTTCTTCTATTATTCTTCCATTTTCTTTGTTCATCTTAAGTTGGTATAATTGATTTACTCTTCACTTAATCCTTTACTTAATCTTTTGCTAGTTATTCTACTTAATCATCATGTTTATGCTTGTTAAGATGTTTGACACCATTGATGACATGATTATCATGATGATGTGTGAGTAGTCTTCTAGCTAGGGTTAGAGGGGGATTAGGGGAGTAATCATGGGTTAGATCATCTATGCTTAATGAGTTCATGTTACGCTTGATGAAATGCTTGATTGACAACCTAGCATGATTCTCTAACCTTTTCAACAAGACTTGTAAGACATAAATCAACTCAAGGATTGTTAGACCATGCATATAGTTGAATAGGGAGATCCAAGTCGTTGTAGGTGTCGTAAGCTATAAATCAACTCGAGTCCGAGACTTAAGTCTCCCTAGGAATTGTAAGACATAAATCACTCGATTCCAACGCAATTATAATCGTTTGTATGATTCATTATTGTGATTGTACCATGATTCCCCTATGAACCCATGACACCCTAGTGTTTTTAATCATTTATTTACATCCCTATTTGCTTTGTTCTTTATTTGTTTACATTTTCATTATAGTAGTTTACCTTGCAACTCAAACCCAATTGTGACACAAAGACATAGCTACTTGCATTAGATAACTATTTGATAACCGTCCCTTGGGATCCAACCTCTACTTACTCGCTTTGCTAGTTTGTTGAGTTTATAAATAATGTTTAATTTGATTGTTAACGACGTGACCGATCAATCGATGATTCCACACAACAATTAGTATCAGAGCCCAAGGTTCAACTTGGGCTTGGGCCCTACAACGTACAAGTGGCGGAGCTTGGAGAGTAGAACAGATAGCATGCATTAGCGAGTTTCATTGCAATATTTTTATGTAAACAAATGATCGGGACAGAGAAGATATGCCATAGGACTAAATTACCCCGGTGTTAATGGGGGAAGTGGTGTTGTAGAAGTCTTACTATTACACCAACATTATTCTATATAAGGACCCAACATGGCCTTCCTAATATCTCATCCCCTCAAATTTCATTATCTTTAAACCAATCATTCAAATTAATCTTAAGGATATAAGATGGGTGTGATAGGGAAACTTGAAGTAGAAGTAGACATTAAGTCATCAGGAGATGTGTTCCATGAGTTGTTTAAAACCAACCCTAACCATGTTTGCAACATTGTTCCTGATCAAATTCATGCTTGTGATGTGCATGAAGGTGAATTTGGTCAAATTGGCTCTATTATTCAATGGGACTATACCTTTGGTAATTATTTTCATAACTAACATGATTTCCTTTGTTTTATAGTCTAAGTTGTTTGCCGGTCGTAAATTCTATGACTAAAATTTCAATCGCAAAGTTTTATTTGCAAACGATTAAAGAGTCACAAGACACTAAAAATTCTGAATATTTACATAATTCATTTATTATACGAGATTTAGAGCAATTGACTTGTTACGTGATTTATTTTAAACAAGAATTTGTTTGTGTAATGTGTACAGATGGGAAAAAATGCTTGACAAAGGAAGTAATTGAAGCCATAGACGAGGAGAAGAAGATGGTAAAATTCCGGGTTATTGAAGGAGATTTACTTACAGATTACAAGAATATGTCAATAGCTGTTCATGTTATACCTAAGGGAGATATTGACGCAGTGTTGTGGGAGATTGAATTTGAGAGGTTTGATGATTATGGGCCTTACCCAACTAAGTTCATGGATTTCCTTATAGCTCTCACCAGAGACGTCGAGGCGCATCATCTTAATGCATGATCCATCCATAATTGGTTACGTATATTTACGTATATTTGTCTTGTGTTTTGCAACGAGCGATCAATAAGTGAATAATGTGAATGTAACAATTTGTGTTATTTACCTTGTATTCCAATTGTTGTACTTCGTATATTATTTTAAGTTTTAACCGTTTGTGTTTTGTAACTAAGGTATGTCATTCCTGTATTTTATTTTACGTTATTATTTATGTTTTCTTTGAGGGGTTTTTTATCAACATTAATTTTAAGAATCTTGAGCGGATCGGATTATGTACTCTTCATTCTTCAACTGTGGAGTTAAAGTGGTATGTCCTGTGGTTGAGCCATTAGCGTAGGCTCGCCTATGGCTATGGGTTGTACAACATATTCGGCCGCACAAAAGGTTCTTGATATTAACATGCGCAATAATCACAAACTTTATTGTGTATCCCGTAGGTCTTGTGTTCGATTCTACTTAACTTGTTCAATTGTTTTTATTTATTACACCCTTTGGCATGACATGAACAGCTATTGACAAACTATTCTTGATTTCTTGTACTATAAGAAAATCTCATTTAACCAAGTGGTGTTAGTCTAGTGGTAGCCGGGTTAAACCTTGAAGCTTGCAGAAATGCAGGAGTTGAGAGGTCCCGGGTTCGACTATCAGCTGGGGCGATGATCACTTGGCCACTGGAGCCCCCAAAAGGGGTGGCTTATATGGTCCATGTGGTGGTGCGGGAATGCATGGGCCCGGGGGGATTCAACCCCCTCGTCATCAAAAAAAAAAAAAAAAAAAAAAAATCTCATTTAATAAATCAATCGGAACATAATGCAACCTATCAGCAGTATTTAATGCTTTAAAGAGGTAGTGAATTCTTATACATAAACTTGTTTTGTAAGTTGTAACTTGTAACCCATGAATCCAAAAATTTGCTTTGAAATTTTTCTTTTTCCATTAACATTTGTAGATCCGATCCGTATAGGAACATTTCATTTCTTTCTTATTCTATAGCACTTTATCAGCACGAAATTTTAACCGATTGAACAAGTACATTTTAGTATGGTCAACATTAATCAACTTCTCGTGTCAAACAATGAGATTTGTATACATATTTTTTGGAAATAGATCATCTCCATTTCCTTTCTCTCCATTTTCTCTCACAATCTCTTTAAATAATAATTTCCTCTTTCACCCTCATTTTCCTTTATTTTTATTCGTAAATTTAGAAGCGTTAGATTTTATTCAAATGTGATCCGGACCATTGATAGGAACTTGTCTCTCCATTTCTTTTTAGGAAATGGAGAGAAAATGGGCTCATTTTTTCTACTGCAAAATTTTAACCCATTAAACCCAATCTACTCTGTTAAATTACACAAAATCTCATTGAAGACGGACGATATCCGTCACAAGCTTGTGACGGATACCGTTTCCTCTCACAAAATGCCTATTGAGAGGTGAATGGGAAATACGTAAGTGCCCCACTGTCTCCTCTCCTTTTTGTGAGAGTCGCGAAAGCTGAATGACGGGATTAGCGTCATGCAAGCAAAGACTAAGCTGAAATTAATTCTATTTGATTGAAAATTCATCCACTCAACAACAATCATGTGCAATTTGTGTTGTTACTAATACATACTGTAGAACCCCTGTCCCCTGCCTTCTTTCTGTATAGTCATGAGTAACGAAGACGAACTTTGATAATTTGTTTTTGTCGGTGTTATAACAATTACTCCCTCCGTACCACACCAAAGGTAACGTAGGGAAAAATGGAGTATTTAAGAAAAGGTGGAAAAAGTAAGGGTAAAGAGGGAAAAAATAGGTGGGGTATGTAATTGTGTGTTTAATTGTGGGTTGGTAGGTGGGGTATGTAATGACATTTTGTGTAAATATCAAATGGGTATAAGGATAATTTGGTAATGTTGTGGGCCAAATAAAGAATGTTACCTTTGGTGTGGTACGTCCGTTTATAGTAAGTGTTACCTTTGGTGTGGTACGGAGGGAATATTACCGAAGGGCCTCAGTTTGTGTCGATTTAATGCAAGATGCCTCTTATCTATCTATTTGATGTGAGATGGTCTTCTATCTATTTAATATGAGACAGTCTCGTAATCATTGTAATTTAAGATGTTCGATCTCCTATCAATTTAATTTGAGACAGTCTTTAATCAATTTAATTTGAAATAAATCCATAATCTTCGGCCAGTTTAGTGTGAGGCGATCTCCTATCTATTTAATATGTCCCGGTCTCCTATCTATTTAATGTGAGACGTTGTCATATCTATTTAACGTGAGAAAGTCTCTTATCTTTAAACTATATGAGACAATCGTTTATCAATTTAATGCGAGACAATCTCCTATCTATCTAATGTGACACGGTCTTCGATTTATTTAATATGAGACTAATAGGCTAAAGTCGTATTGCCTTAAACAAAGTAATCCTATAATACTACTAACAAATAGTTAGCGGTAAGTAGGATATTGTTAGGGTGCAAATCAATTTCCCACATCGGTAGAATAAAGATGGAAGATCATCATCTTTATAACTGTCATAAAATATAATACTATCACTACTACAAATACAGGCAACCACAACGGCCCTTTAACAACGCTTATTCACGAAAATCATCAAAACACGTTGTAGAATTTATTCCGCGAATTTTACCAAACTTAATTACAACGGTTATGTGTTGTTAACCGTTGTTATTGGTTTTAACAACGGGTCATACTTAAACAACCGTTGTTAATGAAAAAACTAATAACAACGGTTAAATTTTAACCGTTGTTAATGGTTTGGCGCCAAATTAGTGAAAAGTAATCACAACGGTTATATTAGAACCCGTTTTTAATACGTTTTAACAACGGTTGTAGACTCAATAACCGTTGTTATTAATATTATGAAAATCTTAAGAACAACATATTGCTTTATTCTGCTATACGCTACAAACACAAACACAAGCTAATACTGCTACTATATCATCCTCCATTCCTCCCTGATCGTCTCTCTGTCTTCATCTCCGTCACTGTTGTCACGTCTTCTCTCCCTCATCGTGTTTATCAATCAGGTATATATATGTTTCTTAGCAACGCTTATAACTAGATATAGGATTTTTTGGGTTATTATCTAATTTGTTGATAATTTAGCTTAATTGCTTTCCTGAATTTCGTTTATTTGTTTGCCTATTATTGTATTTTATGAATTAGTTGCCTATTATTACGAATGTAGAATAATGACTCGAACTTGGATGATTGATGCAAATATGAGTGACCGCACCTACAAGGATGGTTTAGCTGAATTTTATGAATTCGTTTCGAACAATTTGAAAGGTTCTTCTAGTATTGCATGTCCTTGTGAAAGATGTGGTAATATTAGCTATATGGCTTTTCCGGACGTTAAAATACACCTAGAAAAGTGGAGATTTAGTCGATCCTATACACTTCGGATTTTTCATGGGGAATCATTAGAGGAAGAGAATAACTCTGAAGAAGATGATGTTGAGGTACACGAAAGGCTAAGCGATGATCCCGAGTTTGCCGAGTTTTTGAGTTGGAAGAGTTGGAAGTAGAGAAGTTGAATGTTGGGTCTATAGATAATGAAGAGAATGATGATGAGTCCATTGCTTTTGAAGATGTAGGTGATGACACTAGTAATTGGGATGACCTTAACAACATGTATGAGAAGTTGTGTGAGTCTGAAGCACCTCTGTATCCTGGTTGTAAGTTCACAAAAATGTCGGTTGTGGTGAAGTTGTATAATATCAAGGGGGCAAATGGGGTGAGTGACACGTGTTTCACTAGCTTTTTAGCCTTGATAAAGGAGTTGCTTCCTGATGGTAATGTTCTACCTGTTAAGACATATGAGGCGAAAAAACTAATAAGAGGAGTGAGTATGAAATATGAGAAAATACATGCACGTCCAAATGATTGCATATTGTATCGGAAATTATACCAAAACTTAACCAATTGCCCTAAATGTTTGGAGTGGCGTTATAAGGATAAGGAAGGGATCCCGGCTAAGGTGTTGTGGTATTTTCCATTGATACCAAGAGTCATAAGGATTTATGCGAATCCCGATGATGCAAAAATGTTAACTTGGCATGAAACAGGAAGAATAAATGATGGAAAGCTAAGACACCCGGCAGATGGTAAGCAATCGAAATCGTTCGACGCTAAGTATCCCGAGTTCGGCAATGAACCTAGAAACTTACGTCTAGCGCTGTCCACTGATGGAATGAACCCACACGGAAACATGAGTAGCCAACATAGTACTTGGCCGTAGTGTTGGCTATTTATAACTTACCTCCATATGTGTGCATGAAAAGAAAGTATTTGATGTTGTCGTTAATTTCCGGCCCTAAACAACCTGGAAATGATATAGATGTATATTTGGAACCTCTTCTAGATGATTTGCGATTGTTGTGGGATAGTGGGATAGAAGTATTTGATGCATATAAGAACGAAACTTTCAATTTGAGAGCGATGTTATTGTGTACAATAACTGACTATCCGGCTTATGGCGACCTTTCTGGGCACACAGTTCATGGGAAAGAGGCTTGTCCATTGTGTGGGGAGGATATCGAGTCTGAATACTTGAAGTCTTCTCGTAAGTATGTGTATATGGGAAATAGGAGGTTCTTGTATCATGACCATTGTTATCGCAAGATGCGGAAAGCATTCAATGGAAGACAAGAACTTCGTCAACCTCCTAGAATTTTGAGTGGGCATGAAGTTTATCGGAAAGTAAAGCATATTGAGATAGATTATGGGAAGAAGAGCGGCTCTAAATTGTCTACTCGTGGGTATAAGAAAAGATCCATATTTTTTGATAAACTTCCATTTGGCCGACTGGAGGTCGCATTGCCTCGATTTCATGCACATTGTGAAAAATGTCGTGATAATATTATCAATACCCTTCGAATGTTCCTGGTAAAACAAAGGATAACGCCGCAGCTAGGGAAGATATGAAAATGATGGGTATTAGGCTAGAGTTGGCACCACGGAAGAGAGGTAATCGTACATTTTTACGCCAGCAGACTTTTACCCTTTCACGGAATGAGAGAAAAGAGTTATGTGCATGCTTGAATGGAATTAAAGTGCCACATGGTTATTCGTCGAACATCAAAAGCCTAGTGTCGATGCAAGACCTAAAACTCACGGGTTAAAGTCACATGATTGTCACACTTTGATGCAACAATTACTACATGTGGCTATTCGTTCCATTTTACCGGAAAAGGTAAGATATGCTATAACTAGATTCTGTCTCTTCTTCAAGTCCATATGCGAGAAAGTCATCGATCCCGATGACGCGGATTCATTGCAGGACCTCGTTGTAACCTCTCTTTGTCGGTTGGAAATGTATTTTCCACCCTCTTTCTTCACTATCATGATTCATCCGACCATTCACTTGGTTAGGGAGATTTTGTACCTTGGGCCCGTGTACTTGAGATACCAGTATCCTTTCGAAAGATTGATGAAAGTCTACAAGGACTATACATCTAATCGGTATCGTCCGAAGGTTGTATGCTGAACGCGCTATTTTAGACGAAGCTCTTTCATATTGTTACGCTCATCTCTCCCCGAAGGAGTTGATTGGCGTTCCTAAGAATCGTCATAGTGACTGGATGACCGGAAAAGGTATTAGGGGCCGGGTTGAAAAAATTGTGACACGTGAAATGTTGCATTTAGCACACATGTATGTGCTAAACAACGAAGATGAGGTGCAACCTTATATTCAACAACACAAAGATGAGCTCAAATACGATCACCAAAACAAGACCGAGAAGTGGATTGCGAACGAGCATACGAAGACGTTTCCCGAGTGGTTTAGGAATATTGTCTTACGATTGTACTTGATCAAACCTGGTGATGACATCTCTCCTAGGTTACTACGTCTTGGTTTAGGTCCAAATGCCAGGGTCGCCTTTTACAACAGTTTTGCCATTAATGGATATACTTTTTACACCCGCGAGCAAGATGAGGTGAGCACAATACAAAATAGTGGTGTGAGTTCTGAATTTGAGGCAATGCACTTTGCTACTTCAAAAGATAAAAAGCCTATTTGGGGAAAATGCCTTTATTATGGTGTTATTCAAGAAATATTGGTACTAGATTACGTTGATTTCACAATGCCTTTGTTTCGATGTAACTGGGTTGATAACAACATCCATTGTGTCCGAAAGGATAAGATGGGATTTACGTTGGTCAATCTGGGTAAGGTTGGCAATAATAAGGATGATCCTTTCATAATGGCATCCCAAGCTAAACAAGTGTTCTATGTCACCGATCCTATGGATAAGAAGTGGTCTCGTTGTCTTTGTCTATAAGGAAAAGAAGGAGTAGTCCATCCGATAATGGTGATGATGATCAGGATGTCGTTTTTGAGGGAATGGATCAGTCTACCACTGTATCTTATTTCGACGATGTTGACACTGATCATGAGGACACTGAAAGCATCTATATGCGTGATGACCATGGTGAAGGTATTTGGGTTAACGAAGAAACTATGACATCCAAGAAACGTCCCCGATCCCGAGATAGTTCATCGGGACACGGTATGCATGCATCTTTGGTGTTGTCTTATTTTCTTGATCTTATTATTAGATGTGGATCTTGGTGTTGAAATTGAATAATGTTTGCAAAGATATGGTGCTTCTCATTTACATTACGGTATGTATTGTTACAGTTTGGGTGTAATGGAATTCTGATAATTTTTTTAAAAAAAGAGGTTCAACAATAACAACGGTTATATTTAAATTACCCGTTGTTAATACTTTCAACAACGGTGTAGTACCTCTACCCGTTGTCAATTATTTTTTTGACATATTTCATTTTGGCGCAAATTTGGTGAAAATATATTACAACGGGTATATTTTAACCGTTGTAATAAACTTTTGACAACGGTTTACTTTTATTGACCCGTTGTTATTAACATATAACAACGGTTCTTCTTTGAGCACCGTTGTCAATAGTCCTGTCTTAATAAAAAACTAATATAGAAACCCATACAAAGATATGCCATACACAAACACACACAACATTATTAGTTCAACCGTTGGTATCCTGTGTTAATTCTTCTCTCTTCCTCGCTTTTTACATTCTCGTCGCCGCCGCCGCTTGATTTCAAGCCCGATTCCGTTGCCTTCCCTTATCATCCTGCTCGTTCTCTTTATCATCATCATCAACAGGTATGTTCACTTTAATTTTGTGTTTCGTCATTAGGGTTTTAAGACGATCATCTTGTTTCTTTTTCATGCATCTGTTTGTTTTTCGTCTTCTTTGTTATCTTTATCATCCCGCATCATCTACTTTACTCCTCTTATCAGGGTTTAGGATTTTAGAAGCTCAATCTGTTGTTTTAAATTTTCATTCCTATTAGGGTTTAGGGTTTTAGATAATACTCTTCATGTACGTTGTTAAGTTGTTCATTTCCAGCTATATCATTCATATTTGGGTTTTAGGATTATCATGGGTGAAAAACGTAAAAGAAGTCAAAAGAATAATGAGCCTGGTGATAATAAGCCTGGTGAGAGGGGTGCTACGAAGTGCAAGAAAGTCCTTGCAGCTATAGTCGCTAAACAGTACTGTTCCAAATAACATGGAGTGAGATGGGTTTCCCCTTTGGTCCAAATGCGGGTCTTTTCTCCAGTTGGATTGGTGCTTGCACAAGACAGTTTGTGCCTATCCATTTAGATGATGTTAGAACTTTGAATCCAAAATTGGCGGAGTTATACTTGGCTCGTGTAAAGGAAGGCTTTATTATACCCGATAAAAGCCATGATGAGTATTTAATGCATAAGGCCGCGGATGTCCACAGCGGTGGAGGTGTGGCGTTTCTAGGGATTGGTTGTATGTGGACAAGGCAACGGGGGAGATGCGTAAGAGCCCACCGGAAAACAAGTGTCCCACCATCAAGCAGGAAGAATGGGATCTTTTCAAAAAGATGAGAACTACTGAGAAGTTTCAGGTTAAATATCCTCGCCTTTTAACGATTTACCTATCATTTTTTTAATTAATGAGTCCTTTATATAATCTTTTTATTATCTCATCTACTTGCGCTTTTATATAATTATTTGAAGGCCGTTAGCAGAAGAAATCGTGCTAACATTTCATGCAAGAAGGGGAAATTCTATGGTTCTCGAGGCGGTTACAGAAAGATAGAAGAGGACCTCGTAAGTAGCATGCATTATTGCCCTGTGAGACTTTATTTTTTTAATCACACTTGGACTTGCATTGATACACATTTACGTGTATAAATGTTACCATGGTAATGTGTAGGTGGCAAAGGGAGTGAAAGAGGTGGATCGGCATGTAACTTATAAAGAAGGGCACACGCCTAAAGGATCCCGGTCGCGTGACAAATATGATGAGGAAGTTTTGGCCAACATAGTAAGCATTATTTTATTAAGACGAGTTCATTACTAACTTTATTATTTTAGTCACAAATATAATTTGAAGTTTATTTAATATATTATAGGGCAACGTATTGAAAGAGGTAGAAGAAGGGAAATTCACTCCCAGTGGTCGTAATGACGTTCTTGCTAGAGCGATCGGCCGACCCGAACATCCAGGTCGTTTGAGGGGCGTCCCGTTACAGGTTGGAGTAACGAAATATTATGGGAAAACTGCCCAGATAAAGAAGAAAAGGAAGACTAAGTCTGAGAAGGCTGACATGGTAACATTTATTCTATTATTTTCATTTAAGTTCAATTCACATGTTATTGTTGGGATAAAAATTGCTGACACATTACATTATTGGCAAACAGCTTCAGTTAATGGCATCCGTACTACTAAAGCTGAATGCTGGAGGTAAGCTTTCCGAAGAAGAAGTGAAGATGATGGAGGATGTCATTTCTAAGGGGGGGTAATAATAAGGTACAACAGATTGGTCAAGAGGCCGCTACTACCTTGGCAATACATGAGAAGGAAGTATCGGTCAACGAGATTCAGAAAGATCAGGTACCTAATAATGCTTCTGAAGTTGTAACAACTAAAGCCGATCAGGTACCTAATACTTCCTTATTTTTCTTTTGTTTTTTTTTGGGTAAGATCAGGGGGTGTGTTCACTGCCAGCTCTAATGCTATAACTTCTGACATGGTGCCATTGAATTGGTTAATTTTATTAGGTAAATAATGGGTCTGAAAAGGAGATGCAACTTGAGAAGACTACTGATGGAAAATAAAGATACATCCCCTTCAAGTCGGTTCCCTGTTTTCGATAAGGTATGCATGAAGTGTTTAATTAGTTAAATTTATATGAATACTGAAGTTTGTGCAAAAATCGGCCCGAGAGAAAGCGTTTTTGCAAAATCTTTGAATCTTCAAGCGTTTTTGCAAAGATATAATAATGTATGTGTATATTCTTCAGCCCGTAAACAAGAGGCCGGTTATTCTTCGACCCTAAAACCGAAAAGCCACATGTGCGTGTTGGCCGGGTCTCGTAGAAACCAAATCTGTTAGCGAAATCGTAGTTCATGGCGAAAAACTTTTGCCGAATCATAGAATAGTAGAGATAACTACGTCTTTCCAGGCCATGAAAACTTTCAACCGCCTGTCCGATTCGTGACGACATTACCATTTCGGGAGATGCGCTTGGAAGTTTCATCCAATGGCTCGAAACTCACATCTACTTGGCGAAGATATCTCCGCCGCCTCAAAGCTGAAAGCAGTTGGGGTTAGAAGAAATACCTTTATATATATGTTACATTTTTAATTGTTGAATGTTTTTATATGTTAAATTTATATGTTATTTTTTTTTTTTTTGTAGGGAACAAAAAAGACGGCTTTGGCGGATAAGCCTAAGTCCACAGACATGCCAACGACCTCGACTTCACAACAACTTGATGAGGTATTTAATTAACTTCTCCATTTTTTTAAAAATTAACCTCGCTCCCATTATTTATATTTTGTCTGTATTTATAAAAAGCATGGTAATTTTGTGTAGGGGACAAAAAAGACTGATAAGCCTAAGTCCCCAGTCTTACCTGCTACTACTACCTCATCATTGAAAGAGCAGGTTGACGAGGTATTTAATTAAGTACGCTTTTATTTTTATTACTCCAACTAGGATATGTTACCTTTGGATTTTTTATTATTTTAATTATCTACTACATGTGTAGGGTGGTGGTAGTAGCACAAAATCAAAGACTCATTCTTTCCGGACACGAAAGTTAGGAGTTTAAACTCCACACAATATAAAGGGAAGGATTACATGCAAAAAGTAAGAACGGTGACGATGATGAGACTGCATGAGGAGGCTGGCCATCGCATAGCCACCGAGCAAGTGATAGTTATTCCGCTCGAGGAGGATATTCTAGGGGCTGAGCGCCAAGCGCTTATATCATGGGATCTGCTAGCCGTATGGGCTGGCCTAGACCAGATTGATATAGCACACATATTTGTTTGGATGAAGTAAGTTTCTTAATAAATAATTTCATAGTCTAATATTCTGACTACTAGATAGTGTTTTAAATACCGGAATTAATACCGTAATAATGTAGGATATTGAAATTGAGAGTGATCCCCGAGAAGAATATTCCATCTGATCAATATGGATTCCTGTGCCCCTATGTTTTATCTTTATTTATTCCGGATTTCTCGTTCGAACAACGGGTAGATTATATTGCTCGGCAATTGGCGACAACCAAGAAGCTGATTTTTGGCGCTTATAATGAAAACGGGTAATAAACAAATTAATATTACGTTTCCCCCTACAATTGCATTTTCATAACTAATATATGTACTTGTTAATAATGATGATGTCTCTTGATGTAGGACTCATTGGGTGCTAGTAGCCATCATGCCGACAAGGAATAAAGTTTTCTGGTTGGACTCTTTACATCATCAACCAAGCGAGACTTTTAAGCACTTGATTAATATGTAAGTTTATAATACTGATTTATTTATAATAACATTTTCATTTTTTATTTATAGAAAAAAGCTCTTTCATATTTTTGCCCCTAAAAAAATTAGTTTCTGCCTCCTTTTTTATTTTTTAAAAAAAGGGCCTTTAAGAAGAAAAGAGCAAACGAGCAGGATCAACCCACGGAAGATTCTGATGTTGGCCCTGATTTTAGTACGATAACAGGGGTACGTGCTCAAATACAATAACATTAAGTGCAAAATCTGTGTTTAATACTAATACAATACCTAAAGTTCACTCTCTCGTCTGTTTTTTTTATGTAATAATAGGCCCCTCCCCAGCCAGATAGCATAAAATGTGGATACTACGCTTGTCGGTTCATGTTGGAGATTATTAGGCGAAGATATCTCGTTATTCCAGAAAAGGTTAGTAATAATTTAAACATGTGTTTATTACTTTTTTTTAAATTAGAGCTAATGTTGTCTTGCTTGCTGCTATATATACCATGATGTTGCTAATTTTATCTTGCTTGCTGCTATATATACCATAATGTCTTCTCTTTGTTTTTTCCGCAGTATGCAATCAACCCGTCACAACAGATTGAGCAGTACTCAAGTGTAGATATAGACGAGGTAAGAGACATGTGGGGCAACTACGTCTTAGAATATATTAGAAATGCATGATGCTCAGAGTTTAGATCAACTTATTAGTAAATTTTTTGTTGAAGTTAGGGAATGATTAGTTCATGTAAATTCAACTCCTTGTAATTATATATATATATATATATATATATATATATATATATATATATATATATATATATATATATATATATATATATATATATATGATGTTTTTGTTGTGGTTGAATTGAATCTATTGAGTTCGATGAACCCAAATTTGTGATTTATCTTTGTCTTTGGTATATGGTGTGCTTGACATATGCAGGTTTTTGAATGGCATGAAACAAATTTATTTTTTCAAAACATTAGGAGTTTGTAATAAAAACGGTTACTAAAAAAAACCGTTGTGAATACCTTTCACAACGGTTAATAAAAATAACACCGTTGTGAATGACATTCACAAATACCCGCGCATAATATTCAACAACAGGTTTTAATCGAAGAACCGTTGTTAAAAGTCTTCACAATTTTGGAGGTAAAATTACAACAACGGGTATTAAACAAAGAACCGTTGTTACTAAAAATTTCAACAACGGGTATGTACCATAAACCCGTTGTCAAAAGACTTCACAATTTTGGAGGGAAAGTTACAACAACGGTTATACATACGACAACCGTTGTTATATTATTCCCTCCAAAATTTTGAAACACTTTCCACAACGGAGAACACCCAACAACAACGGCTTTTAACCGTGGTGAATACTTTAGACAACGGTTTCACTAAATAAGCAAACCGTTGTAAATACCTTCTACAACGGCCGCTTTAACAACGTCCGCTTTTTGATTTTACAACGGTTTTTACCCGTTGTTATAGTCTGTATCTGTAGTAGTGTATGAGGCCTTTTGGTAAGGTGTCCAAGAGTAAATCCGTGAGGGCTTGGCCCAAAGCGGACAATATCGTACTATTATGGGTTGTTGACACAGATGCAGCAGAGGCCCAACACGGGGATATTCACGTTTCCACACAACAAGTGGTATCAGAGCCCAAGGTTCGACTTGGGCTAGACAAAAAGATTCATCAGGCCAAGACTTGAAGGTGGATGTACACTATAAGGCGTGGAACTCCTATAGCTCGAGGGAGAGCTAATATGTTCGCGAGAAGCAACATGGTCTCACGGCGTTGAGACAGGGTCGTCCAAGAGAAGATCGTCAGCGACCCGGTGAGGTGGGCTGAGGCTTAATGGAGGCAATAAAAAGCGGTCCATGGTAAGTCCAAAGGTGGTCCGGTGTGACGCGCTGAGGCAGTGGATTCGGACCCAATCCAGCTCGAGGGAGAGCTAATATGTTCGCGAGAAGCAACATGGTCTCATGGCGTTGAGACAGGGTCGTCCAAGAGAAGATCTTCAGCGACCCGGCGAGGTGGGCTGAGGCTTAATGGAGGCAACAAAAAGCGGTCCATGGTAAGTCCAAAGGTGGTCCGGTGTGACGCGCTGAGGCAGTGGATTTGGACCCAGTCCAGGGTATATTGGATGCATAGGAGTTTGGTACGCAAGTGTAGCACAAGCCCTTGAGACACATGGTGTAGTGTCGTTTAAGGGGAGGTTATCAAGACTTGGTGATGCGAGTGTCTAGCGGTTGGGGCTGTATGGTGTGGGAAGTTCTCCATAGAGGTCAAGGTCCGAGTCAAGATGATGGTCCTTGGTTTGAGGGGAGGATTGTTAGGGTGCAAATCCATGTCCCACATCGATAGAATAAAGATGGAAGATCATCTTTATAAGTGCCATAAAATCTAATAGTATGAGGCCTTTAAGGAGCCCAAGAGTAAATCCATATCGTATTATTATGGGTTGTGGACACAGATGCAGCAGAGGCCCAACACGGGGATAATCACGTTTACGCACAACAAAGTGGTATCAGAAACAGGTTCGACTCGGGCTAGACACGAGGATGCATCAACAGGCCCAAGACTTGAAATTGTACACTGTAAGGCATGAAACTCCTAGCGCAGGGTGAGTCCTAGAGCAAGCTCAGTCCAGGGCTAAATGGATGAAAGGCGTCATTGGTCTTGTGGGACAAAGACCATTTGTGTACTAGAACTGTTGATCAGGTGAACCCTTATTAGATTGGGTGCCACAGGTCTGGTGAGTCCTTTGCAGGTTGGATGCCAGAGACCGTTTGTGTTCTAGGACTTCTGAAGTGACGGACCCGGTCCAGGGTATATTGGATGCAGAGGATGTTCGATATGCATGTTTAGCAAAAATCCCCAAGAAGGGCACATGGACATGCAGGCTCAGGAGCATGTGGGGCCACTCACTTGACCAGGCGGTGACATGTGGTGCAAGACATGGCTCGTGGTAGCATGGTGTGTCGGCTAAGAGGAGGTTATCAAGACTTGTATGTTTCGGGTATCTAGAAGTTGGGGCTGTAAAGTGTGAGAGTTCTCCATGGAGGTCAAGGTCCGAATCAAGATGATGGTCCTTATTGGTTTGAGGGGAGGATTGTTAGGGTGCAAACCCATGTCCCACATCGGTAGAATATAGATGAAAGATCATCTTTATAAGAGTCTACATAATATAATAGTATGAGGCCTTTTGGGAAAGAGCCCAAGAGTAAATCCGTGAGGGCTTGGCCCAAAGTGGACAATATCGTACTATTATGAGTTGTGGACACCGATGCAGTAGAGGACCAACACGGGGATATTCACGCTTCCGCGCAACAGGTATCGTATCCACAGGGAGTCGGTAATAATCTAGTTTGCTAATATTTAAAGTGTATTAAAGTAACCGTTTTCTTGAAGGTTTGTTTGTTTAGCTATGAACTAATTGCGATGTAAATAAAATCGAATTCAAATATATTAAAAGAGTCTAGGGATCAGGTTCACTAGGTCAGTTATCCGGGGATGTAATTTAGTTAATTATAAGGTCAATCAAATTACCTAAGGTCACAAGATCAATCGAGTCATTCATGCTCTTTAGATCTAGAATAACATGCGATCTCTATCATTAAACTATTTCTATCTAATTATCGTAGCCTATATTAGTCTATTAGTCTTAACCAGATTGGCGGAAATCCTAATTCGCTAGAAGAATTAACAATTTTGGGCTAAATCAATTAATTAGATGCAAAACAATAATCAGACGATAACTCATGTGATATTGCTAATAATCAATTAACTAATCCCCTTCTAACAACCTAAATCTCATTTCACCCTAGATGAAGAATTTAGCTCCTCATATTAAATAAACTAACAACAATAAGGTTAAACGATGACATAATTGAAAGCATAAAAGATGAACAACAATAAAGCAATTGTAAACTAGAATTTGAATTAACAATATAACTAAAGTTGAAAGATTACAATTACCATAAGAGTAAGATGATCAAAGTATGTAGATCTGAAAATAATAGAGTAGCCGACTTGCAAAAAAAGTTGTTGCATTGTGATTCATTATTAAGCCAAAAAAAATAGTCCAAGGAACGGGAACGGTTCACAATTGAATGCATTTCATCGCTTTTTGAAGTGTCATTACAGCAAGCCTAACTTCCAAGCTCTATATCTCAAGTTGTACTCATGAAAATCCTATGATTCTTTTGTCATTGAAAGGCTTGGGATCTTAGATAGACAAAAGATTTTGAATCACCTCCATATCAGGTCTATAGCTTGAGTTATGGCTGATGCAAAAAGACTGCGCATTACTGGACAGCCCATGACCTATGTGAACTAAAAGTTCAATAACTCAATATTTACTCAACGTTTAAGGTTGATTCTTTTTAGAGGTGAAATTAACTTCATTAGATTTTCAATGAGATATCATGGGCCTTGAGATTCATCCGGAGCTAAGAGATATGGCTTCTAAAAGATGCGTCTGAATTCCTGAGATGTTCTCCAACCCGGTTTTGGTCCGTCTTCTGTTTTGAGGTGCAGAAGGTTCACAAATGCCAAAGTCATGAAACCAAAGCCTAGACGGGATAATTTAGAGAGTTTGGAGAAACTTTGTCTGAGTCATTGGTCCTAAAAATGCAGGATTAAATAAGTAGCTTAAGGACACATTTTGCCTATCAGAATTGGGATGTTTTAGAGAATGGGTGCAATGTCGCTTTCAACTTCCTTCTTTTGGCTAAACAAGAGCTGGGGACGTCTTGGGAGTCCTCCTAAACTCTTGTGCCTAAAGATTTGCAGCTGCCAATGTCCCTTCACCAAGGTCTTACACATCTTAATTGACCTTATGCAAGCATACAAAACTGAATTCAGCTTTATTACTTTATGCTTTATTGTTTTCTGGTCTTTGTATTCAGTTGGTGTGAGATAACATAGTTGTTTGCTGTTCCCATTGTAGGGTAATTTGTGGTCCTTAGATGCAGCCTTGAATGGCTAAGATCAACGCCTTGGTCCTTATATAAACCAAGCATCTATCCTTGTAATATTGATCGGCTAAAGTCGTATCACCAAAACAAAGATAATAACCCAACAGGTCTAACCTAAGCTAGTGTAGTCGGGGTCGAACACAAGGAGACGGAAGTTACTACTATGGACGCGGGCCCACGGGGGCGAAAAGCGAAGCAAGCTTTTCTTTGTTGCATTTGTGGAGTCGCCACAAATTTATTGTGGAAAATTGGAAACCGTACGAATACCTCGTGCCATGTCAAGACACAAAGTAGTGACATGAACACCAAGAACTCATTACCCTTACCATTCTATGTCTAGAATGACTCTCGTGGATGCCAATGAACACGGATGTTCACAGAGATCTGGAGTAAGGGATGAGGGTACGTATTAGGAAGCTCTTTTGATCAAACACCTAATCTCGCCCGCCTCGATAGCGGGCAAGCTTTTCTTTGTTGCATTTGTGGAGTCGCCACCAATTTATTGTGGAAAATTGGAAACCGTTCGAATACCTCGTGCCATGTCAAGACACAAAGTAGTGACATGAACACCAAGAACTCGTTACCCTTAGCATTCTATGTCTAGAATGACTCTCGTGGATGCCAATGAACACGGATGTTCACAGAGATCTGGAGTAAGGGGTGAGGGTACGTATTAGGAAGCTCTTTTGATCGAACACCTAATCCCGCCCGCCTCGATAGCGGCCTCTACTAATGATTAGGGAAGTCATCTATACTTGATATGTTGTCGATTTATATGCATGCAACATCCATTAGATTAATCCTAGCATGTGAGAATTAGACTAAGTCGGTGAACACGTAATTTAACATACAATTGGGTCAAGGTAGGAATTTAGGGATTGATTACATGCGAGATCATACAATCAATATGATAAAATAAATACAATAAAAAAACAACGAAGAAAATTACAATAATTACATCGGGTTTATTGATTTGCGTCGAAAATACATTTAAAATGGATGGTTTTAGAAAAGAAAGAATAAATAAATAAACGAACAGATTAAGGGTGATAATACGATTAATAGTTAGTTAAATACGTAATTAATAAACTAGGTCAAGGCAGAAACGGGAGTTCAGAGACAGAACTCAACCCGGAACAGGCGCAGCAGAGCTGCGTCCTTTGGAAGAGGCGCACGCCGATCAATGCCATTCTCGAGCTCGATTCGCCTCGGGTCGTGAAGCCGGAATTGCAATTTTTTAATATTCGTTGGTGATTTTAATGCTCGATTAACATTATTTGACTCAGATGGAAGTGATTAACAGATTATTTATATGCGATTGAGTCATAAAAACGGTAAAACATGGATGAAATTAATCAATACGAGTTAATTACAATATTAATAGGGTTAATTACAAACACAAATTAATTAGGTTAAACAAGTTGTTAATGACGAATTAATGATGGTGACGATAAATAAAAGATGAAAATTTATCAAAGGATGAATTCCAGAGACTCAATATGGATGAATCGAACCTCCAAAACCAAATTGATTTTAGTGACGAAAACCCGCAAATATGAATTATAAGGGATTTAAGTCGGGATTTAAAAGATGAATGAAACATTAATGATTTATTTACATGTTAAAATTATTATAATCAGATTATCATGTCAAAAGAAATATGAAAAATTGAAAGACGAAACAAAACAAATAGACAAACAGAAGACGAAGGAAGAAGAAAGGAAGCAGGAACTGCGGCAGCCTCAGGAAGAGGTGCAGCAGTTGCTGCGTCCTTTCTCGACGTTTGTCTCCTGATAATCTGTAAAAAGGGGTTTAAAACAATGTTTTATAAATCGGTTTTAAGCGTATTTTCGACATAAATCTTACAATAATGATTACAAAAATAAAGTACAATAAATAAAAGAAGGATTTACACCCTCAGACTTACATGTTTGACGAAACGATATGAACTAAGTTAACGTTTAGTGATGCTCGACTCGAATGTACGACGAAAGTGCCCTCTAAGAGGAAGTTAAACAGAGTTGTTTAAGTTGATTGATGTGGAGTTGGTCAAATTGGTCGGTCATGCAAGACGAGGCTGGTACTCAGAAAGATCTGAGCTTACGTGGTCGAAAGTTCAAGCACCTAGACGCCAAAAAGTAAGAACGTGGTCTAGAATACAAAGGGAGAAGAGAAGGGCGGACACTCGCGTGAGAAATATGAGGAACGAAGCTCCCTATTTATACTAATCACGGAATTAGGGTTTAGGAAAGGAGAGAAAGATCCGGAAACAACCGACTTAGGTTAAACACGGAAACTTGGACAAAAAGAAAGCCTGGGGAAAAGGCGCAGCAGGTGCTGCGTCCCTTGGAAGAGGCGCAGCACTTGCTGCGTCCATTCCCCAGCGGGTTCCTCCTGCGTAAGAAAGCGCGTTTGACAGCCTGTCGTATTTTAGGAATAACATTTTCTACAAGACTCGGAATAAGGTGATTTTGGTGGAGTTGGAAAGCTAAAAGAAAGATCTAGAACTTTCTGTGAAATAGGCCTGACCCAAAAAAGTCGTTATCACCTCATAAAACGGGCCTAAAGTTTGGGTTGTCATTTTAACTAAATGAAATGCACATTTTGTAATGTAAACTTTTAGTTTAGCCTAATGAAGTGACATGAGACTCAAAATGAGATATAATCTCAACATTTTATGACATCCTAACCTTAGGTAGACAAACACATTGCTTTTGACTCGGGATTTGACGGTTTTAGGAAATGAAGACGGTTTTTTACCCAGACTCCAGATGTACTCTAATTACTGCCAAAACGACCGTAATGACACCTAGATGACTACAATGGGGTAGACACAAGTATTTGAGCTATCACTTGACGATAAACTTACGAATTGTCATAAATCGTTCCATGTACCAAACATGCGGCCCAATTATCACCGGGTGGTTTGCGGGAGGTGCAGAAATGAGGTATCTACAGAGCCCCCACTTTGACTGAGGCTTGGACAAGGCGAAAGTCAAAGTATATCCATCAGGTCAATCGAAGATTACAACCTGGAGATTAAGGGGGCCGCGAGCCGCTCAAGGGGTCTGAGCCGAGGACCTGTCGTCGGGAACATTTTAGAGTCTGTCGACTTCCGGGGAGGGTCGTTTAAAGTCCATTAGACTACGTAAGGAAGCTCGCCAGCCATAAGAAGAGATCATACCTGGGACTTCTTTCTCGAGACGTTTCCGGAGGTTCATAGGAGCTAAGGGTAAGCGTAGGAGCTAAGTGTAAGACCTAAAGGATATATAGAGGTTGTGCTAGGGCGTGGGACCCTAAAGGAAAACATCGACGGGAAGGAGGCCAAATATAATCTCAACCTGAGGGGTAACCAAGGTTTAGGTGTAGGAACTCCAAGAAAAGGTGATCTTAAAGGAATGTGACCCTAAAGGGAAAAGGTGATCCTAAAGGAATGTGATCCTAAGGGGAAAAGTGTATGAACTCTAGGGAGTTTGGGAACCTAAAAGAAGCTAGGTGTGTGAACCTGGGTATATGAACCTAAGGTCGTTGGTGTGGGAGCTTAAAGGTTTATGAACCTAAAGGAAGCCATTTTGGGATCTAAGAATCTAGGGGTATGAATCCTAACTTTGGGTTTACGAACCTAAGGAATGAGGCTCTGGTTTGGGAACTTCTGGAGAACGACACCTTTGCCGAACTCTGTGAGGAAACAAAAATGTCAAGGGTAGCAGCACGTAGGCGGGAACTGCTGGGGAATCTGCTTGCGTCGTCTTCAAACAAACTTCGATAAGTCTTGGGGTTGATGTTGATCTCCACGTATTGAGAGGGATGATTGTCTGTCCGTGTACTCTCGCTGGGGGAACATAATCGGGAACTGATCTCCATGTCTCGAGAGGGGCGATTGGTTGTCCGTGTACTCTCGCTGGGGGAACATAATCGGGAACTGATCTCCATGTCTCGAGAGGGGCGATTGGCTGTCCGTGTACTCTCGCTGGGGGAAAAGAACCGGGAACTTATCTTCATGTCTCGAGAAGAACAATCGGCTGTCGTGAACTCTCGATGGGGGATTGTTGAGGTGGAAACTCCATGTCTCGAGAAGAACAATCGGCTGTCGTGAACTCTCGCTGGGGGATTATTGTGGTTGAATCTCCATGTCTCGAGAAGAACAATCGGCTGTCGTGAACTCTCGCTGGGGGATTGTTGAGGTGTGTCGAAACACCGTCAGATAAAATCCGCTCATTGTGGCAAGAGAGGTCTTGATAAAGTACTGCTTCTGATACTTACCTGCATGGTTAGTAGCCACACAAGAATGCAATCTAATATATGCACGTAAGCTATTATCACATGGACCTCAAATGAGGAAACACAAAAGTTGTTTCTTTATAAAAGTTGTTTAAAACTTGTTCAAAGAAGTTTGTCGTTTGTAATGCGTTATGCATATTCAATGGGCTTTAGACATAGGACTTGACATGACACAGACCTTATATGGACGTGTAGACTTAGGTTTGACTAACGCGGCACTAACTTAGGTTTGACGTGACACAGGGATAACTTTGACAGACTATGCTTAAGTATGCGCAACCACTACTACAGATACAGGCTATAACAACGGTTGAAAACCGTTGTTATATAAAAAAGCGGACGTTGTTAAAGCGTCCATTGTAAAAGGTTTTAACAACGATTGGTTTTCTTAAGGAACCCGTTGTTAAAACTATTAACAACGGTTTTAAGTATAAAAACCCGTTATGGAAAGTGTGACTCAATTTTGGAGGGAAAGTTATAACAACGGTTGTAATATACAAAACCGTTGTTATAACTAAAGACAACGGTTTTTTAATAAATAACCGTTGTTGTTTGTTCTTAAAAAATAAAAAAAAAGAATTAAATATTACTAGATGCATGCATAATTACGGCCCGCCATAATTCCGATGCATGCAGAATATCCCTTAAATTAATTACCAACGGTTTTGAAAAAACTTATAAATGTGACTATAAATATTAAAGCATCCTTTACTAACATTCATTAATCAAATCACAATATTTCATCAACATTACACAAATTTGAAACAACATGGCAATGAACCCTAATTTTATCAACAACGAAGAATGGCTTACACAAACGATTGAAGATGATGGGAAGGTTCTCTCCGGGCTTCCCGCCGATCAACACCCATTAATCAAAGCATCCCTTGAACATCAACGGAATTATTGGATTAAGAGGCGTGAAGCGATCCGCTTGTCAACAAAGCCTCATCATCATCATCATCTTCATACCCTCGTCGCTTACTGTTACTCGCAACTTGGTCGCAGCCTTGAGAGATATGTTGAGTTGTACTCTTCCAACCTTATCTCCACATGCAAGTCGTGTCCTTGCATATATTCAATCTGTTATTGCAAAATATGAAGCCAATGACCCGGAAGTTAGCGGTATACCAGAGTGGCGTGATTGGTGGCAGGTTGAGAAGCGTTTTTTACGCTTATCCGGGGTTGTTCCGGCTTATTATACATCTTTTGATTTCTGATAATTGCTTTAATGTATTTGGTTTAAAATTAAATGAAATGATCATTTTGAAAGTGTTGAGTTATGCTTGTTTGATTTGCTTCCATTTTTTGAACTCCATAGATCAGTCAATAATCAAGATCCAGATTATGGCACAACTTCCTAACATATATATTAATTAAAAAACAACTCAACCCACACATTGCTTAGTATAAATACATTGCATTATCTCAACTAACATGCATTTCCATTATCTCAATATATTCTCCAAACCCTAACTGCTAAAACAAACTCCAAATAAATTAACCCTCCTTAATCTTTCAAAACAAACTCCAAACTCCAACAAAATGAATGATATCATCCTTAAGACTCTTACTATGATCGAGAACAACAACAGTTTCATCCGCCGGTTGCTCCATATTGAGGAAAGTTTCAGGAGCTACCTTGCGGATGCTCGATCCGTACTGAAGGACGCCAAAGAAGATGGCTTGACGGAGCAGCAGCAGCTGCAGCTATATGACGATATAGCAGATGCTGAACGGAACCTAATGGTCGATAAAAACACATACATGGAAATGAAATAATTAGAAAAATAAAATAATGACGATGAAACAAACCTGATAATTACAGAACGTACGTAAAGAGACGATGAAATCAACAGTGACGGCGAGACGATAAAGCGACGATGAGAAAGAGAGAAAGAGAGAAAGAGACGATGAAAAAGTGTGTGTTTTGTGTTTGTGTTTGGCTGCTGGGTTTGTGTTTGTGTATTAAGGTTTGTGTTTTGTGGCTGCAGCAGACTTGTGTTTGTGTGGTTTATAGTATGGAAGGTATTGACAACGGTTATTAAACAACAACCGTTGTCAAATAAGTTTTAACAACGGTTGTAAATCAACAACCGTTGTCAAAGAAGTTTTAACAACGGGTTCCAAAAGAAACCGTTGTGATTACTTTTCACTAACTTTGCGTCAATTTTGCGCCACATTAGTAACAACGGTTGTGTATGTGTAACCCGTTGTTAAAACTAATAACAACGGTGTTTATAACCATACCCGTTGTAATTCATTTTAGTAAAATTCGCGCCATACATTCTACAACGTCTATTGTGATTTTCGTGAATACTCGTTGTTAATGGGGCGTTGTAGTTGCCTGGATTTGTAGTAGTGAACCCCTAGCCAAGTGTGGGTGACAATGCGTATCAGTTTCAAAGGTATAAGAATTGCAAGAATGATGAAGGCATATAAAGGCAAGGCATGAGCCATGGATCATCTGTCTAATAGGACTTCTTTCGCCACCGTTTGCTGTAAAAGAGACCCCTCTCGAGGCACGATAACTTGGAGAATTGATCTAAGATCATTGTCATTGTCCGGACTGAGTACTAGCTAGACTTAGAGGAATAAAGGAAGGGTGGAATATTGGAAGAGAAGCCCCCAGGATGAGAAGATGACTATGGACTTTGGTAAAAAAGAGGTTGGGCGACAATAAGGAGCCCTCAGTATAGAGGTGTTGGTTGTGGAAGGGATGTTAATTGAGATTGGAAGGTTGAAAACTGGGATGGTTGATAATTCAGGTGGTTGAAAGTTGGGATGGTTGATGATTGAGGTTGAAAGTTGGGATGGTTGATGATTGAGGTTGAAAGTTAGAATGGTTGATGATTAAGGTTGAAAGTTGGGATGGTTGTATCCTTGAGGACTGCCTACGTATTCACGTGAAGTGAAATCAAACTAGATCGTAGTTCTGAGGTTTGGTTAAATTTATTTGGGTGTTGTGGTTGTATCCTTCTTGTGTAAGAAAGGACTGCCTACGTATCCACCCGAAGAGGTGAAATCAAACCATGCTCGTAGTTCAGGTGTGTGCCTAAGCTTTTGTTGCCAGGACCTTAAAGTGCATGGGTCAGGAGAGTATTTTCCTTTGGTGACTCGAAGAATCGATTTGAGATAACTCCCTCTGATCATAGACCAAAGAGGTATAACTTGTTTTGTAAAAATCTCCTTGTCATGTGAGCGTACTTGAAAGTGGACCCTAAGGATGAATTGGGTATGTCCCGTTCTGGGTAGCAAAGTACTTGAAGACTCCGTGTCTGGGTCAAGGTGAAACTATATTGGATATTTGGAATGTGGATCTCGGACATAAGAGGCTTTGATGAACAAATCTCTGGAGCTTTATTTTGTTGAGTTAAGGCTTGATGGGGTTATGGCTTGTAATATTGCTTGGAAATGGGGTTTCTTGGCTTGATGTAGCCTGAGCACATAAAGGTAGGTTAAAATGATGTGGGTTCAAATTTCCATGTCTTGGCCCTAAAGGATGGGTATACCTGACGAGCTTGAAAGGATTCTCAAAATTCCTAACTATCTCCCTGGTAACGGTCTCGAGAAGGACTTAGGGTGTGTGATATGTGAAAGGCTAAGTGAGGGTGCTAGCTGACCATCTTCATTGATGTCTTGATTCTATATAGAATTCAGCATTGATTTCAGGCTTGTTCTTGATTCAGACTCAGATTCTTGGTCTGGAATATATCTCGGCTTTTTGCTCAGATATTTGATTCAGGTTTTGAAGATAACTTTGACCTTGGGTATTGACTTGACTTGCTTGATTGAGCCTTGTTCTTATTTTGACTCTTTTGTATTGGATATTGATCTTGGTCATTTCTCTTGATTTTGTCTTTGATCATGGCGTGTATCGTCTTGGATTTGCTTGCTACCATGGATTTGGGTCAGACTAGCACCTTTGGGCGTGAAATGGGTTGGTCTTTCGTAACCAGGGGTTTTTTATTGTGGGGAATGGGCTTGCCTTCCGTCATGGATTGTTAACAAGGGATATGGTCTGGATTCGTCCTAGAATCTCTTGAGATAGGCTCGTCCTAAACTGGGATTATAGCAAGGTTTCTATTGCCAGACATGGAATAGGTAAGAAAAGAACACGGAGTTTCAGGTCCTCTACAACATAGAACGGAACATCATCTAAGTGCACTCACATTGACTTGGCATGTGTTGTTGTTGTTTGTTTTTTAAATGTCTCAAATCGATTCTTGTTGTCACAGGAAACGGATAAAGGAGAGAATATGATAGAATACGTGGAGTGAAAATTGTTTTTTTATTGAAATGAATAATGAATGTATTTAACATAGACTCGAGGAGACACGTGACTCGTGGGACAGCCCCCAGATTGTCACTAGGAATGAAAATGGACACGAAGAAAGATACTAGAACAATTGGGGAAAGAAAGCCTAAGACTCGGACTCGGACCCGGACTTTGACTCGATCTAAGATCTAGACTCGTAATCATCGGCCCATACTTGAACATTTTCTCTTCCAGCAACTGGCTTCGGCATCTGGCTTTGAGCATTCATCCATTTGAACACCTCATCCTCATCATTGGGAATACTAGAAGGGTAAAGGCCCAAGAGACATTCCTGTCTGTGAAGAGTAAGACACCCATGAGGGTCATTATTTTCTCTTAACGGATCGAGGGTCGATAAAGATATCTTGCCGTGATCGAACATACAGTGGATGATATATTTTAGTTTGGAACATTCTTCAGTGTCGTGTCCATTACCCCTATGGAATAAGCAATATTGAGAACCGTCCCAGAAGCGACCTCTCCTCTCGTACTTAGGGTCTGGGGTTGGACCGATTGGTTGGATCAGTCCTTTGGCAAAGAGTCTTTTAAAGGCTAGCGTATAAGGCATGCCTAAATTGGAGTATGACTTTGAATGCCGAGTTCCTCTTTCTGGTGAAGGTTCTATAACCTTTACGTCGGTAATGTAGATTGTTTGATTGTTGGGTGTAGATGTGGACGGTGAACCTCCTTGGATGACTTCATTGATACGAACAATCTCTGCCGATAAGTTTTCGACGGTTTTGATGCCACCTTTCAAATGAGAGGTGTAAACTGGGTGTAGACAGTCAATAACGCCCTCAACCAATGTCGCTTCCTTCGACTGGTCGGGTATTTGTGAATCTATTTTTATTTTTTTCACCAAATGATTGGTGTATTGTTCATTTTTTTAATCATCCGCGATATCGAACTCCCTATAAGATCGCTTAACTTCTGTACCCAAACATTTCAGGAGTGAGACAGAAATCCTACCATCCTCAATCCCATCTTGTATGACATGCTTGAGCTTATAACAATCTTCGGTACCATGCCCCCTACCCCTATGGTATTGACAATATGAATTGCCATCCAACGATTTAGATTTATTTTCTGGATCTGGTGTAGGTCTTATTGGTTGAAGAAGACCTAGAGAGGATAATTTGTTCAAGGCTAGGGCATAAGGTATTCCTAGATCTGTGAATGACCTGGGAGAGTTGTTTAATTTCTTTGACGAAGGCTCTGTGGGGTTGCTTTTGATTTTGACTCTTGGATGAGAAGAACTAGGAATAGATAGCTCACTTTTTGCTTTCTCCTCGAGACCATGAGGTTGAGGGTTTGTCTGGACATTCTTCATCTTAAAAGATTGGGTCTCAAGCTTCTTATCCATTTCAGCAAATTGATTCCCTATGTGGGAAAGCCGAGAGTTTAGAGTATCAATGGCTCCCTCTATCTTGGAAAGCATGAGCATTCCACTTTGGACATCGTCCTCCTTCGGCGCTTTGATTTCTTTGTCATCACGAGGATCGAGGAGATGAGAAAAGTCTAGGAATGATTCTTCATCGTGTTTAGTGCTGTTAGACCCAAGTGGGTCGGTCCCATCGAATTTCTCCACAAATGGTGGCATTGGAAGCTTGCCATCCTCGATCATATCCTGAATAATATGCTTTAACAAAAGCATTCCTCCGTATCGTGTCCCCTACCTCGATGGTACTGACAATATGAATTGCCCTTCCATCTAGGGAATATCTTTTCAGGATCTGGGGTTGGACCAATTGGGTGAAGTTTTCCCTGGGAAACCAGTCTTTGTAGAGCTACTTCATATGTGGTTCCGAGGTCAACGAATTCCCTATGAGCTCGTCCCGGCCTTATGAGTGGAGTTTCCAAGAGGCTGACTCCCTTGTCTTCATTGGCCTTCTTAGATGGGTGAGTCGTGTTGAAGCTATAACTTGGCTTCGGGGTATGAGAGGATGGTAAAGGTTTCATCATGTCTATCCTGTCTTCCATATTGGTGACACGATTCTCAAGTCTTTGACGGTGGCCTGAAGCTTAATGACTGCAGCACTTAGTCCCTCGACGTCGACAGATAAACGTTCTTGAACACTTTCATTGGAAATTGCAGAATTCCTACCGAGAAGAAAATGATACGCATTACGACTTGATTTGACATGGGATCACGCATACTAAGGCGACAAACAAAGGATGCATGACGAGACGAGATGACTAGACTCTTGACTTGTGAATCCAAGAAACGTCGTGAGTGACTTCTCGTGTTTGGACTCACGGTGTTTGACCTTGACCTTTAGACTCGAGTGTTGACTTTGACAGAGTGACATTTATGTGGTTGACTTGATTGACGGGATTGGCGACACGTGTTAATTCTAGACTTGAGGTATGCTTATAGGTGTTAAGAAGACAGTTGTTGTTTAGACTCAAATATGAGGCCCATTGAGACTCGTGTGTTGAGCCTCGGAACGTGTGACTCGAGGTGTCGGAAATGTTTAGATCCTAACTGAATTGGGATAGGGGTCCAAAATGACGGCGTGACGCCTTAGGACTTGACTTGAATTTTGAAAAGACCCAAAATGTAAAGGAAAACGGGTTTATGACTCGACATAGTTCCGACTAGGACATAGTCGGTTTGAATTTTGACTCTAACTTAGCCCAATTGAATTTACATATTTACGTTTACATGGTTTGAAAATATTTTGGTTTCTTTTTTTTTGGACCTTTTTTTGTTTTTTTTTTTTTGGATTTTTTTTGTTGTTGTTGTGTATTTAGCTTTGAAATGGGTTTTAGGCCCGAAGTTTGACTCGACATTTGGACAGAGTTTTGAATGGTTTTGTAACACCCCCATACTCCAAGTGCCTTACCAGGACCACTCAGGTATAAGGATGCTACCATCTCGGTTACCCGAGGCATGATAATCATAAGACAATAACGAAACAACATTTAATAGTATAACTTTAGTGAGAAGTACAATCCAAAGTCAAATCCCAAAATACGGGTACAAGTTCTCAAACCAATGTCTAATCATCTAAATGCAAAGTTTATTAAACTACTAAGCTACAGTGGAAGACTTCTATCGTCAGACAGTGGCACATCCCAGCAATCCCATGTGACTCAACTCAAACCTGCTCAATTACTGCTCACCATCCCCGAATGGATCACCGCAGGTTTTACAAACAACAACACGGGGTCAGTACTAATCACACAATCAATATTTATATCAACAATACGATAAACAGATATTCACACCGTCACACACACAATCACACCAGTCCCATCAATCTCAATCACCGACTGTCCACTGGACCAGCCCTGCCAGTGGGGAACCGCAGCCGAACCCACCAAATCCCCGCTCCTCATATTGAGCGATTTCCCTGTTCATTAGTGTGCACATCTCCTTCCGTGGCGAGTTCCACGAAGGGCGAAACTAGGGCGTGAAGCCACTCCCGCAAGTGACTCCACTCAGCCGAGAACGCATCTCGAGAACCAGAGACAACCAATCACAATCATAGCCGTCACAATACAATTACGATATTAAACAATCAATCTCAACACATCAACAATCATCTCATTATGGGACTAATACTGAGTAGGAAATCCTACCTGGAAAGCACAACTATCAGACGGTCTCAACAGCTGTATCAAAAAGCCTCTTCTACAAATCCTCCTCCTATCATACATACACATAATTACTACCAATCATTATCTACAACAAAAACCCCCAAATCCCCTTATTAGGGTTTAACCAACTTAAAGGAAAAACTATAAAAGCGGTACATAGATCTTACCCTCGACGCAAAGATCTCAACGGTATGACGAAAGGTGAAAACCGACCTTCCAAACTCCGGGATTTGCTAACAATGCGATTAAAGTGATGAACGTACTTTGCTTTCTCTCTTGACAGTAATTTAGGTTTTGAAAAGTGTTTAAGAACAATGACGGAAAAGGTTATATACCTTAATCGCATAATTAACAAAACCCGAGAAATAACTCCCCGTAAACCGGCTACTCGATCGAGTAGCTAAGGTACTCGATCGAGTGCCCCCTTACTCGATCGAGTACCCACGTTACTCGATCGAGTACCCAACAGGTCATAAAGTTTTATTAAACGCAACTCACCCTTACTCGACAGAGTAAGGCCTACTCGATAGAGTACCCAAAGACTCATAAATACGGAGTATCACAGTCTTCCCTCCTTAAAAAGAACTTCGTCCCTGAAGTTCAAACCTCAACAAAACAAAGATACACCCACAACACTCCCGACTCACAACCAAAACAAAACTCAACATAAAACATGTTACTAACCCAAACTCATCCCGACAAACATACCGACACAACATACAAAAGGGTACAAGAACTCTTTCATAGCTTATCAAAAAGGAAAGGGTAACGCTCTTTCATAGCTTCCTCTGGTTCCCATGTAGCTTCCTCAGTCTCGTGGTTAGACCAAAGGATCTTAAGCAAAATTGTCTCACCACTCCTAGTCTTCTTAACCTTTCGGTCAAGAATCTGTTTAGGCACCTCAAGATATGATAAGGACTCATCTAGCTCTAAGCTCTCTGCCTCTAACACATGTGACGGGTCACTCACATACTTTCGCAGCTGCGATACATGAAACACATTATGCACTCTCTCCAACGCAGCTGGTAAAGCCAGACGATATGCAACCTCCCCAACTCGCTATAAGATCTCATAAGGCCCGATAAACTTCTGACTGAGCTTGCCTTTCTTCCCAAATCTCATAACCCCATGCATAGGAGACACTTTCAGAAGAACCTTGTCCCCAACCTGAAACTCTATATCCCGACGATGTAGATCTGCATAACTCTTTTGCCTATCCTGAGCTGCTCTCATCCGTTCCCTGATCATCTTAATTTGTTCAACCATCTCATGTACCATATCTGGTCCTAAAACCACTGCCTCAGCACTGTCGTCCCAACAAATCGGACTCCTACATCTCCTCCCATACAAAGCCTCAAAAGGTGCCATATCAATACTAGTGTGATAGCTGTTGTTGTAAGAAAACTCTATCAAATCCAACCTCTGTTCCCAGCTACCACCAAAATCCATCACACAAGCTCGTAACATATCCTCCAGAGTTTTGATCGTTCTCTCAGTCTAACCGTCCGTCGCAGGATGAAATGCTGTACTCATCTTCAAAGTTGTTCCCAACGATTCCTGCAACTCTTTCCAAAACCTTGATATAAATCTCGCATCTCTGTCAGACACTATGTCCTTAGGGACTCCATGTAACTTAAGCACGTTCTTTCGATAGGCCATAGCCAATTATGCTTTAGTCCATGTATCTTTCATTGGAACAAAGTGAGCTGACTTTGTCAGTCGATCCACTATTACCCAAATCATGTTGTTGCCCTGTTGACTCTTTGGCAAACCCACGATAAAATCCATAGGAATGGACTCCCACTTCCACTCAGGTACCGTTAAAGACTGAATCTTACCTTGTGGTCGTCGCTGTTCCCCTTTAACTCTCTGGCATGTCAAACAACGGGCCACAAACTCAGCTGTCTCTTTCTTCATCCCAGGCCACCAAAACGTGTTCTTTAAATCCTTATACAACTTGTCTCCACCTGGATGAACTGAATACGGTGTACAATGTGCCTCTGACATGATTGTCTTTTTCAGCTCCTCATCATTAGGGACACACCACCTACCGTCAAATCTCAAACTACCATCTGTATGAATAGAGAATCGAGACACTGTCTCTTTCTCTACTCCAGCTCTCCACTCAACCATCTTGGGATCCAACTCCTGTTTACCTCGAATATCATCATAAAGATCAGGCTGCACTGTCAAATCTCCCATGGCATCCCCTTTCTGCATCATATGTATCCCAAACCTCGCTACCTCATCTCTCAATCTCATCAAAGATAGATCTATACACAAAGAATGTACACTCTTCCTACTCAAAGCATCTGCAACAACATTGGCTTTCCCTTCATGGTAGATAATTTCCATGTCATAATCGCCAATCAGCTCCATCCACCTCCTCTGTCTCATGTTCAACTCCTTTTGAGTGAAGATGTACTTGAGACTCTTGTGATCCGAAAATACCTTAAAGATTGCTCCATAAAGGTAATGTCTCCATATCTTGAGAGCAAACACCACTGCACCCAACTCCAGATCATGAGTAGGGTAGTTCTCCTCATAAGGCTTCAATTGCCTAGAAGCATAGGCAATCACCTTACCGTTCTGCATCAACACACACCCCAACCCATTCTTTGAGGCATCTGTATAAACCTCAAAGTTCTCAATCCCCTCAGGTAATGCTAGGATAGGGGCTGTGGTCAAACGCTCCTTTAATGTTTGGAACGCCGTCTCACAACTCTCATCCCAACGAAACATGTTCTCTTTTCTCATCAACGCTGTCATAGGTCTAGCTATCTTGGAGAAATCTTTCACAAACCATCTGTAGTACCCAGCTAAACCCAGAAAACTCCTGATCTCAACAACATTCTTTGGTGCTTCCCACTTTGTCACTGCCTCAATCTTTGCCGGACCCACATCTACCCCATCCTTAGAGATCACATGCCCCAGAAAAGCAACTTTCTCTAACCAGAACTCGCACTTGGACATCTTAGCATATAACTCATGCTCCCTCAAAGTCTGCAACACAATCCTCAGATGCTCCTCCTTAGTCTTAGAGTAGACTAAGATGTCATCGATAAACACCACCAAAAACTTGTCCAAAAACTGTCTGAAGATCCTATTCATCAAATCCATAAACACTGCCGGTGCATTAGATAGCCCAAACGGCATCACCACGTACTCATAATGGCCATACCTCGACGTGAAAGTTGTCTTTGGTATGTCCACTTCTCTAATCTTCACCTGATGGTACCCCGACCTCAAATCAATCTTGGAAAAGACTGATGCACCACTCAACTGATCAAACAAGTCATCTATCCTTGGCAAAGGATACTTGTTCTTCACTGTCACTCGGTTCAGCTCTCTATAGTCTACGCACAACCTCAAACTCCCATCTTTCTTCTTCACAAAAAGAACTGGTGCTCCCCACGGCGATACACTTGGTCTAATGTATCCCTTCTCTATCAGATCATCTAACTGCTTCCTAAGCTCCTCCATCTCCTTAGGACCCATCCGGTACGGTGCTTTAGAGATTGGCCCCGTCCCCGGTTTTAACTCAACTGTGAAATCTATCTCTCTCCTCGGTGGCAACCCCGGAATCTCCTCTGGAAACACATCCTCAAACTCTCCCACTATCGGTATCCGATCAACTGTCGGACTCTCTATCCGGTCATCTCTCACATGGCACAAGATCAAAGGACATCCCTTCCTCAGATAAGACTTCAAGGTAACAGCTGCAATCAACTTAACTTTGGGTTTGACTAGAAACCCACGATAAGACACACTAACACCCTTAGGACCCCTCAACGTTACTTTTTTTTTATGACAGTCTATCTTAGCTTTATACTTTCCCAGCCAATCCATCCCAACTATCATCTCAAAACCGTTAAAAGGAAACTCTAGCAAGTCTACAGGTAGATCAACTTGCCCAACTATCATAGGTACATCCCTATATAACCTCCCACATGATACAGACTCACCCGAAGGTATAAAAACTTTCTCACTAACAGACTCATATACTCTCAAACCCAACCGTTTAACATGACTCGAAGATACAAACGACTGAGACGCCCCCGAATCAAACAAAACAAAGGTATGAATACTGTTAACAAGAAAAGTACCAGTGATAACGTGTGCATCATCTTCAGCTGCTTTCTTCTCCATCATGAACAGCTTTCCACTGGTCTTCTGTCCACCTCCCCGAATGTCAAAGATTAGTTGATGTGGTCGGCTTAGCACCGACCCTTGATTGTTGTTGTTGTTCGTCGGTGGTTTCTGATAAGAATTACCGCCGTTGCGGTTACCTCCACCTTGATAGCTCTGACTTCCCCGGTTAGACCACGATCCAGTCGGTCTATTGCTCGCATAGCTCTGCGCAGGTCTCTGGAAAGTACCAGGTGTACTCGTGCACTCATGTCTCTTGTGGCCTACACCACCACAACTATAGCAGGTCGTTCCCGAACTCCCACTAACACTCCCACGGCCACGGCCACGCCCAAAGGAAGCCCCAGCACTGAACCCTGACCCAGAAGAAAACCCTCTAGTTTGATTGTGGTTGCCTTTCTTGTGACTAGATTGGCCACCACCCTCACTCTCAGACTTTCTTTTCTCAACACCCACTCTCTCCTGAGCCATCTCTACCAACCTCTCAGCTCTCCCAGCCCTCTCATAAGCTTCCTTGACGTCAGTAAGGACTCCCACAGGTAGCTTCTCCATGACCTTAGGGGTCAATCCCCTCTCAAACCTCAGCGCCAGATTCTCCTCCCTCAAACCCATATCCTCAACATACCTAGACTTCTCATTAAACTACCTATAATACTCGGCCACAGACATGTCAGACGTCATCTTAAACCCATCAAACTCCTCTCTCAACTTACTCCTCACATGCTCCGGTACAAACTCTTTCCTCATAGCCTTACGAAACTCTTCCCAAGGTATAGCAGGTAAACCTTGGTTCGCATACAACTCCTTAGCACTCACTTTCACCGTATCCCACCACTTGCCAGCCGCTTCCCTCAGGTAGAACGCAGCTTGTTCTACTCTCATCTCATCAGGACACTGAACCAAATCTAGTATGTCAGTTATCAGGAAGGTTAGGCTCCCCAACCCCCTTGTACTCTTTTGGGTTAAACCTCGCTATATAGAGGCTGATTTTAGAGTGATCAACCTCCTTCTCCTTATCCTTATCCTTTTCCTTTCCCACAGTCTTTAAAGCCTCCGTAAGAGCATCCTGATGCTCCAACATCTTAACGATATCATCTATGTTCATAAGCTCAGCTCTCGCATACAAAGCATTCTTCTTGGGCGACATCTTGAAACTATATCAGAAAAGGGGTGGATATAAACATACGCGCCAATGTTGGAGCTGTGTCCTCCAGTTAGTGCGGATAACGTCATTGCACATACACTTGTACGGACAAGTGGGAGCTTGTTGGGGCTGGTGTCCTTAACAGTTAGTGCAAGGACTTATAAATCTCTAAAAGGATCAAAAGGCATACTTTTGGTATTATTATCAGTTGATCCACGTTTATCAATAACGGTTGGCTTGCTAGATAAGTTTGACGTTATTGTCATACAGATGGCGGTGATCAACTGGTCCCTAAAAGTCACACCTATAGGATACGTTTAAGAGATGTGACAGTATGAAAATACAGTCATGTTGATGCCAATTTTGACTAACCAGTTAGTCCGAGTTATTGACTAGTAATTAGTCAAACGTGATGTTGAGATATTTTATTTAATACGGATTAAATAAAATGGGCTAAGGCGAATTAAGAAGATTCGTAAATTAAATATAAACGATTATATTTAATTAATGTATATTGAATAAATTATACAATATCGTCTTTGTCGGACATGTATTAATACTTCAACCAACCCGTGTTATTAGTTGATGTTTTAATAGCCGATAACCGATGACGATTTATAATAAAAAAAACCGCGTCATATACATTTTAGCGAGACGAGTCGGATCACGAGTTAAATGAGGAGAAAGTGGAAAGCCCACTCCCTCGTCTAGTGACCCGCGGACCGAGGCAACAAAAGGAGAGCCTTCTCTCCTTTTGAAACCTAATTCATTTTGACAACAAAATTAGGGTTTTGGAGATCATTTCTCTCTGAAACCTAGATCTCACATCTGGTAAAAACTCACATCAAGTTCTCTCAATATTGCAAGGCAATTAGAGAACACATTTCTAGCACAAGGGCATATTCTCAGACGTTCTTGGGTGCAACAATTAGGAGGAGGTCTACTTTGATCTCTCATTGCCGAATTGCACTAGGACCGAAGGTTAATCCTTGCGCTTAATCGTTTTTCATTATATTTCGTTTATGACCATATTTCACATGTTAAATTTACGTTATAGTCCTAAATTTAAAGGGTCTTATACGGATATTACCCTACAACTGGTATCAGAGCGAGGCCACGTAAATTTTCATTGTGATTTTTCATAAAACGATTTTGAAACGATTGTTTTTGTCTCGAAAACCGTGTCGTCACTTGTATTACACGGCTGTTTTTGTTTCATTTTTCGTTTTGTTCTTTTGCATATTGTTATTTTATACGGAGATTATAACAATATGTCAAGTTTTGTCAGATTGTAAATTTGTTTTGATGCGGTTTTGATCAAAATTGAGATGTTTTTGTTTCGTCAAAACTGTTTTCACGAGGGTTTCATGTTTTCAGAATGTTTTTGCCCTCGATCGAGCATGTTTCAACTCGATCGAGAGCCCTTCCTTGTTGTTTTTGCTCGATCGAGTAATTGCAGTACTCGATCGACCTCTGTTTAAAACCCCACTGCTCGATCGAGAAGTCCTCGTACTCGATCGAGCAGATTTGCTGATAAAAGCCCTCGATCGACCTCCAAGATCGTCGATCGAGTACTTTCTCGATTAGCATACCTCTCGATCGACCAGCGTTCATCGATCGAGCCCTTTTGTTCCTCGATCGAGCACTTTTGTCCCTGGATCGAGGGATTTTTGTTCGGCAATGACTTTGAAAATTTATTCTTTTTGTTTTAAATTTTCTTTTGGCCTTAATATGTACTTTATACGGATATTGTACACTCGCTATGATTGTGAAACGGTTCACACACGTACCATTGAGTTATTTTAAAGCGTATTTAAAGTAACGGATTGTAATAGATTAAAATTAAACTGATAGAAGCAGTTTTATCACATAAATTTTAATCGTTAAAAGGTGGTTTGAATAAATTTAACATAATTACGGAATTATGTCACGAATAAATTTGTTTTAGTTGATGCATTTTATTTATCGTTATTGTTGAATGTCTTGAATGCTTTTGTTACGTATTTATTTATTTTACAAACGGTTGTAACTTAGTGTGGCCTTAGTAGAACGTGTTACCGTAATGATGGAACACGGTCTTGGTTGTATTTTGAGATCTCGTATCTCCGTTTTGGATTTTTCACTTGTAATTACAGTTTTTTTTTGTATTTAGAATGTAAATAGGTTTATATTTGTAAATTTTAAATTGTAATCTTGAGAAGACCAAAGATGGAGATCGGATGCTCACTCCCGCTGCAAGGTCAAAGATGGAACATCAAGACAAGCTTTTCGGGTCCAACGGTGGATTCCAAAGTTGTATCATGTTCTTTTTACTAGGATAGGCCACACTAGGAATTTTATTTGCGTATTGCATTCTTTTATTTATTTTTCGTAACGATAATTTGCATCATATTCCGCCTAATACCAAACCACCTAATAATTGCATGAAAACTGACTCATATGGAGGTCACGCGTTAGTTTTCTATGACATTCATATGTCACACGATTTTAAGCCATCACCTAAATTAATTCATTCACGTAATGCTAGTTTTTCGTTCACTTAATATGAATTAAAATTAAGTTGATGGGATCTTCCTCGTATAAACCAAAATTGAGAATGGTCTTTATAGGTCAAACTCCAATGAGTCCCTTCTTCGTCGGTAGGCATAATATGACCCCTTCTACGTCGGGTAAGTTGGAACCGATTGACCTATTTTATCTCAACACTATGGTCACTCGTACGATCCTGTGATTATGGTGGACTATAGATAGGATTTACGGAAATCTATCGACCAAGAGTTCTTACGGAAGAATTAGCTAAACAGTTGGCTTATCAATTTACGGAAATTGAGTCTTGGGATCACTTGTATTATTCTTGAGGGAGATCAATTATGCAAGTGCAATGAGTCTAAAATGAATTTTAAATAGACTTAAATCACCTCGATGAGTTGCTTATTTCGTTTTTGTTTTTCTTTCTTTTTCAAAGTGTAGAACACGATCAATTAAACTCGCTATAACGAAATGGCTGGTCCTACTAACGACCCAATGCCAAGTGCCACATTGGACCGTGAGTCCTGGCTTCGGATCTTCATGAATCGGATGAATCGTCTACTCGATCAAGAATGATGGATCAAACTTCGCGGACTAGGAGGCGGCATTACGGAATCGTCGCGCCGCCGACGGAAAGCTCAAATATCTAATTGAGCCCATCCCGCCAAACCCAGATCCCACGGCTAGAGCTAATGAGATCGCCAAGTTTAACGATTTCTGTATGGAAGCGGGTGCGATTAAAAACGTACTCATTTTTGCAATGGAACCCAATTTGCAGAAACGCTTCATAGCCCATGGTGCAAACAAGATTTTCACCATGCTCACTAAGGAATTCTCGAAATCACCGAGAATCGTGACCTATGAGCATACCACTCGCTTCTTTGATGCGAGACTCCAGAAGGGCCAACCAGTTAGCCCACACATTCTCAGCATGATTGAGAATGTCGAGAAGCTGGAGACGCTTGATTGTAAGATCAGCGAGAACATTGTTATTGACCGCATGCTTCATTCACTCCATGATGGTTTTGCGCTCTTTAGAGCGAATTACTATATGAATGATTTGAAGAAAAGTCCCCATGAACTGCACTCTCTTCTCGTACAGACCGAGAAGAACATGAAGTTCAGTGGGAGCATGAAACAGGATGTTCTCGTTGTGTCAAACAAGGGCAAGGGTAAGGGCAAAGCTAAAGCAGACCTAGCAGTAGGTAAGGCGAAGTTTAAGAAGTCAGGTTCAGGCAAGAGTGGGCCTGGTGAGTCGAGCACCTCATCAGGCGCGACAAAGAGCAAGAATGAAAACATGGAATGCCATCATTGCCACAAGACTGGGCATTGGAGGCGTACATGTCCTTGTTGGGAAATGTGTCCTCAACAATAGTGCGATCACATGATTTAAATATCATTATTAAATCTCATACAAAGAATACATGAGGGATGATTATTTATACAGTCGACTGACCGTCATTAATCGGTAATGATTGGTCGACTAGAGTTTGACATTACATTGTCGTGTGACGGTGGTGGTCGATTGATCCCTTAAGGTCACACCTAAAGGACAATTCCCTTAATGGATAAATTGATTAATTGTATGACGATACGAGGTAATCAATTCCTTAAAAGTGAACAATTTACTTGTGAGAGAGAATATTGATATCTTGTTGTAATGGGATTAAATAAGATTCATTTTAGTAATAAATGCTTTATTACTAAAATAGCATATTGTTTGAGAAACAATTGAGATAAGAATGAATGGTTAATTATAATTACAAGATGTTGTGAATTATAATTTTATGACCCATTTTATTTATGTGATCAAGTATCACTAGTCAATTTATTATATGTAATTTAATTAATTCGTAAAATGATATTTATGGGATAAATATGCATTAAATTAATTAATAACATGTAAAATACTACATGTGACATATTGTGTGACAAATGACAAATTGACAAAATAAAATGGTAGTCCATTTTATTATATATGGACCGAAATTGTGTGTTAAGTAATGGGTAGTGATTATTTTATGTTATGTGATAACATTTTTATAAATCTTTGTACCTACCTTTCTTGAACACATACACCCAAGTTTTGATAAGAGCAAAAGTAAAAAGGAGATTCCAAATGTTTTTGTTTTGGTTCCCCTTGGCTCTTCCATCCGTTTTCCCAACTCTAGATATAGAGTTTTTGGTCTCTTATTTTACTTGGTCATTCATTCTATTAGAACATGCAAGAGCTTTTGCTCCTCCTTCTCTCTACTATTCTCCAACAAGTTTTGGAGATACAAATGTTATTGTTCATCATTTCTAATATCAAAATATCATTACTAGTGTAGTAGTAATACTTATATTAGAATCATTTTAAGGATACTTGTATATTAATCTAGTTAATTAGTATACTTGTTTAAGGGTGAGTCTTGGGTGCAATCAAAGGAGGATTTCTATACTTGGGATCTTGGAATATCATCCATCATTATAAGCTCAAGAACAAGAGAGAAAGGTGATCTCTCTTGTGCCCATAAAATCCGAAAATCACATGGTGAGATATAGATTTTTCCATCTCTTTAATTAATGTTTGCATGCATAAGTTCCACCTTTAATTTTATGACAAATTAGTTTTAACATATATGAGTATGTTAGTATGTATATAGATCTACATTTCCTTCAGTCCTGTCTATCATGAGGACATAAAAGCAGGTCGCGTTAAACCTGTTGGTATGTCTTCTTCTTCTACTTTTATTCATATGATTGAGATTAACCACGCAAGTTACGGAACTTGGGTACTAGATACTGGTTGTGGTTCTCATCTGTGTAATCATGTGCAGGGGCTCCGAAACATCGAACCCCTCGTAAAGGGTGAGGTGGACCTGCGTGTCGGGAATGGAGCACGAGTGGTTGCCGTCTCGAGGGGAACATATGTGATCCAGCTTCCTAGCGGATTTGAGTTATTTTTATATAACTGCTATTATGTACCCAGTCTTTCTAAAAACATTATTTCAGTTTCTGCACTTGATAAACTTGGATTTTCATTTGTAATAGAGAATAATACTTGCATTTTCTCATTACACGATATGATTTACGGCAAGGCAGTCTCCATGAATGGAATTTATGTTTTAGATCAGACCACCGAAATATTACACGTAATGAATAAAAAGTTAAAGGTTGGTGACAAAGATCAAACGTATCTATGGCACTGCCGTATGGGACACATTAATGAGAAACGCGTAAAACAGCTCATCAAAAATGGAGCTATCTTGGCCTTTGATTTTCAATCATTTGGCACGTGTGAATCATGTCTCATCGGTAAGATGACTCGTATTTCCTTCAAAGGTGTTGGAATGCGCGCTGCTGACCTATTAGGACTCATACATACGGATGTGTGTGGGCCTATGTCAATCACCGCACGAGAAGGCTATAGGTATTTCATCACTTTCACGGACGATTTAAGTAGATATGGCTATGTCTACTTAATGAAGCACAAAAGTGAATCCTTTGAGAAATTCAAGGAATACCAGTAATCGGGCACGTAACCCACCGGGTAGAAAGATTAAAACACTACGTTCGGATCGTGGTGGCGAGTATCTTTCTCACGAGTTTGATCAACACCTTAAGGACTGTGGGATTGCATTACGCTTAACTCCACCGGAACACCTCGTTGAATGGTGTGTCCGAACGGAGAAATCGAACTCTACTTGATATGGTTCGATCCATGATGAGTCACACGGTATTACCTGATTCATTATGGGGTTATGCTCTTCTGTCAGCTGCTCTAATACTTAACCGAAGTCCGTCTAAAGCTGTTGACAAGACTCCATATGAACTATGGAAGGGAACGGTCCCTAACTTGTCCTTTATACGGGTTTGGGGCTGCGAGGCTTATGTCAAGTGGAGACACGAGGATAAGCTCGGCCCGCGATCGGTCAAGACATACTTTATAGGTTATCCTAAAGGAACACTTGGTCATTACTTCTATTCGCCAACCGAACAACGTGTTTTTGTTGCGGCTAGTGCGACATTCTTAGAGAAGGAATTTCTTGAGAATGCAAAGAGTGATAGAACCTTCGAGCTACTGGAGGTTCCAGAACCAAATACCGAGCAACCATTGGAGGAACCAATTCCTTCAATTCCGGCTGCGGTTAATATTCCTGAGGAACCTAGGAGGTCGGGAAGAGTCTCTATTCCTCCGGACAGATACATTGGTATGGTCGAGGAACATGACATAGATGACATTCTACTCTTAACGAGTAGTGAACCCGCAACCTATAAAGGTGCCATGACTAGTTCTGACTCAAAGCTATGGCTTGAGGCCATGCAATCCGAAATGGACTCCATGTATGAGAACAACGTGTGGGATCTTGTTGACTTACCTGCCAAGGTTCGTCCCCTTCAATGCAAATGGCTTTACAAGATAAAGCATTCTGTGGAAGGTCAACAAGATATCTATAAAGCACGACTAGTTGCTAAAGGTTTCACCCAAGTGCCAGGTTTGCACTATGATGAGATCTTTGCACCCGTAGTCATGCTGCGTTCCATTCGGATTATCTTAGCGATTGCCGCTTTTCATGACTATGAAATTTGGCAAATGGACGTGAAAACCGCCTTCTTAAACAGCTTTTTGGAGGAAGAGTTGTACATGGTACAACCCGAAGGTTTCATCGATCCACAACATCCTAAGAAAGTGTGCAAGCTTAAGCGTTCCATTTATGGACTTAAGCAAGCATCTCGGAGTTGGAATCATCGCTTCGACCAAGTGATAAAAGACAATGGATTTACTCGATCGGTCGAGGAACCATGTCTATATATCAAGTCGAGTGGGAGCAAGATTGTCTTCCTAATATTGTATGTTGACGACATACTCCTGATTGGGAATGACATACCTCTCTTAACTTCGGTGAAAGTATGGTTGAAAAACCATTTCCAGATGAAAGATCTGGGTGAGGCACAAAGAATTTTTGGCATCTGTATCTATCGAGATAGATCACGTCGGATGTTATCTCTCGTCAGAGTCTTACATAGACAAAGTCCTAGAGAGATTCAAAGCATGACTAACTCCAAAAGGGGTTTCTTCCTATGGCTCCAGGGGTGCATTTGAGCAAGTCTCGGCACCGAGACACCGGAAGAGAAAGAGCGCATGGCACGGATTCCTTATGCCTCGGCTATAGGATCAATCATGTATGCCATGATATGCACACGTCCGCACGTGGCATATGCATTGAGTATGACAAGTCGATTCCAACAAAGATCTAGGTGATTCACATTGGATGGTCTGTCAAGAACATTCTTAAGTACCTACGGAGGACTAAAGATTGGGCATTGACTTATGGAGGCGAACTAAAGCTGCGCGCAACCTAAGCGGTTTCGCAGATGCTAGCTTCCAAACGGATCGAGATGACTCGAAATCTCGGGCCTGGATTCGTATTTACTCTTCGGCGCCGCATCAGTGGAAGAGTTCCAAACAAACGTTACAAAGCAGATTCTACGACCGAGTCCGAGTACTATGCCGCGTCTGAAGCTACAAAGGAAGCGATATGGATGCGTCAATTCTTACATGGACTATCTGTAGTGCCTAGTTCGAATGACCCGATCACCATCTATTGCGACAATAGTGGTGCCATCTTCCAAGCTAAGGAGCCAAAGTCTAGCAACAAGTCTAGACATGTACAACGGAAAGCTCATCTAATCCGAGATTACGTGGAGCAAAAGGAAGTAGTGATAGAAAAGATTGCTACAGATGATAACATAGCAGATCATCTCACTAAACCATTACGACAAGATAAGCACGAAGGGCACGTTAATTCCATGGGAATTAAACGTGTTCCTAAGTTGTAGTACTCTTTTATGGATTAGATTCATTCTCTTTTGTACTCTATACAACATCATCGTTTTGATATATATATTTTGTTTTTCATGTGGAATTTGTACGACAATTTTGAACACCACAAAGTGAACTGAACAAACATTATATTTTTAGTCCTTAATTGCCCACATGAGCTGATAACTCTGGCAATTATTTTGTGACGTTGGTTGATGGTGGGTTCAACGAGCCATAAGTCAACCGGTTGACTGACCAATCACAGAGGCGAGTTATACGGATATCTCGTAGGACACCATTGTGACATCGACGTGGAGTCCTAAATGTTTTATAACATTCGGTGCCCGGTCGTGGATAGGACCTCCATGGTGATCCTAAGAGTCGATTCTTTTGACTATCGATTGTCTCTTGAGACTACGGCAGATTTTGGGTGACTTTGGTTTCTTTCTCACGGTCATCCGTAACAGGGGCCAAGTAGATTTTTTTCTGGGTCATTTCATGCCGTGCTTAGATCGGAAGGAGTCGAGTTGAAGGAAATATTCAGCCTTTATCAGTTACTCGATATTTCTCAGGGCCACTCGAGGAGTCAGAATCGAAATGCATGGCCATGCTCGGATACGGATTCGTTTTATCGGTTAAGTTACTCTCTAGTCGGGGAAACCACTCTTGATACAGATCGATTGTAAAATACGACCTTTGCGGATCCGGATCTGCAAATTGTTTTACATTGAGTGGGAGAAATTTTTAAATGAATATGAGAATCGGTTATCGCACATACACTTGTACGGACAAGTGGGAGTTTGTTGAGCTGGTGTCCTCCAGTTAGTGCGGATAACGTCATTGCACATACACTTGTACGGACAAGTGGGAGCTTGTTGGGTGGTGTCCTTAACAGTTAGTGCAAGGACTTATAAATCTCTAAAAGGATCAAAGGGCATACTTTTGGTATTATTATCAGTTGATCCACGTTTATCAATAACGGTTGGCTTGCTAGATAAGTTTGACGTTATTGTCATACGAGATGGCGGTGATCAACTGGTCCCTAAAAGTCACACCTATAGGATACGTTTGAGAGATGTGACAAAGATGAAAATACGGTCATGTTGATGCCAATTTTGACTAACCGGTTAGTCCGAGTTATTGACTAGTAATTAGTCAAACGTGATGTTGAGATATTTTATTTAATACGGATTAAATAAAATGGGCTAAGGCGAATTAAGCAGTTAATTCGTAAATTAAATATAAACGATTATATTTAATTAATGTATATTGAATAAATTATACAATATCGTCTTTGTCGGACATGTATTAATACTTCAATCGACCGTGTTATTAGTTGATATTTTAATAGCCGATAACCGATGACGATTTATAATAAAAAAAAACCGCGTCATATACATTTTAGCGAGACGAGTCGGATCACGAGTTAAATGAGGAGAAAGTGGAAAGCCCACTCCCTCGTCTAGTGACCCGCGGACCGAGGCAACAAAAGGAGAGCCTTCTCTCCTTTTGAAACCTAATTCATTTTGACAACAAAATTAGGGTTTTGGAGATCATTTCTCTCTGAAACCTAGATCTCACATCTGGTAAAAACTCACATCAAGTTCTCTCAATATTGCAAGGCAATTAGAGAACACATTTCTAGCACAAGGGCATATTCTCAGACGTTCTTGGGTGCAACAATTAGGAGGAGGTCTACTTTGATCTCTCATTGCCGAATTGCACTAGGATCGAAGGTTAATCCTTGCGCTTAATCGTTTTTCATTATATTTCGTTTATGACCATATTTCACATGTTAAATTTACGTTATAGTCCTAAATTTAAAGGGTCTTATACGGATATTACCCTACAGCCAAAACCTCAAAACACGAAAACAAGCTGCCCAGGCCCTACTCGATCGAGTGCCTAAACGTACTCGATCGAGTAACAGGCTACTCGATCGAGTGCCCACTATACTCGATCGAGTGCCCCGACTCCAGACTCCAAACAGACCTTCTGACCTCTATAATACTCGACCGAGTAGCCCGGCTACTCGATCGAGTGACCCCCTACTCGATCGAGTGCCCTAGGTACTCGATCGAGTGCCCAAAAACACGATTATGGATTCAAAATCGTCAAATACCCACCCGATCAAGTCAGTCCCACTCGATCGAGTCATGCTAACTCAAAAACGCTACCCGCATGTTATTTCATATCCCAACATTATAAACAACTTTATAAATCCCGACATTATATCATAACTAAGCATATAATGCCACACAACTCTTCATACGATCAACGAAATAACTCTATCATGTTATTAAACGCCACATAGTAAACATCCATCATGCTTCTCATTCCAATAACAGTTCTATATATCTCATCAATCTTTCTTTCACATTCTCAACTTTCTACTCCCAACATCCAACAATTACACATACTTCATCACATTCTTACACAAGCTAACAAACAACGCATACGACCTCGACATACACCCCCCATGTGACCGGTTCAAAATTGTAGGGCAAGTTCGCGACTTCAAGACGACTCCCAAGCCTTTGCATTAGCTCCTACAACCTTTACCCCGGGTTCATTTTAATTGACTCCCTATATTCATTGGATTTATTGGTTACACGTTTCAGGATCGTCGCTCTGATACCATTTGTAACACCCCCATACTCCAAGTGCCTTACCAGGACCACTCAGGTATAAGGATGCTACCATCTCGGTTACCCGAGGCATGATAATCATAAGACAATAACGAAACAACATTTAATAGTATAACTTTAGTGAGAAGTACAATCCAAAGTCAAATCCCAAAATACGGGTACAAGTTCTCAAACCAATGTCTAATCCTCTAAATGCAAAGTTTATTAAACTACTAAGCTACAGCGGAAGACTTCTATCGTCAGACAGTGGCACATCCCAGCAATCCCATGTGACTCAACTCAAACTCGCTCACCATTCGCTCACCATCCCGAATGGATCACCGCAGGTTTTACAAACAACAACACGGGGTCAGTACTAATCACACAATCAATATTTATATCAACAATACGATAAACAGATATTCACACCAGTCCCACCAATCTCAATCACCGACTGTCCACTGGACCAGCCCTGCCAGTGGGGGACCGCAGCCGAACCCACCAAATTCCCGCTCCTCATATTGAGCGATTTCCCTGTTCATTAATGTGCACATCCCCTTCCTTGGCGGGTTCCACGAAGGGCAAAACTAGGGCGTGAAGCCACTCCCGCAAGTGACTCCACTCAGCCGAGAACGCATCTCGAGAACCAGAGACAACCAATCACAATCACAGCCGTCACAATACAATTACGATATTAAACAATCAATCTCAACACATCAACAATCATCTCATTATGGGACTAATACTGAGTAGGAAATCCTACCGGAAAGCACAACTATCGACGGTCTCAACAAATTTGTATCAAAAGCCTCTTCTACAAATCCTCCTCCTATCATACATACACATAATTACTACCAATCATCATCTACAACAAAAACCCCCAAATCCCCTTATTAGGGTTTAACCAACTTAAAGGAAAAACTATAAAAGCGGTACATAGATCTTACCCTCGACGCAAGGATCTCAACGGTATAACGAAAGGTGAAAACCGACCTTCCAAACTCCGGGATTTGCTAACAATGCGATTAAAGTGATGAACGTACTTTGCTTTCTCTCTTGTGATAATTTAGGTTTTGAAAAGTGTTTAAGAACAATGACGGAAAAGGTTATATACCTTAATCGCATAATTAACAAAACCCGAGAAATAACTCCCCGTAAACCGGCTACTCGATCGAGTAGCTAAGGTACTCGATCGAGTGCCCCCTTACTCGATCGAGTACCCACGTTACTCGATCGAGTACCCAACAGGTCATAAAGTTTTATAAAACGCAACTCACCCTTACTCGACAGAGTAAGGCCTACTCGATAGAGTACCCAGAGACTCATAAATACGGAGTATTAGAGGTTTTGCGCTAATATTGGCCTATTTCGAAAATTTTATATTTTGAAAGAGGTTTTGATTTTCACAAAATTCGTCATGGTTTTATTTAGAAACGTTGATCACATACAAGCATTTATACAGGCATTATAACGGGATGCTGAGTGCATTTAAAAGGGTTTTGGCTTAAAAGGGTGGGTTGCCATACCGAACGATCAAACCCGGGGTCTGTGGAGAGGCTCGTACCAAACAGGAGTAAGGCCGATTCCTAGTCCATTCCCTCGAGTAGTGAAAGTTCTTGATACAAACAAGAGTAAGTACCATGGTATGTATGACGTCAATCGCTATCCATCCTTAGGCCCAAATAAGAATTAGGATCGTTTAGACGGGACGATTGGTCGAATGGGTTGGGTTGGGCCTAGGAAGGCCGAATAAAACGGTCTAGGAAGACCGAGTTATGAAAATCAACAACTGTCTTGTACAAACTATTCCCTATCCTTTTTCAAGTTTCACCCTTGGCAACACGTAAGTGTATGATCCCCAGCGGAGTCGCCAAACTGTGGACGCGGGCCCACTGGGGCGAAAAGCGAAGCAAGCTTTTCTTTGTTGCATTTGTGGAGTCGCCACCAATTTATTGTGGAAAATTGGAAACCGTTCGAATACCTCGTGCCATGTCAAGACACAAAGTAGTGACATGAACACCAAGAACTCGTTACCCTTAGCATTCTATGTCTAGAATGACTTTCGTTGATGCCAATGAACACGGATGTTCACAGAGATCTGGAATAAGGGGTGAGGGTACGTATTAGAAAGCTCTTTTGATCGAACACCTAATCCCGCCCGCCTCGATAGCGGCCTCTACTAATGATTAGGGAAGTCATCTATACTTGATATGTTGTCGATTTATATGCATGCAACATCCAATAGATTAATCCTAGCATGTGAGAATTAGACTAAGTCGGTGATCACGTAATTTAACATACAATTGGGTCAAGGTAGGGATTTAGGGATTGATTACATGCAAGATCATGCAAGTAATATGATAAAAGAAATACAATAAAAAAAACAACGAAGAAAATTACAATAATTACATCGGGTTTATTGATTTGCGTCGAAAATACATTTAAAACGGATGGTTTTAGAAAAGAAAGAATAAATAAATAAACGAACAGATTAAGGGTGATAATACGATTAATAGTTAGTTAAATACGTAATTAATAAACTAGGTCAAGGCAGAAACGGGAGTTCAGAGATAGAACTCAACCCGGAACAGGCGCAGCAGAGCTGCGTCCTTTGGAAGAGGCGCAGCAGTCGCTGCGTCTGTTCCTGAGCTCAGTTCTGGCTGTGAAGCCGGAATTGCAATTTGTTAATATTCGTTGGTGATTTTAATGCTCGATTAACATTATTTGACTCAGATGGAAGTGATTAACAGATTATTTATATGCGATTGAGTCATAAAAACGGTAAAACATGGATGAAATTAATCAATACGAGTTAATTACAATATTAATAGGGTTAATTACAAACACAAATTAATTAGGTTAAACAAGTTGTTAATGACGAATTAATGATGGTGACGATAAATAAAAGATGAAAATTTATCAAAGGATGAATTCCAGAGACTCAATATGGATGAATCGAACCTCCAAAACCAAATTGATTTTAGTGACGAAAACCCGCAAATATGAATTATAAGGGATTTAAGTCGGGATTTAAAAGATGAATGAAACATTAATGATTTATTTACATGTTAAAATTATTATAATCAGATTATCATGTCAAAAGAAATATGAAAAATTGAAAGACGAAACAAAACAAATAGACAAACAGAAGACGAAGGAAGAAGAAAGGAAGCAGGAACTGCGGCAGCCTCAGGAAGAGGTGCAGCAGTTGCTGCGTCCTTTCTCGACGTTTGTCTCCTGATAATCCGTAAAAAGGGGTTTAAAACAATGTTTTATAAATCGGTTTTAAGCGTATTTTCGACATAAATCTTACAATAATGATTACAAAAATAAAGTACAATAAATAAAAGAAGGATTTACACCCTCAGACTTACATGTTTGACGAAACGATATGAACTAAGTTAACGTTTAGTGATGCTCGACTCGAATGTACGACGAAAGTGCCCTCTAAGAGGAAGTTAAACAGAGTTGATTAAGTTGATTGATGTGGAGTTGGTCAAATTGGTCGGTCATGCAAAACGAGGCTGGTAATCAGAAAGATCCGAGCTTACGTGGTCGAAAGTTCAAGCACGTAGACGCCAAAAAGTAAAAATGTGGTCTAGAATGCAAAGGGAGAAGAGCAGGGGCGTCTCAACTAATTTGGAGGCCCTGTGCACGAACAAAACGGAGGCCCCCAAAATATGTTAAGATGTTGTCGAAAAAAAAAACAATGGGAATTGAACACGGACCACTTGGCTGGTATACAATGATTGTACCACTACACCACTCTATTTTTGCTAATAATATCATAGGTTAATATTTATTTATTCTGTAAACAAGCATTTTGAAGGCCCAAAAAAATTGGAGGCCCAGTTCCTGGGCTCAGCCTGAACCGGCCCATAACCGCCCCTGGAGAAGAGAAAGGCGGACACTCGCGTGAGAAATATGAGAAACGAAGCTCCCTATTTATACTAATCACGGAATTAGGGTTTAGGAAAGGAGAGAAAGATCCGGAAACAAGCGACTTAGGTTAAACACGGAAACTTGGACAAAAAGAAAGCCTGGGGAAAAGGCGCAGCAGGTGCTGCGTCCCTTGGAAGAGGCGCAGCACTTGCTGCGTCCTTTCCCCAGCGGGTTCCTCCTGCGTAAGAAATCGCGTTTGACAGCCTGTCGTATTTTAGGAATAACGTTTTCTACAAGACTCGGAATAAGGTTATTTTGGTGGCGTTGGAAAGCTAAAAGAAAGATCTAGAACTTACTATGAAATAGGCCTGACCCAAAAAAGTCGTTATCACCTCGTAAAACGGGCCTAAAGTTTGGGTTGTCATTTTAACTAAATGAAATGCACATTTTGTAATGTAAACTTTTAGTTTAGCCTAATGAAGTGACATGAGACTCAAAATGAGATATAATCTCAACATTTTATGACATCCTAACCTTAGATAGACAAGCACATTGCTTTTGACTCGGGATTTGACGGTTTTAGGAAATGAAGACGGTTTTTGACCCAGACTCCAAATGTACTCTAATTACTGCCAAAACGACCGTAATGACACCTAGATGACAACAATGGGGTAGGCACAAGTATTTGAGCTATCACTTGACGATAAACTTACGAATTGTCATAAATCGTTCCATGTACCAAACTTGCGGCCCAATCATCACCGGGTGGTTTGCGGGAGGTGCAGAAATGAGGTATCTACAACTACTATTTACTAAACTAGTCTAGATTATCCGATTTCTGGGGTTTGTTTGATTTCTAAACTAAGTGATTGCGAATATTAAAGCAAATAACAAAAATAGAGAAAAGACTAGGATGTCGGGTTCACTACGGGGTTCATATGAGATACATAGCAAATTAATCAAATCAACGACGTAATGCAATTAGACAAAAGATAAGTCCTTTTGGATCGATTATCGGTCTTAGGATTATACTAACGGGCTTTCGCGTCTTATTAGCTAAATCTTACCGATTACATCTAATCTAATCAATTATATAACCAGGCTTTCGATCTTAGGTTATGATTTCCTATATTAAATTAATGAGTTGTGTATGATACCCGTCGTTGTGAGTACCAAAAATAAGATTTATAATTCCTATTAAAACTAACCTAGGCTAGTGGTAACAGGGTCGAACCACAAGGAGGCGAATGTAATTAATAGTTGTCTAATTCTAGTCTAAGGTAACGAATGTGGGGGTTGAATTGATTTGGTCTACAGCTAAAGGCAATAAAAGACAATAAACTAAATAGACGGATAAAATAGATAAAAGAAGGGCACTAGGATGGTCGGTTTACTATAGTTTCGGCGGCAGCATACTAAGTAGGTCTAAATCAAACACATGAGGCGGGAAAACAAGAGGTCCTCTCGGTCCACTCTTAACAAATAGCATCTTTCGATCTCGCTAAAAGTCCCTAATATCACTAATACCGACTTTCGTCCTGAAAAGTGACTAATAATCTAAACTTTACCTATCTTTCGATCTCAGCACAGTTTAGTCATTTTAATTGGTGATCTAACAACTTCCCCTATCTTTCGATCTAATGGGTCAGTCATATATTAAGCATCCAACTAGTCGCATGCATTCGATTCGTCAAATATAACATTTAAAACAATTAAAACGAAGCAACACCTCACGTGGTCAGTCGATCGACCAGGTATGACGGTCGATCAACTGACACGCGATTTCAGTCCATGTTAATTCTACGCCGCCTAATCTATAGTTCCCCTACATCCTAGTACAAGCAATTTAGCTACTCATGACTATAGAGGAAACAACAACAATATTAAGGATTAAAACTACGGAATTCATGCTTAAAACGATTAGGCAAATAATTAACATAAAACGATAAGATTGGCTTTTGGAATCTAACTAGCAATTTCTATACTATCAATGCGATAAGGATAAACTGAAATAGAACAGAAGGAATACCTAAATCGCAGAGGAATTGTAACGGAATGATTAGAAGTACGAATGAAAATCCGATGCAAACCAATATTCCGAACCCTAATTATTTGATATTCTCAACTGATAAAAACTAGATGTAAAACTTAGATAAAAACTTGATGTCACTGGATGAATGTATCCCTGAACTAGGTTACGTTATATAGAAAGTATACGTAACATAACTCCTAAACCTAATATCGCTTTGGGCTTCAAGTTCCTCGATCTTTTAATTCTCGTCTGATTAGCGGTGTGGTCGATCGACCAAGCATGGCGGTCGATCGACCGAATAGCGATGTCTGAGCTTCGGAACCCGAGGGTTGGTCGATCGACTGAAGGCAGTGGTCGATCGACTGCTCTAGCTGCTACTTGACTTCAAATTCCTCGTGTATTTGTCTTTTGGGCCTTGAAATGCGCACCAAGCTCGTTCCTTGTGTAAGTACTTCATGTCAAATGCAATGCAGGGTACTCGGGGACGGATTTAGCTCAATTTCCGCTGAATTCTTCACATTTCTGCAATAATGTACAAAAACACGAAAGTAGACGGAAATAGGGGAAATGGTAGCATAAACTACACAATTGAGCTCTGAAATGCGTGGAAAATAGGATGTAAAACATCATATAAAAAGACACGCATCAAACTTCCCCAAACCAAACCCTTGCTTGTCCCCAAGCAAGAACTAGACTCGATCTAATGACCTAATGGAACGAGTTCAATCTCAGAGCGAAATGCAACATGTATAGCCTAAACCAATTTAATGCAATAACCAACAATCAATTAGCAAATGAATCATGCAAACGAGTTATGAAGTCGTTAAAAACTGCTGAACCGTCAACTATAGAGACTTATCAAATTGGACTCTCACGGGTCGCTCATATCGCACATAAGCACAGGTGAATAATTGTATAAGATAGAAAGAATTCATTTTGTAGAGACTCTCACCTAAACTACGACTTATAAGAACATGCCTGCAATAAAATATGAAAATGATCTCTATAACCGTACATATGAATTCCAACCGAACAAATGACCATGACACATGCCGAGGTAAATATGGATGTGTGAGGTAATGGGTAAGAAGAAGGCAAAATATTTATGGAAAAGTGGAGGTACAGGTGATCAAGCTAGTACCAAAACGGAACCACATGGCAACATCCAACTTCTTGCTCATATCAAAACGGGTGCTAATAGCAAGCACAAATCTCACAAATCTCCAACATAACAGTAATCAATCAACTCCCCATAAGATATAAATGTAACATGGGAGCAAAAATCGCCATAAGATAAAGGCTAGAATTATGCGAATTGATTTCTTTCTTTTTCTACTCGGACCCCAGTCGATCGACCTAAATGGGCAGTCGATCGACTGCTTTGAACAGTACAGAACGCTTTTTTCTTTTATTTTTCGAATCATTTTTTCACTTCTATTTTTCAACTTTTCCAATTCTTTTTCTTTTCTTTCCTTCCTTTTCATTCTCCCAACAACATCTCAATCGAGCAAAAGGCTACCAAAAACAAAGTGACAATCTCAAAAACGTAAACTACTAGCTTGACAAGGGCAGGCTATATGTAGGATGTAGTAACGGGACAAAAAGGCTATTTTTGGCAGTGTGGAGCTTATGGGCATAATAAGAAAAGGGAAACCTCTACCACATGTGTCAACAAACCACAAACCGAATGCATACAGGTATTAAGTAGATCAAGTTCATAATTATGCAAATTAAGGAAACATGTCTCATAAGGAGTACTACTCACAATCCTAGATAAACTGGTCATGAATGACACCAGTTATAAGCTCTAAAACTCAGAAATATGATGTAGCTTGCCAAAAATCTAAGTCAAGTCTCAGGCTCAGTAAATAATTTAACGAAAACTCGTAGACTATGCATATATGATTCTACTAATAACATGTCAATTAGCAAGGCTTAGGCATAAAACAGCTGAAATTGCAATGTCATCATGGAAATACTACCGTTCCGACTCGACCTACATGCTAAAATAAACGTGCAAATTTTTTTGAAATTTTTTGAAAATTTTCAGTTTTTTGGATTTTTGTATATATATAAAGAAATAAACAACAATGCAAGACAAAAATGTAAACGTGAATGCAAGCAAATGAAATGCGACGCAAAACCCTTCCCCAAACCAAATCGCACAATGTCCCCATTATGCAAAATCATGTAATGAAATAAAAGAGAAACGGGAATTTGCGATAAATAAATTTAAAAAGACATGAAGAGGAAATCAGGAACTCACAAGACTTTAAGCGCAGCAAAAGGAAACCTCCCCAAACCAGCGTGAGCTAGGAGGTTTCAGTAGCTAGCAGTGCTACTAATAAGTACCTGAAAAGACAAACAAATTACCACGCATAAAATCGAGAAAGCAATATAGAAGCGATATTTTGTGCATAATTGAGAAAAATAGAAGAAATAAATAATGACGGAAGATAAGGTGGAGTAGAAAACTCCCTCAATTCCGCAAATCGACCAAACACAGCAGGGGAGAGGTCGTGAACGAGTACAGCAGTACAGGGCGGTCGATCGACCACATCACCCAGTCGATCGACCAAGGCGAAAGGAACAGTAACTCCTGGAAACGTGCAGCCAGTCGATCGACCACATAGCCCAGTCGATCGACTGGAAACACTGCTGTAACTTCGGATTTCTTCGTATTTGCTCAATAACTTGGGCTAATGAGGTCTAAAAACCTGCAAATGCACAATAATACGCGCCCAAAATTGCGCAAAACCCAAAGTAAAGTCTAAAGTGCTTAAAAATCCTAAGCAAAATAATTAAATGCGAAGTCTCGCGCACACAAAACGATAAAAAGTGTCTAAAAGCAATAAAAAATGTTTGTAAAGCATGCGATCAACTAATAGTTGATCAAGAACGGCCACGGTATGGCCCACTTCGTTGGCTTCTGGCTACTAGAGCTAGCCTCAATGGTGCTCATCTTATCAGCTGCACCCTTCTTAACTTCAGCATCCGTATGGCTTAACGGATCAATAGCTTCGTCATCTACCCAATCAATGACCTCCTCAGGCCCACCAAAGTCCAAATCGTACTCCCTCACTCTGACTGGCTCGTCTTCAAGCTCCTCATTAGTGCCATAGCTAAGGCATCCAAGACCACCCCTTGAAACGATTTGCTCCTTTGCAGCTGGAGCAACTTGCAGCTCTTCCTTCCCCAAACCAGCTCCTGCAATATGTAAAACAGACGAATCTTCCTCCAATTTGCTCCCAGTCTGGGGCGGAGGTGTTGCAACAGGAGTAGTAATAGAGACAGGCATATCAGGAAGCACGAGGTACGATTTCTTTTCAGAAACCGTATTACAAGTCACGGGCCACATTGGGTCTTTCTTCTTAGCTGTTTGGGCGAAGACAATAGAATGCTTCCCCACTTTAAAGGTCAAAGTCCCAGAACCTACATCGATGACTGCACCAGCAGTGTGCAGAAATGGTCTACCTAATATGATAGGAATGTGGGCATCCTCAGGCATATCAAGTACAACGAAGTCAACAGGGAAAAAGAACTTCCCTATTTGGACAGGAATGTCCTCTAACACTCCTATTGGCTGGACCGAAGATCGGTCGGCCATCTGTACTGTCATGTCGGTGATTGCAAACCTAGTCAGTTTCAGCTTCCTATCTAGACTCAAAGGCATTACACTTATACTGGCTCCTAAGTCACATAATGCCTTTTCGATAGAAAAGGTACCAATGCTACAAGGAACGGAAAAGCTACCTGGGTCTTCTAGCTTGTGGGGTGCAGTGTGGGTTAGATAAGAACACGACTCTTTAGTAAGTGCGACAGTATGCACTGTTTCAAGTGACCGCTTTTTCGTCAAAAGTTGTTTCATGAATTTAGTATAAGCGGGCACTTGGTTTACTAACTCGAGAAAAGGAACTTGTACATTCAAGCTACGAATAACTTTTTCAAATTTATTAAAAGATACTTGTTCCTTCGTCGGCACTAGTCTCTCCGGATAGGGGGCTGTAAGAAGTAACTTGGCCCTCTCCTCTAAATCTCGCATGCCGGCATCCGTGGACTTAGGCTGAAAGTCCACCACCTTTTCCTTGTTGAAGCTTGACCCCTCTTCAGACCATCTCAAATGTGAGCCATTAACCGACATTGGGTCGTACTTCGGAGCCGGAACTGACCCATCAGCACTCGGGTCTTGCCCCAATATTTTCGGGACTGTCGTACCCCGAAACAAGTGGTCCCTCAAATTATCGGGCATTGGAGGACGAACTTGCTCACCCTCAGCAGCGGTTCCAGTCGATCGACCAGGTTGGTCAGTCGATCGACTGGCTTCAACAGTACCAGAAGCTCCTGTAACACGCACTTCAGTCGATCGACCGGGTATATCAGTCGATCGACTGATATACCTGGTAGACGTCTTATTCTTGCTTTTATTCGTCATAGCCTTCTTTTGAGTTGGTTCCGGCTCATCTTTTTCAGCAGTGTCCTCGACCATGGCAGGCCTCTCCAGGGCGGTCCCACTCCTAAAAGTGATGGCATTTAAGGTCTCCTTTTGGTCAGTTTGAGTCGGTAAGTGTCCCGGAGCTCGAGTTGTGTTTTTGCTAGCCAATTGAGCAATTTGGCTCTCTAGCATCTTCATCCCGGCCTCTCTAGCTTGGGACTCCTTCAGCAATAAGTTCTTCAACTCGGTAAAATCTGAATTTTGGGATTGTTGCTGCTGCGGCACATAGGGAGGTTTTTGGAACTGTTGTTGCTTATGAGGAGGCACATAAGGCTGCTGCTGCTGCTGCTGCTGCTGTGGAGGTTGAGTCGGATTCAAAACATTTTGGCTCCTCCAACTCAAGTTGGGATGGACATTCGGCTCATAGTAGGTGTTTGTCTGCCTATAATGTTTAAAGGCAGCACAAGACTCAAAGGGAGCACTGCAGTTTTCTGAAACATGCCCTTCTCCTCTACATCTCCTACAGACGAAGGGACCGTCTGAAACAGCATTCACCTGATATATCCCTCCTTTTCAAGCTCCTCCCAACTCATACTTGTCAAACCTTGCAGTGAGAGCTTCTAGTGCAGCTACAGAAGAAGATTCAGCAGCTCTCCTTTGATTTCCTCGGGAATTCCCATACTCAGCTTTATGGGTGGCTAAGTCATCAACGATCTTCCACCCCTTAGTCTCTCCCATATTCTCAGCAAATCGGCCATTGGATGCAGCATCCAAAATAGCTCTCTGATCGTCATACAGCCCGTTATAGAACTGATTGCAAAGACTCCATTTTTCGAACCCATGGTGCGGAATGGTTCGCACCAGCTTCTTGAAACGGACCCATGCTTCATGGAAGTTCTCATCAGGTCCCTGTTTAAAGCTCGTGATCTGAGCTCTAATGGCATTAGTCTTCGAGGCAGAGAAGTATTTCTTGTAGAATGCCAAGGCTAAAGAATTCCAGTCGGTGATCCCATGAGCAGCTTGATCCAGGTCTCTATACCACTCCCTTGCAGCATCCCGAAGGGAGAATATAAACATGGTCTCCTTCACCTGGTCCTGAGTCACACCAGTCGGTGGGGGTATATAGCAGCAATAATCGATAAAAATCTCCATATGCTTGGCTGCATCTTCATTTGCAGCTCCCCCGAATTGGTTTCTCTCAACCAAGTTAATATAGGAAGGCTTTGGCTCGAATTTTCTTGCCTCCCCTGGTAGTTCGAATCCTTTGTAGAGATTCGCAGCTGTCGGCTCTGAGTGACTGGCAATAGTCGCTTCTTCAGCCATCTCTAAGAAATCTGGAGAAGTAACTGTCTCAGCTGATGAAGTAGAAACAGGAGATGAATGTGGATCTTCCTCAAACAGCTCGTTCTCGTAGTAACTAGACAGAGTACTCAACTCTTCCTCTGTCGGCAATATCCTAGATGATCGTCTCAACTCACGCAGGGTCTTCTCAATCTCAGGATTGATCGGTAATAGTTCACCACCCTGTGACCTATGCATAAGAAGAAACTACAGAAAAGGATATAAGAAAAGTTTAAGGAACGGATGTCCCTTAAACTAAGAAAGACTAAAATAAAACAACTAAAAATTAGAACAATTACCTCCCCGGCAACGGCGCCAAAATTTGATACCCGTCGTTGTGAGTACCAAAAATAAGATTTATAATTCCTATTAAAACTAACCTAGGCTAGTGGTAACAGGGTCGAACCACAAGGAGGTGAATGTAATTAATAGTTGTCTAATTCTAGTCTAAGGTAACGAATGTGGGGGTTGAATTGATTTGGTCTACAGCTAAAGCCAATAAAAGACAATAAACTAAATAGACGGATAAAACAGATAAAAGAAGGGCACTAGGATGGTCGGTTTACTATAGTTTCGGCGGCAGCATACTAAGTAGGTCTAAATCAAACACTTGAGGCGGGAAAACAAGAGGTCCTCTCAATCCACTCTTAACAAATAGCATCTTTCGATCTCGCTAAAAGTCCCTAATATCACTAATACCGACTTTCGTCCTGAAAAGTGACTAATAATCTAAACTTTACATATCTTTCGATCTCAGCACAGTTTAGTCATTTTAATTGGTGATCTAACAACTTCCCCTATCTTTCGATCTAATGGGTCAGTCATATATTAAGCATCCAGCAATTAAAACGAAGCAACACCTCACGTGGTCAGTCGATCGACCAGGTATGACGGTCGATTAACTGACACGCGATTTCAGTCCATGTTAATTCTACGCCGCCTAATCTATAGTTCCCCTACATCCTAGTACAAGCAATTTAGCTACTCATGACTATAGAGGAAACAACAACAATATTAAGGATTAAAACTACGGAATTCATGCTTAAAACGATTAGGCAAATAATTAACATAAAACGATAAGATTGGCTTTTGGAATCTAACTAGCAATTTCTATACTATCAATGCGATAAGGATAAACTGAAATAGAACAGAAAGAATACCTAAATCGCAGAGGAATTGTAACGGAATGATTAGAAGTACGAATGAAAATCCGATGCAAACCAATATTCCGAACCCTAATTATTTGATATTCTCAACTGATAAAAACTAGATGTAAAACTTAGATAAAAACTTGATGTCACTGGATGAATGTATCCCTGAACTAGGTTACGTTATATAGAAAGTATACGTAACATAACTCCTAAACCTAATATCGCTTTGGGCTTCAAGTTCCTCGATCTTTTAATTCTCGTCTGATTAGCGGTGTGGTCGATCGACCAAGCATGGCGGTCGATCGACCGAATAGCAGTGTACAGTAGCTTCTGGAACCCGAGGGTTGGTCGATCGACTGAAGGCAGTGGTCGATCGACTGCTCTAGCTGCTACTTGACTTCAAATTCCTCGTGTATTTGTCTTTTGGGCCTTGAAATGCGCACCAAGCTCGTTCCTTGTGTAAGTACTTCATGTCAAATGCAATGCAGGGTACTCGGGGACGGATTTAGCTCAATTTCCGCTGAATTCTTCACATTTCTGCAATAATGTACAAAAACACGAAAGTAGACAGAAATAGGGGAAATGGTAGCATAAACTACACAAATGAGCTCTGAAATGCGTGAAAAATAGGATGTAAAACATCATATAAAAGACACGCATCAGTGTACATTAACAAATCAATTGATGAAATTAAAACATGTAATTTAGGCAAAGTATAAATCGTCAATCTAATTAATCGCATAAACAATCCCTAATTAACCCATAGATTCCCCTTAATCCTATCTAGAGAATTAGCTACTCATAATTAGATCGGTATTAACAACGATAAAAAAAAGTGAATTCATAATTAAAGATATGGAATTAAAACAAAGCATGAACGAAGAGATGAATAGAGATAAAGAATGAAATTGCAATAAAAATAAATAAGGAAGATTAATTACTGAATTATTGAATGAAAGTTGCGATGAATCTCGGAATACCAATTGTTCTAATGATTAGAAAGGATGTACAAAAGTTAACAGCGTACTTAGGGTTTGATAATTATGAAAAACGTACGTACGAATAGAAAAAAGCATCTTATTTATATTAAACACGGGCCTAGAACAAAGCCCAGACGAAATAAGGTGGAACGGACCGGTTCAGGACACATAACTGACCTGTTCTCAATGTAACAGCTCCGTTACAAGTGTAACAGCCATGTTCATGTCATAACAGGTCTGTTTGGGACGTTTAGCAGCTCTGTTATAGGCACGCTGAAGTGGTTCTCCATCTTGAACGGTGCCCAAAGAAATCTATCGAGTCTTTAAGGCCTCCAAGAGTGCCTTCTCTTGACTCCAAGCATTCTTCTGGTAGTTCATTTCATAGCAAAGCTCTGACGCATTCCCCGTATGTCATAATGTATCTAAAAAGAAAGTGCGCTAAAAGCGACAATTCCTGCAAAATGGTAAACAACATACCCAAAGCAGCAAAGTAGGGAAACGTAGCTAAATAGCTAATAAAAGCTCGTAAAATAGCTCAACTAGTAGGAGAAAGACATGTAAAATGATGGTACAAAATGGACACATCAAACTTCCCCAAACCAAACCATTTCTTGTCCCCAAGCAATCGAAATAGACACTACCCAAGAAGAAATGATAGTAAAGAGATTGGCTCAGAGCTGGCTTAAATCACGCATCCTTACAGTCAAAGCAATAAAGCAACAAAACAACACCAGTGCTTAAAAATAAATTATAAGCGGGAAAGGGATCAAAGTCTTTTACAAGCTAATGCAACCATAAACCTATTTAAGTGCCAAACCTTTAACCTTGCAAGACTTATTGCGTCGGACTCTCGCGTTTCACTCGTTGTTCATAATGAGAATAAGGAGTTTTTGTGTAATAAGACATGAAAAACACTCACATACTACAACTCGTGAAAATGTACCCGCAATCTAATGTGGAATCAACCTCCTTATCTTTCTATGACACAAAACATGCATTGCAAAACTGAGACAAATATCAAGTAAAACAGGCTAAGGTCAAGGGGGAGAAAGTGGGCAAATGAATTTGGAATTGTAGAGTTCAATGCCAAACTTGCGAACTAAAGTGCATATGCTCATTCCACCAAAATATAACCTTAACCACATAAAAATAAACCAAGCCAAGTCAGTGTATGACTTAAAACCTGCAACTCCATCTACTCCCCAACATATTTTTTCACATACAACACATCCTTCGTTTTTTTTTTCTCTTTTTTTTTTTTGGTGTGTCAATTCTTCATTTTTTTTCTTTCATCTTTTTTTTTCAATTTCATTCTTTTTTTAAGAGAAAATTGTTGATTACAGCCTTTTAAAAATCACTTTTTGAAAATTACAGCCTTATAAATTTTTTTTTGAAAATTACATCCAAAATATTACTTTTCTTCTAAAATTGCACCAACTTGAGGTTTTTGGTGAATTTTGATGATGTTTTTATGATGTTTGGGGTGATTAATTGGTTTGTGTTAAGGAGAGGTAAGAAATCTGGGTAAGTAGGCTCTCAAATAATAAAGGGTACATCATAAAAACATCATCAAAATTCACCGAAAACCTCAAGTTGGTGCAATTTTAGAAGAAAAGTAATATTTTGGATGTAATTTTCAAAAAAAAATTTATAAGGCTGTAATTTTCAAAAAGTGATTTTTAAAAGGCTGTAATCAACAATTTTCTCTTTTTTTAATAACAAACATGGGAGCTCAAAAATCTTTGCCAAATAATCGGGAAATCAGCAATCCCAATTATACACCGTCTCAAACTAACAACATTAGAATCACACCCCGCCGGGATAAAACAATAGAGCAATGCACTGCCTCCTACATCGTCTAACTTGGCTAGGGAAGGCTAATTTTCAAGTAGGTAATTTTTTTCGTGCTTGAAGAGGCTCCATTGCTTAGTGCTTGGAGTTGGGTGAACCCTTTGCTTAGTGCTTGGGCTAATCCTTAGGCGTTAGGCTTAATCTATTGTTTCGTGTTCGGATTAAGTCATATCGTTCCCTCAATTTCAGTCATTAAGTCGTCCAAAAACAGACCCTTATTCTTGTTATTTTCGTGCGTTTCTTTAAGTATTGAGTTTTAGTCCACGACTAAACTAGGAGTTTTTAGGAGTTCTAATTGTAAATAAAGTGTAACCTAATTAAGATATGCGAGTTTGCTATTTATATTACAAGTTATTAAACCGACTTTAGGAAACTTCCGCGAAAGTCGCCCTGAGGAAGTTTCTCGATCGAGTATAGGGCACTCGATCGATTGCATAGTTGATCGAGTGAAGCCTCACTCGATCGAGCGTCCAGGCTCTTGAGCCTTCCCTCATGTGATCTTCTCATGTTCTCTTCTTCATTCTTCTTGATTTATGTGCCATACTTCGTGTGTTCCATCATGTCAATTCCACAGTGCTCATAGTCATCCGATTGTTTTACAAATGCATCAAATCTGCATTAGAACACCAAAAGGGTTGGGTTAGGATTGAGACAAATGACCCGTTTATGTAATTGGGCCGGGTTAGGGTTGGTGTAACACCCGCGAATTTTCCATTTTGACATTTATAATTTAATTAACCATCTACGGTCTTATTTATATATTAAATTAATTAATTTCATTAATTTCATTTTTAAACATGATTTTTATAAACATTATATTTTTAAAAGCTTAGCTTATCCAAAAATAAATATTTTGGTCGGATAATGATAATAATAATAATATTATTTTCCGTCTTGAGTTGTAGTGGGCTTGAGACGTAATTTCTAGTGTATATCGACTCAATCTTGCATTTTGGGCCTAGTATGACTATTGGGCTCACATACTACTCCTTCCTCCTCATAAAAACCATGAAGGAAACCCTAACTACATCTTCCTCCTCAAAATTTCAGCACACCATATTAAACAACAATCACCATTTTTACACCTTTCTCTTACAAATCTTCAAAACACCATAACTTGCTCAATTCTTATCCGAATCAAGGGCTCTCATCACCCTCCATCTTTCTAGGTAAGAAAGGAACCAACTTTCATCGATAAATGGGGCTGTCGACTCATTTTACATATGGTACCATTTTTCTAATTTCGATTCTTAGTCTTAATTTGTGTTTTCTTATGTTTAGAAGAAAGATTAGTTAACCCGGAAGTGAATTCTTGAAAGGTAGACGAGCCTATTGTGGATTTAAGTGCAAAAGGTAACGGTGATGGGTTACTCGACTTTTATGTTAAAAATTGTGTGGTTTTATGTAGTATTAATCTCACATAATTGTTATAAGTTGTATCTTCCATGATTTGTGCTAATTTTGGATGTTGAATAACATGCTTGGTTGCAAATTCTCACATGTTTGGCTGAAAGTCTCATGCTTTATCATTTAAACCCACAATTGTCGCATATCGTCTCAAGTATGTTGTTTTTCCGAGTTAGAATCATGCTAGGATACGCAAATAATTGTGGTGAAACAATTTTGGTTGGTTTCCAAGTGTTTGGGAGTTATTTTTGATGAATTCGTGCACTGTGTTGTCCCAGTCGGTCGACCGGCAGCCGGTGCTCCACCCGGCTGGGAGCTCCCTGTACGTTTTGACGAGTTTCATTAAAGCCTGTGTTCCCAGCCGGTCACCCGGCAGCCGGTGCTCCACCCGGCTGGGAGTTCTCTGTAAACTTTGTGGATTTTTGACATTGACCTGTGTTCCCAGTCGGTCGACCGGCAGCCGGTGCTCCACCCGGCTGGAAGTCCCCTGTATGTTTTTGTGACTTTTGTGCTTGGGCATGTGTTCCCAGCCGGTGGCCCGGCGACCGGTCCCCAACCGGCTGGGAGAGCACTGTAAGTTCTTATCAATTTCTGCATTATCGCATGTTGCCCCAGCCGGTGGCCCGGCCGCCGGTACCCCTCCCGGCTGGGAGTCCCCTGTGTGCTTCTTTCCACTTGTAACCTCTAATAATCAATGATTTATGCATGTATCTTCTTCCTTATTGGTAATTGGTTAATTTAAGACTTATTTACGTTATGATCATGCAAACTATTGTTACTCTTGTTTGTGACCCAAGTGTGACGTTTTACATTGTGTGACTACTTGACATTCCTTATCCTACCGCCTCTTCGGGCCTTTGGTTACGGACTGTGTGCCATGTTTCCGATTTGGGGTTACTCGGCCTTTGGTAGCGGACTGTGTGCCATGTATCGAGTCTTGGATGCGGATAGGTCACCGCATGTCGAATCGGGTGACGCCCATCCCGAGAGTCTGGATCCAGGTTTAGACTAGGACCGTATTATTATCGTCGTCCTACCAAGATGTTGGAACCTAGGTGTTTGTCTTGTTTGAGTCCATACTACGTAAAGGTCTTACTTGATTATGGTCATTGGCGTGTCCTTATATACGAGAGTTCACGTTTTATATGATTGTTTGTGAGAGTCTTGGTCCTATCGGATACTAGTGGAGAGATGCAAGCCCCTAGTTGCGATATGATCGCCGGGATCGATGTTCCCATCCGTTCTTATGGTGAGATGCAAGCCATAAGTATGAATGTGACATTAGTAGCCACGTCCCGTGCTATGGTTGTTAAGAGGTTTTAAAAGTAATGGCGATTGGTTTCCATCCATGTATTTTCTATTTAATTGAACCGTTATTTACCTTCTTCATATGATTCGATGCCTAATCTCATATCCATGTTTTGTTCCCTTGAATGCATGTTTAATATAATGTACCATGCCTAACTCATTATGATTATCGTTTATATTCCCTTGTTCATTATTATTCAAGTATGATGCATGATCAATATGTTTAATTAAGTTCTTGCTTACTTGTATTTTGACATATTGTGGCTGGGAGAACCCTGAGTTACTCCACACTGACTGTGGCGTTCATGTTTACATGAATGACAGGTTCGTGATGCAGATTATATGGGGAAGACGTGTGAGCTAGCGAGAACGTTGACCCTTGGACTTTAGTTATCGTTTTCTTAGACTCACCTATCTTTAGACTTGTGCTTATTCGTGGGATATCTTTTTCCCACGCACTTTGTTTTTAATTGTAAAACTTAATTATCTTACTTTTTATTTTCGTTTGATCACTTATGGTGGATTTCACACTTTAAACTTTTAAAGGTTTTAAAAATCTCGTATTTTTCCGCTTAAATTTAATAGTTCTTTTGATGCCTCATCGAGGGGTGTCACAGTTGGTATCAGAGCATATGTTGCTCCCGACGCACACACGTGTACCCCGAATTTAAACTTGAACTTGACCTTGAATAATGAATGAGAGATGGGTAGAACTAAGGACCTAAGTTGGTAGTCTCTTTGTGCATGCTATGTGTTAGGTGCTAACATGGTTGACTCTTTTGGTGTCTTGAGAAGATGGTACGACCAACCAAGGTGGAGAATACTATCATGGAAGCTCTTACTCTAATTCTTCGGAATCAACGAAATGTCAATGCTCAAGTTAATCATCGCTCTATCCGTCGTGGCAAGAGACCCTTTGTGCCATCATCTTCGTCATCTGCTAATAAGAAGAGGTTGGTGCCGAGAGTCCAAGGACAAAGAGTACAAGACCATGGAGGACAAGAGCCAAGAGTGCAAGAGCCTAAAGGACAAGTCCCTACATCTACTAATAGGCTTAAGAAGAACCGCAAGTGCTTCAAGTGTAGGCAAGCTTATCACCCCGGGATTGGATGCTATGATGTGCCCTTGAAGTGTTACCATTGCAAGAAGCCCGGACATCTCATGAAGGATTGCCCCGAGAGGAAGATTACTCCTCCTCTCCCTCATGCTCCGGAAGCTGAGCCAAGAAGAGTCGTTCTTGTCGAGAATCAAGTCGGAACCGCCGTTCCTCCCGACACCGCTCTGGGTGTGTTTTCTATCCTTGATCCACCTTTCCTTACTTTTATCCCGTGATGCTCATCCTTCCTTTCTAAACTCTCTTTTGCTTTACCTTGGAAGCTAGTTTGGTACCCACCCGACCTATTCTTCGTTTTTGTTTCTCCTTCCATAACACCTTGCATATGGATCTCTTTCTCTTGAAGGGTGTATTTACCGTCTCGAAGATACCTTCCTCTCTTTGAGTGCTTTGTCATATTCCCTTGTCTTTGCGCTTCTATACCTTTCGCAACTCTTATCACATATTTTGGGGGTTGTCTTTGTACCTTTTCTCCTTATAATACCCCTCATGTACACCTTCATCTTTGCCTTATGGAATATTAACTTTGGTCGGATAAGTGGCTTTCGAAGAGAGTATTTGTGGTTGACCCGTGACCTTGGTTTTGAGAGGTTGTGATGTTAGAAAGGCTTAGGTAGTGTGAAGAGACATGCTTGGTGATTCTTATACCTAGTTCTTTGATAAAGTGAGTATATTTGATTGGTGGAATCCCTTGTGTAAGTGTGAGTTGTATATGTTACTTAGGCTATGGAACTTGGCTTTGTTGTCTATGCTTGGAATTTGAAAGCTTAGTAGGTTGAGCGTTGTTACCTTAGGAGTAATCATGGAGTAAGGCTCATAATATGAGCTTGGATTAAAACCTCTTTTTAGATGTTAATGATCCCATATAGATTAGTGATGTGATTTGATATTAGTTGTCCCTTGAGAATTTTGTTGAGAAGTTTTTATGAATTCATTCTTTGGTTTATAGAACATTGAGGTTGTGTCGAGTACTTGAGATAAAGAGATGTTGTTATACTTGAGTGGTATATTTACTTTAGGGAAATCCTAATATGTGATAGGATAGGTGAACAAGGAATCTAACCAATTTATCAATCCTTAAGTGAGCGTTTATTTTACCTTGATCAGTCATAGAGGTGTGATCCTTTAAGAGAGACGTGTATATGAGAGATGAGATGAATTGCCTTCGCCCTCGTTTTGGGATTTGGTCGTTTTGTTTTCCTTGCCTTGAATACCTCTCTAATTCTAATATCTCTTACTGGTGTTAACTAGTTACCTTTATCATTGACTCCTTTAATCTCACACCTCGTCATGTTCTTTGAGGATCCTTTGTGAGCCTTGATTTCGTCAAAATTGGATTAGTGGAACTTGAGTTAAGTTGAGTAGGGAAAAAAAAATTGTATGACAAACCTATTTAATTTTGGTTGGTGGTCTTTATAATTTGGGGAATGTGATCATCTATGCTTGTGAATTCGGGTGTGAATAAGATTTTGTTTGGAGTGTTAGAAAATATAAAGAACTTGGGATTATGATCTTTGATTAAGGATTTTACCATAGTGAGAACTCCTAGTGGTCGATAGTTGGTTATGAGTGTAACTCTTTTAATAGTTTTGATCTTGTTTCGTTGAAATCGTTTGTAGATGATTTATATTTGAGAGCTATGGAATCACAATTGCGGTGGAGTGCCTTGACCCACGGGGTAGCATAGGAGTAAAGTGTGTAAGTATTTTGAGGAAATTCTTGGGAGTTATGTGGTTATGAGTTTTGTGGTTATGAAGTTTTTGAAACCGTTCAGGATGACATTGTTGTTTGAGATTTGAGTACCTGGCGTTTCCTTGTTGTTTAAATTCCTTCCTTCTTTAAGCATAAGCATTTCCGTTTATACATCTCTTCCTCGCTTCATCATGCTCCTCCTTTAAATTTGATACTCAACCTGTGAAACTCTATCTTTGACATCCTTGTAAATTTGACTTCAATCCTTACCCCTAGGAAGTTCATCATAAGCTCTTTTGTTGGTTAAGTTTGAACCCTCTTAGCGTACCTTGTTTTCATGATATGTAAGTTCTTTTCATTTTCGTACTATTTCTAAACATTTCAAGCTACCATTTTTTATTCGTTGTTAAGAATCTATATTACTCTTACAAAATTTACCTATTTTAAAAGGGTTGAAAATGAAAATTTGACCTAGCTCCCTACTTGTCCTTTGAATATAAACTTACTTATCGTTATTTCGATAACTAAACCCGAGATTTAATTAAATTTTACCCAATTTCTGTTAACTTTGATCTATTTACGATTTCTTGTCAAGGTTTAACGTTATATTTTCAGGAATTTGGCTTCCTTTTGAGTTTAAAAGTGAAACTTTTACCTCTAATTTGGCTTTGGCAAAAGAAAATTTGAGTGAATTACCTTTTTCTTTCGATTTTGACGTTGATCGGATGTTAGAATTCGTTATTAGAGACGTTTAATAACTTGTTCTACGCTTGTCGGCGAATGATTTTTGTTTTTAAATTTGTCTTTGACTTGGAAAGTTAGCGTTCTTGTGTGCACGACAAGAGCAATTTCGTTCCATGAATGAGACTTATACTTTTGAAAACTCTTCTTTAATGTTTTTGAAAGTATTTTGATTTTTGATTTATACAAATGATTTGCTTTTGACCATATCTTCGATTTGGAATGTGATGTTCTTGAATGCGCAACGAGAGCACTTCCGTTCCTTTGATGAGAATCTGGTTCTGTCGGAAAATTCTATTTGAAACTTTTGAAGGGATTTTGATTCTTACGATAAGTAACCTTTTAATGTTTTGGTTACCGATTTCAAAATTCCGGTTTTATTTTTATATAACTTTTCATTTCTATTTTCAAGTTTCAAGGACGAAACTTTTTAAAAGATGGGGTGATTGTAACACCCGCGAATTTTCCATTTTGACATTTATAATTTAATTAACCATCTACGGTCTTATTTATATATTAAATTAATTAATTTGATTAATTTCATTTTTAAACATGATTTTTATAAATATTATATTTTTAAAAGCTTAGCTTATCCAAAAATAAATATTTTGGTCGGATAATGATAATAATAATATTATTATTTTCCGTCTTGAGTTGTAGTGGGCTTGAGACGTAATTTCTAGTGTATATCGACTCAATCTTGCATTTTGGGCCTAGTATGACTATTGGGCTTACATACTACTCCTTCCTCCTCATAAAAACCATGAAGGAAACCCTAACTACATCTTCCTCCTCAAAATTTCAGCACACCATATTCAACAACAATCACCATTTTTACACCTTTCTCTTACAAATCTTCAAAACACCATAACTTGCTCAATTCTTATCCGAATCAAGTGATTTCCGCGTCTATATCTTCCTCTCATCGCCCTCCATCTTTCTAGGTAAGAAAGGAACCAACTTTCATCCATAAATGGGGCTGTCGACCCATTTTACACATGGTACCCTTTTTCTAATTTCGATTCTTAGTCTTAATTTGTGTTTTCTTATGTTTAGGAGAAAGATTAGTTAACCCGGAAGTGAATTCTTGAAAGGTAGACGAGCCTATTGTGGATTTAAGTGCAAAAGGTAAAGGTGATGGGTTACTCGACTTTTATGTTAAAAATTGTGTGGTTTTATGTAGTATTAATCTCACATAATTGTTATAAGTTGTATCTTCCATGATTTGTGCTAATTTTGGATGTTGAATAACATGCTTGGTTGCAAATTCTCACATGTTTGGGTGAAAGTCTCATGCTTTATCATTTAAACCCATAATTGTCGCATATCGTCTCAAGTATGTTGTTTTTCCGAGTTAGAATCATGCTAGGATACGTAAATAATTGTGGTGAAACGATTTTGGTTGGTTTCCAAGTGTTTGGGAGTTATTTTTGATGAATTCGTGCACTATGTTGTCCCAGCCGGTCGACCGGCAGCCGGTGCTCCACCCGGCTGGGAGCTCCCTGTAAGTTTTGACGAGTTTCATTAAAGCCTGTGTTCCCAGCCGGTCACCCGGCAGCCGGTGCTCCACCCGGCTGGGAGTTCTCTGTAAACTTTGTGGATTTTTGACATTGACCTGTGTTCCCAGCCGGTCGACCGGCAGCCGGTGCTCCACCCGGCTGGGAGTGCCCTGTATGTTTTTGTGACTTTTGTGCTTGGGCATGTGTTCCCAGCCGGTGGCCCGGCGACCGGTCCCCAACCGGCTGGGAGAGCACTGTAAGTTCTTATCAATTTCTGCATTATCGCATGTTGCCCCAGCCGGTGGCCCGGCCGCCGGTACCCCTCCCGGCTGGGAGTCCCCTGTGTGCTTCTTTCCACTTGTAACCTCTAATAATCAATGATTTATGCATGTATCTTCTTCCTTATTGGTAATTGGTTAATTTAGACTTATTTACGTTATGATCATGCAAACTATTGTTACTCTTGTTTGTGACCCAAGTGTGACGTTTTACAATGTGTGACTACTTGACATTCCTTATCCTACCGCCTCTTCGGGCCTTTGGTTACGGACTGTGCGCCATGTTTCCGATTTGGGGTTACTCGGCCTTTGGTAGCGGACTGTGTGCCATGTATCGAGTCTTGGATGCGGATAGGTCACCGCATGTTGAATCGGGTGACGCCCATCCCGAGAGTCTGGATCCAGGTTTAGACTTGGACCGTATTATTATCGTCGTCTTACCAAGAGGTTGGAACCTAGGTGTTTGTCTTGTTTGAGTCCATACTACGTAAAGGTCTTGCTTGATTTTGGTCATTGGCGTGTCCTTATATACGAGAGTTCACGTCTTATATGATTGTTTGTGAGAGTCTTGGTCCTATCGGATACTAGTGGTGAGATGCAAGCCCCTAGTTGCGATATCATCGCCGAGATCGATGTTCTCATTCGTTCTTATGGTGAGATGCAAGCCATAAGTATGAATGTGACATTAGTAGCCACGTCCCGTGCTATGGTTGTTAAGAGGTTTTCAAAGTAATGGCTATTGGTTTCCATCCATGTATTTTCTATTTAATTGAACAGTTATTTACCTTCTTCATATGATTCGATGCCTAATCTCATATCCATGTTTTGTTCCCTTGAATGCATGTTTAATATAATGTACCATGCCTAACTCATTATGATTATCGTTTATATTCCCTTGTTCATTATTATTCAAGTATGATGCATGATCAATATGTTTAATTAAGTTCTTGCTTACTTGTATTTTGACATATTGTGGCTGGGAGAACCCTGAGTTACTCCTCACTGACTGTGGCGTTCATGTTTACATGAATGACAGTTTCGTGATGCAGATTATATGGGGAAGACGTGTGAGCTAGCGAGAACGTTGACCCTTGGACTTTAGTTATCGTTTTCTTAGACTCACCTATCTTTAGACTTGTTCTTATTCGTGGGATATCTTTTTCCCAACGCACTTTGTTTTTAATTGTAAAACTTAATTATCTTACTTTTCATTTTCGTTTGATCACTTATGGTGGATTTCACACTTTAAACTTTTAAAGGTTTTAAAAATCTCGTATTTTTCCGCTTAAATTTAATAGTTCTTTTGATGCCTCATCGACGGGTGTCACAGTTGGGGTACTAGCGACCCGTTTAAAGTTGACACAGATACGAATAAGACACGCCCTCATCTTTTTGCCAAGTCTAACTCAGCATATTAATATTAGCATAAGCAGATTAGTCAAGCAGATTATAATTGACATATTGGATTGACGGGTTTAACTAATACTATATTTCAATTAGCAGATGATGTAGTAAGTGTGTTTGGAAATTAGCGGGTATAGGTTCATAGATTTTTGTATCGATGTATAAATGGTTGGCAGATTCATTTTTCACAATCTACTAATGAGAATATTAGTGCAGATCCCGCGCGAAAGTGCGGTTTTTTAGACCGTGTTTTTATAGAGAATTTAACAATTAAATTGATTGTAAAACAAATTTTAATAATGTGTATAGTTGATAGTAATTAATTAGATAGTCCATTCTTGATTGTTTTTATAGAGGATTTTACAATTAAATTGATTGTAAAAAAATTTAGCAACTTATAGTTTATAATTTAGTTAATTAGATTTTACTCCTTTTTAAAATCGACTTTTTTTAAAATTACTCCCTTTTGAAATTTTTTCATGAAATTACTCTCTTAAGTTGCATTTTAACCTAAAATTGCTTCAATACTCCAATTAAGTGACTTATTTTGTCTGTTGTTTAACTCTTCCTCTATTTGTCTACACGGTTATACTTTTCAAAATATAAATTGGTTAATCCGCGAACGGAATAAGTTCAAAAACAGACAAAATTAGTCTTTTCCGTTGGAGTTCTGAAGCAATTTTAGGTCAAAATGCAACCTAAGGAGTAATTTCAAGAAAAAAAATTCAAAATTGAGTAATTTTAAAAAAGTCGATTTTAAAAGGGAGTAAAATTTAATTAACTCTTTTATAATTTAATACCAAATTTATTTTATTATAATAAAAACAATCATAATTTTGAATTTAATTAATAGAGTATAATTATAATAAGATTATATTTTAAGGAAAAGATAATAGTTTATTAAAAGAAAATTTTAATTGTTTCCTTATTAAGGTTGATGCATTTTGGAGGGAAAAACTAAGAGAATTTTTTTCTCTTAGTGATAAGGGTTTTATAGACCGTGTTTTGATAGAGAATTTAACAATTAAATTGATCGTAAAACAAATTTTAATAATATATATAATTGATAGTAATTAATTAGATAGTCCATTCTTGATTGTTTTTATAGAGAATTTAACAATTAAATTGATTGTAAAAAATTTAGCAACTTATAGTTTATAATTGAGTTAATTAGATTTTACTCCCTTTTAAAATTGACTTTTTTAAAATTATTCCCTTTTAAAAAAATTTCATGAAATTACTCCCTTAAGTTGCATTTTAACCTAAAATTGCGTCAATACTCCAATTAAGTGACTTATTTTGTCTGTTGTTTAACTCTTCCTCTATTTGTCTACACCGTTATACGTTTCAAAATATAAATTGGCTAATCCACAAACGGACAAAGTTCAAAAACAGACGAACTAAGTCTTTTCAGTTGGAGTTCTGAAGCAATTTTAGGTCAAAATGCAACCTACGGGGGTAATTTCAGGAAAAAAGTTCAAAATCGAGTAATTTTAAAAAAGTCGATTTTAAAAGGGAGTAAAATTTAATTAACTCTTTTATAGTTTAATACCAAATTTATTTTATTATAATAAAAACAATCATAATTTTGAATTTAATTAAAAGATTAGAGTATAATTATAATAAGATTATATTTTAAGTAAAAGATAATAGTAGTTTATTAAAAGAAAATTTAAATTGTTTCCTTATTAGGTTTATGTATTTCGGAGGGAAAAACTAAGAGAATTTTTATTCTCTTAGTAGTAAGGGGGATGCTGGGGGACAGTATATTGGAAAACAGTAGATTGAGCTCCAATCTACGGTTTTAATATGACATTTACCAAACACTCAAATTAGTAGATTGGCGAGTCAAACATGCTAAAAGTTTTGAATATGCTAAAAATTTACCAATCCGCCGTTTACCAAACACCCCCAAAAGCAAGATTTGCTGTAAAATAATTGGGATGATTGAAGTAGAATTTAAATTGGCGATTTCATATCCATTATATCTTTATCTTAACCATTAAAACAAATCATCGAATAGAAGACTTTAAGATTCACATCAATTGAAGGAGATATATTTATAGAGTACCAATGTAAAAAGAGTATGGTTGTTACACTAGAGGTGGCAATCAGGTATGTCGGTCGCATTAAATCGGGTCGGGTTATATTAGGTTTGGGTCATATAGGGTTAGCATACCCTTTCAATTCGAGTCGACTTCAGGTCAGGTCATTTACGGGTCGGGCCATTCGGGTCAACTGATGTATCGGTTCAGGTCAATATCGGGTCGAATTACTTTATCGCATTACTTCATTTTTTGACCCATTAAGTTTAGTTTTCAACTACTCCGTATTACTTGGTTTAGTTACTCTATTATTAAGTTAAATTATCAACTTAGACATTAAATCACATTCATTTTGATCAATATAATATAATATTAGGCTTAATAATTGTCGGGTAAAATTGCATATATTCATCCCATATTGCTAGACATGGCAAAATTGACCTGTCCCGATCCGAATAACCCGACCCGACACCCGAACTTGACCCGGACACGAATAACCAGACCCGAATCTTTCTTGTAGCAAACTGATTATTATCCATAAATAACTTGATAATAGTTGACCCAAAAATGACCCGACCCGTACCAAAGTCTGTAAACCCGAATGACCTAACCCGAAATTGACCCGAACCGATTGACCCGTTTGCCAGATCTACGATATAGACACTATCTTAAGTTCCGTCTTTGTATATTTTATAGTCGTAATTTATTCGTTCCATAAATAGCTTATATTGTTGGTGTATACAAACCAATGTAACATATGTAATTAGGCAGAATTCGAAACTCAATAATACATTATGATATTTACCCTATATACGATTTATAAAATCGGGTCATCAATTTTATCCGATCAATTTCAGGTCGGGTTTATCAGGTCACTGATCATCGGATTGTGTAGGGTTACGGATCGTCATCGGGACAATTACGGTTTGCAAAATTTTTAGGCTCTTTCAAATCGGGTTGGGGTTCGATCACTGAATCGGGTCAGGCTTGGCAGCTCTTCCCGTTAGTCTTCATGTTTATACCAAAAGGGCCAATTCGACGCAAAGTAGGATATTGACTTTTAGAGAATTGACGATTTTGGGCCTTACACAACTGCATTTGTGGACACTCAGATCAAAGTAACTTAAGACGTCGAGGCCCATCTTGTCAATGTATGATTAATCAATCCATTGGTGAATCCCCAATGTGATGTGGTGCTGTGTGGCCTGGTGTAGGGGTGTTCATTGGTCCGGGACCGGACCAAACTCTTTGGACCGAAGACCAAATAAAGGCTAAAAGGTGGACCGAGGACCGGACCATATTAATATTGGTCCATTCCGGTCTGGACCAGAAAAACGTGTGGACCGGACCGGACCGGACCGAATGGACCAAAGTGGACCAAATATGATTGTCATCGACATAGTTTAGCATATAAATTAGAACATGAAAAGTTCATAACGATAAAAATAAGCAACATTTTCTTCTTACTAGATTTGAGTACTTAATTACACATCTTATAATACGTGTAAACAAAGTAGAAAATAAAATCAATAATATTACAATTTTAAAGATTATTTTCTCATATAAGTTCGGTCCATGGTCCGGTCCGCGGTCCATTTGATTTGGTCCAGGACCAGACCAAAGACCAAAGTAGAGTAAATAGGTGGACCGTGGACCGGACCAAATGGTCCGGTTCGGTATGGTCTTTGGTCCGGACCACCGAGTGAACAGCCCTAGCCTGGTGTGTATAACCTCATATTGTGCGTCACTAAAGCTGATCAAGTGCGGGCCGACCCGCTTAGCCCGCTATTTAAGCGGGCTTGGACATAAAAATATATTAAATTAACGGGTAACGAACAAAGAAAATAGGCTCGCTAGAATTAATGGGCGGATATGGACTAAGTGAAATGTCCATGGGTTGGCCCGCTAAGCCCGCTTAAAACAATATTTTCCTATTTTTATTAATATGACAACTTCTTTAACATAAAAAAAATGTATAAAACAATATGCTAACTAATTTTCTTAGAAAATCTTGAGCAAAACGAAGTTGAGCCCAAAAAAAGTTCATAAACCTATTTTGTTCTTTATAATAGGTAGTTTTTTTAGGATAACAATCATGTTTTTTTGTTATACTCCGTAGTTTTGAGCCCACGAGCCCGCGGGTAGGCCCGCCTATTTTGATTGGCGGATATGGACAATCAAACTAGGCCCGCTATAATGGACACGGGCAACAAATTTAGGCCCGCTAGACAATTTTTTTAAGTCTCGACCCGTCCATATTTGGCCCAAACCCGCTCTTCATCACCTTTAGTCACAAACTCACAACTGACAATTGAATAAGTGACATGTTTAGTACTACATAAACGTATATATTTCTTCAAGTATCACCCATATTCGGCTGCGACCATCTATTACCCTTCTTCCAACGTTCACGTCCCAAAAGATTACATCAAACTATCCAAATTCTCTCCAAACGATCAACCCAATTTTGGCCACCCTATATACGACATCCCTTTCAACTTTCTGATCACCAAAGTCGTCATCCCTTACAAATTTGGCCAACCACTTCCTAGTTACTGCATTCCCAACTCGAACACAAAACCTTTAATTAAGATAGAATAAACCCTTACCAGTTAAATGCGCATCATGTGCACCTATAGTCCGCTAAATTAGGCACCTACTATTCTACTAATTGAAAAGTAATACATCTATACACATTTGATACTGATCAATCATTATGCTGATTTGTCTCTACATATGAGTTTAGAAAATGTTCCAACATTGACTAAATTAGCAGCTACTAAATTCCTAAATCCTAACTGTTTGATACTTGCATTCTTGTTAGGCATGCAGACTTGTCAAGACTCAAAGACTCTGCAACCACACGTCCACCCTTTTAAGTTGGAAGAATATGGAGTTGTCTAATGTGCAATCACTGCAATGCATTGTCTAGTTTCGATTGAGATATACTCCTTTCCTTCTAACCATTTATTATCTTTCAATAAAATATCCCTAAGAATAAAAAATACATATAAATAATTGGGATAAACGAAGCATCATATGTAGAGCTTGCAAAAGCTGACCCGACCTGAGGAACCCGATCCGACCCGCCCGAAACCCGACCCGATACAACCCGAAAATTGGGTGAACCGAAACCGAACCGACCCGATAACAACCTTATTTTCTCCAACCCGAACCCGACCTGAACCGACCCGACCCGACCCGTGACCCGATATTTTCTCAACCCGATAGATGACCCGATAATGAACTAGCTTAATAATGGTTTAAATAACACCAAATTGACATTTATCTTAATTATTTTCACTTAAAACTCCAATTAATACACCTACCTATTATTTAAACATAAAATTACCATCTAAAACGAAATATATAAGAAAATATATGCTGATAACCTGACCCGACACTGACCCGCTAATGACCCGACCCGACTTGCCACCCGTTGATGACCCGAACCGAAGACGACCCGGCATGAACCTACCCGAACCCGTCACTGACCCGACATAACCCGAACCCGATATGACCCGACCCGCTTTGATCCGACCCATAGCCGACCCGAGTGACCCGATTGCCACCTCTATTCATATGGAGTAACATATCATAGTACTTTGTAATTAATTGTAATACACAACTATATTATTGTGTATTTGTGCCTGTGACCAAATGACAATTAGGCGATTGTTGGAACCAGGAAGCGCAATTGTATCCATCAATCGTCGTAACTCTTAATGCATCGAAATTTACATCGTTGAGAGGCACAGTTTAATTTCCATTCACTCGATGACTAAAAATTGAAGTTGGGTTTTGGAAGTCCAAAATTCGACTTCACTATTATCACAATCAAAGGAGGTGACGGATAAAATAAGAATATATACATTAGAAACACTCCATGAGATTATCAAATTCCGACTATTATTAGACATATAACAACTTTATAATATATCATCAACCATGTTGCGATTGGTAAAATAAAGTGATGAATAATAAGTATATTATAAGATCATTTTACGTCGTATCAAATAGTCCTAAGTGACGATACAAACTATTACTACAATTTATAGATGACCAGGAAACATGGCAAAATGGCACGAGGATCAAACACTAATAATTCCCCATTCTTCCCACTTAACGAATCAAAGTCACCCGAAACACCACTCTTATTATCACTAACCGGATCAACTAATCCAATCCGATTCAAAACCCGACCAGCAATAACCCGACAAACAACCATAACCCGTCTACCCGTCCCACTCCCCGCACTCTCGTGTGCCACACCGCTCCCAGAGTACGTACACACTACACGAGCCAACACACCTCCATCACAGCCGTCCATCTTCGTACACCCGAGGCAATGGAACCGCATCATCTCGTTCCCGTCCGCCATGCATCTGGAACCCGAACCCGGCCCGGCCCTGGCCCGAACCAATTCCCGATACTCCTCAAACCTCGCCGGGCCGCGGGCCGGGCCTTGCACTTTGAATACTGTTTCAACCCGGCCCGGGAACCCCCTCGGGCCCCACCTCGTGTGGAAAATTATCTCCACCACGTTCCTCGACGGGTGACCTTTTGCCAGCTCTGTGACCGCCGGGTAAAACGGGCTTACCCCTACCGGATCCAAATCCAACCCTTTTGCTATCGGGGCTGATACCATCCGCCTGACCCGGTCTGTAGTTTTACACTTTGATTTCGGCTTTGTAATCGAGTCGGGTCTGAATATGGGTCCGGACTTGGGCTTGGGCTTGGAGTGATCCACATTGACGACGTCTTTAAGATTTTTGTAGGAATCACGGCAGTTGGTAGTACGATAGACATCCTCGTACGCACGTGACTTGCATTGCATCGACTTCACCCAACCAACGGTCATTTTCTCCGATCTTTTTGGTGTAAACGGAGCCACAAGAGCGATTTTGATGAATTTTAATGATTTATTGTTTCTCCATGATATCATACATCACGCATTTAAACTACGTGATTTGCGTTACGTGTGATATATATATGGCTTATATCATTTGGGTTTAGATTTTAGAATACGATATGAAATATGGGTCGATACAGATTATTGACTTCAATGGAGAGGGATTTGAAGGGTTTTTGAGTTTGAAGTTGAAATGGGAAATGAAAAGGTAGAGACAAAAGTTAAAGAGGGTGCAAATTTAATGAAGGTTTGAGGGGGTGAATTAATGATGATAAAATATTTTATTTGATGAAATGTGGGAATTTACGAAAGTGCCCTTTACATACATTATTATTTAACGTTTTATTTCTCGTCTTTTGAAGTCCTTATCATCATGGCTAGAAGAGTAGAAGACTACAACTTAAAACGATTGTTTGAGGAGAATGGGAGGATTTAATGTTTTTTATCCATTATTGTAGACGGTTTAAGTTTGAAATTCAAATTAGGATTATTGTCTTTCCTTTTTTTGATCATGCTCTCTTGAATGAAAAGTGATTATTTTTTAGTGATTAGTGAATAGATCATGTTACTAGTAGTAATCTACAAAGATATGTCAAATTTGATAAGATATACATTTACAAAATTGAATAAAATATTTTTTTTTCCTTCGGACACAAATCTCTAATATTAATTTTAAATACGACAAACAAGACTGAAAGGTAATACTAGACTATGTTCTTTTCGATTTAATTTCAGCTCTCATTCAGCTCACTTTAGTTCAGCTTAGTTTTTTTAGCTCTAATTATTTCAGCAAATTTCAATTCAATTTGGCTCACTTTAGTTCAGTTCAGTTTACTTCAGTTCAACTACAAACCCAAAAGAACATGTACAAATATGAATTTAAAAAAGGTTAAAAGTTAAAACTATGATTAACATATTATCTTGAAGACTCAACTAAAGAAAGTATTAGAAATATTTTTAAAATGCACATATCAGAGTATTTTCTAAGAGACATTCTAATTAATACAAATTATATTTCAAGCTGATGGGGCATATTCTGCACCCGCTGACCAGGTCAACATATTGAGCAAGGTCAAAGATATCCACAAGCAAGTCAACGACTTAGACAGCCTAACCGACGCACCCTGTCGGCCTGTCTCTTGGGTCCCGGCCGGGGCAACTAGCCAGCCGGGGCACACATCCGCGAACTCATATCCAAGACCCCTCGGCGGCGAGTCAACAGGGCCCGCCGGCCTGCCATGGGTCCCTCGACCGAGGGTAGATCAGTCTTTCCACCTGCTAGCCACTTGACCATTACGTGACAAAAGGTGAAAGTCTATAAATACTCCTCAACCCTCATTGAGGAAAGGATCCACAATTTAACCTAAGAATCACTATTCATCTGGTAATATCTTCCTTATCTCTCTACAAAATATACTTCGCCAAGTAACAACAACTTATCTCTTAAGTTTACTGACTTGAGCGTCGGAGTGAGTTCGCTCGGTCCAAAGCCGAGCCCTCAGTTTGTTCGTTGTTTCAGGAGACCGAGAGGAGGATTCAACCAAGGACGTCATTCTACAGGCACGGGTGGTAACAAGTAACTGCTCTGGAATTACACCCGGAACACAAGCATCTTATTATTTATCATCATCATTAAAGTATATCAACGATTGTAGTTACCGATGGATCTTATTTCACAATGGTTATTGTACATTTTATTTTTTTCTTTGACAATACTGTCGGTATATACCACAATAAACAAATGATTAGGACAAGAAGTATTTAGATGTAAGTTGGGCCACACATGAATAACAGACTGAAGTCCAACCTTCTAAGAAATAGTATTTATTTTTTGCAAAGATTATTGTCTTTAGAAGTTAAGAACACTATGGAAAGAAAATTTGTTTCTATAGACAATGCAAGTGACAAATAACAACCATGCCAAAATGTTCTTGTATAAAATGGTGGACGAGGAACAGGTTACTAATAATTATAAACTCCAAAAATATATTAATGGGAGTTTGAGGATGAAAACAAATTGATCATAAATACAGTTCACGGGACTACTATTATTCCATGTTTGCAATTGCATGTAAAGAGGAAAATTATCATGTGCTCTAACATTCAACATTTTGTCCCTTGTTTATGTTAATTATCTTACATATTGCAAAACTATTTAGAAACAGGAATTAAATTACAATGATTGATGATTAAAGGAGAAATGAATTTGAACTTGATATTCAAGGTACCGATAGCATTTCAATCTTCACTCGTATATCAAACTTAAATATAACATGGAAAATAAACTAAGAAATCTTAGGCTGTATTTGGCAAGACATTCCGAGTAGCTTATTTAATCAAATTTTCAGTTACATTTATTTTGTTGTAATTATTTGGCAAATAGCTTATTTAACCAAATAAACTAACTGAAATAAAATGCTACCTAGGTTAACATTTGAGAAATAAGGTACATGATTTATATTATCTTCCATTTTTTTACCCTTGCAATCTATCATATTAAATAATAATTATTGGAGTATATCTTTTCCGTCATTTCATCAATAATCATATATCATTTCTGCTAGTTTCCCAAACATCTTTTTTATAATCAGTTCCTAATTTTAGATACCTTTAATTTTCAAGTTCTAATTAGTTTTTCAGTTTTTATCTATCTTTACAAATTTCAAGCACTTTATCAACTAGTTTTACAAAATAAAGTCTTAGGCTCTGTTTGGTAAAAGTAATCAAAATGTATTTAAAACCGAAAAAGCTAATCGAAACTGAAAAGCTAACTGAAACCTGAAAAGGTAACTGATAAGGTAGCTGAAAATTAGGAACTGATAAGGTAGCTGATTATATAGAAAAATGTTTGGCAAATTAACTGAAAAGGTAACTAATTTTGATGAAATGACGTAAAAAGATATGATAATTATTTAATAGTAGAGATTTAAAGGGTAAAAACGGAAAATCAAACCAAATCAGGTACCTGAAATCTCAAATGCTATTCTAGGTAGCATTTCATTTCAGGTAGCTTATTTGGTTAAATAAACTACTAGCCAAACGCTTACAAAAAAATAAGTTACCTGAAATTTTGGTTAAATAAGAGCATGTTTGGCCTAACTTGTTAAAAACGAGTTTTTGTTTTTCAAGCTTAATTTTCTAAAAGTGTTTTTCAAAAGCAGAAGCATCAAATTGCTGCTTCTATTTTTATGGGCAAAAAGATGGTTTTTTTGGCTTTTGAGAAATTTCTTTTTAGCTTTTAATTAAATAAAGATGTGGGTGGCCAAAAAGTGTTTTTAAGTCTAAAAACACTTTTAAAAGTAGGGTCAAACACACACTAAGTTACTTTGATCAAATCAGGTACTTAAAATGTCTTGTCAAACGGAGCCGTAATCTAGAGATTAAACGGAGGTTCTATTAATGATAAATCTACGTTTCAATCTCATCCCTTTATTTTTTAATGGCCTCCTAATATAGGTGTTCCGGGTGTAATTCCGGAGCAGGATTTGTGACCACGTAGGCTTGTTGAACGATGTCTTTGCTTGTCTCTTCCTTTCGCTCTCTCCTGTTTAAGATGAACAAACTGAGGGCTCGGCTTGGCACCGAGCGTACTCACTCCGACGCTCAAGTCAGTAAACTTAAAGAGATTAAGTTGTGTGTTACTTGGCAAAGTATATTGTAGAGAGATAAGGGAGTTTATACCAGATTAATAGTGAGTTTTAGGATGAATTGTTGATAGTTTTCTCAATGAGGATTGAGGAGTATTTATAGACTTTCACCTTTTGTCACGTAGTGGCCAAGTGGCAGAGCAGGTGGAAAGACTGTTCTACCCTCGGCCGAGGGACCCATGGTGGTTGACTCCATGCCGAGGGGACTGGATGTGAGTACGCGGATGTGCCTCCCGGCTGGCTAGTTGCCTAGCCGAGACCCAAGTGACAGGCCGACAGGATGCGTCGGTTAGGCTGTCTAATACGTTGACTTGTTGTGGATATCTTTGACCTTGCTCAATATGTTGACTCGGTCAGCGGGTGCAGAATATGCCCCATCAATAGGGTAATATGATTAAAGATGTGACAAGAAATGACAAGGAAATAATTCTACCATACCTAGAAGTTGTTTTGCACTTGAAAACAATTATTATAGTGATGATATCAAATGTAAATGGATGATTATTTTGTAGATCAAAGATATCATAACACCAACAAAATATGCAATTATGTCCTCAAGAAAGTTAAACTTGGGCGCACTCTGCTGCAACGGGAAAAGGGGTGCAAAATGGAATTTTCATTACCCCTAGCTAAACCTCACAAACAAGTTCAACCGGGGACAGGGTGGGTTGGAGGCTTTGAGCGGTTAGGGTTTGACTTCGGCATATATAGTTATATACGAGTTTGCAAACTTCCGGATCATTTCGGGTTTGAGTGTGTTGTTATAAAGTATATATTTCGGGTAATGGTTAGTACATTATAATTAGAGCTTGTAAGTCTGACCCGGCCCGAGTGACCCGACTCGAACCCGACCCAATAGAATCTGAGAATTTTGTAAACTGAAACTGACCCGACCTGACCCGTAACCCGGCACGACCCGATGTTCAATGACCCGCACCCGACACGACCCGATATTGACTCGACCCGAGAATGACCTGATTAAATTGATGATCCGATAATTATTAAGCTAATATTGATCAAAATGAAGGTGATTGAGTGTTTAGATTGATACGTTTGACCTAATAATGAAATAATAAAACCAAATGATGGTTGAAAATCTAAATTTAAGGTCAAAATTAAATTAATTCAATAAAGGGACAAAACCCGATAATGATCCGACCCGACCCAATACAGTATTTGACCGAAATGACCCAGCCCAATAACGACTCGACTTGGAAGGGTATGCTACCCCAATATGACCCGATCCGACCCAAACCCAACCCGCATGGCCCCATTTTTCTAATACCAACAAGGTTAGTACCAATTGTTAAGACTCCACCTTTTGACCATGAGTCAGGGGTTCGATTCCATTGAGTTAAAATATAGCTGTGTTGGTAAGCGATCTGGAAATACCACTCTAACTTTTCAAAGAAGTCTGTAGTCTGTTCTAGCCTTAAATTGGGTAAAGCGTACCCTTAACCTAAACTTTTGCGTACCTAAAAAAAATGTTTACTAATAGCATTTTTAAGATACCATCTCACAAGAGTCATACTCTTTTACAAATAAGAAGGTTCACATTACAAGTGACATTACCAAATCATGGCGTTTGCTTCCAACTCTCATTTTAAGAAACAAAACTGCATTAATGAATTATGATATTAGTACATGAGAGAAGGGCATAAACGTACTTTCTAGTGATTGTTACACTTGCCATTAAATTTGAATTAACTATTGCAACGACGTAGAAAGTGGTGCGTTAAGGGAAGATGTTACGAGATAACTAAATCGAATAGAATATTTTATAGAAGTTTAAAACTGAATAACATGGGAGCACAGAAGAATAGAAAGAGAATGGAAACTGGCAAACAACACATCTATAATTATAAAATTCACTGATTTCATAAATATACTCCTAATAAGTCAAGCTTAGCACTAAATTTGTGATAAAACGACAACTCAATTTGCAATTTAAAATGTTAAATTGGAGAGCACTATGTGTTTGTTTGTGTCATCTTCCTAAATTATGTGGTCTATGTTGTGAAAACTCCATTGCCGTATAAATTCTTGGGAAAAACAACAATATCTTCATTAGTATGCGACAATAACATTAACATGCGCAGATCTGCTTTCAGTTTAACTTACTACTAAACCCATTATCAATAGTTACCCTTTTTAGAGGCACACCCTAATAACCTTATACAATATGTTTTTTTTTTAAATAAAGGAACTTTTTAAAATGTTCTGAAAGTTTTTATATATATATATATATATATATATATATATATATATATATATATATATATATATATATTGTACTTATGGGGCGTTTGGTTAGAGATATTTAGGAAAGGGAAAAGGAAAAGGAATTAAAGCAAATAATTCCCTTTGTTGGTATTTGTTTGCCTATTTCAATCATTCCGTTTACCCCTCTTACCCTCAAGTAACTCCAACTTCTTATACCCCTCACCCCCCTAATGAATGAGATTTCATTACCTCTCATTCCCTCAACCATCTCACTCATCATCAACCATCACCACTGCCACCACCACCACACTTGCGACCACCACGACACCACCACTAGTAGCGTAGCCACCTCATCGCCGCCGTCTCTAAATCCAAAACTACCACTGCAAGCCTTACAACCACCAGCCCCCCTCTCCCGTCACCACCTTTTAACCGTCATTACCGCCACCGTGTGAAAGGCGACACACTAGAGACATCTACAACCCACCTACAGCGACGCCACTCATGCCCCACAACCCCTCACTATCAGTCAAAACCCCCGTCATAAACTCCACCCAAAACCTCGAAAAACTCTCCCCCATCATTATAGTGTACTCCCCCACCCCTAAAAACACCAGATCGGTGGTGAGGGAGTGAACGTCGGTGGTGGGAGAGAGTCTTTTGAGGCTTTTGGTGGTGTTTATGATGGTCGGGTGATGGTTTGAAATGGGGGTGGGTTGAGTACGGTGGTAGGGCATAGAAAATCTCCGGCAACAGTAGTTGTGTGCTGGCGCTCGACGGTTGTTGAAGGTGATAGGGGGAGGTGGTCCTGGTCATTGGTGGTGGTGGTGGTGGTTGGTAGTTGAGTTTATAAGGGATGGTTGGTGTTAATTCATTCTATTCCTTTGATAACAAACCAAACAATAAGGTAGATTAGAGGTGATCCTTTTTCATTTCTCTTATTTCCCTTTCTTGATTTCATTCTCTTTCTCTTTCGGAAACCAAATGTCCCTTAGTTTTAACCTAGATTTGAGCTAGGAGGATAGTAAGTAGACCTGACAAACGGGTCAAGTGGGTCGGGTTTGGGTCAATTCGGGTTCAGGTTGTTCAGGTTTACAATAACTCGGGTCGGGTTATTTTCGGATGGACTGTTTTCAAGTGATTTGGGAATAACAATCAGTTTCCAATAATAAAAATTCGGGCTGATTTGAACAAGTTCGGTTCAATTCGGGTAAGATTTGGGTCCTCAATTCGGGTGCATGTCTTGTTCGAGCCGGGATATTCAGGTCGGAAAGATTTTGCCAGGTCAAATCGTATCGTAAGTTTTGCAAAGTTCTCCTTTCATAAATTTTAACGCGGTTGTATTCCTAGAACTCTACCTTAATACTTCTATTTAAGTTAAAACAACCTTGTGCCGACTGATTTAAGTGCTCAGGGTAAAATGTTCCTAAGTTGCCGAGTAATATGTGCTATGTAACTATTAATTACACTACAAAAAGAATTAAAACAGGCGACTGATTTTGACGACTGAAATCAGTCGCCAAACGTCAGTCGCGGACCTTAGTCGCCTTTTCTAACTTTGGCGACTAAAGTCGGTCGTCAAATTTGGCGACTGAAAAATCAGTCGCCAAATGACTAAAATGGCGACTGATATGGTAGTCGCCAATTTGGCGACTGAAGTTCAGTCGCCAAATTTGGTATTAGTCGCCAAATTTGGGTGACGTAGCCAGTTTGGCTGAGGAAATTTGGCGACTGAATTGAGGTTTGGCGACTGAATTTCAGTCGCCATTTTGGCGACTACCATAAATCAGTCGCCAAATTGGCGACTGAATTTCAGTCGCCAAATCTCAATTCAGTCGCCAAAGCCACTGTATGTTTTGGTGGTTTTTTTCGTTTTCATTGCTAGCCAAATATTTACAACCTGCATATAAACCGATGTTCCACAACACCATACATCCCAAATTTCAACACACACAACACCATACATTTCAACCCAACACCTCCCATTTTCTCAAACTTCATTTGATATATTGAAAATGAAAGTTTTACAAGCTAAGCTATTCTAATGTTCAAGTCTAAAGTTCAAGTTTTACAAGCTTACATGCTAAAATCATCTTACTTGGAAGCCAACACCGGCTCCACTCCCCCCATGTGGACCATGCGGATCATTTGGATCGTAGTTGGATCTAGGTCCGGGGTTACAACCTTGCCACCAATTCTCAAACATTTCCATTCTTTCCTTCATTTGGCGGAATTCTTCATCACGTTTGGCAAGTTCTTCATCACGTTTGGCATCGCGTTCATCACGCTCTCTTATTTGACTTTGAAGTTGACTAATATTTTAATAATTTACTCTTGAGGAATACAAAATTATGTTGGGGTTGGTGTCCTTAACAGTTAGTGCAAGGACTTACAAACCTCTAAAAGGATCAAAGGGCATACTTTGGTATTCTTATCAGTTGATCCACGTTTATCAATAACGGTTGGCTTGCTAGATAAGTTTGACGTTATTGTCATACAGATGGCGGTGATCAACTGATCCCTAAAAGTCACACCTATAGGATACGTTTGAGAGACGTGACAGTATGAAAATACAGTCATGTAGATGCCAATTTTGACTAACCAGTTAGTCCGAGTCATTTGACTAGTAATTAGTCAAATATGTGATGTTGAGATATTATATTTAATACGGATTAAATATCATGGGCTAAGGCGAATTAACCAGTTAATTCGTAAAATTAAATATAAACGATTTATATTTAATTAATGTATATTGAATATAATTATACAATATCGTCTTTGTCGGACATGTATTAATACTTCAACTAACCCGTGTTATTAGTTGATGTTTTAATAGCCGATAACCGATGACGATTTATAAAAACCGCGTCATATACATTTAGTCATTTGGGTACGGACTACGAGTTAAAATGAAGAGGAAATGGAAAAGCCCATTACCTCCCCATGGACTCGGTTTGGCCGAGATTAGGAGAACAAAAGGGAGAGCTTCTCCTCCCTTCTAACCTAATCATCATTAGTGAAAAATAATTAGGGTTTCGAAGAGCATTCTTCTCTGTAGAAACCGAGATCTCACATCTCAAGAAAACTCACATCAGTTCTCCCAATATTGCAAGGCAATCGGAGAACATCATCTAGCACAAGGGCATATCTCGGACAAGTCTTGGGTGCAACAATTAGGAGGAAATCTCGGTTGATTTCTGTTCTTTACGCCGCACTATAAAGGACCCGAGGTTATTTCTAATCTTTATCGTTTCCTTGTTATTTTGTTTTATGACTATAAATTACATATGAAATTTGCGTTATAGTCCTACAATTAAAGGGTAGTATACGGATATTAACCCACAAGTGGTATCAGAGCGAGGCCACGTATTTTTTCCTATGTAATTTTCATTAAACGAAATGAATCGATGATTTTTTGTTTAAAAATTTTGTCTCGGCAGCCAAAATTTTTTTTTACACGGCAGAAATTTTTTTTTCTGTTGTTGCTGCGTTTTTGGTTGCATTGGGAACCGTGTCATGTTTACACGGTTGCTCTTGTTGTTGTTTTGTCTTGAAAACCGTGCCGTTTCATGTTTTACACGGCTGTTTTGTTTCAATTTTCATATTGTTTTTACATGTTGTTATTTTATACGGAGATTATAGCAACATGTCAAGTTTTTGTCAATTGTTAAATTTGTTTTGATGCGTTTTGATCAAAATTGCAATTGATTTTGTCTCGACAAACTGTTTTCACGAGGGTTTGAAGTTTCAGCCATGTTTGCATTCGATCGAGCGTATTTCTACTCGATCGAGTGCTATTTCTGTCTTGTTTTTGTTCGATCGAGTCCCTGTTGTACTCGATCGACCCTTTCAAAACCCCTCCGCTCGATCGAGTTGTCCTCGTACTTTCGATCGAGTAGATTCATTGATAAAGGTACTCGATCGACCACCAGTTTAGTCGATCGAGCACTTTTTGTTTGGCAACCCTCTCGATCGACTTGCGTTCATCGATCGAGCCCTTTTGTCCCTCGATCGAGCACTTATGTCCCTGGATCGAAGGATTTTGTTTTGTGACTTTGAAAATTTATTCTTTTTGCTTTAAATTTTCTTTTGGCCTTAATATGTACTTTATACGGATATTGTACACTCGCTATGATTGTGAAACGGTTCACACACGTACCATTAAGTTATTTTAAAGCGTATTTAAAGTAACGGATTGTAATGGATTAAAATTAAATGATAGAAGCGGTTTTATCACATGAATTTTAATCATTAAAAGGTGGTTTGGATAAATTTAACATAATTACGGAATTATGTCACGAATGAATTTGTTTTTAGTTGATGCATTTTTATTCATCGTTTATCTTGAATGCCGTGAATGCCCTTTTATTACGTATTTAATTTTTACAATCGGTTGTAACTTAGTGTGGCCTTAGTAGAACGTGTTACCGTAATGATGGAACACGGTCTTGGTTGTATTTTGAGATCTCGTATCTCCGTTTTGGATTTTTCACTTGTAATTACAGTTTTTAATTAGAATGTAAATAGGTTTATATTTTGTAATTTTAATTGTAATTTTTGAGAAGACCAAAGATGGAGACCAGATGCTCACTCCCGCTACTTGGATCAAGATGGAACATCAAGACAAGCTTTTCGGGTCCAACGGTGGATTCCAAAGTTGTATTATGTTCTTATACTAGGATAGGCCACACTAGGAAATTTTTTATTTACGTATTACATTCTTTTATTTATTTTTCGCAACGATAATATGCATCATATTCCGCCTAAAAACCAAACCACCTATTTATTGCATGAAAACTGACACATATAGAGGTCACGAGTTAGTTTTCATTGACATTCTCATGTCACACGTTTTAAAGCCATCATCCAAATAAATTCATTCACGACAGACGCTAGTTATTCGTTCACTTAAAATGAATTATAATTTTGTTGATGGGATCTTCCTCGTATAAACTAAAATTGAGAACGGTCTTTATAGGTCAAACTCCAATGAGTCCCTTCTTCGTCGGTAGGCATAATATGACCCCTTCTACGTCGGGTAAGTTGGAACCGATTGACCTATTTTATCTCAACACTATGGTCACTCGTACGATCCTGTGATCATGGTGGACTATAGATAGGATTTACAGAAATCTATCGACCAAGAGTTCTTCCGGAAGAATTAGCTAAACAGTTGGCTTATCAATTTACAGAAATTGAGTCTTGGGATCACTTGTATCTTTCTTGAGGGAGATCAATTATGCAAGTGCGAGAGTCTACATGTTTAAAATGATTTTTAAAATAGACTTAAATCACCTCGATGAGTTGCTTATTTCGTTTTGTTTTTCTTTCTTTTTCAAAGTGTAGATCACGATTTTAAATCGCTAAACAACAAATGGCTGGTTCTACGAAAACCCAATGCCAAGTGCCACATTGGACCGTGAGTCCTGGCTTCGGATCTTCATGAATCGGATGAATCGGTCTACTCGATCGAAGAATGATGGATCCAACTTCGCGGACCGGGAGGCGGCATTACGGAAATGCTGCTGGCCGCCGACGGGAAGCTCAAATATCTATTAGAGCCCATCCCGGCAAACCCAGGTCCCACGGATAGAGTCTTTGAAATCACCAAGTTTAATGATTTCGTATGGAAGCGGGTGCGATTAAAAACGTACTCATTTTTGCAATGGAACCCAATTTGCGGAAACGCTTCATAGCCCATGGTGCAAACAAGATTTTCACCACGCTCACTAAGGAATTCTCGAAAGCACCGAGAATCGTGACCTATGAGCATACCACTCGCTTCTTTGATGCGAGACTCTTGAAGGGCCAACCGGTTAGCCCACACATTCTCAAAGATGATTGAGAATGTCGAGAAACCGGAGACCTTTAATCGTAACATCAGCGAGAACATTGTTATCGACCGCATTCTTCACTCACTCCACGATGGTTATTCGCAATTTAGAGCGAATTATTATATGAATGATTTGAAGAAAACTCCGCATGAACTGCACTCCCTCCTCGTATAGACCGAGAAGGACATGAAGTTCAGTGGGAGCATGAAACAGGATGTTCTCGTTGTGTCAAATAAAGGGAAGGGTAAGGGCAAAGCTCGGCAAACCTAGAAAAGAGGTAAGGCGAAGTTCAAGAAGTCGGGTTCGGGTAAGAGTGGGCCTGGTGAGTCGAGGCACCTCATCGGGCGTGACAAAGAGCAAGAATGAAAACATGGAATGCCATCATTGCCACAAGACCGGGCATTGGAGACGCACATGTCCTGTTTATCATGAGGACTTAAAGGCAGGTCGTGTTAAACCCGTTGGTATGTCTTCCTCTTCTTCTACTTTTATTCATATGATTGAGATTAACCACGCAAGTTACGGAACTTGGGTACTTGATATTGGTTGTGGTTCTCATCTGTGTAATCATGTGCGGGGGCTCCGAAACATCGAACCCCTCGTAAAGGGTGAGGTGGACTGCGTGTTGGGAATGGAGCAAGAGTTTGCCATCTCCAAGGGGACATATGTGATCCAGCTTCCTAGCGGATTTGAGTTGTCATTATATGACTGTTATTATGTTCCTAGTCTTTCGAAAAACATTATTTCGTTTTCGCACTTGATAAACTTGGTTTTTCATTTGTAATAGAAAATAATTCTTGCATTTTCTCATTACACGATATGATTTACGGCAAGGCAGTCTCCATGAACGGAATTTATGTTTTAGATCAGACCAATGAAATATTACACGTAATGAATAAAAAGTTAAAGGTTGGTGACAAAGATCAAACGTATCTATGGCACTGCCGTATGGGACACATAAATGAGAAACGCGTAAAACAGCTCATTAAACATGGAGCGATCTCGGCCTTTGATTTTCAATCATTTGGCACGTGTGAATCATGTCTCATCGGCAAGATGACTCGGATTTCCTTCAAAGGTGTTGGAATGCGCGCTGCTGACCTATTAGGGCTCATACACACGGATGTATGTGGCCCTATGTCAATCACCGCACGAGAAGGCTATAGGTATTTCATCACTTTCACGGACTACTTAAGTAGATATGGCTATGTCTACTAAATGAAGCACAAAAGTGAATCCTTTGAGAAATTCAAAGAATACCAGAATAGGGTACAGAACCTATTAGGTAGGAAGATTAAAACACTGCGTTCGGATCGTGGTGGCGAGTATCTTTCTCACGAGTTTGATCAACACCTCAAAGACTGTGGGATTGCCCTACAGTTAACTCCACCTGGAACACCTCAATTGAATGGTGTGTCCGAACGGAGAAATCGAACACTACTTGATATGGTTCGATCCATGATGAGTCACACGGTTTTACCTGATTCATTATGGGGTTATGCTCTTTGTCACCGCTCTAATACTTAACCGAAGTCCGTCTAAAGCTGTTGACAAGACTCCATATGAACTATGGAAGGGAACGGTCCCTAACTTGTCCTTTATACGGGTTTGGGGCTGCGAGGCTTATGTCAAGTGGAGACACGAGGATAAGCTCGGCCCGCGATCGGTCAAGACATACTTTATAGGTTATCCTAAAGGAACACTTGGTCATTACTTCTATTCGCCAACCGAACAACGCGTTTTTGTTGCGGCTAGTGCGACATTCTTAGAGAAGGAATTTCTCGAGAATGCAAAGAGTGATAGAACCTTCGACCTGTCGGAGATTCCAGAACCAAACACCGAGCAACCATTGGAGGAACTGATTCCTTCAATCCCGGCTGCGGTGAATATTCCTGAGGAACCTAGGAGGTCGGGAAGAGTCTCTATTCCTCCCGGACAGATACATTGGTATGGTCGAGGAACATGACATAGATGACGTTCGACTCTTAACGAGTAGTGAACCCGCAACCTATAAAGGTGCCATGACTAGTTCTGACTCAAAGCTATGGCTTGAGGCCATGCAATCCGAGATGGACTCCATGTGTGAGAACAACGTGTGGGATCTTGTTGACTTACCTGCTAAGGTTCGTCCCCTTCAATGCAAATGGCTTTACAAGATAAAGCATTCTGTGGAAGGTCAACAAGATATCTACAAAGCACGACTAGTTGCTAAAGGTTTCACCCAAGTGCCAGGTTTGCACTACGATGAGATTTTTGCACCCGTAGTTATCTTTGCGTTCCATTCGGATTATCTTAGCGATCGCCGCTTTTCATGACTATGAAATTTGGCAAATGGACGTGAAAACCGCCTTCTTAAACGGCTTTTTGGAGGAAGAGTTGTACATGGTACAACCCGAAGGTTTCATCGATCCAGAACATCCTAAGAAAGTATGCAAACTTAAGCGTTCCATTTATGGACTTAAGCAAGCATCTCGGAGTTGGAATCATCGCTTCGACCAAGTGATAAAAGAAAATGGATTTACTCGATCTGTCGAGGAACCATGTCTATATATCAAGTCGAGTGGGAGCAAGATTGTCTTCCTAATATTGTATGTTGACGACATACTCCTGATTGGGAATGACATACCTCTCTTAACTTCGGTGAAAGTATGGTTGAAAAACCATTTCCAGATGAAAGATCTGGGAGAGGCACAAAGAATTCTAGGCATCCGTATCTATCGAGATAGATCACGACGGATACTATCTCTCAGTCAGGAGTCTTACATAGACAAAGTCCTGGAGAGATTCAGCATGACTAACTCCAAGAAGGGGTTCCTTCCTATGGCTCCAGGGGTGCATTTGAGCAAGTCTCAGGCACCAGAGACACCGGAAGAGAAAGAGCGCATGACACGGATTCCTTATGCTTCGGCTATAGGATCAATCATGTATGCCATGATATGCACACGTCCGGACGTGGCATATGCATTGAGTATGACAAGTCGATTCCAACAGCATCCAGGTGAACCACATTGGCTGGCTGTCAAGAACATTCTTAAGTACCTACGGAGGACTAAAGATTGGGCATTAACTTATGGAGGCGATCAAAAGCTATGCGCAACCGGTTACGCAGATGCTAGCTTCCAAACGGATCGAGATGACTCGAAATCCCAGTCTGGATTCGTTTTTACTCTTAATGGCGTCGCAGATCGAGTGGAAGAGTTCGAAACAAACTGTTACAAGAGATTCTACGATCGAGTCCGAGTACTATGCCGCGTGCGAAGCTACAAAGGAAGCGATATGGATGCGTCAATTCTTACATGGACTATCTGTAGTGCCTAGTTCGAATGACCCGATCACCATCTATTGCGACAATAGTGGTGCCATCTTCCAAGCTAAGGAGCCAAAGTCTAGCAACAAGTCTAGACATGTACAACGGAAAGCTCATCTAATCCGGATTACGTGGAGCAAAAGATAGTGATAGAAAAGATTGCTACGAGATGATAACATAGCGAGATCCTCTCACTAAAGCATTACGACAAGATAAGCATGAAGGGCATGTTAATTCCATGGGAATTAAACGTGTTCCTAAGTTGTAGTACTCTTTTATGGATCAGATTCATCCTCTCTTGTACTCTGTACGACATCATCGTTTTGAAATTTTATATATATATTTTGTTTTTCATGTGGATTTGTACGACAAATTTTGAACACCACAAAGTGAATTGAACGAACATTATATTTTTCAGTCCTTAATTGCCCACATGAGTGATAACTCGGCAATTATTTTGTGACGTTGGTTGATGGTGGGTTCAACGAGCCATAAGTCAACCGGTTGATGACCAATCACGGTGGCGATTTATACGGATATATCGTAGGACACAATTGTGACATCGACGTGGAGTCCTAAATGTTTTATAACATTCGGTGCCCGGTCGTGGATAGGACCTCCATGGTGATCCTAAGAGTCGATTCTTTTGACTATCGACTGTCTCTTGAGACTAAGGCAGATTTTGGATGACTTTGGTTTCTTTCTCACGGTCATCCGTAACAGGGGGCCAAGTAGATTTTTTCTGGGTCATTTCATGCTGTGCTTAGATCGGAAGGAGTTCGAGTTGAAGGAAATATTCAGCCTTTATCAGGTACTCGATATTTCTCAGGGCCACTCGAGGAGTCAGAATCGAAATGCATGGCCATGCTCGGATACGGATTCGTTTTATCAGTTAAGTTACTCTCTAGTCGGGGAAACCACTCTAGATACAGATCGATTGTAAAATACGACCTTTGTGGATCCGGATCTGCAAATTGTTTTACATTGAGTGGGAGAAATTTTAAATGAATATGAGAATCGGTTATCGCACATACACTTGTACGGACAAGTGGGAGTTTGTTGGAGCTTGTGTCCTCCAGTTAGTGCGGATAACGTCATTGCACATACACTTGTACGGACAAGTGGGAGCTTGTTGGGGTTGGTGTCCTTAACAGTTAGTGCAAGGACTTACAAACCTCTAAAAGGATCAAAGGGCATACTTTGGTATTCTTATCAGTTGATCCACGTTTATCAATAACGGTTGGCTTGCTAGATAAGTTTGACGTTATTGTCATACAGATGGCGGTGATCAACTGGTCCCTAAAAGTCACACCTATAGGATACGTTTGAGAGACGTGACAGTATGAAAATACAGTCATGTAGATGCCAATTTTGACTAACCAGTTAGTCCGAGTCATTTGACTAGTAATTAGTCAAATATGTGATGTTGAGATATTATATTTAATACGGATTAAATATCATGGGCTAAGGCGAATTAACCAGTTAATTCGTAAAATTAAATATAAACGATTTATATTTAATTAATGTATATTGAATATAATTATACAATATCGTCTTTGTCGGACATGTATTAATACTTCAACTAACCCGTGTTATTAGTTGATGTTTTAATAGCCGATAACCGATGACGATTTATAAAAACCGCGTCATATACATTTAGTCATTTGGGTACGGACTACGAGTTAAAATGAAGAGGAAATGGAAAAGCCCATTACCTCCCCATGGACTCGGTTTGGCCGAGATTAGGAGAACAAAAGGGAGAGCTTCTCCTCCCTTCTAACCTAATCATCATTAGTGAAAAATAATTAGGGTTTCGAAGAGCATTCTTCTCTGTAGAAACCGAGATCTCACATCTCAAGAAAACTCACATCAGTTCTCCCAATATTGCAAGGCAATCGGAGAACATCATCTAGCACAAGGGCATATCTCGGACAAGTCTTGGGTGCAACAATTAGGAGGAAATCTCGGTTGATTTCTGTTCTTTACGCCGCACTATAAAGGACCCGAGGTTATTTCTAATCTTTATCGTTTCCTTGTTATTTTGTTTTATGACTATAAATTACATATGAAATTTGCGTTATAGTCCTACAATTAAAGGGTAGTATACGGATATTAACCCACAAATTATACCAATTTAATCATCTTCATCTCCAAACCCCTCGTCCTCATCCTCATCCTCATCATCGTCATCATAATCATCATCATCATAATCATCTTCCTCTCCAAACCCCTCGTCCTTCCTCGTCCTTTTCTCCTCCTCCCTTCTCCTCCTCACCTCCTCTTCCCCCCTCCTCTCCTCCTCTTCTTCCCTTCTCTCCTCCTCCTCCGCCTCATCCTCCCCCGGCAGTCTCTCTTCCACATCATAATATTCTTCCTCTTCCATGTCTTCACCATCTTTATTCTCATACTCATAGTTGATTTCATCGGGTGGAGACAAAAGTGTTTCATCTGAAACGTTTTCTTCTTGGAAAAAAGTTGTATCAACTTGTGACCGTGCCTTTGTCTTAAAGATTGCACACCACGCATTTTGATTTCTATCATTTGTTGTGCTTGGATAAGTAGCAAAATACACTTGATGAGCCTGATGTGCAAGTATAAATGGATCATACTTAGAGTATGTTCTAGTACGATTTACTTCTACAAACTTGTATTGTTCATGTACTCTCATTCCAGCCACAGAATTATCCTTCCAGTCAACCTTGAATAAGACAGTTTTATAAGCTCGATCACGTCCACTATAACTAATTTCAAAGATATCTTCAACTATACCATAGTATTCGTTGTCATCAAGAGAAGAAATAGTAACCCCCCAATTGCACCTAGCCTTACCTTTACCGTGATTGAATGTTTGAAAATTAAACCCATTAACCGAGTATCGATTCCACGTTCTTACCATTTTTGAAGGACCAAAAGCCAAACTTCTTATCAAATCATCTTGAATATTCAACTCAATTACATGTTTCTGAAACCATGATGGAAATTGGTCCTCATGTTTGTCCCAAACATTATCCTTACTTATATTAGGATTCCTCTGAATGAAATCATTAACAAACTGTGTTTCGTATGACTCCAAGAGGTCACAATTAGATAGCACGTAAAGGTGGGCACGATTATACTCCTTATCATCCAAATATCTTGTTTGCCCCTTTGATGAACACCCTTCATCATCTTGAGTTTGAAAAAATTCGGGTAAACTTCCGTCTACTTCATCCGGTTTCTCAACATTCAAGTTTTTTGCTTTGGTTTCTATATGTTTTTCAAAGTAAAGAGAACAAAAGTTTGCAATCTCTTCCGTTAAATAAGCATTGCATATAGAACCTTCCACCCTAACTTTATTACCAATTTTTTTCTTCAAATGATTAAGAAACCTATAAAAGTTAATGATGAGTTTTATTAATAATAAAGTTAACATATAATAAATAGATTAGTTATTATTATTAATTTTAATTTAAAAGTAGCTAGATTATCTTAATTACCTTTCAAATGGATATATCCACCTATATTGGACGAGTCCCCCAACTTTGGCTTCATATGGCAAATGAACCGGTAGATGCTCCATGGAGTTAAAAAATGCAGGAGGAAAGATCATTTCAAGCTTACACAATATCTGTGGTATTTGCTCTTCCGCATTTAATCATGTCATCAACACATATTGAAGAGGCACATAAATCTCGGAAGAATTGACTAATCTCAACAACTGCATTCCAAACGTTTGTCGGCACGAGGTGTTTCAAAGCAGCGGGTAATAATCGCTCCATGAAAACATGACAATCATGACTTTTCAAGCCTTGCAACTTCAGCTTCTTAAGATCAACACATCGACTAAAATCTGATGCATACCCATCAGGAAACTTCAAATTTTATAACCACTCACACAATACCTTTCTCTTAGCTTTGTCGAGAGTGAAAATGGATGTTGGCTTAGACCCGTCGCCGCGAATGTGTAATTTGGGACGATAACAAAATTTCTGCAAATCTTTTCTAGAAGCAATGCTATCACATTTTTCACCTTCTACAGCCATGATCATGTCAATTAGTTGCTCAAAGAAATTATTTTCTATGTGCATTACATCCAAATTATGTCTTATCAACATTGTCTTCCAATAAGAAAGGTCCCAAAGAATGCTTCTTTTAAACCAATCGTTTTTCTGCTTTTTCAATTCTTTAAATTCTTCCTCAGTACCATCAATAGGGGATGGTAAATCACATACCGTCTTCCATATCTCATCCCCAGGCACTCGTTTCGGAGGGGCATCAAGCACCTCTTTACCTTTTGTGAAAGCTTTCTTGTTCCTCCTATGTGGATTTCCCTCTCGTAAGAAGCATCTATGACAATCAAACCAGCTTATTTTCTTGCTATTGGGAAGCCAAAATGCTTTACTTTCCTCCATGCAACAAGGACATGCTTTTTGTCCTTGTGTAGACCACCCAGATAGCATACCATAGGAGGGAAAATCATTTATTGTCCACAAAAGGGAAGCTTTAAGTTGAAAATTTTGTTTTTTAGACACATCATAAGTTTCCACCCCAACTTCCCACAAATATTTCAACTCCTCCACCAATGGTTGTAAATAAACATCCAAATTACGTTTCGGGCTTTTTGGTCCGGGAACAATAAGTGACAAGAAGATAAATGGTCTTTTCATAAATAACCAAGGTGGTAAATTGTATGGTGTGACCATAACGGGCCAACAAGAATACTTCCTCCCAAAATTACCGAAAGGATCAAATCCATCCGTACACAAGCCAAGTCGTACATTGCGGGGTTCCTTGGCAAAATCAGGATACATCTGATCAAATCGTTTCCATTCTTCCCCATCACTAGGATGACTCATCTTCCCCGGAGCACGTGGGTTTTCTTTGTGCCATCTCATTTGTTCGACAATGTTTTTGGTGGCATAGATTCTTTGAAGTCTTGGTGCGAGAGGAAAGTAAAACAATTGGTTACATGCTATTGGTTTCTTACTCTTTTTGGCCCTCTTACTACCGTTGCCTTTTTTCAACACCAAAACTGTATCTCCTTCACTAGTCTCATATCTATCCGCCCCACAATCTTTACATTTGTCAAGCAAAGCATCATCTTTCCAAAATAGCATACATCCTCAGGACATGCATCAATCTTTTCATGCGGTAACTGAAAACCTTTAACTACTTTTTTGGTAGTATAGAAACTTCGGGTCATGATATTATCATCGGGGAAAGATTCCTCAAGGAACGAGGCAATGCCATCAACAGCAACAAATGGCATATTAAACTCACATTTCAAGGTAATTAGCCTAGAAGCGGCTTGTAACAATGTCATTCTGGTTTCTTCATACAAGGGTTTTTCTGAGGCTTTTAACATGTCAAGGAAGGCTTTTGCTTGTGGGTGTGGCGGTTGTTCTTCAGAAATGGTTGTATGGTCATCACTATTAAAAATAGTGGAATCCATAGCATCAACAACCATCTCTCTATATGGATTCTCATCATTTTGTATTTGTTGGGTGTGAGCTTGTTCATGAATTGGAGAATATGCTTCTCCATGTGAAATCCAATTGTAATAATTTGGCTTAAACCCGTTTATAATGAGATGTTCTTCTACTACAATGTCAAGCTGGTATTTCAGGTTTTTGCATTTGGCACAAGGACACCTAAGTTTTTTGTCTACCAAGTCATATTCATCTTGTTGTTTAGCAAATTCAATAAACTCGCTAACACCCTTTATAAATCTAGCGGTAGGACGTCATTTCTTATTGGAATGGTCTAATCTTCCTTCATACATCCATGAACGTTCCAATCTCTTCATTTTAATGTAAAGAAGACCCCACAATAATTTAAACATTTTTAGAAAATAACAATAATATTACATACAAAATTTAAACATTATACTCCACATTATACAATAAACATATGAAAACAATATATAAATATTGTCAATAAGTAATCCATCTTCGAATGGGGTCCTTATCACTCCAACCTAAACCCGTCAATGTACGTTTCAAGTCACTAGCAAACACACTTGTAATTTATTAATGAGGAAAAATTCGGCAAAGAATTCCCTTGGTTCTCCAAATACACATCTATGTAAAATAACTAATTACTCCACATATACATGTATTCGGAGAACATTAAAGGGATCGCCACCAAACTCATTCCTCATTAATAAATCACAAGTACATGTTTACTACCTAAATGACTTGAAACGTACAAAGACAGTCCCAAAATGGGGACTATTCAAGAATTACTCCTAATGAGTAATTCTTGAACGGGTACTAAGTCAACATCAAATCAAACAACAACACAATCAAGTACTAAATTAATTAAGTCAATCAATAGCCCAATTCAACCACATAATAAAGGCTTCTATCCTAAAGTCCGTAACATAATTTGAACTAAAATTAGTAAATTTAAAAGGTAACTGGTAAGAGGAGGTTACCTAATCAAGTAAAAGCAAAAATGAAAAGAAAACAAGAAGCAACAACTACGCGCACGGTGGTGCCTAGCAACATGCGGTGACAACCCTAAAAAAGAGAAAAGAAAAACAAAAATAACAAGGTTATTCTACCTCAATTCATCAATAACATGAATTATCAAACTAAATTTATCAAAATCAAGTCCTAAAGAAGGTTCCACTTAGCTAATAGCTAATTTCTCTTAATCCAAAAGACGATTCCACTTAGCTAATTCCATTAATGCAAAAGACGGTTTCACTTAGCTTAATATTAATAATAATACGACGATTTCACTTAACTTAGTAATAATAATAATAATATTAATTAAGACGGTTCCACTTAGCTTAATACTAATGATAATGAGACGGTATCACTTAGCTACCCAACACCATACACCACCCACGACCCACCCACCCACGACCACCCCACTACCCACCCACCCACGGCCCACCACAGCCCACCCCCGACCAACCCCACCCACGGCCGAACCCCCCCCCCCCCCACCCCCCCGCGCCCCCCATAACCCTAAACCTAAAGACAAACCTCATAATCATTCCCTTTTAATTCAAACACAAATTAAACTAAATCTAACTACAAATTAATCTAACATACAAACTACAAATAAATCTAACAAACTAACCACAAATTAATCAAACTAACTACAAATTAATCTAACAAATTAAACTATATAAACTGAAATTAAACAAAAAAAACTAACCTAATTGAAGAGGGTGGATGTGGCGGTGGAAATGGCGGTGGAGATGGCGGTGGAAGGGTGGTTGTGTGGTGTTGTTCGTTGGTGTCGTCGCCGCTTTTCAATCGCTCGTCCTTTTTTTTTTTTTTGTTTCGCAAAGAGTAAAGTAGGAGAGAGGAGCGCTGGTTTGTATTAAAAAATTTGGCGACTGATTTTTGTAATTTGGCGACTGAATTTCAGTCGCCAAATTTGGCGACTACCCTTATTTCAGTCGCCAAATTAAATAAATCAGTCGCCAATTTGATTCCCTTTTTAAAATAGACAGCCTGGTTTCCATTAAAACAATTGGCGACTGAAATTCATTTTGGCGACCGAATTTCAGTCGCCAATTTGGCGACTACCCAAAAATCAGTCGCCAAATTCAAAATATCGGTCGCCAAGTTTGATTCCCTTTTAAAAAAGATCGCGATTGGCGATCGATTTGATCAGATTGGCGATCGATTTCATCGCTAATTTTAAAAATCGCCAATTTGGCGACTAAATATATCAGTCGCCAAATTCCGGTCGCCTGTTTTAATTTTTCTTGTAGTGTTAGGAGTGATAAACCAAAAACGCTACACTATAGATTGAGTTTCAATCATTAGCTTAAATTTTTGATTAAAATTTTTATCTCTAATGGTGCTAGAGTTTGTTAACCAGGAGGGTTTCAAGTTCAAATTCTTGAAAACCACTAAATAAATCTCACAAGTGAAATTTCATCACAATCTAGACAATTGAAAGATTAATGGCTACAATTTTCATGACTCTCTTGATTCCATCTCTAAGGGGATCTAGGATTTTGATAGTACTACGTGGGTTTATCGACTTAATCCCGTAGGGAGATGATGAGGTTGTTTTGTGACTTATTCCATCCTACCTACAATTGGTAGTAGGAAGACGGATTCATCTTTATCTATCTGCTCTCCCCTCAAACCCTAAACAAAACATCTATATTTATAGTGAAGTGACTTGAAGGACAAGTTAGAATATTCTAGAATATGCTAAGATATTTTCACATCATTTATTGATAATTATCTCGAAATAATAAAAATACACATAATAATAAGTAATTACCAAAATATAAAATTTCGGTGTCTACACCGTGATTTAAATTAGGCCTACCAACTCAGTCAAGCCTATATAACATATCGTTACAATATACATACCCATCTACGATAGTTGGGTAATTATTTAAAAGTTTTGGAGGATTTTGTAATTTTCAGGAGTCATAATTGCATGTATAGAATCAATCAAAGATAAACGATTTGGTAAGAGATAATTAGGCTACAAATAATCTACAATAGTATGGTGGCCGAAAATTTGCATGCTTCTGTACTGTACCACGCCTACGTTAGTATAAGAGCACCTCATTTTAGAAGTGCGTTTATATATATTTTTTTACTTTTTATCTTTTAACTTCTCCCCTTTTCATTCTTTTAGGGCGTGGTTGCATTTTTCACTTCCCCCAAAAATCGTGCTTTAATTCTAATCCTCTTATGGTTTTGATTATTTCCAGATTGGGCCAAATGATTCAAGAATAACATACAGCACTATCTTTATGGTAAACTTACAAGGATGGCTTTTACTTTCTGTCTTTTCTCACCTTTCTTGACCATTTTGAGGCCTTGATTAGCTTTTAAAACCCTTAATTTTATATTTCTACATGCACATTTTCAACCTTATTACTGTTGTTGAGGTCTCTTTCCCATGTGTGAGGGGGCATTAACATTATTCCACATTACTAGAATAATAGTGAAGGGATTAACTTAGAAGTAAATGAGCTACTCCTCCTATTTAACAATTGGTTTTAGGATGGAATCTTACTTACTTATTAACTCGTTTCATGCACCTATTCTATAAGTCCGCTGCGAATGACTCAACAAGTGATATCCGAGCCAACGGTTCGGCTTGGTACTGCAAGGCAATGTGGTGACGGTGCGCGGAGTAACTTAGTCGGTCTGACACAGGCTTTTTAATGGGAGCCACCCTCCGAGTTAATGGGCAATTTTTGAAGTAGAGATTGAGCTGATCATCTCCGGGCTAGCCCGTCCAGCCTGGCCCGTCCGGCTCGCTACTTAAACGGGATTGGTCACGGAAATTTTTTAAATTAATGGTTAATGGACATGGAAAACTCGGCCCGCTAAATTAATGGGCGGCTATGGACTAAATAAAAATGTTCGTGGAAAGCCCGTTAGGCCCATTAATATCTTATAATGTATTTTTACTTAAAATGATTTACCAAACTAATTAATTAACCAAGGTCCATGTAACAATCCAACACCCGATTAAATTAAGAAAGAAAAATAACACTCAAATTGTTGTATTATCAATTTGGGCAATTTATTATGCCTCAAACCAACCAATGTCGGTATAAGGACATAATATGTAGCACAAATACGTAGTATATTGTTCAATTTTTGGTACGCTAATACATCATTTTTAGTCTGTGTCTTCTATATTATAAAGCGCAGCGGCCCATGGGCAGGCCCGCTAACTTATATGGACGGGTATGGACAACTTCAATAAGCATGTTATAGTGGACACGGACAGGAAAAATAGGCCCGCCGGACACTTTTAATTCAGGTTGGCCTGGCCCAAGCTCGCAAACGATCAGCTCTAAGTAGAGAGTAATATATACTCCTCTACTCCGAACATATATTTATTTTTGCACAAAAAGAGCAAGGATAGGAAAAGGATTAGTTATAGCTAATGTTACTAGATGACAAGTATACCAAACTAAAGGAGATTGATCAAATTACTGTCTATACGCATTCCTAAAATAGAAAGATAAACAAATGACAATACAGGACAAAAAAAATTAAAACAAACGTCAAAATATGTCAAAAGTTGTCTTTACTTGTAAAATAATAATAAAAATTAGGAAAAATTACAATTTACCACCTAATATGTTCATTTTTTTACATTTTACCACCTAATATGTTCTACTTTACAAATAACCACCTAACTTTGAACAAATTCTACACCATTCTAACTTATTTTACATTCATGGAACGTTTTTGCATAATTATCGACTCAATTTCATTTTTACAACTTCCGACCATTTTCATGACCAAACTACCCTTATTAATTACCTAGACTTAGTACTTGGGAATTCCTGGTACTTACTTCTGACTTTTCATTCCCAGAAAAATAGACCCTTGTGAACTATGAACCCTAGAAATCAATTTTTTCCCTTTTCTTCACCCTCTATCATCAAATATAATTCATTAAATGCCCAATTGATCAACAACCGTTATTAGATTCATGCTTGACACAATTTCAATCTTTACTTTCACCATAGATGGCCGAATCTGGCTTGTTTTCTTGGGAATCTGGATTATTTGGTTTGTTAAATACAATTGAATCGTATAGAAGTTACAAATCTTAATCGTCAATTACTCTTCAGGTTTGTATTAATCTGGTTTTGTGATTGCTTTTATTGCACTTAGCTGATGGTAAGTCATGGAATAGTCTACACTGGGCTTGAATGGGAACTTAGCTGATGGTAGTAAATCATGCTTTTATGGAGCCTTTAGTTGTGTTTTGTTTGAAGACCAAAATATGATTTAATTGTTGATTCCAAATTCCACCATTACACAAACTGCACTCCACAACTAAATAATACTCGCAAGTAATTTGAGTTAAACGTTATTCACCAATAAACCCAATCGATAGAAACAAATGCAACAGCTAGGGGGATATCCTCAATTGAGTTCTTTAAATTTGCTTTTGTTCTTTAAACCTTTTAATTTAAACAAATGTAAGAAACTACATGCTTCATATAATACTCTATAGCAGTGTTGGCAATCTTCTGCAGCAGGAAAGTGTGAGAGATGGACCAACTTTAATGAAACCGTGAATAAGCTCACTGACGCATTTGAGCTGGCAATGTTCTGAGGTTCACATTTAGGGGTCACTGACGCCGCCGATGTCTGGGTTTGTTTAGGAGTTGGGTTTTTTTATTTCAATTGGATGATCGAGAATTCGAGATTGAGTGAGTGTGAAATAAATAGAGAGGGTATGTAATTAATAAGGGTATATTGGTCAATACAAGTTTACGTAAGACGATAAAATGGAGTCGAGTCGATAATTGCACAAAACCGTCACAAGAATCTAAAATAAGTGAGAATGGTGTGGAATTTGTTGAAAGTTAGGTGGTTATTTGTAAAGTAGAACATAATAGGTGGTAAATTGTAAAAAATGGAATATAATAGGTGGTAAATTATAATTTTGGCTAAAAATTATGAGTAGTGATACAACTTTTATATTTTTCATATTTATAAAATTTAAGTTTTAATAGTTTTTTGTTTTGTTTTAGACTACTATTTTCCAATAACTGGACGAGAGTATCTGCTCTTTATTTCTGAGGGTAGGATATAATTGATTGCCAAGTAATAATGGACAATGTTGAGGTCATTAATAAAATTGAGCAATCAATGATCTTTTTTGAGATGTACGAGATGAGAGGGACATAACAACAAGTACATGCAAGGGAGAGGAACGAGGGTGGCTCCAATTACAAAAAAACTGAGTCTAGTGGCCTGACCATATATATAAGTTATGGCCTTCGGTCTTGAGAATTGACCCACTCCGCAATTTCGTTTGCATATTAACATTGAATCTTTTGGAACGGGTTAGTTTGGTTAAAAACTAACCCCAGATATTGTGAATGTGGTTTGTCATTGCGGAGAGTGGTGACACGGTTAAAAAACCTTCGCATTTTCCTGTATCGATTGACATTAACGTGTCATGTATTTTAGCATGACAGGAACTCACCATTTTAAAGCGCCCTATTAATCTACCTAGTTTCCATAATAAACTGAAATATGGACAACAATTTTAATAAGTAGACCGTCTCTTATAAAAAATCTTTTAAAAGATTATGGGATCGATCTTCATAGTACTTATCTTTCATTGTGATGAGTTCAAAGCAAACAAGAATCAAACATTCAAACCCATGCAATCATACATCATGTGAACCTGAGATTACGTCCACACAATCCTACTATAATTTTCAGTGTTTGTATTGTCAGTCACTCCAAAAATTTTTGGTCAGATCTTCGATGAAGCGCAATCAAAGCATTCCCAGTGGTCCTCTTCAGTATAAATGTTTTGATAGCGATTTTTGGGACGTAGGCTTATTTCTTCTATCACTGCCTTTTCTCCTACTAGAGTAGATCAAGACCAAGGAACGTTGTAAAATGGCGGGTCTATAGAACGTTGTGTCTATTCGGATCCCATCTGAAAAAATATTGGAATTATGTTTTCCGGTGACACAAAACCACCTTGTCAAGAATCACCAATGTCCGTGTCAATGTCAACCATCTTAGTTGTTAAATCATGAAAGGTGTTTATGATCTGAGAAACAGATCTGCGTCTACCCAAATAAAGGAGAGAGAGTCCGTTTATTAGTCAAAAGAGGTTATATTCTAACACCAATTAAGTATTGAGGGAGTAGCCCCTTAACTTATAAAGTGCTAAATTCTCTAATCTTTTATTAATGTGGGACAAAACTCACATGTGAGACTAATTGAGTTACTACTCCCGCATGTGAGCCCACTTAAAACCAAACCGAAGCAATCAACAGATGGACCTTTCTCCGACCGCAGATAAACTCACTAGGCCAAATAAATGGTATGCAAAACCTCACCCAGCTAATCATCATAATCAGGTCTTTAGCCATAAACAATCTTGAACTTATAAGGTGAGCTTTCTCTTTATTTTATGGATGTTACTCATACCATCGTGAAATTAACGAGGATTAAAGCTCATGTTGAAACCATGAATACTTAGATCAACTAGTAATAGGTTGTTCTACCTTAACCAGAGTATTAGAGAATATATTATATATTAGGAAAGATATTATTATGGTTACAACTCATGAGAAGAACTTTACTGCCATAGGGGTCCTACTCGGCTCAAATCCGGATTAAACTGAATGATTTACACCAAAAAAAAAAAAGCTCTTTGTAATAAGCAAATTCTCCCTTCGATCTCTAGCAATTAACCCCTGTTTCATTTTTCGGCTTATTTATTTGAATTATTTTGTCTATATTTTGAGCATGTACGTTTTTTGTTACTAAAATATCCCTATTGTTGAGAGTATTACCTCACTCACAATTTTAATCCTTGTGAAAACAGTAAATTGAGCATTATCAAAGAATCGTGTAGTATTAACTATCAAACATTTATGAATTATGAGAATAAGAGTTAACTCAAGTGGTAAGAGTTCTCTTACCCCCAACCATGAAATTTGGGGTTCGAGTCTCACCCAGGCCTGCGACATTTTATATGAAATTTATATTTCACTTTATACTCCGTATATAACCAAAATGGATCCTCTCCATTTCTTTCTCTCCATTCCCTCTCTTAAACTCATTTAATAATATTTTTCCCAACAAACCTCATTATCTCTTTATTTTTACCCATTAATTTTGAACCGTTCGATAATACCAGAATACGATCTGGACCACCGAAAGGAAATGGCCTCTCCATTTCCTAAAAGGAAATGGAGAGAACCCTCCTCGTATATAACACAAGAAATATTTTGGATATTTTTTATGATAAAAGCATCAGATCGTTTATTTTTTGGACATCTAACCATCAAAACCATGGCAGAGATGGGCTTATGCAACTGGATAAACAATAACTAGTCAGAATCAGCTAAAGATGGCCAAACTTTATCACCAAGGCCCAATTTATTCAACCTAACTATTCCAAAACCTTCTTAGACTTGGAAAATAGACGTCATTTTCTCTTTCCAGCAACTCTTCTATAGGACCGTCCTATAATATAGGACTGATCCAAAAGGAGAGAAGTTCAAAAATAACACCTCTAAGTTAATTAGTATTTTATTTTTATTTTAACAACACGACATTTTATGATAAAAACTAACATATTTAAATATATAATTTATTAATATAAAATTTTAGGTTATTAAAATAAAATATTTCTTTTACAACTATATTAAGGACTTTTGGTTATTTGATTAAAAAAAGAGAGCTTTTAAGTAATTGTTTGGGGTTTTGGATTATGGGCTGATCTTATGCTATAAGACAGTCCCATACAATAATTTGTGTTCTCTTTATGGACATGACCATGCTCTTTTCATGAATTTAAGGGCATTCAAAGTCCCCTACTGGTGGACTGGTGGTAATCGGACAAGCCTTGTGGGATTTTGACCGGATCAAGTTGGTTCGAGTTATATCGAATCATCCTGCCTTTTCAGGTCGAGTGGGTCATTTCGAATCAAATGAGGTGCCGGGTCGGGCCATATTAGAATCGGCTCACTATCGTATCTATTTACTTTAAAATATTACTTCAATATTTTACCATTAAGTTTAGTTCTCAACCACTATTTAGTTTAGTTACTTTCTTATTACATACGTCAAACGCATGAAACTAAACGCTAAATCACTTTCACTTTGGTTAATATTAAGTTTAATAATTGTCGGATCATCAATTTAATCGGGTTAATATCCGGTCATGTGCATATCGGATCGGGTCGAGTCGGAGTTCGGGCCACTGATCATCGAGGCATGTTGAGTTACGGTCATCATTGAGTCGGATTGGTTTTGTTTTGTAACATTCTCGTGTTTTATCGGGTCGAGTTTCGTAGTGATGTTAAACTATGAGTATATGAAGTGTTTATAGCATGCCCGAACATTTTGTAATTACATCTTTTACCGTTAGAAAAAAAAAAAGATACCTAACTAATGATATAGGCTTATGAATTCCCAATTTCACTCTATGACTTCTACCACAACCTGCGGAAGCCAGGCCCAAATGAGAAGAACCCTCTCCGAATTATTATCGTGTAGAGACCTTGTAATAAGCAATATCCCCTCCGATTTTCTAACAGTTACGCCTAGACCTGTCAAAACCTGACCCGACCCGAAAACAGACCGTAACCCGACCCGTAAATAACCCGCAAATAACCCGGTGTTTTCAACCCGAACCCGAAAAATACCCGAACCCGTTTTAACCCGTAAATAGCGGGTCGAAACCCGACCCGTAACGGGTTGACCGTTGGGTCAAGGCAATATATCTTGCTTAAAATTGATAATGTCAAATAGGTATTGACTTATAGAATTTTAAGAAAAGATATGTATATATACGGATGTCATGTCATCATCTTGAACCATATGCCACGTTATCACATCAAAGTGTGTGCCACACCGTCACTTTCACCATATTACGTCAATCCGTATTCTACGTGAGCACTGTCATGTCATCATTTCAAGCGACATGCCACGTCATCACCTTGAAGTGTGTGCCACGCATTACTTTCACCGTGTTACATCTAACCGCATTCCATGTCGGCACTGCCACATCATCACCTCGATCACATGCCACGTCATCACTTCGAAGTGTGTGTCACACCGTCACTTTCATCGTATTACGTGGAATCGCACTCCACGTCAGCACTGCCACCTCATCACCTCTGACCCGTTTTTTTTACCCGAATCCGACCCGAAACCCGTATCGACCCGTTCGTATAACGGTGTGATATTGAAAATATTAAGCAAAAAATGTTTAATCTTACTAATATCATATATTAAACTAGATAATAATAAAAAATTAAGAATAATTATGTGTTTATAAGTATAATTAAAGAAAATGAATTTTTTAAAAAAAGGCGTTAATCTGACCCGTTTCGACCCTAAATCTGACCCAAAACCCGTATAAACCCGACCCGTATAAACCCGTATTTTCCAAACCAGAAATAGACCCGACCCGTATTTTACCCGAACCCGAAATGACCGAACCTGTAACCCGCCCGTTTGACCCGTTTGACAGGTCTAGTTACGCCCCCTCACTTGAGTGTCTGTTGGGCTCGAAGAGTGGTTAGTGCACAGACCTCTCATACCATGTGCCGAATTTCCACTTCGTGAGTTATTGGAGGCTGCCGGGATTTGAACCAGTAGTCACTTGGTCACACTAGCTCTGATACAATGATAGATGAACTATATATTATATTTATTCCTATTACTCCCTTCATTCAACTTTTGAGGTGACTGTGGTGCAGTGGTGGAGGTTGTGTGGTGGCGGGTGGCAGAAGGGTGGATCCAGAAGATGAGGAAGAAGAGATGAAGAGAGTACTTTTTTCGAAGGACAATTTCGTCCATTTATGTATTTTTTCACCTGAGAAGTAGCTTGGTAGCAACTTTTGGTCTGAAATCAATTTAAGGGGGTAATTCTAAAAAAGAAGTATACAAGGGAGTAATAAGTTTAGAAAAGTGCAACTTAAAAGGGAGTAATTTATAATTTACTCTTAATTTAATTAGTAAAGGTACTAAAAATTTATTAATTTAGGGTAAATGCCTATTATCTCAAGACTAGATAATATTATTGCGCCTGATTCAATAATTGACGGATACGAAGAGAGCAGTAGCTCGGAAGATGAGCGTTAATCCAGAAGGAATCAGAAGCGCTCAAGAGGAACATGTGGAGTTATCAACGGTTATTAAACCGCTCCCCACTAAAGAAGTAGTCGTAAAAAACGGTGAAGAATGCAAAGTCACAGTGTTGTTACGACTCGACCTCCCTTCTGCAATATAAGACATTTGTTTTGTATATGTGGCATCAATACATTGTGGTTGACAGAAGATTGAGGAGCTATTCTCCAAACCCTTATGCAATAGGCATAATTCACTTGAGTATTATTTATGAATGGCAGAAGATTGAGTATTCTCCAAACCCTTCGTTCAATAAATTTGTAATTTGATTAGTCAATATTCATTCTGCTTATCTGACTTTGGTAATTGGAGTATAAAAGCTCAATTGATACACCTAAAAAGTAATTGTTTATAGAAAAAATAATTTGATTTGTATTCGAAATATGATAGGAGTCTCGTCCATTATAGAGATACTCGTTCCGGTCATTTGTTGTCCTTTGTTTTTGACACAAACACCAAGAAAAGAGAAATAGGTCAATTACTAAATGACAAGTGGAACAAATTGAGTGTGAATATGGAAAACGACAACAACTCACCGAGTCACCCCAATATGGAAAAAAACAACAAATGTCCGGGACATAGGGAGTAAGATAATATGGTCTTATTATGATATCAGGAAAATATAGTATTAATCGATTACTAAAATTAGGAAATTAGATAGGGTTTTTCTAACGTGTGTCATAATGACAAACATTAATAAAACAAATATGGAAAGATCCAATATGATATTCTCATCATAAATGCAAATATAAACTTAATTTTACCATAATTACTAAAAATATTCTACGAATCCTTTCCTATTTGGTTTATTAATGTGTGTCGGTCGGAAAAACCCAAATAGATATTTGGTCATACTATTATTTCTCCTAATTTCAATAGAAGTAAGAGTCTCCTATTTTACCCCTATAAATATAGCTCTCGTATATATTCTTATTCTAACACCAAAAAACAAGAAGAAGAAGAATACCATTAACAATGGCGCGAATACCACACTACGTAGTAGCAAGACCATCAGAATACATAGCCATAACAGGATGGAAAATCCCGGACATTAAGCTCGCTAAAAAGGCCTTAATTCTTCCCGGCCAACGCTACATACGCTTTGCCGTCTCTCCCGTAAACTACACGTTCCAAGTGGACGCAACGACCGTGGAGGAAATCCCCATCCTGATTCCTGCAATCTTCATTATCGGACCGAAAGTCGACGACAAGGCTTCGCTTATGCTGTACGCAAAACTCCTATCCCTCCCCAACGTGAACTCGAACCACGTGAGGAATCATTGAAGATGTAACCCGTGTAATTGTGGCTTCCATGACGAGGGAGGAGGTATCAAAAGTGGACGAGGATTTTCAGAAGAAGGTTTTTGGCAGGGTGCAGTTGGAGTTGAACCAGTTTGGTTTGTTTATTTATATTTTTGATGTCAACAAGCTTGCTGATGTTCAGAGTCTTGATTATTTTTTATATTCGGGTTTAAATTAAAGACTCATATGGAAGCCGCTAATCGGGCTAAGATAGATGTGTCTGAGGCAAGAATGAACGGAAACATTGGAGCAGTGCAGAGGGAAGGCCGCCCAACAACAGAAAACGCTGAAAAAATCGATGCTGAGACTTTGATTAGCAAGCCGATGAGGGAATCATTGTTGGATTTTGTTGATTAACTTTGTCTCTCCTTTTATCAATAGGACTCAAATTTTGGTTAAACTAATCTTTGAATTGCATAGAGTGGTATTCTATATTTGTAATTCAGAACCAACTATTTGGCTGGCTACTGTTTATTTTTTTTGTATTAAAAATAATATATTCTTAATTCTTGTGAGAGTTTTGACTTTTGAGTAATGAATGTAAATATTTTAGTTTTGGATATCTATTGGATAATATTTAGGAGATCAACACAATAAAAAAATAATACTGTAATAAATTAGTCACTTTGTTCAAATCTTGAAAAAAGAGTATCGCTCATTCTGGTAATTTGTTTACCTATTCCATTTTTGGTTGTCTAATTCATTTGTTTATCATTTTATATTAGAATATTTCTTATGGTAATTTGCTTTTCAATATTTATAATTTTGCACTTATCATCCAAACCAATAATCACAAATGTTTCCCTCATCTCTTTCCTTTAATTTGCAGTGCAGATCCTCTATCCCATTTTATGTCTCATCTTGTTTCTCCTTGCTTCTCCTATTGACATATAAGGCATTTGATATATATTATTACCATTTTTATTTTCTTATGTGTGATGTGTCAAAATCTTAAGATAATGGAACACAAAATGGGACATAAAAGTGGGATAAGTAATCTCAACTGTTTAATTTGATTTTGTGCCTAAAAAAAAATATAAACAAAATAACCTTTATTAAGAGAGTTCTATCACCAAGGTGTGGTTTTTGGTCTACCAGTTGAGCAGTTGTAGAGTTTGATCACCCAATTGTAGGAGTTCATTATCCGTTCCGCTGCACCAACATGATTCTTACTAAGAGAGTACTCCACCAACATGATTCTACTATTCCGCGTATTTATTGTTTCTTACTAGTGTTAAATTACAAGTGTATTTATTGTTTAATATACCTCAACATCATGTAATTGCATTTTTTTTACCATCAATAAGAAAAAAATGATACTCCCTTCAATCCAATCAAATTACCCATTCACTTTTTAAAGTCAACCTTCTCAAATTTTGACATCGATTATCAAATTTTTCAAATTTATACGTAAAATTGACATATTTATGTTTGTTATAAAAAGAGATTTCAGAAAATAATAATTTCGCCGCAAAAAAATAATATATAAATAAAGAAAAACGTGGTCAAAGTGTCGTCTCGTAGACCGTGAAAAGTCAAATGAGTAGTTTGTATTGGATTGGAGGAAGTATCAAATTAATATGGGCTTATGAATTCCCAATTTCACTCTATCACTTTTACCATAAGCTTGGGAAGCAAGGCCCAAATGAAAAGAACCATTGACATATGCACGAGTTAGTAAAAGCCCAATGTTAGAACTGCAACTTATTTTTTTTTTGGTCTAAACTATCCGGTAATCCGAACCACATTGGACCGACTAATCCGGATTTCGGGGCGTGTCCAAGGATTACGGTATTTAAACCCCTCCCAATTGCAATTGTGGGGGATCGATCCGCAGACCTCCCTACCAAGCGCGGCCCCATGCTACCACTGCGCCAACCAACGATTGGTAGAACTGCAACTTATTGATGAGGTTAGTCATTCATAGGGATGTCATTAGATCCGAGCGGGGATGAAGAGGAGCACTCTGCACCCGTAGCTATCAATCGAAAACAACCCTGGTTCTTGTCGCGTCTTTTATCTATTACATACACCACAAGATTGTCGAGTAAAAAACTAATTCAAGATAATATCAATACACTTTGTATTTATACAAATTCCCCGTGCGCTGAAATTCCCTTCGTGAGTTTTGAGGAGTTATTGAGGTTGCCATGATTTGAACTCGTGACCTTTGGTCACACTGATTCTGATACCATGATAAATGTCATCTCAACCAAAACCTTAAGGTGATTGTTAAAACCCAACTATTATGAAACTTGTTCTTTTTACTTCTTACAAGCTTCAGGCTAGTTATGCTGTGCACTAGTCCTTTTCTCCTAGGACAATCATCCAAATATCATGGCATGATTACACTTTCACATGAAATAGTTTTCTACCACAAACTTTGTCCATCCTTTTTTTCCTTTAGACAAAGCATCTTCTATTATACAAAGTGAAGTTTACAAAAATACATTAAAAGTAGAGTAGTGATATGTGACATAATTAACATCACACGAAGCGCGAATTTATGAAAAAAAGGCGTTAGCACGCAAAAAATACAGTATACTGCAATTCATACATCAGTGATGGCACCCGGCTTCTTCCTCGTCCGTGACATCATACCCTTCCGCGGCAAGCCATTTTTCCTTGTACCTATACCACTTTGCAAATACCAAGTACACAAAGAAGTTCAATAGGCTTAAACCCGAGAGCAACCAGTAGAAATTGTCGAGTCTTCCTTGATTCAAGTTATCGGCTAGCCAGGGGTTCTTGCTAGTAATTTTGTGTACGACTGTCACGAGAAACGAGCTAAGGAAAAACCCTAAGGAAAGTGTACTTAAAAATAACCCTGTGCTCATCGTCTTCATTCCTTTCGGACATTCCCTTAGGAAAAAGTCTAATTGACCGATGTACGTAAATGCCTCCCCTGATCCCACAAAGAAAAACTGTGGAATCAGCCAGAAAACACTTAAGTTGACGATTGCACCGGGTTTATCAGCAATTCCTTCAGACTGAACGGCGTTGAGACGTTTTATTTCGACAAGAGAGGCTGATACCATGGCCAATATAGAGAGCACTAGTCCGACTCCAATCCTCTGGAGTGGTGTGAGTCCATGTGGATTGTGAAGGAGTTTAGAGGATATCGGAACAATCACCTTGTCGTATACCGGGACTGTTAAGAGGATACTACCAACAAAGAAAACGGTAAGTGATGCAGCCGGGATTTCAAAAGATTTGCCTATGTGACGGTCCATGGTCGTGGCTTGTGAGACTGAAAATGTCGTCATTTGGGCGTAAATTGTCCAGAAAATTATGGTTGTAGCCCAAATTGGTAGCATTCTGATCACCAATTTCACCTCTTCGACGTCGGTCAAGGATGCCAAGCACCATTTGTTGATTTTATCTTCATTTAGTGAAGAACCCTTTATAGCTGCCTTGTCTAAGAACCTAAAGGCACAAACAAAAAATCAGTCAATGTTGAAATACATGTATTATTAGTATAGTCTATAGTATAGCAACAAAATCGTTTGGTCTTGCATAAGACGATTGTATAACACAATATGGAGTAATTGTTATTGCTATCGTCATCGAATGACTTGTTTTGAATTCAGATCATGAATATCGACTGTAAAAGTATCATAACCACACAATTATTTGAGAAGCGATACTATTTGCTTGTTATGTCGACCAGTCGACCACGTGTGGAGATAAGCAAGCAGAGGAAAAGGAAGTCAAAATTAAGCCTAAAAAGTGGTCGTTAATTTCTCAAATGATTGTGATTACCATAATTAAATTTGGTGCTTAGATACAACCTCCACTAACCACAACCTAAAAAGGAAATCAAGTAAAGGTGATACAAGTAACACTTGAATCAAGTAAAGTTAAGATTAATAATAGTCAATCAATAAGTTTCATAATAATGTTTATTAAAATAGGCTTCAAGGGAGCTTAAAAGCCAATCTTAATGCTGACGGAATTTAAACTCAGATCATGAATACCATCTTTCACGACTTTACCGACTAAGTTAGTTGACATCGCATGCTTATTAAATAAGCCACAAAATTGCTAAGGAGCGAGGCTTGAACCTTGTCTCCACAAAGTTTTACCTTAGTTTAAAATGATTAAACTACTAGACAACACTCCATCCTTACACGTTTTTTTTTTGGCTAACCAATTAGAGAGAGTAAATATAGCCAAAATTTATCCCGTAATTATTATATGAAACGGTCGTGCAACACTTAAATCAAGTAAAGGTAAGGATTAATCATAGTCAATCAATCAAGTACCCATTATAATGTATGTTCTACTAAAATAGTGCTATATATATTTTCTTGCTGGTTAACCAATTTGTGTTAGAGAGATTATATATGGCCAAACTTTGTCTAGTATAACTGTTGAATGTCAAGATTAAAATGTGACCACAACATAGATACTAGATAGTATAGTACTCCTAAAAGCATAGATATATCATATTCATAAGACTAATTCACCCACCTTGTTCACTTTATTTATGTCAAATGTTATCCTAATTTTTTTTGATATCGACCGACTACCAAATTATATACATAAAACTTGCGTTACATGATTGCTTCCACTTGGTTCATTTTTAGGGAAACTTGTATTTGACACAAATCTGATTTTCAATGTCCTTTCATTTTTTTTAAAATTTCAAACACAGATAAATTGACTCGCTAAATTGTCTGCGCTTTTGACGTTTTCCATAGTAAAGAACTACACATTTGTTATTATGCGTCATTCAGGCGCAAATTATCAATGTTTTCAATATTGTTATGTTATCGTATGTTATTTTGTGCTAGGATTAAAGAGCGTATAAGTTGCGAATTTAATGAAATATTATTATTTTGTGCTAGGATTATCTATTTGGCCTTATTTTATAGGTCAACCCATTTTCACATCTATATAGAAGTCTATCCGAAGAGTAAACTCCTTAAATATGAGTGTTTCATTTAGGTCTTTTATTGCTTTCTTATATTCGGCACAACATTTTAGTAAGCTCGTATTAGATTAACGGTTTTCTAAGGTGGGACCTACGACCAGCAGGGGGCAAACCTAAAATAAAATTTTCTAATGAACCACCTCATGTTGTTTTATACTTATGTTAATGTCCATATTTAAGAATTTTGTGGTAGAAAAAATCGGTAATCGATCTTAACAATTTTTTTGGAAATTTGGGGTAACGAGTGTTACTCTTTGCTACTAGCTAGGTCTCTCCTACCTAAAATAACACTTAATAAGTTAATTAAAGAAATATTATTGAAAATATAAATTCATAATTAGCGAAATATTCTTACAAATCTTTCTTTAATTAACTTAATGTATCTTTAGGACACACCTTGAAAAAACTATTCCCTCCTAGTTTAATTGTTGGTTTCCTATCTTTTGTGTACCAAAATTAAGAAAATGAATTTGGACCACACAAAATACTCTACTCCACACGAAATTGAATTTGGACCACACAAAACTTACCAAAAAAGGAAGGGGAACCAATATCCGACTATCATCGAAAAGGAAAGAGGAACCAACAATTAGATTAGGAGGGAGTATAAGAGAAGGTCTCCCATAAAAAAACAAATTGTATACTCACTTTCATGTGGCATGTGGGACTTTGGGAGCAAAACCATGAACAGGAAATGATGACTAATGAACAGTGTATTGATCAAGGTGCTCGGCATTTTATGATCCGTGGGACACTGGCTAACATGCTTCAAGGGAAATGGGCAATGATTCTTAGATATATGCAAGCGCATAAAATGAAAACGACACATAAATTTGAGGACCAATAATTATTTACTAGTGAACAACTAATAGTCCAAGATCCAGTTTAATCGTTTATCGTTTATTACTTATTATGGATTGAGCATGGGCGAATCTAGGGAATCCACAATAGTGTACGTATTAGCCAGGCCGAGTTGTGGCTAGAGATTGAAGTGGCACGTGGGCTGTTGGGCTGGCATGCCCGAATACGGTTCATGGTTCATTTTAGTACTGGCACAATCCAACATGGCACGACATGCCATGGACCATGGGCTGCTATTTCATTTCACCGACTCGGCACGACACGACACGATACTTCACTTATCCGATCTTCACATGCCTGATCCGTGTTATTTTTCCTCCAGGCACGAGGCATAGCCCAATTCCATCTCTAGTTTTGGCCAATCAAAAAATTTATTATTCATTGTTGTACGTTTTTTTGTTACGGTATCACTTTTTTCCAAGGACGACTAACTTTACCTTCGTACCCCTAAGAGTAATAAAACCACTACACTCACGTCTCGGACCTAAAACTGATACTTAAGTTAGACAAACTCTTTGAATTACAGTAACAATTAGCTTAAACCGGAGGGACTACCAAAACGATTGTACTTAAAATTCCTACCACCCGACAACACACGTACTACCACAAGTCCACAACCTTTTTAATTTCCACAAACAATATTCACTAGACACCTTCAAATAACAAACCACTTTCCACACAAAAAAGTGGCAACAATGCGTACGTAACCACATAATATATGTTCACATACGTGATGATGATCAACAAGACTCAGATCAATCATGTGACAAAAAAGCACACATGAAAGCTAATACGATGTATACACAACATAAATAATCACAAGCAAAAAGTAGGAATCTCTTTAAACCAAAAGAAAAAAAGACAATTCCTCAAAAAAAAAAAAAAAGACAAAATAAAGTGAAAAATGTAGTTAATGTGCGTGGCGGTAGTATGCTGCGACAGACTAAAAATGTCAACTTTATGATAACAGTAACCATTTTATGTTAAAAAGTAATCATTTTACTATATTAAAACGTGTTCACTTCTTAACAGGTCAATTCAAGTTTCGAGTCAGATTAAGGACCTCACTTTGGGTTTGGGTCGGTTTATTCAGGTCGGTTCAATTTTATCAGGTTTACCTTTTACCATAAAATGCTCACTTTTTAAATAGTTGCACTATACAATGGTCTTATAATATAATTTGCGGAAAAGGATACTGACCTGAATTGCTTGCTATGAGGCAACTTTTGCTTAGTTTTCATGGAATTTTGATCGTCAATATTATAAAGTAGAGATGAATCATAAGGCAAATCCATGTGCCTTTTCTTCAAAGCAGCGACAAAAACAGCAGCAATTTGTGTCAAAGGACTACCCACAAGCCTCTTAAAACGGTACCGTCTTGTGCCACATAAAAACACACCAAGAGCCAACATTATTGCACTTGCACATATGCCATACCCCCATTGTCTACCCATGTTATCTTGTATGTATACCAATATTGTCACGGCTGCTAGTGACCCTAGACTTATGAAGAAAAAGAACCAATTAAAGAATTTTCCCATTTGGGTCCTCTCTTCCGGGTTTGACTCGTCAAACTGATCTGATCCGAACCCTGATACACTTGATTTTAGTCCGCCTGTTCCTAGGGCGGTTAGGTATAGTGCTAAGTAGAGTACACCCAGTTGTGCGTCTGTGGCTGGCTCGCATTCTTGGTTGGTGGTGCATGGTGGTGGTCGGAGGCTTGGGATTATAGTTGATATGGTTAGGACCGTCACACCCTGCACCGTTGAATAAATAATTTAGTTTCGAATTTATATTTTGGAATTTTTAAATTAGGATAATTTAGTCAATAAATGATCAATTACTATACAAGCATGGATCCATTAGGTGACCGACTTAGGTGGCCTTTGTTTGTCAAGACAACATTTTGCTCAACAAGTTTCTATATAAATCCAATATGTTTTGTCTAAAAAGTCGATATTTCCAATAATAATACAAATGTTCGTTGGAAATTAGTATCATGGAGTGAATATTTATAATAATACAAATGTTTTTTGGAAATTAATATCTTGAACCTGATATTCATTGAACTAAGTTCCAAAAAAAAAAAAAAAATGAATAATCGATGAACTGCCAATCATATGCTCCCTCTAATCCATTCCAAACTACCCCTTCCCAATTTGGATAAAATCTATTCCAAACTATCCATTCTACTTTTGGTATATAAACCTATCGTGCAATATTTTATTGTTAAATCTTACTTTTCTTACTTATCAATCATAAAACACCTTCGATATTATACTTCCCCTGTTACATATTATATATGTCTTTTTAGGAAAAAAAATTAAATTTTCTTTTAATATGCCGTTTTACATTGTTTCATGTATTATTACCCATCCCCCTACTACTAATCCTCCCTACTACTAAAAGAATAAAAATTCTCTTAATTTTCCCTCCAAAAAGCATATATCTAAATTAGGAAATAAGTATCATAAAATTATCTTTTCAATAAATATGTTTTAATAATTATAACTCTAATCTTTTTATTAAATTCATAATTATTACTTTTCATTAAAACTAAATAAAGTTAGTATTATATTATAAATTAAAAGTTCTTAAATTTTTCAATAATGCAATAATTATTATTTTAGAGAATCACTTGACATCCCATTTTTACTAAAAAAAAAATAACAATCTCAAACTTTTTCCACCTACGTCGCTAACTACTATTTACAGTACTTAGTATATTTCTCTAATTAACTGCTCCCCTATTTCATTTTAATGATATTCTGATTTTGTACACAATAAAAGTAGTCATAAATATATGTTGTATAATTTAAAATAGAAAAATACCAATAGTTTAATTGTTAATTTTTCTTACATTTCCATCTAGAAAAACCCTGCTATAGCACGGGAGCTACACTAGTGCTATACAAATTCCAAAACACTACAGCAATTAGGGAAAAAAAGAGGTCTTTTAGGCTTTAGCTATTAAGATTAATTTCGAGTTATATATTTTGGGATTTTTTAATTAGGATAATTTTATTAATAATAATGATCAATTACTATACAAGCATTGATTCATTAGGTCCTACTTAGGTGGCCTTTTTTGTGAGACAAGTCTATATAAATCCAATAATAATGCATTTTCTTATCAAGACTGTTTAATTTGTCCAAAAAGTCTCTATATAAATCCAATAATAATACACATGTTAGTTGGAAATTAACATCATGGACGTACTGCATATTCATAACGTAGGTTTGAAACGCTTTGGTATCAAAAATATGATGGTAACGGGATTTAAACTCAGGACCTGAGTTAATGAGTACCACTAGTCATGACTCTAAAATCTACTGGGCATATTATTACCCTATTATTATTACTTACTAATTATTAAAATAATCTAATCTATAAATTAATTGCTCAAAAATACAATAATATAAGTACAAATAGAAGACAAACAAAAAAGAGAAAAAAATTGACTTACCGCTGCTTGAACTGTGGCAAATATAGCAATTGTCAGATACCTGGAACAATAAGTAAAATATATTTAAATATTAATGATGAGTTACAAATAATTAAATAAGACCGTTGTCAATCATATAAAACTTAGTACTAATAAACTAATAATACGCCATATTCATAATTCATTGTTATCCTTGTATGAGATGTATACTCTTATAAGGTCGCCGTATATTGTATAACGAAACCGTTTTACGAGAGATTCAACTGATAAAAGAAGTGTAAGATAAGATAGTAAGACAAACCGTCCAAGAAAGGTGTCAGCAACAAAACCACCAAGGAGACAAAGCATGAAGGAAGTTCCCATGAAATTAGTGACGGTATTAGCTGAAGCCGCATTCCCTAAATGCATCACTCCTGTTAAATATGTCACTAAATTTACTGCTATTCCTAGGGTTGTCAATCTTTCACATGCTTCCCCTCCTGCACAAATTCACATACACTTTTAATATTCATAATAGTAATATATACGTAATAATCTCGAACGTCTTAATTTAATTGAAGTAATTATACGATTAATAGTAATGAATGAGAGTTTAATCAATAAAAGGACTGTTTCACACGGTGAGACATTTGTATTATATACGGAGTAATTTGTATTCTACAGCAGTCAAATTTAACGGATAAAGTCGTTGAGGGTTACAACTCGATCAAGATCTAGTACAAAAATAAACTCGTCTATATTAATATTTTGTCCTTGATACGACGAAATATTAAGCCAAGGGTGTGTCAGAAGAAACAGCAATAATAGGACACTGAAACAAACAAAATTAAATTTGGTAAAGTCATTGGACAATAACTAGACGAGCCTAGTTCAAAATTTGTGGTGAGGGGGTGTTTTCAGACACGAGCATGGTATTCCTTAAGACGGTTATATCCCTTAAAATTAAAACAGATCAAATATCAATTTATATGATCAGATGGGACAAGCTTTTTGACATTCTCAGAATACGGAATATTATTCTTTTTATCTCATCTAACTATTTGACTTATTTCATGTTTAAGATGGATATGCATGTCTTAAACAAGAATACGTGATTACTCAATGACTTAACCACCTAATTAAGCCGACGTCGGCATTGATATCATTACATAGAACATGCCTATTTGTACTAGGAAATTACTAACCATCTCAATTTCTAGTATAATAACTATCGTGTAAGACCGTATTAGAGGTTGAGACGATTCTTTATGTATAAATATATACTTAAAACGAATGTTTAATCAATAAAAAGACCGTTTTACACGGTAAAAGGCGTATTTCGGAATCGAAAGAGTACCTAATATCATAGCAGCGGCCTTCCAACCACCAGTTTTAGTTCGATCAGCAGGTCTAGCTTTGTAATCCCATGCATCGGTGAGACAATCTTTTCCAACTTCCGTGTCCAAGGATGCCATACTTGCTTTACTTCCTGGAAGAGGCATTTTTTCTTAATCTTTTCTTTTGTTTTGGATATATTTATATTAGTATTATCTTTTTCCCTGGTTTTTGGAGGGAAGATAATAACTAAAAGAGAAAGATAGTAGAGAATAGAGATCGATGTAGGAGTGTGTTATAGAGTTGTGAAATAAGAGGAGAGATATATATAAGGTGTGGACTCTGGAGGAGTATGGGTCCCATAGTAATAGTAAATTCACATTGAGTTATTCTTACACCATTCAATACAATTAATGGTAGGCCCGGCCCAACTCCCATAACAGGTCAATTTATAACTCTCCAACCCAATCCAACCCGGCCCCGCCCCGCTCCAACCCAATCCAACCCGGCCCCCACCCCTTAACCCTATTCCGGGTCGATTTTGGGTCAACCTCCACCTGGTCCGACCCGACTCAAACATTTGACCGGCCCTAATTCATGGTATACTGATTTCAAATCTGAGTTTATTAGTATTCATTTTTTTTCTAAAGTTTATACATAGATAAGTGTTGCACGGAAGCGTGGATGAATTTTATTGGGCCTTAATTGCGTCGGTATTCACGGTTCATAAGAGTATGCTATTGTCCGCTTTGAGCCAAAATACTTACAATTGTTACGGAAAGGATGATCAGGTCTCAAGAACTCACAGTGACAATTGAACCAACAAACCTTTTTGCTATTTTTAAGCCAAAAAGATTTATGATCTTTTTCTTGATAATAAGGACAAGAACGATACCTAGATGTGGACCAACTGGAAAGCATGCCATATGGAGGGAAATCATTGATCGTCCACACTAATGTAACCTTTAATTGAAAATTCTGTTTCTTAGAGACATCGTAGGTATACACGCCGGTTTCCCAAAGTTCTTTCAATTCTTTGATCAACGGTTGGAGGTAGACATCCAAATTTTTCTTAGGGTTCTTAGGACCTGGAACGAGCAGAGATAAGTGTAATACTATGTTTTTCTAAGTCCTGTTACTCGGCCGAGTAATGCGTCACGTGTTTCTGGTCAAGCTACTGTCCAGGAATACTCGACCGAGTATTCTCAATATTAGACCGAGTATGGCATACTAGACCGAATATTCGGTCTGACAGGTTTTATTTCCGCGGTTTGATTAAAATGATTAGAGAAGTATAAATAGCGTGTTGAGCAGTTTCTAATCAGTTCTAAATCATTATTTTACAAAACCTAACGATGCTCTAAACTTCTCTAATCATCTTCATCTCTTCCTAAGCCAAGGGTGATCGATTGTGAGCTTTTGAATCTTGTTGTCCGTGCCGTCTATGCTAGTAAGTCTCTAATATTCCTAATCAGTTTATTATTATTATTGTTAGAATTGTGCAAACCCTAATTTGGATAATTTGGGGAAATGGTTTATAGTGATGGTATGTCATTATTTGTGTGTAGGTGACGGTGACATGGAGAATACTAATGGTTGCTTGTGTGTGCTTGGATTGCGAAAAGGTAGGGTTTCCCTACTCAGTTTGTTGTATAATTGATTTAATGTATTGTTGTGATTAATTGATTTGATTGATATTGTGATTGGTTGTTGTTGGTGTGTTGGAGTTTGGGTGTTGGAGTTGAGATGGTTGATGATGTCCACAAGGTGCGTCCTCGGCTGAGTGGAGTCACTTGCGGGAGTGGCTTCACGCCCTTGATTCGCCCTCTGTGGAACCCGCCGCGGGAGAGGATGTGCACATTAATGAGCAGGGTTATCGCTCGTTGATGAGCGGGGGCTTAGGTGGGCAAGGCTGCGGTCTCCTACTGGCAGGGCTACACACTTTGGTGTGTAGTCAGTTACGAGCTGTGATTGGGAGTTAGAGATGGATTGCGGAACAACTGTTTATCTTTATCGTACTTTGTCGTATTTTGATTATACTATGGGAACAAGATGGGGAGTTATCGCTTCGAGTCTAGCTTCCGCTGTTACGAGTTTAGCCGTTTAGCTTTCGGTTGTTTTGAGTAGTAGTAAACATTTCTTTGGTTTGGTTTTTGGAACTATGTAAACTTTAACTTATACACTTTAATAAATGTTGTGGAATGATTTCTTTTGATATACTATCCTCGGGCAACCGAGATAGTAACAGTCTCTCATGCTAGGGTGGTCCTTGGTAAGGCGCCTTGGTATGTGAGGATGTTACAATAAGAACATAAATTGTCTTTTCATGCATAACCAAGGAGGTAACTAGTAAAGAGTGACAATCACAGGCCAACATGAGTAACTTTTCCCGAATTGCTCATAAGGTTGAAATCCATCTGTACACAAACCTAGCCGAACATTGCAAGGCTCATTTGCAAACTATGGATGCTCGATATCGAAGTGTTTTCACGCTTCTCCATCACTTGGGTGTTCCATTGTCCCCCTTTCTCTTAATCGGGAGTTTCTATGGTGTCAACTCATCTCACATGCTATGTGCTTGTTTGCATATAGTCGTTGTAACCTTAGCGCAAGAGGGAAATAAGTTAATGGTTTACAAGGAATTCGCCACCCAATTGAATTCTTTTTACTTTTATATGAAGATGCATGACACTTTGTACATTTCTCAAGATTAGCATTTTCCTCCCAGAAAAGCATACATCCAGAAGGACATGCAGTGATCTTCTCATGGGGTAGTTGGAGTCCCTTAAGCACACTGTTAATCTCATTAAATTGCGCAACATTTCATTTTTCTTTGGAATAATGTCACTAATGAACGACACAAACCCATTCGCGCATCTACGAGATAAGTTGTTCTCAGATTTGAGTGCTACCAACCTAGCAGCCCCTTGCAACAAACTCATATTACTTCCCTTATACACTTGTTGTTCGGCTTTTTAATTTCTAGCATTTTATAGAAGGAAGAAACTTGGGAGTTTGGGGTTTCATAACGCAATTCTCCATCGCTAAGGTCGTCGTAATTTAGTCGATCCTCCAATATTTGTTAAATATTATCACATAATGCATTTTACACGAGCTCCCGGTAAGGATTCTCACTAACTACGATACTACTTGTACTTCCTTCGGTAGGCACTTCCTCACCGTGATACGTCCTTACATAGTAATTATCGGCAAAATCATTCGACCAAAGATGAATTTCAACATCCATTTTCCCTTTAAAAGTCGCGTTCTTGCATTTCTTACATGGACACCTCATTTCACCTAAATTCTTATACACATTACTTTGTTCCGGCGAATTCAATAAACTTTCTTACCTCCTTTGCAAATTCAAGCTTTGGTTTCTTTTTTTCGTCTAATCTTTCATACATCCACTGTCGTTCTAATCTTTTCATCTTATTATGAATCTACATTTCAATTTGTGTATATATATGTCATAAGAAAACCAACAATGACAACCAAGAATAATAGACAATAAACACTATCACCCACCAATATATAAATAATGTCAACAAGTAATCTTTCTTTCTTTCTTTGGATTGGGTCCGTATCACTCCAACCTAAACTCATCAATGTGCGTTTTAAGTCACTAGCAAACACGCACTTGTGATTTATCAATGAGGAAAAAATTCGGCATCAATTCCCCTCTATTTTCCAAATACACAATGTAGAATAAATAGTTACTCCACATATGCATTCAGAGAACAATAAAGAAATTCTCACCGAACAATTTACTCATTAATAAATCACAAGTGCGTGTTTACTAACTAAGTGACTTGAAGCGTACGAAGACAGTCCCAAAACGGAGACTATTCAAAAATTACTCCTAATGAGTAATTTTGAACGGGTACTAGGTCAATATGAACAAAAACAATAATATGGACATCAAGAAAAACAATAATCGCTACTTAAGTCAATTATTAACAAACATATCATTTTACATTCATTTCTAAAAAACATTAACATTTTAAGTAACATCAATTCTAATTTTTAATAACATTAACATTTTAACAAAATTAATCAGCATTCTAACAAGATCGATATTTTACTAACTAACTAACAACAACAATAACATGAACACCAACACTAATTTTAACATCAATTACAACAATAGCTTCTATCCTAAGGTCAATTAACATAATTAATCAAAAATTAATCAAAAAGAGATTAAAAAAAATATCTAATTAAAAACAAAGAATAAAAAGGGAGGAGAAAGGAGAAGGCAGCCGCGGCAGCGGCTGGTGGAAGATGAAAAAAAAACAAAAGGTAAGAAAAATTAAGGAGAAGAGATAGAAAAAAGAAAAAGAAAACCAAGAAGGAAATGAGAGTAGGAGGCTACTTGATGTGATGGTGGCAACCAGGGACGAAGCTAGGACAATATAATGACCCGGGCCGATTTTATCAATTTCGTCGATGTCTAAAGTAATTTTTCATATACCTCACACCATTATTTAACATAGTTATATTTGTTACTCCTTTCGACCCATTCATTTATTTACATTTTATAAATTTTTTGAGATGTATTTTAACTAAAGCTAAACAATTGATTAGAACGAATGAAGTATTATTTTTAGATTTATTTTATCAAACATACAGCTAAATACTTTTTGTTATTTGGATTTATTTTAGATTGTAATTGTTCGTCATTATTGATAAACATATTTAACATAGTATTATTTTTAGATTTATTTTAGATTGTAATTGTTCGTCATTATTTTTGTTATTTGGGGCCATGATAGCCGATTAAAGGAAAACGAGAAAAAGGGAAAATTTAACCTAATCCTGTTACCATGTTAAGAATATGAATTTGGGAAAGATTGAATTGTATTATTCAATTGAAAGTGTAATACATATATACATAGTTTGCCTTGCGGAATAAGGTAAAATCAACATAAGATACAAGATATTCCTAAATATAGATTATATACCAAAACGAGTGGAAACGCAAACCCCAAAGATCCCGGTTTCCTAATTGAACTATTGTCCATATCATATATTATATTAAAGCAGAACCCAGTCTGCCACATGTCATTTGCTGAGAAATTTTGCCACGTGTCAACTCCGAGTTTAATAGTTACATTAAATACTTAATTTATTTATAGCAGTTATAACAAATCTTTAGTTAAAATTATTTAAAAATGTAAATAATAAATAAATCCAAGATTTAAGCCGTTATTCATGGAAAGTATAAAATCAATCTTCTCAAAATTAAAATGAGTACCCAGTTTAACAAGATGTAGTCAAATATTTACAATCTTAGACGTAAAGGAATTTGCATATAATGTTTGATCATAATTAATTTACTTTCTACTATTAAAATATCTCAACCCCCTATCCTCTTCCCTTTAGTAAATGATTTTTCTTGATTTTAATACTACGTACTTTATTTTAAAATATTTTGACTAATATCTACTTTATAATTCGATTTTCTAGGGACCTGACGTTCTATTGCTGCTTCGTAGATTGAAATATTTCATCTAATATCTACTTTATAATTCGATTTTCTAGGGACTTGACGATTTGATTGCTGCTCCGTAGATTAATTTACGAGTGTATGGGTTGTAGTTTGAGAGTCGAGTTTGAGGCCAAAATGATTGTACGTATAATGGCTTTTGAAGATTTATTTTTTTTTATACTATTTATCTCAATCATTTGTTTACTTTATATATTGTCTATTGAACCAGGAATATCGATCAATTTTATTCATTGACATTGCATAACATTTTTTGCTGACAGATAAATTATAGATATACACTATGACCTGACACTTCATCGTCTCGAGACAAAGGTGGAATCTAAGAGAGGTTTGAGCATCGTCATTCATTCATTGAAATAAATAGTCTGATATAAAAAATTGGTCACGTGAGTTACAAATCAATGTTAAATAATTATGGAGTTGATAATTGTTGGAGTTTTTAATATATAAGAAATAACTTTTAATAAATTAATGATTATTGAATATCGGTTATTTATAATAATTTAGACTCGATTAATTCATGTGGTTTTATTTTTTAAATTTTGGCATTTTTAGTCAAACTAAATTGAATATATTATTATTTGAGATGTAATTTTGTTAATTTGATCATAACCAATAACTAAGACTTTTAATTGAGATGACTATCTCCCGATGTATCAAAATAACCGAGTGAGTTCAAAATCTTAAATACAATAATGAGTATAATTAAATGTATAATGCGTGATAAACAAATATGAAATCAACACTAATTTTATATTCATTTTTTCATATTTTACCTCTCATAAGTTAAAAAATCAGAGGAAAATAACAGAGTACTTCGAATAAAATTAAGCAACATATATAAACTTATAAACAGTGTGTGACAAATAAGGGTGATTAAATTTTCTAACGTTTAGTTATTTATGCCGTACTAAATAAGAAAATACGTAAGTTTTTTACTTTTAATGATATTTTTCATACCACCCGTGTTATTATTCCAATTAAAAAATTAGCATATTAATTTGGCCAAATTCATTCAAAATGATTTGGATTATGATTATTCCAATTATGATTATCCTCATTAATGTCAAAAAGGGATCATTTCCCATTAATATTCCAATGAGTAGATTGGATTGGAGTACTCCATATTACTCCCTCCGTCAAAATCATTTGTTTATCTTTGATATTTTTTGTGAGAGGTCTTTTATTCAAATGTACAAAAATAAATGAATTGGACGAAGAGAGTCTCTTTCAAGAAATGCAACTAACACAAATTGATTGAACAATTTATTGGAGACGAGTTAGATAGGGGTTAATATTGGATTCGTATAAATTGATATGTTAAATAAATCATCCTTTGATTCCTTTTTTGTTGTGCTCTAATGTACTCTTCACAATACTTCTTTAATTTGCAGTTACTCTAATTAAGGTTGATTTAAAAATATATATCTACCATATAATTTTACACAAGTGACAATACAACACTAACCAATGACGTAGAAATTCACAACGGTTATGGTTGTATTTACCACCATTTTGATACTTCAGATTATAAATGCATAGTTGGTATTTCTTAAGATGGGTTTAAATAACACCGTACTTGGATGGATCGGACAAGCTTATTATTAATCCCTAAATATTATGCTTTTGTCCTATGTATTTTATTTGATGCGTTTTAAGTTTAAGATGAGGTATTAGAATTTAGAACGTAAACATTGATATGCCAACGGGGTACGAAAACCATTTTATACATCTTTACTTAAATGCGTATGAGAACGTAAACATTGATACGTCAACGGGGTAGGAAAATAACATGTGTAATAACAATTCGGTAAATAAAATATGAAGTTTCATACTCCCTTGAGTCCTTTCGTCCTGATCATTCATTCGTTTGCCTTTGGTTTGGACACAAATGGCAAGAAAAGAGGAGGGGGTCAATTATTAAAGGGACGTGCTAAATCCCGCACACCATTTTACTTAATCCTACACAAATTTGACCGTCATTCCAAATTTGCCCCTCCCATTTCACATACACGACTGAAAAGTTAACCCAGTCCATCTCTTTATCTTTCTCTCTCCTCTCCCAATTGACTCCCCTTCTTCCGCCGCCTCAAACAACGCCAATTGTATACATAGCAGTACATCACCTCAAATTATTAGTTTTAAAGGTAATCATTTGCTTAATTGAAATTCATTTCAATATAATTAATTAAATAAGAAATTTGCTAAAATCACATTACACTTCAATTTAAAATCAAAATCACAGGGACACTGCTCAAAATTGACGCCGTTAACGAAACGAACGAAAAACATCGTCCGTCCTATTACCGAAGAAGGTGGAGTTGACTTCAGCACACAACATCGTCGTTAGAGTTTTACAAAAGGCGGCGGCGGCGTATTATTGGTTTCGATGAATGAGATATTGGTGTTGAAAAGTGATGACTGATGAACCCAAATTGACTTAATTAATGTCGGCTTGCCGCCGATCGGTGGCCAAGGACGGCGTTTGAGGCGGCAGAGGAAGGTAGACAGTTGGGAGAGTAGAAAGTAAGAAGAGTGAGGGGTTAATTAGGTTTAATTTTGTTATTGTGTGGGTGAAATGAGAGGGGCAGAATTGGAATAAGTCGTAAATTTGTGTAGGATTTAGTAAAATGGCGTGCGGGATTTAGCAATTACGTTATTAAATAACAAGTTAATCAAATTGAGTGTGGAGTATCAAATTGCTTATCAAAGGCATTCCTAAAATATAAAGGCACGCAATTGATTGAGACAACCCAAAATGGAATAAGCAAACAAATGAGTGGGACAAAGGGAGTTTCATATAAGAAGTTACTTATCCACTCTTTTACACAATTCGGGTTCAGATCAAGCTTTGGTCCTGAATTTGGGTGTCAGGTAGGGTTATTCAAATTCGCTCAATTTGGACAAGTCTAAGTTATCTCAGCTGACTACTTCGACTATTTGCCAATAACTTATCAAAAGTCGAGAAAAAAAATCAATATTTCGAATAAAAAAAATCATAATATCAAAAGTGTATGGGTAGTAGACAAAGTGAAATTTTCTAAGATTTAATAATTTACTAAATCCAAAAAATATGTAAGTTGTTACTTTTAATAATAATTTTTGTTTCCACCCGTGCAGTGCACGGGTTCAAAAACTAGTATATTTCAATCTCACATAAAGGATCATCTTGTGTAAGACATACGGTCCGTTTTTCTTAAGATCATTGTTTTTGGTCTGAAATAAGACGGGTAATATGTCATCATTTTACAATAAAATGTTGTTATTTTTTGTTAACATGTTACCATTATTGTTCACATCATTTTCAGAGTAAAAAATGACACCTCTAGTCATAACATTTTGTGAATTAATTGGTTACATTTTCTTAAAAAATGGCAACATTTTATCCGTCTGACAAATAAGACCAAAAGTGTCCGTCTGAAACAAGAATTTGTGTAAGACATAAGGTTATCTGGTCAGTACTGATTATCAGATCTGAAAGAATTACTCGGAATTGTGCTAAAAAAAATACTTCCTCCATTCCAATGAATACTATACATTTGCTTTTGGGGCACTATTCATCTGTGATGATAATCTTCGATATAACTTCTAATATATAACATAAAAGATAGTCATGTGAGATCTTGTTTGAATTGTCTTACCGAGTATATTATAAATATCAAATTTCTATAATTTATAGTAATATGTAGCTAAAGATATGAACAAAAGAATACGAGCATTGATATACATGTATAAAGCAAATGTATAGAATAGATTGGAATGGAGGAAGTATAAATCACCTTGAAGATCCCCGACCACTTGCACATAATTCATGGCCAGTAATATTGGCCATTCATGTAATAACATGCATCTTCAAAAACGTAGTGTGTTTTCATTACTCGATCAACGAATGAATAAACCAAAAGAACAATTTAAAGCAATCAAGTATATACGACTACAATATCATGGTATGAGAAACAGGGCCGTCTCGGAGATTCGGGGGTCTTGTGCAAAATCATAATATGGGGCCCTAGTTATATGAACCGAAATTTTCTAATTTTTACATAAATCTAAATTCAATTGATCCATCGAAACAAAATCCAATTTACAACCTACTGTCAAACAAATCCTTAATATCATACATTATACACATACAAGAATATGAACTTAGTTAATCTATACTTTTGTGAGCCAAGCTCAAGGTTGTTTCCCGTATTTTTGGGCTCTTTTGAGTGAAATATTATTGCATTCCTGTTGAACCATACCCTTACAATTGACAGAAATTGATTGAACGCATTTTATTTAGGATGCCGATAAGGCGCCACCCGGTGGCAGGGGCGTCTTAAAACAAGTAAAGGCTCAGTGCGACACGCAAAAATGAGGCCCCAAAATAAATGCATAAGTATATTATACTTCGAGATTTGTATTGAATTTCATTAATAAAAGCTTATAATACGGTGACCAAAAGCGGAGGCCCGGTTCCCACGCCTGTGATTGCCCGTGGCCTTAGACACCCCTGCCCGGTGGCACCGAATCTCGGCGCCACCATAATTAAAGAAAACAAAAAATTAAAAAATAAATTGTTAGTTTTCGGTTTTGCGCCAAATTATTAAGGGTAAGTACATAATTTATATTTATTCATCTATTCAATTCAATTAAAAATAAAAATCTCACTAAACTAAATTAATCTATAATATTTTATACATCAAAACAACTTATTTAATTACTTGATCAAAATTGCATAGTTTATGTACTTCCTTTTTTTCGTCTATTGAATTCTTCGTCTACAAGCTAACGAAGGAGAAAATATAATAGAATCCATCAGCGAAGAAGACACTTTTTATATCCTGACAAAGTTTTGACATTTACATGTGACTCTGCAATCCAATACTCCTACCTTTCCGAATTTACAAACTCAAAAATGCATAATAGATTGAGTTTGATAACAAATCAAAATCGATTCCTTGCAATCTATATATCAATGAATTAAAAACCGCTCCGAGACCGTTATTTATACAACGAAGGTTTGAGTGTGACAATTGATTAACATATACATAACTGTTGAAGAACTAAATTAAATAGTCACAAATCACCATTGAAGAACTAAATTAATCTTCTTCTGCCAAGAAGCTCTGTTAAACGCAACCATGAGCTGAAAAACATGTACGCAAATCCATTATGAACTGGTTTGTTGTAACATCCCACCTTAAAAGCGGCAAAAGATAAGGCAAATCCTACTGACTTTTTTTATTTGCCATTCATTATCGTGATAGTTAAAATTAATTTGCAGTTTTAGATTCCTAAATTACCCTTCTCCAATAATTCATTTGAAATTCAAATTTTAGGGGTAGAAATTGAAAATGTTTATGTATTTTACTAAAATGCCACCGGTGGCGCTCAATTTGAGTACCACCCGGTGGCGCCATCTCATTTTCCTTTTATTTATTTATTTGTTGGTATTAAACAAGTAAACAATGGGCTGAAAATTTCCCTCAAAAAAATTATGCTCCAAGAGTTCATTCAGTAGAAAGGGTAGGGAAACAATAGCAATTGTGTGACTATTGAAAACAAACCACTGCACCAGTACGCTCAACATACTTTCTTGGGAAAATGCACGCGGTGCCCTTGAGGTTTGAGATTTTGCCCGATATACCCAAACTTTTTATCCGGAAAACTTTAAGAGGCAATAACTCGTGATTATGAGTTCAGAAAGTGATAATTTTTTTTTTCAAATCGATCATCTTTCCGAGAACTACGATTTGAAAAAAAAAATTGTCGTATTTGGATCCTCTGGCTATGAGTTTTTGTATGTCAAAGTTTTTTTGACCGAACAAAATTTGAGTGACCATATCTCTTGGTCACGAATTCCAAACTCGACAATTTTTTTTTTCAAGTCGTAGATCTCAAAAAGATGATCAATTTCAAAAAAAAATCCGTCACTTTCTGAGCTTGTAAACACGAGTTATTGTCTCTTAAAGTTTTCCGGATCAAAAAATTGGGTATTTCGGGCAAAATCTCAAACCTCAAGGGCACCGCGTGCATTATCCGTACTTTCTTTAGTCACTTCTTTTATTTGTCTCTGTCTTACTTGGGTTTTTGGGCCTAAAATTTGGGGGTCCTGTGCAGTCGCACGGGCTGCACGGGCTCAAAGACGGGCCTGATGAGAAACACAGTATAATCAAAACTAAAACAATCAACAATATGATAATTAAGACAATCGACAATATGATTTTAACTCAGTTAGACTCGTGCTGATAACGTGTTGTGAAATAAAGACAAGATATAATTATAGAGAGAAACTAAAGAGAAAGAAAAGAGAGACAAAACCATATATTAATCCATTATGAGGGAGTAGATATATACATACAAATAAGGGTAGAGTTTACATAAGATAATACAATATATAATATTTTAAGGTATGGACATCAATATAATATTATACTATAATATTTTATAACACTTTAATAACCCTCCTAAAATAACTTTATCTCTACCAACCTAGGTTGCACGAAAACGGACACGGACACGACACGGCACTTTAAAATTTTCAGGACACGGACACGGCAAAAAAAAAATCAATATACATATTAAAATAAAGAGAATTTGAAGAAAATTATAACCAACATCTAAGCTTTGGTTATTTAAACATTTTAAAGCCACAAAATCGTAAAATGACAACCAATATTAATGTCTCATACGTTAAAATCAACATGTCTTAAAAGCTACAAATTTCCAAATTACAAACCCAAATTTAAATAAGCATTCAAGTCTTACAAAATTAAATAAAAAGTATCAAAGGTTCCAAATTACAAACCCAAATTCGAGTCTTACAATACTATTCACCATAGTCATCAAACCGAATATTTTCCGCAAAATATAATAAACATTAAAAGCACCAGAAATAAGTTGGACAAACAATGCTCACCAAAAGCTAAAAAAAAGAGTTCACGGATCATCCTTTGCACCATTGTAATTTTTCATTAAACTTCTTTCAATAAGTGGGAATAACAACTCAGTTATTCGCTTCCGAAAATTATCCCTAAATCAAACAAACCCTAGCTTCCGAAAAATCAACGATCTCCAAATTTAAAACCCCCAAAATTTAATAACAACAACAATAATAATCATTATAACGACTGATTTTGATTAATTTGATTATTTAGAAACTTATTATTATGTATAATATATATGTAGATAAATATAGAAATAAAATATAGATTGAGAAATTTGGAAAATATGAAAAAGCGAGCTACGTGGCGAACAGAGGCTGACGGCGGGGAAGGGGAGGCTCACGGCGGCCGGACTGAGGCGAGGGGAGGCGGGAAGGCGTTGCATTTGCAAGAGAAAAAAGGGGATAAGTGAGATGTAAGAGGAAAATAGAAAAGTGAGATGTCGTGATAACTGATAAAGTGAGATATGATTTCAAAGCCGCTAATTTGGTGTGTCCAGCGAACACGGGCCGTGTCCAACCATGTTGGACCGTGTCCGACACGTTTTATTTTAACATAAAAACCGGGGACACGGTTCAAGGCGTGTCCAGAACGTTTTCAGGCGTGTCCTATGAGTGTCGGTGTCCGACACGGTGTCCGATACGGGAACGCTCAAAACTAGGCGTGTCCGTGCAACCTAGCTACCAACCACTATTTTGCTTAATAGGGGAATGATGAAAGTTTTTTATAAATGGTTATGCAATGGTTTTACAATATTTATTATAAAACCGTTTAATAAGAGACTTACTCATATTACGGTTTGAGATTAGGTGGTTCCTATGATTTAAACTTGAAAACTCTAGACTAATATTGTGAATTATTTTACTTTTTTCGTACATCATATGGTAGATAATCGAACCCGAAAAGGAGACAGAATCACAGAAATATAACAAAAAGATGAGACAGAGAGGGCGTTAAATATCTCCTCTCGATTGGTATGAACTTTAGATACTGTAATATTTTGGTGTATGAAACTAACATCCACGTGTTAGCATTGTACCTCGTCAACTTTATCTCGTGGGATACTCAACTGTGTTTGGCTTTTGTTATGCTTCAATGACGAACCTTGTTTGCTGGGTTTCATATAATTAGTCTTGAGTTTACCTACCCAAGAAAATCTATTTCGGGCATGCAATGTTAACAACACACATTATCCTCTCCTAGTTTTACTAATATTGTTGTTATTAGTCAAATGTTGTTTGTAGTCAGTAGCTTTGTAAATCCTAGATACTAGCTATTTGTTATTTGGTTAGGTTATTAGATGCTAACTCTTATTATAAACAAAGCGTCTTGCTTGTGACGGGTTAATCCCGTCACAAGCTAAAGACCTCTCACAAAAAGGGAGAGGGGACAAGATGGGGCACCCCCTATGTGCTTCCCACTCACCTCTCAATGGCTATTTTGTGAGAGGAAACGGTATCCGTCACAAACTTGTGACGGATATCACCCGTCTTCAATGAGATTTAGTGTACTATAAATACATGTAATCTGTACATCCAAATTATCTTATTCAATATAATTATTCTTCATACTTTACATGGTATCAAGAGACCTTCGATCCTCACGATCATAAAACCCGTTTCCCGCACTATGTCTCGTGTATCCGTCTCTCAGTCCGAGTCTTCCTTACCCTTGCAATGGCCAACCAACACCTTCAACTAGCCAATGCCGCCCAACCGAACTCACCCCTCACTCTCGTCACCCTCTCCAATTGTATCCAACTTAAGGATACAGTGACTTTCCGACAATGGCGTTTCCAAGTACGCGCCATTATAAACGGCCTCCAACTCTTCTCCTACTTCGATGGCACTAACCCCGAACCACCCAAAATCATCATTGTCGCACCCACTCCCCTGCCACCGAACCTACTATCGAACCCAACCCCGCTCATTCGACTTGGTACCGTCAGGACTAACTCATTCTTGGTGCCCTCACGGATACCTTGTCTTCTCCAATTGTCGGACTCATTGTCAATGACAATACGTCCCATGAGGCTTAGTCCACACTAACTAGGACCTTTGCCAATTCCTCCCGTGGTCATCGACTACAAATCAAAGACCGACTCGATAACATCTCTTACACCGAAAACATGACCGTTACCGAATACATGACATCCATCATGGCGTGCACCAATGACCTTGCACAACTTGAACACCCTATTGATATCGATGATATTACCAACAAAATTCTCAATGGCCTTGACCAAGAAAAATATCGATCCGTCATTGAAGCGGTTCGTGCTACAGATACCCCGATATCTTTCGAAGCTCTACACAAAAAGCTCATCCAACATGAACTCCGTGTCAAACATGCCAAAATCCCCATCGTCCCCACCACCTTCCAGCTAGAGATGGCAGTCGGTCGGGGACCCGACCCAGACCCTGAGGATCGGACCCTAATGGGTCGGGTATGGGTCTCATTTTTTCAGACCCAATGGGTATGGGTCGGGTATAGGTCTTAAGAAAATATTTCGGGTCCGGGTCCGGGTCTAAGTTATGAGACCCATACCCGACCCTTAGACCCTTTATTATATAAAAAAAAAAAAAAAAAAAAAATCAAAATCACAACTTTTCTGAATTCATATTGGCAGACCGTAGAAACCCAACTAAAGTCTCTTTCTCTTCCCTCATCCCATAAAGTGATAAAACTCAACCAAAGTCTTTTGACAATACCACCTGTGGACAGCGGGCCGCCCACGGGGGCGCTTGGTGAGAAACGGGGAACAAGCGTTTGCATTTTGTATGGAGTCGCCACCAATTTTTATGGGAAATTGGAACCGTTCGAATACCTCATGTCATGTCAAGACACAAAGTAGTGACATGAACACTAAGCAATCGTTACCCTTAGCATTCTATGTCTAGAATGACTCTCGTGGATGCCAATGAACACGGGTGCTCACGGAGATCTGGAGTAAGGGGTGAGGGTACGTATTAGGAAGCTCTTTTGATCGAACACCTAATCCCGCCCGCCTCGATAGCGGCCTCTACTAATGATTAGGGGAGTTATTCGTACTCGATATATCGTCGGCTATATGCATGCAATGCAACATCCATAGATTAATCCTAACATGTGAGAATTAGACTAAGTCGGTGAACAATTAATTTAGCAAACAATTGGGTCGAAGTTGGGATTTAAGGTTCATTTACATGTGAGAAACATACAAATGATACAAAATACAATAATAAATATAAATTACAATAAAGAAAATTACAATAATTACAATGGAACGGGCGATTTATGTCGAAAATACCGCTAAAACGGATGATTTGAGAAAAAGAAACAAAGAAAATAAAACAAATAAATACGAACAGGAATTAGCGTGATAATACGATTATTAGTTGATTGATACGTAGCTAATTAAACTAGGTCAAGGCAGAAAAGGGGTTCAGAGGCAGAATTCACCCTGGAACAGGCGCAGCAGAAACTGCGCCCTTTGGAAGAGGCGCAGCGATTCTTTGCGTCATTCAAGGGTGAGTTCAGGCCGTGAAGCGAAGCGCAGATCGTTAATATTAATCGGTAAATTAGTGGTGATTACGATAATTGACTCGGGTGAAAGTGATTTAACAAGGTTAGTTAACATATGATTGAGGTCATAAAACAAGTAAAACATGGATGAGACAGATTTAAACGAATTAATCATGTGAAGGGTCGATGTTAATGAATGAATAATTAAACTAACTAACTAAACGAATTAGACTAAACATGATGAATTCATGACGAATTAGTGATGAACAATAAATAAACAGATGCAAATTTATCAACAACGAATCCCAGAAACTCAATATGAACGAATTGAATCTCTAAAATCCGGAACTTGAATTTAATGACGAAAACCCTCGAATATGAATTATAAGGGATTTAAGTCGGACTTGACGATTAAAACATGCTAATGAATGATGAATTGTACATATGAATTATAAATTTCCGTGATGAAGAATTAAAGAACAAAACAAAAGAAACAATTTTGGTACGAATTACAGAGGACGGAGGAAGAAGAAAAGAAGCAGGAGGCTGCGGCGGCCCTCACGAAGAGGCGCAGCGAGATCTTGCGCTCCTTCGAAGAGGCGCAGCGATTGCTACGTCTTTTCTCGACGTCATCTCACCGGAAATCCGCAAAAAGGTTTTAAAGACGGTTTTAGAAATCGGTTTTAATGAGGTACTTTCGACATAAACCTTACAATTGTTATACAATAATCAAAATACAATAAATAAAAGTGCAATAAATAAAAGGAGAGATTACACCCTCAGACTTACATGTTGACGGAACGAGAAGAACTAAGAAGATCGATTAGTGATGCTCGACGCGAATGCAAGGAAAGAGTGCCCTCTTAAGAGGAAAACGATTTAACAAGTTGATTAATTAGATTGATTGAGTGTAGTGGTCAAATTGGTCGGTCATGCAACGGAGAGGCTGGTACCGGGAAGGATCCGAGCTTACGTGGTCGGAAGTCCAAGCACGTAGGCGCCAATTAGTAAGAACGAAGTCTAGAATGCAAAGGGAGAAGAGAAGGGCGGACACTCGCGTGAGAAATATGAGGAACGAAGACTCCTATTTATACTAATCACGTGAAGGAATAGGGTTTCGGAGACTCTTTGGAAGTGAATCTCGGAAAGATATAAAAAAGATACGTAAATCATGCAAAGAAGGGCCTGGGAAGAGGCGCAGCAGCCACTGCGTCTCTTGGAAGAGGCGCGACACTCTTTGCGTCTGTTCCCGGGAGGTTTCCTCCGCTTAAGAAAGATTTCCGTGTTTAAGTTATGGTAGGACGGATTTAATTCGATTATCTTTTGAATATTACGGGATATTGTTTGCCAAAAGATAAAATTTGATAAATATGGAATAGAAATATCCGGAACATTCCAGAACATTCTGACTCGGGATTTAACAGCTATCAGGAAATGGAGACGGTTTTTGACCCGGACTCGAATGTACTCTAATTATCGCCAAAACGACCGTATCGGCACGTAGATGACAACTAAGAGGTAGACATAAATGTTTGAGCAATCACTTGACGATAAACTTACGAACTGTCACTAATCGTTCCGCGTAACAAACATGCGGCCCAATCATCACCGGGTGGTTTGCGAGGGGTGCGGAAACGAGGTGTCTCTGAGCCCCACTTTGACCGAGGCTTGGACAAGGCGAAAGTCAAAGTATAGCCATCAGGTCAATCGAAGATTACAACCGACGACTATGGCGAGCGAGGCGCTCAAGGGGTCGAGCCGAGGACTGTCGTCGGGAACATTTTAGAGTCTGTCGACTATCGGGGAGGGTCGTTTAAAGTCCATTAGACTACGTAAGGAGGCTCGCCAGCCATAAGAATAGATCATACCTGAGACTTAATCGAACTTCGCGGGGAATAAGAGATATTGAAAATAGCGGGACGTCGAGAAACTGCCGGGGAATCCGCTTGCGTCGGTCTCAAGCGAACTTTGGCGAAATTTGGAAGTTGAATCTGCTTGCGTCGGTCTCAAGCGAACTCTTGTTGGGGAACATATCGACGACTAGGAACATCTTGATCGTCGTAGGGGAAACTTTGAATGAGCAGTACTGCAAAATACTACTGCGCCGGATAAAATGATTGAGCAATACTGCGAAATACTGCTGCGCGGGATAAAATGATTGAGCAATTTCGAAATCTTTGCTTGCGGGATAAAATGAATTCGGACAATACTACAAAATACTGTCGCCTTTGGATAAAATGCGGCGGAACGAAAGGAAATCGTCGAAACGGACCAAAGTGATAAAATGTCATCGAGGAAGAGGCGCACCAAAGATGGGCCCACAAATAACGAACTCATAACGGATTTTTGAAAATCCACCAGGAGGGAAACAAAGGAAGAGGCGCAGCAAGAGCTGCGTCTCTTGGAAGAGGCGCAGACTGCCTTCGCGTCTTTCCCAATTCAAAGGTCTGCGAAAAACGCGAAATCGAAGGGTTTTATTTCATTATTTGAAACACAAATCCTTCAATTTCTCTCTCAAATCTTCACCATTTCTATCAAGGTTGGATTCAAAAGCTTGCTTAAAATATGACTAATCGAGGTATGTGTTTTAATCTTGCATTAATCTTCCATATTTGTCGAATTTTGAGCCGCGAACATTAGGGTTTTCGACCCTTTTGATCGAAAATTTGGGGCTTTTCCCCCAAATGGATTTTTCATGCCAAATTGATACTAGAAATGAGTAGTAGGCAATGTTAGGAACATAACCATGTATTTACTTCGAATTTTCATCAAGTTTTGAGCCCTTGAGCGAATTTTGAGACGGTTTCACATGACTAGATCGAAAATTGCTTCGAAAATGGCCTTAGGATTGCCCATTTGTGATGAAATTTGATATTAGGGACCCTTGGATGATGGGTAAACTTCCTGTCATCTCGGAATTTTGGTTGGTGACAACTTTTGCAGGGCACCTTTCTAGGGCATAATCGCCGTTATAGCGAAATGCTGCCGAATTTTCGACTCGAACTCGGAACTAGGCTTTGACTTGGACTTGACTTGACTCTGTCCATCACGTGAGTGATTGATTCGGCGGGAATATGGCCGAGGATGGCCAGAAAGGGGCGATTTCTGGGCCTTGAAGGCTCGAAATACTACTTAACAAAGGCTTGTCATCATGTGATGCGGCCTGGATTTGCTTTAATCGTTGCAGGTGACGATGCTTCTACTTCCGGGAGAGATCCCATGGACATAGACGCCGCTGTTGTTGAGGAGGCTTTAGAGCGGCCTTCACGCCGCGGTGATGGTCGCTGCAGAGGAGGTTCGAGGAGGAGATCGGCGATGAGGAGGAGATTCCGAGACGGGCTCATCTCGGACGAGGAGGTCGCCACCGAGAGGTGCTCCGCGTGGTGAGACTGGGAGAGTAGGCACCTTGTGGGGGCTGCAGAGGGTCACTTGTCCTACGGAGACGGTGAAGAGCTTGATAAATAGGAATTCCCTAACTCATTACCTATCCTTTTCCATTTTTGTTCAAATCTCTTCTAAATTTATTCTAAAACTAAAGATAGCTTTGTTTCAAATCATAATAGGAGGCCGGGAACATCCGGTCGTTCTCGGGGTACACGACGGCGATGGAGCATTACGAGCGGGCTTCGGAGGAGAGAGAGGGCCATGATCGAGCGCGGAGCGTTTGGTCCTCTGGTTCAGGTTTGGAGGGATATCGTGAAGAGGAAGTTGCGGGCCAACCTTAGCCTGGTCCGCGCTTTCTTGGATCGATTTTGGGATACGACTTCCACATTTCACCTGCCTTTTGGTGAGGTGGGAGTCACCTTGGAGGACTACGGCATGATTTAGTGTGCCGTGCGGGGATCGAGGAGATGGTGTGGCGGAGGTCTGGCATGAGGGCGGATTCGGCCGAGGCGAGGAGGTTGATCTACTGGAACTGTCGCCGAAGGCTGTTGCGGTGTCGGGTTTGGTACCCAGTACCTATGTTCGAGATTACTTTGCGGGGAAGACCCCGACATCGGTGGTGATCGATGGGAGGGAGACGGCTCCTCCTCCTTGTCCGAGCGGAGGGGCTGCCGTGGCTTTGGTGGTTCTTGTCTTCGATCTACCTCGGAGACAAGGGTGAGAGTCATTTGTCGACGAAGCTTCTTCCCTTTCTTTCGACTTGAGTTCCCTAGGCGGGACCGGGTCATCTTGCTGGTTTTGCGGTCCTCATCCGCTTTATGAGGGCCATGGTTCGTCCGGAGTTGATGGAGAAGGGGACTTCTCGGCGGCGCTGTCGGACTGGACTACTTGTTGGAGGTATGAACCTTCCTTTAGATCAACGTAAATTCCTTTCTTTTATCAAAGATCGTCATTGACTATTTTGTTTTATAGGCGTGGGTGTACTCCTACTTTCCGGGCCTCGCGCCCAAGAGGACGGAGCCGTTGGAGAGGGCCTATCCCGTGGTGAGGGATTGGGTCATGTGCCGGACGAAGAGCAAGCGTTCTTCTCACAACGTCTACCGGCGGGATGTGAACGCCCTTGGTGAGCGTGAGTATCCCATTTGTATTCATTCATATTTTTGTCCTTTGCTTTAATTTGATCATAGGAATGACCTTTGCCTTCATATTGTCGCAGTGGGTGCCCCGACCTTGGGCGGAGTACGCTAGAGCGCCTCCTTTCGTTGCTGAGACCCTTCGTCCTAGGAGCTCGAGAGCCTTGTTGTGGACGTCGATGGGTCTGTATGGTATCTGGGCGAGCGGTTAGCTCGTCGGTGCTTTCGGGCGCGTTGCGGTTCCGTCGATCCTCCTAGGACGATGTTGGGGAGCCTTCCGAGGCTGAGAGGGAGGCGGACTTGGCCGGTGTCGGTGGCGACGACCTTCTTCTCCCTGAGGAGGATTACTCGGCGTTCCTTTACGGGAGGTTGGCCTATTGGCCGGTAGTGGTGAGTATCCTTTGTTTCCTTGTTGATTTGATTTTGAAAATTACGACGAAGGATCATCGATTAATGAGAGTCGTTTTGTCTTTTGGAGAGGTTGAGGCGGCGGGCATCGAGCCCCCAGTACCCCGAGACTCTCGAGTACACCGACGCCACCGGGAGGACGACGATCTCCGAGTTACGTGACTTTGACGTAGCTGTGACGGATGCTGGCCTAGATGACTGGCAGCATCTGATTCGGAGGGTGAGTTCCCATTTTGCATAGTTTTCGTGTAAGAACCCATTTGACTGAATTTGTTTAAATTTGCTGAGAATTTCCTTTTGAAATGCAGGTCGCGCCATCTCGGTTCGTGGCACTATGGAGGGTGGCCAACCGGCTACGAGCTACGGCCATTGAGTCACTCGTCGGCGGTCGGGGTCGTCAGGTATGAACCTTTATACCCATTTTTCGATCTTCTTTTTTTTTGATTTTTGGTTTTCCAATTGAGTTGATTGACATGAGCCAATTCGTTCTTTGTTTGCGGGGGTGACCGCGAGTCGGGACGAGAGTTGGTGAGGCTCGGGAGGAGACGGCTCGCTGTCGAGGAGCTCGAGTTTCGGGATGCCGAGATCGCTGCTCTTATGGCGAGGGTTGCCGAGCCGGGAGGGCGCCCAGAGAGCTTGTGTAGTTTTGTACATCGACTTTGAAACATTTTGGACTCGGTTTTGGGGCGCAAGCCCCTGCTTTCTGGATCTGGATTTGTTTGGGGCGAAGCCCCGGTTGTTTGTACATTTGTACCTTGTTCGGGGCGCAAGCCCCGGTTGCTAAATACATTTGCTTTTTGTTGCATATCGACGGCCTGAGTGCCTTTCTTTCTTTGGGTTGTGTTGTTTGTACTGCAGTTAGTTCTTGAACAGGTTTGGTAGACAACGGTTTACGCCGTCATGCTGCCGGAATTTACATAGAAAAAAATCACGCAACACATACATTTTATATACACATAAGGCCTTTAATTAGTGCAAAACGAGACTCAAAAGGACCAAAAAACAAAAAATTTGTCGAAATGACCGGACGGTAGGGAGGGCTACCCCCTTAAAAAAAAGAAAAAAGAGAAATCTATAAGTTAGAAAATGGAGAAATATAAATATTGAATTTTATTAAAATGAAAATAAAAATATGTCAAAAAGAAATGATTTAAAGTGTGCTGAAATGGCGGAAGTGTCGATGTCGCCTCGAAATGCGTGCCTGCGAATTTAGGAAACCTGAAGCATGGTAAATTTCTCGGATTTACCAAAATAAAATCCCGTAGGAATAGGAAATTATTCGTTATAGGATTAGGAAAGATCCAAACACGGAAATCACAGAAGTGAGTCTGGGGAAGAGGCGCAGCATGAGCTGCGTCCCTTTGAAGAGGCGCAGCAGGTGCCGCGCCTGTTCCCAAGCAGGTCAGTTCTGACGGATTTTTGGAAACAGCAATTGGTATAAATAGAAGCGTCGACGAAGCTTTAAATTATATAATTCTTCCGTCTCTTCTTCGTCACCTCACATAAAATTCTCAAAACAAATTCTCAAGAGAAAATTATCATCATGAATACTTTGGAGGTCCGCTTGAAGGAATGGACCAATGAATTTTCGAACACGGAGAAGCACGATATGGGTGCTTATAACCTTGGGTCTTTGTTGAGTTTGAAACTCATTAAGGTTGTAAAACCGTTCTTGGATGCTTGCCTTGATTATTGGGATCCAAATTATCATGTTTTTGCGTTCCCAGGAGGTGATATTTGTCCTTTTCCGGAGGAAATTGCTGCTATTGGCGGGTGGGACCCTGAACATTTACCTGCCATCCCTTCTACTGCTCAAGGGTATAAGAGCAAGTTTAGAGATTTGCTTGGACTGACCAGACTCGAGGTGGATCGTCTTGTTACTTCGAAAGGCGTGCGGATGTTGGATTTTATAGATCGATTCATCAACAGGGCCGACCCTACTGTCTCTTATGTTGCTAGAAGGAGAGCCTTTGGCTTCTGTTTGCTTCATGTATATGTCTTTCAGGGACATGTTGACGAAGAATTGCGAGGTGATCCCCGTCTATTGGGTCTTATTGAGCAAATGGAGCTGCGCAGGAGCCCAGCTTGTCTATGTTTAGGGGAGATTATCTTGGGCTTGGATAATAGGAAATCCAACCGCGATCTTCCATTTTTGGGGAGTCCCGTCATCCTACAGGTAAAAGACACCTTTCGTTTTTTTCTTTTCGTTTTTTTGTTTTTTTGTTTTTTGTTTTTTTTTTTTTTTTTTTTTTTTTTTTTTTTTTTTTTTTTTTTTTTTTTTTTTTTTTTTTTTTTTGGGTGTCTAATACCTGTTTTGGTAGGTTTGGCTTATGGAACGGCTCCGATTGCTCGAGCCCCCTGTTCATGCACTTTCCTATCATGCCCGTATGATTTCGATGAGGACGAGGTTGTACATGGTGGATTTCACTCGGGTCTGTGACTATTGGAAGAACAAGCTGCAGACTGATGATGGCCCTTTGATCAGGTGGGTTGTCCGTGGTGGCACCTCAAGTCATCCTGGAGTGTCTTCTTTGGATCCCACTAGGTCCTGCGCATTCTGGATTGGAGTTTATGGTATGCATCTTTCGAGAGGTTGATGAGGCAAGTCGGGTTGAAGCAGATGATCCCTAGGCTTGACACTGTCCCGCAGACTGCTATGGCGTTGACTACCGAGAGCCGAAGAGAGTGGGCTATGAAATGGGCCCAAAGAAACATGTGGTTCCTGAGTTTCTCCGCCAATGCTTTGTGGGTGTCGGATTCCTATCTGAGGTGGAGAAAGGCTGCAACTTCGGAAGAGCGCGAAAGACGAGGAAGCGCGAGCCCGTTGACTACAAAGTGCGCGAGGGAGAGAAAGAGAAAGAGAAGCATCTGACTGAAGGAGAAGAAGAAGCCGGCTTTCAAGTCATTCATCCTTCAAAGAAATCGAAGACTACTCCTGTCGCGGAGATGGTGGTTGGCAAGAACGGAAGAGTCAGGCCTCGAGAAAGACCGTTGGTGATTAGGTCTGAAGTGGTGCAAGAGCGCCCGGCTCGAGGTCGTGACAAGAAATATGACAAGAACGACAAAGGCAAGGGAAAGATGGAGGAATAGCCCAAGTCTTATTTATTATTTGATTATTATTATTATTGTTGTAATGAAAAGGAGGGATTTTTAGAATCCTAGCCTATCTATTTTTATTATTTGTCGTACTATTTTTTATTAGAAAAGTGGATGAATGAAATAAAAAAGGTTAAATGGTTATGAAACCGTTGGTATTTTCTTTAATTATCCTTGTCGAATTTCAAATGCAATGCAAATGTCCTTCTATTTACATTTTAAATATAATGGTGGGTTGAATCCCGTGAAGGATTGCCTACGTATTCACTTAAAAAGCGAAATCAAACCCTTGCGCGTAGTTCGAGTAAATGTAAAAGAATAATTGTTCGAAGCAAGAGCTTGTAATGAACATAGAAAATAAGCATGAGCTTTTGCTTACTCTGGAGGTGCGAATTTAGTTTGTTTGATGATATGAGGATGACAAGTTTGCCAAGATGCAAGAGCATAGTGACATTCAAATAGGCCAGGGGCCGTCTATTTAGTGCCACAAGAGCGACACGTGGGTTTACGCGAGGCGCGTTTCATTCTATCCTAGGCATAGTATCGTTTCGGTTGGTCGAGATTTGTGGGGTTTGAAAACTCATTCCCATCTAGGTCTGTGATTCTAACCGCACCCCCTGGGAGTATTGATTTGACTAGATATGGTCCGGCCCAGTTAGGTTTGAATTTTCCCCTTGGGTCGACAGGTAAAAGAGCTCTAACCGATTTGAGAACTAAATCTCCTTCTTTGATGTTTCTTGGCCTAACTCTTTTGTTGAAAGCTCGTTTGATACGTGCTTGATATGTTTGGACATTATGTAAGGCACGTAGCCTACGCTCATCCAGGAGGATGAGTTCTTCGTATCTATCTTTCTTCCAATCGGCTTCCGGGATTTGACTTTCGAGCAGAATGCGCAGAGATGGTATTTCTAGCTCAAGTTGGTTGTACGGCTTCCATGCCGTAGGTTAAATAGAAAGGAGTAGCCCAGTGGGCGTCCTAATCGATGTACGATACCCCCACAAAGCGAAGGGTATTTTGCTTGGCCAATCTCTGTAATTGTCGGTCATTTTCTTGAGGATTGTGACGACATTCTTGTTAGCGACCTCTACCGCGCCGTTAGTCCGTGGTCTATAGGGCGAGGAGTGGTGATGCTTGATCTTGTATTTGGCTAGCAATTGTTCGGTTTCGGCTTGGAAGTGTGACCCATTATCGCTGATGATCTCATGCGGGCAACCATATCGACAGATGATGTTGTTTTGTATGAACTTTGCCACATTTTTAGCCGTAAGAGCGGTGTAGGAAGCCGCTTCTACCCACTTGGTGAAGTAGTCAATCGCTACTAGGATGAAACAGTGACCTCCTGTTCCTACCTGGGGTTATTTTCCCGATTATGTCAATTCCCCATGCGGAGAATGGCCAAGGAGATGTCATCGTATAGAGCAACGAAGGAGGGACATGTTGTACGTTCCCGAAGATTTGACAGTTGTGGCAATGCCTCACATATTTGATGCAATCGGATTCCATTGTGGTCCAATAGTACCCTAGACGTGTGATTTTCTTTGCCATCATAGGCCCGCTCATGTGAGGACCGCATTCTCCGTCGTGGACTTCTTCCATTACTTTTCGTGCCTGTGAATGATCAAGGCAACGTAGGACTACACCAAGAGGTGTTCTTTTGTACAATTCTCCTTGCATTAGGATATATTGGGAAGCTAGTAGGCGTATAGCGCGTTGCCCCCTTTTGTCCATATCCGGCGGATAGGTACCATTGAGCTTGAAATTCAGGATTGCTTGGAACCGGGGCTCTGCGCGATTTCTTCTTCATTGGTAATTTGATGGACGTAAGCCGGCTCCGACCGTCGTTCGATACACAAAGGCATTTCCATCATGTAATCTGGCATGTTTATCAAAGATGCAAGTTTCGCAAGAGCGTCTGCAAATTGATTTTCTTCTCGAGATAGGTGTAAGTAGGTTACGTGATCAAAGAATTGAGCGACTTGGTCTATTCTAGCCTGATAGGGTGCTAGGCTTTCACTTCGGATTTTCCAGGATCCCGTAACTTGGTTGATGATCAGTGACGAATCCCCGTGCACTCGGAGGTTTTTGATGCCTAAGCTTACTGCCGCTTGTAGTCCAATTAGACAAGCCTCATATTCTCATGGGCGTTGTTTGTCACCTCGAAGTCGAGTTTGACAAAGAATCGGTGTATGCTCACCTTCGGGAGAAATGAGCAACACTCCTATTCCAAATCCTCTTAGGTTTGATGCTCCATCAAAGTATAGATCCCAAGAGTCTACATCAGTTTGAAGTATATCCTCGTCGGGAAATGACCAAGTATCTATGGTTTGTGCGTCGTTGATGAGATTTTCTGCGAAGAATTCGGCGACGGCGCGACCCTTTATAACTTTCAATGGCACATATTTGAGGTCAAATTCTGAGAGCATCATGGTCCATCTTGCCAGACGTCCGTTGAGAACGGGTTTCTCGAAGAGGTATTTGACTGGATCCATTTTGGAGAATATCTTGTGAGTAGCTAAGCATGTAGTGACGTAGCTTCTTTGTTGCCCACACAAGAGCGAGGCATGTCTTTTCGAGTTGTGAGTATTTGCACTCGTATTCCAAGAACTTCTTACTTAGATAGTAAATAGCTCTTTCTTCACTTCCTACGGTTTGAGCTAGCATAGCACCCATGGCAGTTTCAGTTACTGTGAGATATAAACCAAGAGGTTGATCTCGTTGTGGTGGCATGAGCACTGGTGGTTTAGCCAATATCTCCTTGATTCGTTCGAACGCCTTTTGACAATCATCGTCCCACATGGTGTGGTCTGTTTTCTTGAGCTTCTTGAAGATAGGCTCGCAAATCATCGTAAGTTTCGATATGAATCGACTTATGTATTGCACTTTTCCCGGGGAATCCTCGACTTCTTTTTCTGTTTGAGGTTGTGGCATTTCGATCAGAGCTTTGATTTTGGACGGATCTATTTCTATGCCTCGTTGGCTAACGACGTATCCTAGGAGTTTGCCAGATGTTACCCCAAATGTGCATTTTTGAGGGTTGAGTCTCATGTTGTACTTCCGTAGCCTTGCGAAGGTTCGCAATATGTCCCTCTCTTTCCTTGGATTTGACGATCATGTCATCCACATATACCTCGACTTCTTTATGCATCATGTCGTGTAGGAGTGTAGTCGCGGTGCGTTGGTATGTAGCTCCGGCGTTGATCAATCCGAACGGCATTATCAGATAGCAATAGGTTCCCCATTGGGTGACGAACGGTCTTATGCATGTCTTCCATGGCCATTTTGATTTGGTTGTAACCCGCATATCCATCCATGAAGGATAGTAATGCGTGGTCTGCAGTATTGTCTACCAATATGTCAATGTGAGGTAGAGGGAAGTCGTCCTTTGGGCTTGCTTTGTTCAAATCCCTAAAGTCAACACAAACTCGGATTCTCCCATCCTTTTTGGGTACGGGTACTATGTTAGCTACCCAGTCAGAATACTCGGAAACTTTGATGAACCCGGCTTTGAATTGCTTGTCAACTTCTTCCTTAATCTTTAGAGCCCACTCTGTTCTCATTTGTCGAAGCTTCATTTCACACGGGTTTGAAACCTGGCTTAATCGGAATCCTATGTTCGGCGATATCCCTGTCGATCCCTGGCATGTCTTTGTAGGACCAAGCGAAAACGTCTTTGAATTCATTTAGGAGGTCTATGAAGTCGGCCCGTTCGGTAGAGCTCAAGGTAGTCCCTATCCTAAGTTCTTTGGGTTCTAGTTCAGTTCCTACGTTGATGGGTTCGGTGTCCTCATTACGGTCCCCTTCCCCTTCCTGTAGTATTTCTTTGGCTACGTAGGGAGGTATTTCGGTCAAGTCTGGGTTTTGGTCATCCTCAGTATCATCATAAACAGAATTGCACTCAAAATAACGCAAAGAGTAAGCAGAACCTGATTTATTCATATTAAGATTTGAGTAAAGTTGAAACAAATGAGCCAACTGATCGATGGATAGTGGCGGCAAAGGGACAGTAATTGGGGCATTTCCCGAACTACTGTGACTACTTGAAAATAAGCTAGGAGAAACGAGGGGAGTGGGGATGACGACAGGAGTAGACTCTCTAATGACTTCTCTAGACTTTGACTCTGACTCCGACTCCGACTCTGATTCGAACTCGTCGTCTTCTGGTTCTTCTTTGAACATCTCTCCTTCTCCAGTGGTGAGCTTGAAGAGTCTTCCTTGTTTGTTGGTCCATTTGATTGATTTTCTCCACCCTTTCTGCTGTTTTGTGTCGATTTCTGTGATCAATGCGGTGGGGTTGAAGCGATCGTCTTGAAGTATCGTAGTAATGATCTCATCCTACGCGGCCCTAACAAATCGGTCCTCTCCAAACAGGAGGCTAACAGCTTGCTCGTCTAAGCAAGGTGCTTGACGGGTTTTTGTGGTAGGAACCGTTTTCGGAGGGATGAAGTAGCAATCGTGAAAGATCTCGATTCCGGCTAACTTCTTCTCGAGGTAATGCCAAGGTTCGGGAAATCCATGAAAGAGTTCCGAACTTCCTTCTTGAACGAAGTATCCATTCAAGGTAGGGAGATATGGCCTCATTTGGACTCCTACATGCTTGCGATTTTGGACTTGAGCGAGCATTTCGAGAACTTCTTCTGTTGTGGGTTTGTACCCTAGTCCAAGTGGTATTCTTGATGAGTTGCCTTTCTTGTATGGCGCGAAGGTGTTCCTCCGAACTGGGTTCAAAGGCATTCCAGGGAAGTATCCCTGGTTTTTGAGTATGTGGTTGACCACCAAGTTAGAGTAGGGATTATAGTATAAGGGTGCCAACTCACTTTCTATGACATTTACACTTTGGAAGCCCCCAAGTTCGTATATGGGATCTGCAAGGACTTGATTATTTGATTGCTTCTCGATTATGGCCTTGATGGGTGACGAAGTGATTGTCACAACTTTGCCATTTAGTGGGATCTTGATCTTTTGATGAAGGGTGGATGTTACTGCTTTGGAAGCATGAATCCAAGGCCTTCCCAGAAGTATGTTGAATGAAGCTTCGATGTCCACTATTTGGAAGTTAACCTTTCGTTCGATTGGTCCCGTTGCTATGGTTAGGTTAGCAAGTCCTACCACTTTTCGTCGTGTACCGTCATATGCACGTACACCTTGATTTGTAGGAGTCCAGTCCGACTCTTTCATGCCTAGTTTGTATGCCGTTTTGAGGGGTATGACGTTGACCGCGGAGCCATCATCTACCAAGGTCATTGGCACATTCTTCTTTAGACAGATGACGGTGATGTATAGAGCAAGGTTGTGGATTTGGCGCCAAAAGGTGGCAAGTCTTCGTCGAAAAAGTAATAGGATTACTTAGCTTCGGTGATTCTTGGAAGACCAAGTTGACTACATCTTCGGGAGTAGAGTTATGCGCCACATTCAATTTGGCCAAAGCTTGCAGTAAAGCTTGGCGGTGTGGAAATGAGCTTGCCACCAGTTGCGGTGAAAGATCAGCCTTGGTTCTTTGTAATTGCTTGAGCAAATGATCAGTGGGGTCATCTTCGTTGTCATTTGGTGTGATGACATTGGTTGGACCGTTTTGAGTAGCGCTTTGGTATGGACGACCCGAGCGAGTTAGGTGATCTACATCTTGGTCTTCGCCATTTTTGGACTATTTCCTTGACTAAGGAGTTTTCAATGAGATATTCATCTTCATCGTCATCGGCCCAAACCCCATTGATTGCGGCTAGTTCCCTCATCCTCATGATGTCACTCTCTAGTTGTATGATTTGATCGACTAGTTTATCGACCACGGCGACTACTTCTTGCATAGTGGCATTTTGAGAGAAGGTCAATGGTACGCGCTCTTTAGGTGTTGCATTGGGATTGCGCAAGATTGTTACCATGTTTTCTAGTTCCCACACTTGTCTATCTACACTCCTTGCCCAGGCGATGAAGTCGGAAATGGTAGGGGAGATGGTAGAGTAGAGTCTTTCTTTCTCAATTGCATGAATTTCATCCTCGGTGGGAGAAATGAGATGTGAGCAATCTAAGGTAGATTCATCACTTGTAATCACTAGAACTCCAAGAGGATTCTCGAGTGTTATTGGGCTTACCTCCTGGTGGAATTGGAAGTCGACCGTCTTCAATCATATCCTGAAGCACGTGTTTCAACTTGTAGCATTTTTCGGTGTCGTGCCCCTTGCCCCTATGGTATTCACAGTAGGAGTTTTCGTCCCAGAATTTGGACTTCCTTTCGGGTTCGGGAGTAGGTCCAATGGGTTGGAGTTTGCCTTGCTTCACTAGTCTTTTTAGAGCATTGGAGTATGTATCCCCAAGGTTTGTGAACTTCCTTGGTGGGCTAGTTTTCTTGGATGGCTCGAGAAGGTTGACTTCGTCGGTCTTGCTAGTAGAGCCGTATGAACGACTTGTGGACCCTTGGTATCCTCGACCTACCGTTTTGGACAAGAGTCCTTTGCGGATGTCATCTTCAATTCGTGTCCCTAATACGGTTAAGTCCTTGAAAGTCTTGATGTTTTGATATCTCAAATGGTTGGCATATATGGGCTTGAGATTGTCCACGAATTTTTCCACCAGAGTGGCCTCATCCGGGCGTTCTACTAGTTGAGTACTAGTCTTCCTCCACCTACTTAGGAAGTCGGTGAATCCTTCTTTGTCATTCTGGGTAAGAACCTCTAGAGTACGCATATTGACTTGGATTTCGGCATTATCCGCGTATTGTTTTGAGAATTCGATCGCGGCGTCCTCCCAAGTAGCGACCTTTTTGTGATCTAAAGTGTAGAACCATTGCTTTGGGATGGTGTCGAGAGATGAAGGAAAGATCCTTAAGAACATCTCGGGTTTGATGCCTTTGATAGACATGTAATCCTTGAAGGCACGGATGTGGTTCAATGGGTTCTCGTGTCCTTTAAACTTAGGGATATCCGTCATGCTAAAGTTAGTGGGCAATTTGGAATTGACGGCTTCATACTTACGATTGTTCTCCCTGTAAATGTCATCCCCCTTAAGGTACATCAATTGCTCCTCTAGGTATTGGAGTCTTTTCTCAGCTGCGGTCATCCCCATGAGAGGATTTTCATCCTTAGACTCGTCATCGGAAAATTGTAGTACTTCACCTTTAATGGGAGGCAACCTTCCCTCTACGTCAAAGATACGGCCTTCGATGAGCTCGAGGCGGTCATAGGTTTGGTTTTGGGTGACTTGCATTTGGGCTAGCGCGGCTAGGATTCGATCATTACTTTCTTGAATTTGCTGGAGGTTCGTATCATCACTTGACCCAGGCATCTTGAAAACTGGATAAGAGATCGGCGACGAATCAAAACACGATCGACCTTTCTATCACACTCGCTAAAAGAGGAAAAATTTGACTCGTGAAGTGGGTGTGTGCCACTTGTGTTGAGTGAGTTTTGGAGAAAGACAAGGTCTTTGAAAATGTGTGTCCTAGTCAACTGTAGTGTAGTTGTAGGAGTGGACTCGAAGTGAGGTTTGAAATGGGCTTGTGGCCCGAATTTTGACACGACAAACGGACAGAGTTTTGACCGGATTTGTACTAATTAAAGGCCCTATTTCGAAATTCTTGATTGAAAACGGGTTTTGATTTTTTGAAAATTCGTCATGGTTTTGTTTAGAAATGGTGATCACGTAAGGTTTACATATTTATACAAGCATTATAACGGGATCTTTGAGTGCTTTTAGAAGGGTTTTGGTTTAAAGGGTGGGTTGCCATACCGAACCATCAAACCCGAAGTCTGTGGAGAGGCTCGTGCCAAACAAGAGTAAGGCCGATTCCTAGTCCATTTCCTCAAGTAGTGAAGGCCCTTGATACAAACAAGAGTAAGCACCATGGTATGGATGACGTCAATCGCTATCCATCCTTAGGCCCAAATAAGAATTAGGACCGTTTAGACGGGACGATTGGTCGAATGGGTTGGGTTGGGCCTAGGAAGGTCAATTAAACGGTCTAGGAAGACCGAGTTATGAAAACCGACAATTGTCTTGTACAAACTTATTCCCTAACCTTGTTCAAGTTTCACCCTAGCTACACGTAAGTGTATATTCCCCAATGAGTCGCCAAAGCGTGGACAGCGGGCCGCCACGGGGCGCTTGGTGAGAAACGGGGAACAAGCGTTTGCATTTTGTATGGAGTCGCCACCAATTTTTATGGGAAATTGGAACCGTTCGAATACCTCATGTCATGTCAAGACACAAAGTAGTGACATGAACACTAAGCAATCGTTACCCTTAGCATTCTATGTCTAGAATGACTCTCGTGGATGCCAATGAACACGGGTGCTCACGGAGATCTGGAGTAAGGGGTGAGGGTACGTATTAGGAAGCTCTTTGATCGAACACCTAATCCCGCCCGCCTCGATAGCGGCCTCTACTAATGATTAGGGGAGTTATTCGTACTCGATATATCGTCGGCTATATGCATGCAATGCAACATCCATAGATTAATCCTAACATGTGAGAATTAGACTAAGTCGGTGAACAATTAATTTAGCAAACAATTGGGTCGAAGTTGGGATTTAAGGTTCATTTACATGTGAGAAACATACAAATGATACAAAATACAATAATAAATATAAATTACAATAAAGAAAATTACAATAATTACAATGGAACGGGCGATTTATGTCGAAAATACCGCTAAAACGGATGATTTGAGAAAAAGAAACAAAGAAAATAAAACAAATAAATACGAACAGGAATTAGCGTGATAATATGATTATTAGTTGATTGATACGTAGCTAATTAAACTAGGTCAAGGCGAAAAGGGGTTGAGGCGAATTCACCCTCGAACAGCGCAGCTAAATCGCGCCCTTTGGAAGAGCGCAGCAGCGATTCTTTGCGTCTGTTCCAAGGGTGAGTTCTGGCTGTGAAGCCGGAACTGCAGATCGTTAATATTAATCGGTAAATTAGTGGACTGATTACGATAATTGACTCGGGTGAAAGTGATTTAACAGGTTAGTTAACATATGATTGAGGTCATAAAACAGTAAAACATGGATGAGACGGATTTAAACGAATTAATCATGTGAAGGGTCGATGTTAATGAATGAATAATTAAACTAACTAACTAAACGAATTAGACTAAACATGATGAATTCATGACGAATTAGTGATGAACAATAAATAAACAGATGCAAATTTATCAACAACGAATCCCAGAAACTCAATATGAACGAATTGAATCTCTAAAATCCGGAACTTGAATTTAATGACGAAAACCCTCGAATATGAATTATAAGGGATTTAAGTCGGACTTGACGATTAAAACATGCTAATGAATGATGAATTGTACATATGAATTATAAATTTCCGTGATGAAGAATTAAAGAACAAAACAAAAGAAACAATTTTGGTACGAATTACAGAGGACGGAGGAAGAAGAAAAGAAGCAGGAACTGCGGCAGCCTCACGAAGAGGCGCAGCAGATGCTGCGCTCCTTCGAAGAGGCGCAGCAGTTGCTGCGTCTTTTCTCGACGTCATCTCACCGGAAATCCGCAAAAAAGGTTTTAAAGACGGTTTTAGAAATCGGTTTTAATGAGGTACTTTCGACATAAACCTTACAATTGTTATACAATAATCAAAATACAATAAATAAAAGTGCAATAAATAAAAGGAGAGATTACACCTCGGACTTACATGTTGACGGAACGAGAAGAACTAAGAAGATCGATTAGTGATGCTCGATGCGAATGCAAGGAAAGAGTGCCCTCTTAAGAGGAAAACGATTTAACAAGTTGATTAATTAGATTGATTGAGTGTAGTGGTCAAATTGGTCGGTCATGCAACGGAGAGGCTGGTACCCGGAAAGATCCGAGCTTACGTGGTCGGAAGTCCAAGCACGTAGGCGCCAATTAGTAAGAACGAAGTCTAGAATGCAAAGGGAGAAGAGAAGGGCGGACACTCGCGTGAGAAATATGAGGAACGAAGACTCCTATTTATACTAATCACGTGAAGGAATAGGGTTTCGGAGACTCTTTGGAAGTGAATCTCGGAAAGATATAAAAAGATACGTAAATCATGCAAAGAAGGGTCGGGAAGAGGCGCAGCAGCCACTGCGTCTCTTGGAAGAGGCGCAAAGACACTGCCGCGTCTGTTCCCAGGAGGTTTCCTCCTGCTTAAGAAAGATTTCCGTGTTTAAGTTATGGTAGGACGGATTTAATTCGATTATCTTTTGAATATTACGGGATATTGTTTGCCAAAAGATAAAATTTGATAAATATGGAATAGAAATATCCGGAACATTCCAGAACATTCTGACTCGGGATTTAAAACTATCGTGAAATGGAGACGGTTTTGACCCGGACTCGAATGTACTCTAATTACTGCCAAAACGACCGTATCGGCACGTAGATGACAACTAAGAGGTAGACATAAATGTTTGAGCAATCACTTGACGATAAACTTACGAACTGTCACTAATCGTTCCGCGTAACAAACATGCGGCCCAATCATCACCGGGTGGTTTGCGAGGGGTGCAGAAACGAGGTGTCTACACCACCACTCCACCACTGACACATGAAAATCACCACCACAGCACTGATACGCGACTGGCAACCACCTCTCTAATAGGCGGCGACCGACAACCACCATTAACGGCAGCCAGCGACGGTCAGATGGAGACGGCTATCAAGTACGGTATTGATTTTTGGGTTCCGAGTTTGATTCTTTCACATGTATTTGGATGTAAAATTAATTTAGGTCTTCTTTGTCTTTCTTAATCTCTTTGGTATGGATATTGGATTTGATAGTGTACAATAGAGATTAATAAACTCATAATGTTAAAGTAGTATGAATTTTTTTTTAATATTACAGACTCCATAGCTGTTAATCCTGTTACTAAAGTGGCTGAAACTCGGACCCGCGGGTAGACCCAGACCCTACCCTTACCCATAGGGTCCGGGTATGGGTCCTCAAATTTTAGACCCTTGCGGGTCTGGGTCGGATACGGGTCCAAAGGGAAAATCTCGGGTCCGGGTCCGGGTCTAGGCGGACCCTACCCAGACCCTACCCATTGTCATCCCTACTTCGAGCCCTCCGCCCATGCTGCCTCTTACTCTCGCAACAACTACTCCAATAGCAATCAAAATCGTTCCTATTCCTCTTCTTCGAAACTTGCATACAACAACAACAATTACCAAAATTCGAACCGTAACCCTACCCCAAATTTGAACTCCACCCCTTCTTATTCGAAACCCTCACTACTACAGATACAGGCTATAACAACGGTCAAAAACCGTTGTTATATAAAAAAGCGGACGTTGTTAAAGCGTCCGTTGTAAAAGGTTGTAACAACGGTTGGTTTTCTTAAGCAACCCGTTGTTAATAGTTTTAACAACGGTTTTAAGTATAAAAACCCGTTGTGGAAAGTGTGACTCAATTTTGGGGGGAAAGTTATAACAACGGGTTGTAATATACAAAACCGTTGTTATAACTAAAGACAACGGGTTGTTTGTAAATGACCGTTGTTGTTTGTTCTTAAAAAATAAAAAAAAAAATTAAATTAAATATTACTAGATGCATGTATAATTACGGCCCGTTAGAATTCCGAGGCATGCAGAATATCCCTTAAATTAATTACCAATGGTTTTGAAAAAACTTATAAATGTGACTAGCTATAAATATTAAAGCATCCTTTAGTATCTAACATTCATTAATTGAAACAACATGGCAATGAACCCTAATTTTATCAACAACGAAGAATGGCTTACACAAACGATTGAAGATGATGGAAAGGTTCTCGCCGGGCTTCCCGCCGATCAACACCCATTAATCAAAGCATCCCTTGAACATCAACGGAATTATTGGATTAAGAGGCGTGAAGCAGTCCAGCTTGTCAACAAAGCCTCATCATCATCATCATCTTCATACCCTCGTCGCCTGTTATTTCGCAACTTGGCTGCAGCCAGAGATATGTTGAGTTGTACTCTTCCAACCTTATCTCCACATGCAAGTCGTGTCCTTGCATATATTCAATCTGTTATTGCAAAATATGAAGCCAATGACCCGGAAGTTAGCGGTATACCAGAGTGGCGTGATTGGTGGCAGGTTGAGAAGCGCTTTTTACGCTTAATCGGGGTTGTTCCGGCTTATTATACATCTTTTGATTTCGATAATTCTTTGTAATGTATTTGGTTTAAAATTAAATGAAATGATCATTTTGAAAGTGTTGAGTTATGCTTGTTTGATTTGCTTCCATTTTTTCAACTCCATAGATCGTCATCATCAAGATCCAGATTATTACCGCCATTCTTGTCAATAAGATTTGAAGCAGTATTGAGAGATATGATGATGCTGATTATGACACAACTTCCTAACATATATATTAATTAAAAACAACTCAACCCACACATTGCTTAGTATAAATACATTGCATTATCTCAACTAACATGCATTTCCATTATCTCAATATATTCTCCAAACCCTAATTGCTAAAACAAACTCCAAATAAATTAACCCTCTCCTTAATCTTTCAAAACAAACTCCAAACTCCAACAAAATGAATGATATCATCCTTAAGACTCTTACTATGCTCGATCCGATCAAGGACGCCAAAGAAGATGGAAATGAAATAATTAGCAGATCTTTGAACGGAGCCTAATGGTCGATAAAAACACATACATGGAACTGAAATAATTAGAAAAATAAAATAATGACGATGAAACAAACCCGATAATTACGTAACGTACGTAAAGAGACGATGAAATCAACAGTGACGGCGAGAAGATAAAGCGACGATGAGAAAGAGAGAAAGAGACGATGAGAAAGTGTGTGTTTTGTGTTTTGTGTTTGGTCAACTCTTCTTTGGGTTTGTGTTTGTATATGTATTAAGGTTTGTGTTTTGTGGTCTGCAGAGACTTGTGTTTGTGTGGTTTAGAGTATGGAAGGTATTGACAACGGTTATTAAACAACAACCGTTGTGAAATATGTTTTAACAACGGTTGTAAAAAAAACCCGTTGTTAAATAAGTTTTAACAACGGGTTTCAAAAATAACCGTTGTGATTACTTTTCACTAACTTTGCGCCAATTTTGCGCCAAATTATTAACAACGGTTGGTCATGTGTGACCCGTTGTTAAAACGAATAACAACGGTTTTTATAACCATACCCGTTGTAATTGATTTTAGTAAAATTCGCGCCATACATTCTACAACGTCTATTGTGATTTTCGTGAATAATCGTTGTTAAAGGGGCGTTGTAGTTGCCTGGATTTGTAGTAGTGCCTACCGTGGTCGATGTCATTTCTGTGATGAGGTCGGCCATGTTGCCTGTGCTTGCCCGCTCCTTCAAAAACTATACCCCAATTTCGTCTTCCCCACTCGCCAAATGAGGACCGCGTCCTCAGGCTACTACTGCTACTCAGTCTAGCAATACGCCTCCTCGCTCTTGGGTTGTTGATAGTGGGGCCTCTCACCATATAACGGATCATTTGAATACACTGTCGATTCATAACCCGTATGAAGGACCGGATGACCTCCTCATTGGTGATGGATCACCCCTCTCAATTACCCATACTGCTTCCTTTTCTTTTTCTTGCTCTTCTCGATCTCTTTTATTTTCTAACGTTTTAGTCGTCCCACAAATATCTCACAAATTATTTTCCGTCTCTCAATTTTGTCGTGATAATAATGCCTATGCTAAATTCTTACCCAACTCCTTTTCTTTGCATGATGTTCAGACGGGCTCAACTCTTCTTCAAGATCGTCTCTGTAACACCCCCATACTCCAAGTGCCTTATCAGGACCACTTAAGGTATGAGAATGCTACCATCTCGGTTACCCGAGGCAATGATAATCAAATGAACAATAACGAAACGTACTTTACTAATAATAAAGTTTAAAGCGATACAACCAACTCCGAAACTGATAAATGAAAATACAAAGGTTCTCAAAACTGTCAAACGACTAATCAAAATAAGAAAATGTTCGACACAGCGGAAGACTTCTAAAACAGCATCGTGATGACTCAACCCAGCTATCCCATGCGCATCAACTCATACCTGCTTAATAACTGCTCACCATCCCCGAATAGATCACCACAGTTTTTAAAACATTTAAACGGGGTCAGTACTGATTACATAAAATACACAGCTGCAATAAAACGATATTACAAATCAAACAATCCCCAAACTCCGTCACATCACCACACACCTGACTACACACTAAAGTGTGCATTCCTGCCAGAATACCCATCGCAACAGGTATTCCACACCGCCAGTGGGGGACCGCAGCCGTTCCCACCTAAGTCCCGCTCATCTCATCCGAGCAATAAACCCATGTTCCTTAATGTGGACATCTCTTCTGTGGCGGGTACCACAGAAGGCGAATCAAGGGCGTAAAACCACTCCCGCAAGTGACTCCACTCAGCCAGGGACGCACCCCGAAGATCACAGACAGTTATACAACAGCAGTCACCTTATACAATCAACAATTACCAGAAATCAATTCCAGTACGATAATTAATCAACAACAACAACAATCACCAACAACACTATGTAACCAATACTGAGTAGAGAAACCTGTAACACCCCCATATACCAAGGAGCCTTAACAAGATCTTCCCTAGCATATAGAGACGTTACCATCTCGGTTGCCCGAGGGAAGTAATCATCAAAGGTCAATAAAAGAACATTTATAGTTATTTTACAAGTGGTACAACCAAACTACTAATACAAAAGATACAACTCGTCAAAACTATATAAACTATTTCTGTCATTACTCGTGAAGACTCAACCCGCCAAGACTCCAGCTACCTTCCAAGACAGCACCTGCTAAGACTGACTGCTCACCATAAGGGATTACGGCAGACACAATAAAAACAAACAAAAGATAAACCATACAAGGTCAGTAACTGAAGAGACACACTAACCACTGGTTAAACATTACAGAACAACAACATACACACAAGCCACAACTCCACCAATCAATCACCGTCACCGACTATCCACTGGACCAGCCCTGCTAGTGGGGGACCGCAGCCGTACCCATCAAATCCCCGCTCATCATATCGAGCGATAAACCCTGTCCCATTAATGTGCACATCCCCTCCCGTGGCGGGTTCCACGGAGGGCGAAACTAGTGTGTGAAGCCACTCCCGCAAGTGACTCCACCCAGCCGAGGACGCTCCTCGAGAACCACAGAAGATCAAAAAAACAACAACTGCATCACAGTAACAACGACAACAACAACAACGACGACAACAACAACGACAACAACAACGACAACAATAACAACAACAACGACAACAACCGACACCCTAAACAACCAACAGAAACTGAGTAGGCGAACCTACCTTTAGCCAACCGCAACAACTCCTCGATCAAACACAGGACATCAACCATGCAAGTAATCCCTATACAAATCGGATAACAGCCTATTACTACCATTACAAACCTACAAGGAACAACAACGACAAAGATGATGATGGTGACATACCTACGCATCTCACAACGGCGTTAAGACCGCTACCCGACTCAAACAACTCATCCTCAAGGCACTAACATCCTCAAAGGCTCCCATGGAAGGTATTTTGGTAAAGGGAAAGGAGGCAGGCGACATCTAGGTCTGAAGGAAGGAGGCGGAAATGACTTGCGATTCTAACAAAACACGATTATAAACCCTCTCTGTAAAGACGCTACTCGATCGATTAACCAACCTACTCGATCGAGTGGCCCCTACTCGATCGAGTACCCAAGCTACTCGATCGAGTAGCCTCTACTCTATCGAGTACCACTCATCCTCACATTGTAACAAGACACTAGGCATCTCTGGCACGCATTCCCAAGAACCATCACCTGCCCCCAAAGGTAGGTCGACGTTGGTCAACGGGTCCCTAAAAGGACGGGTATTACAGTCTTCCTCCCTTAAAAAGAACTTCGTCCCCGAAGTTCGACTCATCCTCTCCCGAACCACATGACACGAAACTAAAGTCGACATTACCGTTTACCCGACATAGGTTCACAACTCTCTAGAAACATCATTCCACTACACCATCATCATAAATTGTCTAACACACACCACATGTTCAAACCTCCAAAAACCACTATTTGAATTACCGAACACACCACATGCAGCAAACAATCCTATCACAGATTCAACAATGTATGATTCATAGACGCGCAACATAACTACCGATGACAACCTTGCTACTGTTCATGACATCATCGTCTCATTATGACCATCTTCTCATTCTAACACGTAAATTATTCATTTTCACTTAACGCAACAAATTTCTTCCACAACATTATAAAACACATTAAAAATATAGTAAACTATTCCACAAAACTATTAAAAGTAATTATAAACTCGTATTTGAAATATAGTAAGACATTATAAAACATTACAAACATATGGCAACAATTGTTATAATTTCGGCTTTTTCTTTTGCGACATTACTCTTCCCCTCTAAAAAGGAACTTCGTCCCCGAAGTTCACCATCAAACGACTTTCCTGCCACTTAACCGGATACATATTGCACCTTATCGACATTACTCACTAATCACGATTAACATTAAAGTATATACACCTGCTACGTTATGAGAATGATTATCAACGGCCCTGAAGGACATGCAAACCTTGCTAGAATAATGTAATTATGGAAAGTCCACGAAGTAAGTAACAAGTCTTTTTGGTAATAAATAAAAGACTCTCTTGTAGACGTTGAGAATGTAAAATGAATGCATAAAGACCCAACCAATATTCTTTTCACAAAACATCATTTAGAAGTCAAGCACGCATCCAAGCATAACTAATAAGTCGACCCAAACATGATAGATATCGAAATATGCAAAAATAAAAGCATTCAAACAATTTAATTTTTGAAAAAATGCCTGTAACAGTGCTACTCGATCGAGTGGATTAGGCACTCGATCGAGCTGGCCCTACTCGATCGAGTATCTTAGCTACTCGATCGAGTAACCCGAGATCATAATACTCCCAAATTGCCACACCTGCAGCTACTCGATCGAGTGAGGGGCACTCGGTCGAGTGGCCACAGGTAAAAACTACTCAAAACTTCCCTAATACAACATATACACTCGCATAATCACTAGTCGGGATGGTAACCAAACTACAAATCCTGCAAAACAAGTCCAGAAAGAGCAAGTACGACCTTATAGCGACCAATACAAACCAAATATGACAAGTACGAATCAAAATAACTAATATCCAACACAACCGACAATCATAACAAAAGGAAATAGGAGTATCACTCCTGCTGCTGCTGCTCATCCATGACGTCATCTTCATCTCCACCACCACCGCCTGAGGTGCCTGCTCCTGATGTACCCTGACCCACATCACCACCGGCTCCAGCATCTGGTCTCACGTACCAAGGAGTCAAGTCGCCGTAGGGATATGACTGAGGTGCTAAACTGCCATTCTCCAAGGTTCTCAACCATTTCAGATCGAGGAAATGAGCTCTGTCTATGGTAGGTACCGGGGTGGCTAGAGGGGTGTACTCCGAGGAAGCCTCAAAGGAAGTTAGCTTCTCTGCTAAACGGGTGGCAATAGCACCACAACTCAGGATCCTAGTGCTAGACGAGGCCATCAAAGCAAGACTGGCACACACGATAGCAGGAGCACTGAAGGTCACTATGCCAGTCCGCTCGGGGTTGAAGTACGCCATCAAAAGCAACAACTCGTGGGAGTTCAACTTGCTCATATCCGATCTCTCATAAAGGAGGCACGACACATCACGTAAAAAGATCCTTAAGGTGATATGTTGCACATCATTGATTAACATGTTACTAGCAGTGGGAGCTGATTTCCCGGTGATACAGGGCATAAGGCGGCAAACTCCACACTCAGACGGTATGTCACGAAGGGCTCTCTCGACAGGCTTAGCCAAGCCAAGGTGAGAGGCAAATAGGTCCATGGTCAAGTCAAAATTGGTGTTCATGAGGCGGAACTGCATAGTCTATTCCACCGACTCGTATTTAAACGAGCTCATGAACTTAAGGGTTAGAAAAGCATACGAATGCTTCCGTAAACGGTATAGCCCGGTGAACCCCAAGGTCTAAAAAATGTGACGGACATCCGTCTCAATACCCAGATCCTTTAAGATGGTCGTGTCAATGCAACGGGTCGGTCTCATTTTACGGGACTGTAAGGCCACAAATTTGTCCCGTTAGGTGTAGTCTACAAATACCACAGACGGGTATTCAGGAACAGCTGGAACTACCGGCCCACTCCCTTCCCTAACTTCTGGCTGAGAGGCCCTACCCCTCTTGCTCTGTCTGGTCCCTACTGTTGGTCTCGGCATCTGTTTCAACATACAATTTCAATATACCAGCACACATACACTAAAACATACAAGGCATACATGTTTGGTCATGAAAGAATCATCTAAGTACACACTATCACCAACAATTCCCAAATTACGAGTAAAATTTCCAATTCTTATAGCTCAGACGGTCTCTACAGCTGTGAAAAGTTTAACATAATTATATGGGACGAATTTCAGTTTGGGGCACTTTTAAGACGGAGTTTTAGAACCAATTTTGGGGTGAAAATCACAAAAATCAACCCTATTCATGATACATACAACATACATTACTCAATTTTTATCCTTTTATATACAATAGATAATCAAAGATCAACTAGTTTTCCTACCCGTGAATTCCCCGGGGCTGGATTTACTTAGCTTATGAAAGGATAAATGTAGTTGATAGTTCTGAGTAATTGGATTTTTACAATTACCATACTCCCACCATTCCACTCTTATTATCCCCTTTCCATTTTGGGACGATGTAAGAAAAGAGGATGAAACATCAATCCCACGTCTTAAATTAAAGGGAAAGAGAGTATATTACTGGAATTAAGATGATGGTAGCAAAATTATTTAGAGGCAATATTGGAGTTTTAAAACTTTTCCTTATTAAGTTTAGAAAGGAGAGAATAAATTTTGGGAAAAAAGGGGTGGAGGGAATACCATACCATCCTATTGCACCATGAATAATTATTCCTTTTTTTTCTACATTTGGAACGGTTGTTTACAATTTGGATTGAGCAAAATTGTGTGTAGTACCATTATTGTAGTATTATACCCGTCGTACTATGGGCCTTCTTAAATCTTAATAGCTTATCACAAATTCTCATTATAGACGGACACTATCCGTCTATAAGTATAGACGGATACCATTTCCCCTCACAAAATACCCATTTGCTATAAAGTGGGAAGCACATGGGGTGTCCCACCTTGTCCCCCCTACCCATTTTATTAGAGGTCTTTACCCGTCTGCTCGCCCCACCCGTCTATACCAAGACCTATTGATAGCTTATATAGATTCAGTTTTTTCGTCGAGGCCACTTTTAAATTAAACGCCATGAGTACCATGGGAAATTGGCAGTTAAAAAAATTTATGAATACTTTAATTTTCAACCCTCCTCATCCATCCGCTGGCGTTCTATATGGACGAAAAGATTAACAAATTACCTTCTTTATTTCTGTCAATACTCAATATGTTAGGTTAAGAATCCTCCTCACAAAGTCTCGCTCAATGGTAATTATGTAAATCGTCTCTTAGTGTACCAAACTTCTTAAACCTTTCGATCCAATAATGGAGACACATGCACGTAGTGATGTAGAAGAGAAGAAGGAATTCGAAATGAAACACATTAAATGAAATAAAATTACAATTTTGTTTCCCCAGATAATTAGGATCATCATTTTATATAAAAAAAATGAACGGATTACAAGATCCTTGGATCCTACAAAGGAAGCCAATTCTTAGATCCTATAAAGGAAGTCAATTAGGCCACCTATTACCTGAAAACAACCAAAACAGAATTGAAGACCTCTAAGGCCCTAATACATTTTCTGTGCAACCTCTACATTATAGTGCTTTGTTCTTGTGAATACTAAATTATTCTCCATATAATGGCAGCAGTGTGACGTCCTTGTAATTTCTTTTGCACCTCTCCCTCCAAATATGGTATATAGTACAAAGAAATGCGCATCATATCTGTTTCTTTTTCCAAGACTCTCCCCCGTTTATGAATTGAATACCAAGCAAAGATATGTCCAAGTCCAGTAGCCGAAACTGAATTAATCCAAGCTTTCCAGATTTGCGAGGAAAAGGGGCATTCAACTCAATGTAGAGTTACTTGAAATGAAGCACACTTTTGAACAAATAATGTCACCAAATTGAAATGTTTTGCAAGTTAAATTATCTTCTGCAAACAACAAACTCAAATTTTAAGCCAGTTAATTTAACAAAATACCAAGTCAGTTTTTAGTACGCCGATGTACCAATCGACCATCGGCAATAGAAAAATCGAGTTGATATATACCTTTCCTTCTTGTGATGTTGAATTGTCCATTGTGTTACGTGCTGCAAAACTAACATGAGATTATGATAGCACTGAAATTGTTAAAAACTGAAATATCTAAAGAGAACTTAAAGAATTAAAAACCAAATAATTTAAATTGATTGTGAAAGGTAATTGAGCAAAGAAAAATAACCGAGACAAATCAACAAAATGAAAATAACACCTTTCCAAAGGTAGTCGGGCCTTGATTACCCAAAGCGCCACGCGAAGTTCTCGGTCATTGACGAACAATGAAGATGGCATGCTCTACTGGAACATGGGAAGAAATAACAATTTAAATAGTTCCCATTTTTGTACATAAGCAAACGAAAAGTCTAATAATGTTATTGATAATCAATGGATATGAAAGCAAATGTCATTCAATTACTCTGCTTTAATTGGTGATTACATGAAAGGCTCGGATAACTGAAATATTTAAGACGTTTGATTACTCTCGTTAATTAATAAAATCTGATTCTTGAGATGATGGAAACGTAGGATTGATTACTAAATAAGAGGAATTGCTAACTTCTAGCGGTAATCCATAGAGAGCAGAGGTGATTTAATAGTGTGTATTTTAATACGTGCCATTTTAGAACATTGTTTTACTTACCCTTTTAATAATATTGTATAGATATAAATAAATATAAATGTTCAGATTATGAACAAAACCTAATAACGCCTACCATCTTCCGTTCTCCCGTATTAAAACGTTTATTCAAAATTAATTAGGAAGTAAGTGAAGAAGATATAAGAGCAGTTAATTAAAAGAGATTAAAGAGGGGGAAATGGAAGAGTTTTAGTAAACTTGAAAGCCCATATTGAAAACTTAAAGAGGCAGAGGACTTGAAAAATTCTGAACGTTTCTAGTCAACAACTATGAGAAGCAATTTTATTGCAAACGTGTCATTTGTAAATCAAATGTGGCATTGCGTTAATCAGACGTGGCATTTTACAATCACATGTGGCTTTGTTGACGTGGACTTTATGAGCCATTTTAGTTTAGGCTTTTAATAGTATTTTATAGATTCAATTTCATCAAACCCTAAAATTTCGGTCCACATTACATTCAATTTTAATTTGATTTTTACATTCTTAACAACCAAAATCATCAAAGGAAAACACTTAGATCATGTTACAACAATTAGAGGCAAGTTTTAACACATGTAAATCGATTTTTGAACACTTTCTATCATCCTATGTGATTTCAATTAACCCAAAACATGGAAATAGAGGAAGCATTCATACCTTAATCAATTAGGAAGCAAAGAGAACAAATTGAAGCAAGAAAATCAATAGATTGGAGCACCACAAGTAGCAAGCAACAAGGAATTTGAGAGGAAAAGATTTAGGGTTTGTGGAAATATGAAAAAGAATAAGGGGATTGAACAAAGAAAAGGGTTTTGAACCCGCAAACTCTCCGGTACTGTAGCCTTACTCGATTGAGTAAGTAGGGTACTCGATCGAGTGGCCTCTACTCGATCGAGTAGGCGCTACTCGGTCGAGTTTCCGTAGGGATTTTCTACTTTCTCGACGTTATAGCTTCCTAACTAGATCGAATGTGGTCTACTCGGTCTAGTAGGCACCAAGGTTAGGTACATGGTCGGAATTACGAGATTTACTAAGATTCCTACAAAACAACAACACGTGTCGATTCCAAACCAAATTCGGAAATCGTCACAGGTTACTATAATCATTCACAGCACACTATTACTACCCATAACGCAACGGTTTCACCCAACTAAGATACATACCATTCCATTCTATAGCGAATATCACACAAAACAATTTATCACGCTAGTAAATCATTTACGCATACGTTTGACGCATTATTTCTTTTCTAAACCTTTGTCTACGACTTCACTAATGGAACTTATAACCATATTTCTAAGCACTTATTCAACATTAAATTTCCATGTATCATCCGAGTCTACTAGCAATGTAACTTTGCCTCAACATAAACAAATTAGTCTACTCAAATTAATCATGTCACAAGCGGAAGCTTTAAACCATTCATATATCACATTCAACCATTACAATTTCGATAATTATCATCACAATCTCACAACTTTTTAACTATCATTGTTATTACTATTATAAGACCTGTAAACTCTTATAGGAACTACCATCATTAACAACTTGAAGCAACCACGACCAACACCACATTCTATACACTACCCCGTACTTCTATTCTTTCACACACATTTCTATTCGTGTACACACTTTCACGTTTCTCATTATCATCACACACACATATTAGCTGCATTAGGAACTTTATCATATATGATTCTAACATAACCATTACACACAAGCTAACTCCAACATAAACTTTACCACGAATAATTCTAGTATGACCACTATACACATTGGGCACATAATTGCCGACTCAACATTCTCATTCCCAGTGACTGGCTTAAGCTCAATGGGGCCATGATTTTGAAATGAGGGCGCCTACTCACCCAAAATATAGCATCAGCTGGGGCTCCCAATATACATACACCTGGTTCATTTTATTAGACTCATTATGTTCATTAGGCTCATTTGTTACAGGTTCCAAAATCGTCGCTCTGATACCACTTTGTAACACCCCCATATACCAAGGAGCCTTAACAAGACCTCCCTAGCATATAAAGACGTTACCATCTCGGTTGCCCGAGGAAAGTAATCATCAAAGGTCAATAAAAGAACATTTATAGTTATTTTACCAGTGTTACAACCAAACTACTAATACAAAAGATACAACTCGTCAAAACTATATAAACTACTTCTGTCACTACTCGTGAAGACTCAACCCCCAAGACTCCAGCTACCTTCCAAGACAGCACCTGCTAAGACTGACTGCTCACCATAAGGGATTACGGCAGACACAACAAAAACAAACAAAAGATAAACCATACAAGGTCAGTAACTGAAGAGACACACTAACCACTAGCAAAGCATTACAGAACAACAACATACACACAAGCCACAACTCCACCAATCAATCACCGTCACCGACTGTCCACTGGACCAGCCCTGCCAGTGGGGGACAACAGCCGTACCCACCAAATCCCCGCTCATCATACCGAGCGATAAACCCTGTCCCATTAATGTGCACATCCCCTCCCGTGGCGGGTTCCACGGAGGGCGAAACTAGGGCGTGAAGCCACTCCCGCAAGTGACTCCACTCAGCCGAGGACGCACCTCGAGAACCATAGACGATCAAACAACAAAAGCTGCATCACAGAAACAACGACAACAACAACAACGACGACAACAACAACAACGACAACAACCGACACCTCAAACAACCAACAGAAACTGAGTAGGCGAACCTACCTTTAGCCAACCGCAGCAACTCCTCGATCAAACACAGGACATCAACCATGCAAGTAATCCCTGTACAAATCGCATAACAGCCTATTACTACCATTATAAACCTACAAGGAACAACAATGACAAAGATGATGATGATGACATACCTACGCATCTCACAACGACGTTAAGACCGCCACCCGACTCAAGCAACTCATCCTCAAGGCACTAGCATCCTCAAAGGCTCCCATGGAAGGTATTTTGGTAAAGGGAAAGGAGGGAGGCGACATCTAGGTCTGAAGGAAGGAGGCGGAAATGACTTGTGATTCTAACAAAACACGATTATAAACCCTCGTTGTAAAGACGCTACTCGATCGAGTAACCAACCTACTCAATCGAGTGGCCCCTATTCGATCGAGTACCCAAGCTACTCGATCGAGTAGCCTTTACTCTATTGAGTACAACTCATCCTCACATTCTAACAAGACACTAGGCATCTCTGGCACGCATTCCTAAGAACCATCACCTGCCCCCAAAGGTCGGTCAACGGGTCCCTAAAAGGACGGGTATTACAAAACCCCACCTGGAATAGCAATCACCACAGACGATCTAGCAGCTAATCAGAATTTCTCCTCTACGAATCCTCCTCCTATAACATGTATACATACAATTACCACCAATACTACACAAAACACCCAAAACCCCCAACATTACACTACTACAGATACAGGCTATAACAACGGTTAAAAACCGTTGTTATATAAAAAAGCGGACGTTTTTAAAGCGTCCATTGTAAAAGGTTTTAACAACGGTTGGTTTTCTTAAGGAACCCGTTGTTAAAACTATTAACAACGGTTTTAAGTATAAAAACCCGTTGTGGAAAGTGTGACTCAATTTTGAGGGGAAAGTTATAACAACGGGTTGTAATATACAAAACCGTTGTTATAACTAAAGACAACGGGTTGTTTCTCAATAACCGTTGTTGTTTGTTTTTTTTTTAAAAAAAAATTAAATTAAATATTACTAGATGCATGCATAATTACGGCTCGTTATAATTCCGATGCATGCATTATTACTGCCATCCCTGTGCATATGAATGGACAATATGGAATCAGAAGGGTTACAATAAGATTTGAAGCAGTAGAGAGAGATATGATGATGATTATGGCACAACTTCCTAACATATATTAATTAAAAAACAACTCAAACCACACATTACTTAGTATAAATACACGCATTATCTCAACTACCATTCCATTATCTCACTATCTCCAAACCCTAACTGCTAAAACAAACTCCAAACCCTAATTAATCTTTCAAACAAACTCCAAACTTCATCAACAAAATGAATGATATCATCCTTAAGACTCTTACTATGATCGAGAACAACAACAATTTCATCCGCCGGTTGCTCCACATTGAGGACAGTTTCAGGAGCTACCTTGTGGATGCTCGATCCGTACTCAAGGACGCCAAAAAAGATGGCTTGACAGAGCGGCGATTGTTGCGGCTATATGACGATATAGCAATCATTGAACGGAACCTCCAAATAGCTAAGGAGGAGAGGACGGATATCATAGAAGATAATAAGACTCTCTATGAAAATATAAGAATTGCATTTTTATTAATGTAATTTTTTTTTTTAATTTATGTATATATATATATATATATATATATATATATATATATATATATATATATATATATATATATATATATATATATATATATATATATATATTAATTAAGTTTATCATGCATTCCTCTCTATCATCTTGCTTCTTCTTTGTTTTATTTTATTTAATTTATTTTACTAGCTAATTAAGCGAATAATACTTAGAGAAATAACATAATGATCGATAAAAACACATACATGCAAATGAAATAATTAGAAAAAGAAAATAATGACGATGAAAGACGATGAAACCAACAAAGTGTGGCGAGATTTACGATAATTAGAGAAAGTAAGAGACGATGAAATCAACAGTGACGGCGAGATGATAAAGCGACGATGAGAAAGAGAGAAAGAGACGATGAGAAAGTGTGTGTTTTGTGTTTGTGTTTGTGTTTGTCTGTGTTTGTGTTTGTGTTTGTGTTTGTGTTTGTGTTAAGGTTTGTGTTTTGTGGCTGTAGCTGATCTATGTTTGTGTGGTTTGTAGTATGGAAAGTATTGACAACGGTTGTTAAACAAAAACCGTTGTTAAAACGTTTTAACAACGGTTGTTAAACAAAAACCGTTGTTAAATAAGTTTTAACAAGGGGTTTCAAAAATAACCGTTGTGATTACTTTTCACTAACTTTGCGCCAATTTTGCGCCAAATTATTAACAACGGTTGTGCATGTTTGACCCGTTGTTAAAACTTATAACAACGGTTATATAACCATACCCGTTGTAATTAATTTTAGTAAAATTCGCGCCATACATTCTACAACGTCTATTGTGATTTTCGTGAATAAGCGTTGTTAAAGGGGCGTTGTAGCTGCCTGGATTTGTATTAGTGTTACCCAATTAGGGTTTTAATGAAACTCAATCAAATGCTATAAAATTTTTACAAGGAACTTACCCTTGACACGATGATCACAACTACCTAAAGAACGAGATGATCCGACAAAACTAGCCTTGGGATTTTCTAATAACGCGAGAGGTGCGAACAACGTAACTTCTAATCTCTTTGAAAGGTTTAAGAATGTTGAAAAAGTATTTAAGAAATAATGACGGAAGCTTTTATATTAATCTCGCATTATTAACAAAACCCGTCCAAACAAACCCGTAAAACACACTTACTCGATCGAGTAAGTGACTTACTCGATCGAGTGCCCCTTACTCGATCGAGTACCCTACATGCAGACCGCTCTTTTGCATAAAAAGCTACTTACTCGACAGAGTAAGTCCCACTCGATAGAGTGCCCATAGACATAGAAAACCGCATGTACTATTGGACTCCATCTTCGCCTCACGCAAACACCGCTAAAGCTTCTGACTCCTCCTAGTGGCATCATCGTTTAGGACATCCATCAAATAAAATTATGCAGCTTTTCAATTCTAGATTTAATTTACGCATTTCTAATTCCGATCATTGTATTTCATGTCATCTCAAAAAAAGTCATAAGCTTCCTTTTCCCGTCTCTACATTGCAATCATCCGCCCCTCTTGATTTAATATTTTCCGACCTATGGATATCTCCCGTAATTTCCTCCGACTCATTTAAATATTATTTTATATTCGTAGACCACTTTACACATTATGTTTGGCTTTATCCGTTAAAATAAAAATCCGACACCGCATCCACCTTTATTAAATTCCGAGCTATTGTTGAAAAATACTTCAATAAACCAATCCGACAATTTTACTCCGATAACGAAGGAGAATTCATTAAACTTACCCAACATCTTCACACTGGCATCAACTTTCTCACTTCTCCTTCGCATACTCCCGAGCACAATGGTTTTGCCGAAAGACGTCACCGTCATATTGTTGAGACAGGACTCTCGCTTCTTACTCATGCTCAACTTCCGACCTCGTTATGGCCTTATGCGTTTTCCACGGCCGTCTATTTAATTAATAGATTGCCTACATCGACTCTTCAAAATAATTCCCCATATTCTATCTTATTCAAATCCGAACCAAATATTAACAAACTTCATAGTTTTGGATGTCTATGTTTTCCATGGCTTTGCCCATATACCCATCACAAACTAGAAACCCGATCCCTCCAATGTGTTTTCCTTGGGTATTCGCAAACCCAAAGTGCCTATTTGTGTCTCGACTCACTTACATCTCGGGTCTACACATCTCGGCATGTACGTTTCCTTGATAACAAATTTCCCTACTCTGATCTTCTCAAAATCTCTCAAACTCCTTCTTCTATCACAAACTCTGACTAGTGCTCCTTCTCTGTCCCTGTCCTTTTACCCGTGCCCTCACCAAACACGGCCTCCCCTGCAACCTCCCCTTCGTCGACCTCCCCTACCATTGCTCCACCCTCAACCGAACCCATTCGAAGCCATCCCACCTCCCCTGCCGCCAATCCCCCTGAACCAGAAACCCATCAGCCTCCACACTCCTCCTCAATACTCGCACCCTCTACCTCCCACCACAACACTCGTCTCTCCAATAACATCATAAAACCAAACCCTAAATACGCTAAGCTATCATCCGTACCCTCTGCCTATGTTACTCCCACCACCGTGAAACAAGCCCTTTGATAACTACGTTATCGGCCCTTCATTCATGTCAAAAATCCTTGCTTTAGTCCTAATTTTGTTGCATCTAATCGATTATTACTCGAGTTTGTGATTAATTTGCCTAAATGAGTCTCACCGGATTGTTTACTAAGCTTTTTGTAGTGTTGCACGCTTTTTCATGCAAAACCGATCAACATTTGGAAGCCAAGGGTCAAGATTAGCCTTGTCGGTGTATCTCCTTGCTCTAGCCAGTGTATTGTGATCAGGCGCGGTGCAACTCAAGGGTAGCCGGTGCATCTCATTTACCCTTGTCGGTGTATCTCCTTGCTCCAGCATGTGCATTGTGATCAGAAGCGGTGTATCGTAGCCCAGCCCGTGTAACGATTTTAGCCTTGCATGGTGTAACTCAATCCCAGCCGGTGTAACTCAAGGGCGGCCTGTGTAACTTTACACAGGCTGGGAATAGTGACGGACAGTTTTGGGCCTAATTTGTAGTTTTGCTCTATAATTTGATGTTTTTAGCCCATCATATATATACCAAAACTCTCAAATTTTGTAACACACTACACATTAGACTTCATTTAGATCAAAATTTAGGGTTTAAGCATTTGGTAGAGAGAATTGGATCCAACCTTGTTCTTCATTTTTTCTCAAGCAATTAATCAAGTATTCTTATTTCCTTCATCTTTTGTGGGTATATTTTCTTTTCCTTCTTTTAATTCCTTTTCTATGTTTGTCAATTTAATTTTATTTGTTATTGTTGCCTTAAATTTGAATTGTTTACACTTCTTATAGCTAAAGTTACCCCATTTGAGTTGAATTTCATTTTAATTGTAGTTTAATTAGTCAATTTTCGTCACCCAAGTTATAAATTGTATGATTAGGTTGTAGAAATCAATTTCATATCATGTCTATGGTTAAAGAATCCATCTTTATTGTTTCTCTTGCCTTTAGAAACATGATTAGTGAGTAGTCTTTTACTAGGGTGCGATTAGACCCTAGCATGAGTAATTTATCTAATTGAGTTCATTAAATTAGTTGTTGAGGAGGGGTTGTTGAGTTTTAAACAAAGGAATTGAATTGTTGTGTCTATTTGGGAGTAATTGTTGGTTTTGACCCTTGTCCACCAACGGGAGTTGGTTAGGTTGGGATTGATTACATTACCCCTTTTTGGTCGTGTGCCGACTTGGGTTGAGCCCGGGAGGGAGAACCCAAGTGGGGTGCCTTTGTTTTTCGGTTTGAAGTTCACCTTCGGGAGAAGGGTAGGGATGACCGGGAGTTTATCGCGGGCTTAAGCCCTTGATCTTGATGAGAGGTGAGCGGAGTGGGCCCACTTTGGTGAGCCTTGAGTCTTGAGTCTGGGAAATCGAGTCATGAGCCGGGAGGGAGTTGATTTGGTATCACTAGTGTCCCACCATGAGCCCGGGAGGGAGTTGGTGGGCGAATTAGAGGCGTCTCCACCCAATACACTTCCCCCTTGACAACTAGTTGAAGGAACTCATGATTTATTACGAATGTCGGTGGTTTAGTCGCTCCCTAGGCTTTAATTAACTTGAGTAAATCGTATTTGATAGCTTGCTTTCTCATTCTATAGTTTAATTAGTTTAATTTATTTCTTGTTATTTAGTTTAGACCTTTAGATAATCATTCATCCTTATTTTCTCCGACTTAGCTAAACATAAGAATTTAGACAATTAGTAATCACCCATGCTCCCTGTGGTTCGACCTCGACTACCCTACTACATTAGTTGAGTTAATTATTTGATTGGGGGAGTGCGACAAACCCCGCTATCACCCTTGTTGATCCGCGATGGAGAGCAGCTATGCAATCCGAGTATGATGCTCTCCTTCGCAATGGCACATGGACCCTTGTCCCTCCCGATCAAGCCCAAAACATTATCGGTTGCAAATGGGTTTTCCGCATCAAATATAACCCTGATGGTTCTCTCAAGCAACATAAAGCTCGTCTCGTTGCTAAAGGGTTCCATCAACGACCCGGCCTTGACTATACCGAAACCTTCAGCCCCGTCATTAAACCCATCACCATCCGACTTATCCTTTCCCTTGCTGTCTCTAATGGTTGGTCCATGCGTCAAATTGATATTAATAATGCCATTCTCCAAGGAAATTTGACTGAGTCTGTATACATGGTTCAACCTCCGGGATTCGCAAATACTGATACTCCAAATCACGTTTGTAAACTAAGCAAAGCAATTTACGGATTAAAACAAGCACCGCGTGCTATGTACACCGAATTGAAGAATTATTTTATTTCTTACGGTTTTCGAAATTTAATTTTGGACTCCTCATTGTTTATCTTAGATCGCACTAACATCCGATTATTTGCTCTTGTCTATGTTGATGATATCGTTATTACAGGTCCAAATTCTAATGACGTTGATCGTTTTATTCAAGCTATTTCAGCTCGGTTCTTATTAAAGGATTTAGGGCCTTTATCATATTTTCTCGGCATGGAAGTAACTCCTACAAAGAACAGTATTCATATTAATCAATCCAAGTATATTTCTGACATTCTTGTTCGGTTTAATATGCTCGATTGCAGTCCCTCGACGACTCCCATGCTCTCGCACCCCCAACTAATCCGTGAAGATCAATTACCTATTGTCGATGCTACAAATTACCGGGCAGTCGTTGGTAACCTGCAATATCTATCTTTAACGAGACCTGATATAGCCTTTCCGGTAAATAAGCTGGCTCAGTTTCTTACCCATCCGACCGCCACGCAATGGGGGGCGCTTAAGCGCCTTCTTTGTTTCTTAAAGGATACTATTCACAAGGGGATTTCCTTTGACAAATACAATCATTTAAATTTTCATCCTTATTGTGATGCTGATTTAGCCGGTGATCATAAGGACTATTTATCTACTACCGATTTTATTGTCTTTATTGGTAAGCATCCCATTTCGTGGTCATCAAAGAAGCAACGTGCATTATCTCGCTCCTCAACAGACGCGGAATTTTGTGCTATCGCCGATACCACTTCGGAAGTTCTATGGTTAAAATCACTCTTAAGTGAGCTACATATTCCATACCTAAAGCACCAGTTATATTTTGTGACAATCTTAGTGCTACGAATTACTCGGCCAACCCTATTTTTCATTCTCAGATGAAACACTTAGCCTTGGCCTTCCATTTCGTCCGTGAGCAGGTTCATCTCGATAAAATACGGGTACAACATATTAATGGAGATGATCAACTTGCCGATACGTTAACTAAACCATTGTCAAGACCACGGTTCGACTTGCTTGCATCTAAGATCGGTCTTACGCTCCATTCGTCCGTCTCGAGGGAGTGTGTGAAGAATACCTAAACAACAAACATTATCCTCTCCTAGTTTTGCTAATATTGTTGTTATTAGTCAAATGTTGTTCCTAGTCAGTAGCATTGTAAATCCTAGATATTAGCTATTTGTTATTTGGTTAGTTAGGTTATTAGATGTTAACTCTTACTATAAATACATGTAATCTGTACATCTAAATTATCTTAACCAATATAATTATTCTTCATACTTTACATGCAAAACCGAAAGAATGTAGACTAGATCGCTGACCAGGATACTTTTCAAAATATGTCATGTAGCTAGAGTTGTGCGCTAAGTCGAGATGGTGCGGGCTGGGTTGGGCTAAGAAGTGGGCCGGCCGGAGTGCCACCAGCCTAGGCACAGACCGCATAGTACTAAATGAGTAGGGGGCCGTGTTGGGACAGTTTTGTCTAGCCCAAACCCACCCACTGAGTATCAAGCCAGGCCAGTGACCGGCCGATCGATCTAGGCCTTCATATATTTTTTGGTCAGCAAACGTTGAGTAATGACTTTAATAATACAATTAGATAAGCTATGTATGTAATAAATATATGAGTGTGTTAAATTGAAAAATTAACCAAAATTTAAATGTTTATATAGTATCGAGTAGAGGTAGATATTAAGTTAAAGTGTGAGAAAAAATATACTATACATAAACATTTTGTTTTGAAGTAAATAATCTATTAATACTCTTAATTTGTAGTACACTTTATCAAAAGACGGAATTATAAAATTAATTAGAAAGTGTTTGCGAAAAAAGTGTCTGTGGCCATCATACTTATTTTAAAAATATTCTATTAATATGTCTATGAAAGTTGAATTTTTTTTATCCCATTATTAAATGTCATAGAATTATTTATTGTATGAAATTAATTAGTATGATTCACTTATAGATATGATATAATGAAGCCCAAAACTCAATATAGAGTAATTCACTAAGGAGGGAAAACTTTATAATATCTTATTCTTTTAGTATAATGAGGATTTACCAAACATTACCCCTATCTTATTGTTTTCTTTTTTGTGAAATGGAGTTATAAGGACTATTTTAACACTGGTATAATTCGAATCTAGATCATAAGTATCATATTTCTGGACTTTACTCATGTGACTTTACTACAGATGAGTACTCCTCTATCTTTTCACAAATTCTCATTTGTGACGAACAAAATCCGTCACATTGAAGAGACTCTTTGCTATCTTATTGTACAGTCCGTCTCATTATAGACGACCATTATCCATCTATAGTTATAGACGGATATTGTCCCTCTCACAAATGAAAATGGGTAGTGTAAATGGGGTATTCATTTTCCACCCACTTTTATTTGTGAGAAGGATACTATCTGTTTATAGACGGATAGTGTCCGTATATAATGAGAATTTGTGCTTATTGTAAGACTTATTTCTAATCCCTTCATATTTTTGGCAAGACCGTCTAATAACACAAATAATTGATCGTCTTAAATAACTTTTTGCTGATAGTGCTCCAACTTGGCCCATTTTTTTCTTCTAGCAGCTCAGAAAAGACCGTTGGCCCATAGTAGTCATCTCAGATATCCTCTGTTCGTGAAGAGCAAATCTTTATCAACAACAAGTAACATGTGTGCACTTAGGTGTATTTAGATCATGTCATTAATACAAGTAATCACTAAGCTTAAAAAAGTTATTTGATTGAATTTAGAGCCATAAGAATTTTATGGACGTAATTCTCTTTGTGTTGGGCACTAAAGCCAATATTATTTCATGGGATTATGGGGATCTCATACTCTTTCAGTTGCGGGCATTGAATGTTCATTATGAGGCTTCGTTCAATGTTAACTACATTTCTTTGCCGACTTGCATTGCCACTTTTTGGCTAATTTGATTTACCACAAATTCTTGTTTGTGACGGCACATATCTGTCACTCTTGAGTGACGGATACCATTTTACCTCATAAATTACCCACTTTTTCTCTCTCTGCAGCACTATTCATGTGGTCCCCTTTCTCCACTAACCCATTTTGTTACAATTTTAACTCACAAATATCCGCCACAAATGGTAACCCGTCACAAGGGAGACCAATTGTTGATTTACATAGCTAGAGTATGTAATATAGTATTTTATTCTTTTGGCACCCATGGTTTGACTTGGTAAACGGGCCAGGTCGCTTTTGGGCCGGGTTTAGTTATTTTCGGGGTTTAACAGAATTCAGGTCGGATCATGTCAGATCGAGTCAAGTTAGGTTTGGGTCATTTTCGGTCAGTTATTATCAAGTTACATACGAATAACGACCAGTTTTCGGCAATAAACATTTGGGTCAGATTATATAGGGTAGGATTAATTTGGGTTCGGTTCAAGTTCAGGTCCTTAGCTCGCGTGCATGTCGGGTCGAGTACGTATCGGTTTATTCGGGTTGAGTCCGCTGCATTTTGAAATGTCTATCAATGGTCATATATATTGCTTGTATAAATCTTGTATAAATCTTGTATATGTATAAACAGACCCGTGCCGGTAAATATCATATCATATGAAGTATAAATAAACCTCATTTTTACGTCACCCCAAATTATGATACACATTCACTATTATCGTTAATGGGACTGTCGTCCCCACCACTCTGGCACATGATATTGTTCGCTTTGAGCACAACTCCCACGGTTTTGTTTTTAGGCTCCTTTCCAAAAGGCTTCATGCTAAAGGAGTGGTTGATCTCTTATAAACTAAGTAAAACTCCTTTTCTTTACCGATGTGAGATTTGGGTTGGCCACCCCAACAATCCTCCCATAAAATCAAAAACCACCACATGTCCTCTCCAATGATATTATCTGTCCATCTTGCATCACCGTTGTGACCCAACGAGACTCGCCGCCTGATCACCACATTATCAAGAAGACTATCAACACAAGGCACCCACAGATCTCCAATCGCGAGGTCACACTGAGAACTCTCATCCACATTGGCAAAGGTAGTCCACTACATCCGGCTCAACGACACACTGAACGCTACAAGAAATCACGCCATCTTGCATCACCGTTGTGACCCAACGAGACTCGCCGCCTGATCACCACATTATCAAGAAGACTATCGACACAAGGCACCCACAGATCTCAAATCGCGAAGTCACACTGAGAACTCTCATCCACATTGGCAAAGGTAGTCCACTACCTCCGGCTCAACGACACACTGGACGCTACAAGAAATCACGACAAGGGCGACTGGACATACAGTCGCCTACTTTAGACGCCTTTAACGGATATTCTTGTAGTGGGACACAACCGAACCATCGGCTCTAATACCACTTGTTTGGACAGCCATCTCCACCACTCTGTCACATTAGTATGAAATTGTCTTCATTGAGCCAAGCCCGCACGGTTTTGTTTTCGTGTCCTTCCCAAAAGGCCTCATAATAAAGCAGCGGTGGGTCTCTTATAAACCAAGTAAAACTCTTCTTCTTCTCAAATGTGGGACTTAGGTTGGCCACCCCCAACAATCGTTGTTATCGAATGACAGTGTCGTACTTTCGTATGAACTATTGGGGTAGTGGGATTGTTATAAGAGACGTGATAAAAGATATAAACAGAATCGATAAAGAAAGCAACACACAAATTTACGTAATTCACTAACGGTGTGTTAGCTACGTCCACATGGCACAAAGGATGAGAGTTTTATTGATATTGAGGAGTATTACAAATTTCAGATTGAGATTCAGATTGTTATGAAATAAGTAACTCTTAGGGTGAGACTTAAAAGAGTTTATATAATACTCTCTAAGATCTAATACATATTGACCTAGAAAGGCCCAAAACACATTCCTAGCCCAATCAGATTAACAAATATCGCTTAGGTTTCGGAGGCATTGCCCCTGAGCCTCCACCAAGGCATTTCACCCCGGGACCCTGACTCGCAGACCAATTAGTGAGATCTCCATTACAGTCGTTCGAAGCGCGCAACGACTAACAAATTTGAGGCACATATCCAACAGGTGTCTGAAGACCAAACAAGTTCAACATTTCAGTAAATTTTTAGTTTAAAAATGGAAGGGTAAATTGTGATATTCAATTAGTCTCATTATAGACGGATATATTTGTCTTAAGTGAAAGAAAGGTCAAATATGCTTAAAGTGGTGACATTTTTGGGCTCACTATGCAACTTGTTGCTTGTATGCTTAAAGTGGGTGAATATTTGGCCCGTCTATCAGGAGATCTCTCTTCTATAATGAAAATTTGTGATATTTTTGTTCCAAATTTGGCTAGTAAGACACCACAGTCCTGTCCTCACTGATGCTTAATAATTGTAAGATTTAAGACCTTGCTCAACAAATTTTCTACCTACGCAGGACGAAGTTAGGTCCAAATTCTCTCCATAGCCGAAACATTAATCTTAGTTATATTTCGAATTATGGTTATTTTTTTCAAAAAAATTAATGAGTATTATATTTTTTTTTTCCAAAAAAGTCGCCTGGGACATGGCTAGATAAGCATGTACTTGGCTTCATCTCTGCCCAGGCCATTGGTTACTACCTAATGAAAATTTGCTATCTTTTGCCAAATAAAAAAAAAAAAAAAGAAAAAAAAAATTTGCTATCAGTATTGGCTATTTTCTTCTTCTCATCTTTATTTTGCTTAATAACATTATCAACAGTAGAAACAAATAATTGTAGTTCAACTGTGGCCACATTGCATATATATGCAAATTTCCCACTATACAATGTTGCAATATTGAGATGTCGAATTCAGCAAGTCAACTCTCACGTACAAGGTAACATATAATGGAATGATGGAGTTGTTTTGAGTAGTCTAGTTTTAATGTCTTCCACCTTTGAGTTTGTGTGTTTTACAGGTTGAATCGTTGAACCGTCGTATTATTAACTCTCATATCATCCACATTTTATTTCGAACCACTAAACTATGCTGTAGACAGAGCCCCCACAAACATTTTAAAGTTTGAATTTAATTAAAGGGTTCTTTGTCAGAAACTACCTTTTATTTAGAGTTATTTATGAACAACTGCCTTTCATTTTATTTTTGGCTTTTAACTACTTTTTATTTCTTCATTTTGCGAAAAACTACCAAAAATCCACTTCCGACGAAAAAAAGTCAACTTTCCGGCATTGACTTACCATTTCATGTTGAATCTAACTCTTTACTTCATAACCTTAATAATCGATGATAAAGATTGATTAAACCCGACATTAATCACCTCAATTTGTCTATCTCTTACCCGGATCAAAGTCCTAGTCACCGAAACAAAATCATCATTGATATTTGTGGAGTCTATTGATCGAATACGAAAGAGGGGGGGGGGGGGGGGGGTGAATTGAGTATTAAAAACGATGACCGCTTTTTCGAAATATATGATATAAATTAATTACTTGATTTTATTGATTAAAATCAACTAATTAAATTATTAACAATAAACGTAAAATCGAAATAACAATAATAAAGAGAGAGAGAAAGAGAGACACACAGGATTTTGAAGTGGTTCAGTTTCACAAGTCGAAACCTACGTCCACTATTCTCGATTAATAATTTTTAGTACCTTTCTCCGGATTACAAAAATTACCAATCCACTCGTATAATCAACTATATGATTATAACTCAGATTGAGTATCGCTAAATACTCTAGGTTGCTCTTACGTTAATAAGAAAAATACAACGACAAATACTAATCTCACGTTATGCGAGTGAGTATACTATCCTTGTGTATTTAATATCCTATAACGATTTTTCTTCGAGTGATTGACAAATTTGATGCGTGATTTTTGTATAAGCAAATATGAAAATAAGAATTAAAGCTCAAATGATTTTTGCTTAAAATATTTTTCTCTCTTTGAAATTTGTAGATATGTGTGTCAACAATTAATGTTGAATGAATGAGAGTATTTATAGTAGAGTAAATTAGGGTTTGGAATGTTCTGGAATTAGGGCATAGGAATGTTCTGGAAATATAAAACTTGAAGAACAAGTAAGAAGAGAAGGAGGAAGGATTTGGCCTCCTAGGGTTTTCGGCCACCTAGGGTTTCGGCCTCCCTAGGGTTCGGCCGGCCCAAGGCCTTCCTCGGTCCATCCTTGCTTCTCTAGCCCGCAACAAATCGAGATAGAATTTAGTTAAAGCCCTAGGTTGCATGACGATATAAATATCGTATTACAAACCAATAGTTTATTTAACTTAAATTCTAATTAATTAATTCCAACCAAATAAATACTCTCATATTTTTATAAACTATTAAAAATATATTTTCCAAAAATTAACGCATCATTTTTGTCTAGCAATGAAGTTATGTCTATTAGGTCATAACTTCATTAACCTTTAAATCAAACAAAGTAAAACCATTACCGGATGACGACCTATACTAACTAATCTTGAGTAGATCTTGATTACGAATCGTCTCTTCACAAGTCTCTCATCTTGAGTCTCGTGGTTGATTTCCAATCTTGATCTCGCTTGAAAACATCGATCAAGTATATTTGAAGTTGTACCTTCTTGGTCCAAACTTCAAGCTTGCGTCTTGTAATTGTTCCTTTCTAAATTAAAACTTAAGCACACAATTACACGCATATGTTTATATATTAAGTCCACATACAAATCATTACTGTCATTATCAAAACAATTAATAAGGACTAAAGGTCCAACAAATTCAATTAGGACTAAAGGTCCAACAAATTCCCCCTTTTTGATGATGACAAGTCTCCTATGATTTGTGTCTAAGTCTAGTTCCCCCTCAACATAATACTTCCCAAATTATAGAACAGTTGAGCGCAGAAACTAATGATCTCTTCAAAGTTATAACTATAGAACGCCATGAGAGAATTAACGTTGAGATGGTCGCAAATCATAAAAACAATTCCCCCTCTTGGCATCATTGAAAAGATAAGAACAAACATAAAACGACCAGAATAATATATTATGAAACAAGAAATAATCATGAAAATCATATTATATTAAACGCAATCTAGTTCTTAAGTAGCATAATAATATTATAAACTGAAATCACACAAGGAATAATGCGGAAATGAAAAAGCTAATATCCATAAGAATGGATTTTTATTGTGAGCAAGGATTTAAAAGATAAGGCTAAGGTGAATGGATTAGGGCAAATCGATCAAGGGTAGCGAGGGCTCGGTGGGTTCGACCTAGGACGGGTACGGTACTCCAAGTCCTCGAGTCGCGCATGACAATGGTCGAGAAGTGCAGCTTGAGCGGTTAATCGAGTATCAAAGTTACCAATCCTCAAAGTCATTGCTTTAACTGCTTCATATATTGTTTGCATCTCGGGACCTCATCTCCTTCCCGGATTGCAAAAGATCATCACCAAACTTAACCAAACTAGCCATACCTTCCTTTATTTGAACAGGACTCGAGTGAGTTCTTACCGCGGCCTTACAAACCTTTGTCGAGGCGCGTTTCAAACCGTGACAACACGGTCTTGATGTGAGCATTGCTAACTTCACTTGGTCCACTAGTATCAATTCTCCTTTGCTTTGTAATTAGGTCAAACAATTCTTCCAATTTCTTGTCTTGTTCATTAATCCGTCCAAGAATAGAAGTAAAGTTTGAATCCATCTTTGAATCCAACATATCAAAATTCACATTGCTTTTTCCTTCCTTTTCTCCTTTTTCTCCTTTTGTCTCAAAACCTAATTCGTTGCCATTAATAACGAGCTTCATATAAGATAAATAAAGATCGCTCATCTCGTCATTAGTGATAACTCCATAACTCTGCTTCCCAATTACTCCTTTCTTCTCCAAAAGTCGAGATATCCAATTCCCATAAGGCAAACTCAAGGTAGAAGCAAAATCATCCATCTTAGCCGTTACACTAGCTTGTATAATTTTATGAAACACAAGCAAGGGTAGACTAACCTTTTCTCCTTCATGCCAAGCCTTCATTATAATCATCTCATGTGCCCCAAATTTATCTCTACCTTCTTTTCTAGGGACAATAGTACTCCAAAGAAAGTTCAAAAAGAACCTCAATTTAGGCGGCAACTTCGCAGCTAAGATAGTCTCAGACGAAGTAGCATCTTGTTTGAAATACCGTTTCACTATCAACCTTTTTTCAGGTAACATACCTCCCCATTCTACGCTTGGATTGATCTCAGTTCCTCCTTCAGGAACTCGAGCCAAGTCGCAGAAATCACCAGGTGAGACTCTTATGGAAGTCTCATTGACCACAGCAAATAAATTTCCTTCCTTAAGATGAACAGAAGCATAAAATTGATATACCTCAATAGGAAAGACAGGACCACTTACAGCAACAATATTTTCCCATCCTTGATCCTTGAGAAAATTTCTGAAAAACCCAAGTGCTTTGTATTTCTTTAACCAATCAATCGAATATACTCGTCCTGCGTGAATGCGATATTGAGCAACTTGATTGACATCTCTTCTTTCTCCTTGAGTTAGTCTAAGATTATTTAGTCCATTGTTGGTGTAATCATCCATATGCTGTGCGTAAAGAATACGTGAAGAACCATCTTGAAGTTTATAGTTCTCAGTCTTTGAACTTACCTCAATTTCCGAAACCGTCTTTCCCTTACCCTTAAACAATTTTCGTCGCTTGATGAGGTTGGAGGGTTGGTCGGCATTGGACCGTGGGGAACGGGGTGGTTCGGCCGGTGAGGTGGAGCGGGTGCGAGGTGGTGATTGGCTTACCTTCTTTCTAATAACAATATGTTTCTTTGATTGAAAACGGGTTGTAGGTTGATTAGTCATTATGAGAATTAAAGAAGGTAGTAAAAGGTAATTAGGGTTTAGAGAATTGTAATTGATGAGAATTATGGTGAGATTAAAGGGTTATTTATAGTATAAGGAATTTGAGTTTAGGTAAGAATAGGTTTCCTTAAAAGATAGAGAATAATACCAATTTCCTTATTTCTTTAATGCCTTTCCTTTTTTTTTCGGCATCTTCCCTTTTTTTTTTTTTTTTGTTTCGTGCCCTTTTTTTTTTTTGGCACTTCCCCTTTTTTTTTTTTTTTTTTTTTTTGTTTCGTGCGTTTTCTTTTTTTTCGCACTTCCTTTTTTTTTTTTTTTTTTTTTGTTTTTGGCATTATCTCCTATTTGATATAAGATTAGGAAAGAAAATCTTTGATGGAGTTTAGGCAGGATTTGTGGAGGAATATAATAAGATAGAATTATCTTTATTATATTAAGGCAATTTATTGTAGATTTTGTCGATTTTTGTAAGGAAATGTGATTATGCAGAATATAAAATACTACTATACACATAAGCAAGATATAACACGTAAAATAAATATTATTTAACATAATTAAACTTGCAACAAAAATATACGGACACAATCGTACAATCTTATCTTCCTAGCTAGTCATTGGGTTCCCGGACATAATTATGACGGATTTAATTATCACTAATTAAACCAATCTCAAGTCTCAGTAACTCAAAGCGTTTTCTAGCTAATGCCTTAGTCAAGATATCAGCCCATTGCTTTTCAGTACTACAAAATTCAAGTGAAATGTTGCCTTTCTCTACATGATCCCGTAGAAAATGGTGTCGAATATCTATATGTTTGGTCCTCGAGTCTTTGGGCGGGGTTTTTAGAGATTACTATAGCACTCGTATTGTCACACATAATAGGCATACGACCTACATTTATACCATAATCACATAGTTGTTGCTTTAACCAAAGTAATTGAGAACATACCGATCCTGAGACACATACTGGCCAAAAGTAGACATTGCAACTGAATTTTGTTTCTTCGATCCCCATGTGATAATACAAGGTCCAACAAATGTTGCATACCCAGAAGTGATTTTCCTATCTAAAGAACATCCTGCATAATCTGCATCTGAATATCCTACTAGATCGAAATTACACTCAAGTGGATACCATAAATATAAATTAGATGTACCAATTAAATATCTCAAGATACGTTTAACTGCAATCATATGTGATTCTTTAGGGCATGATTGAAATCGTGCACAGACACATACACTAAACATTATATCAGGACGACTTGCAGTTAAATATAAAAGTGAACCAATCATACCTCGATATGTAGTCTCATCGACACACTTACCATGTTCATCTATAGTCATCTTCTTTTCAGGTACCATAGGTGTATCGTATGATTTTGCATTTTCCATACCGAACTTTCGGATTAGTTCCTTGATATATTTCTGTTGGTGTATCTTTATACCATCCTTTGTTTGTTGAATTTGTAAGCCTAAAAAGTACTTCAGTTCTCCCATCATGCTCATTTCAAACTCAGAAGTCATTAGATCTGAAAAATACTTGCACAATTTTTCATTTGTAGAACCGAATATAATATCGTCTACATAAATTTGCACAACAAGTAAATTTGAACCCTCGGATTTTAGGAACAAGGTTTTATCGACAGATCCTCTTGTAAAATTATTTTGTAACAAAAACTTGGACAATCTGTCATACCATGCCCTTGGAGCTTGTTTCAAACCATATAAAGCTTTGTCTAGTTTATAAACGTGGTTTTGAAACTTGCTATCTAAGAATCCGGGAGGTTGTTCTACATAGACTTCTTCCTCCAAATAACCATTAAGAAATGCTGTCTTAACGTCCATTTGTAACAGTTTCATTCCTTTATGAGCAGCAAAGGCAATAATGAGACGTATAGCCTCAAGTCTTGCTACAGGTGCAAAGGTCTCGTCATAATCGATCCCTTCCTGTTGATTGTAGCCTTGGACAACTAGTCGTGCCTTGTTTCTTGTAATAAGTCCTGTATCGTCCAATTTGTTTCTAAACACCCATCTAGTACCAATAACAGTTCGATCACTAGGTCGTGGCACTAAGTGCCATACCTTATTGCGTTCGAATTGTTGAAGCTCTTCTTGCATAGCGGTAATCCAATCAGGTTCAGCAAGAGCTTCTTTAATATTGGTAGGTTCAATGGTTGTTAGAAACGAAAAGAACGAGCAGAAATTATTCAAGGACCTTCTAGTTTTAATGCCTTGCTCTAGATCCCCTAGGATTTTGTCCAAAGGGTGGGAGCTTTGATGTTTCCATTTTTTGAGAACTCTAGGCTCATTATCATTTGATGGACTAGCATCATCTGCAGACGAAGAGTCATGATTTGTTCCCCCTGAGTTGGACTCGGGATTTTCTTCAGAAGCATCACTAACTTCATTAGAAATATCATGATTTGGATCGGAAGTTACAACATCATTAGGTATAACTTCAAGATCTTTTTCTTTATCCAAGGAAGGGTCGATAGTATCATTAACTATGGACTCATCACTTCTCTTAGGATTGTTTGCAGAATTTTCTAGTTCATCATTGATACCTTGAATATCTTCTTCTTCATTTAAAGACTCATTTCTTGCTAGAAAGAAATCGGGCTCATCTGGATCCTCTTCTTCCTGTTCAGCTTTATCAAACACATTATCTTCGTCAAAGCGAACATGAACACTTTCTTCTATGCGCAAGGTTCTTTTATTGAACACTTTGTAAGCTTTACTATGATCCGAATATCCGGAAAAACAGCTTCATCACTTGGGGTCAAATTTTCCTAAATTTTCTTTTCCATTGTTATGGACAAAACATTTGCTCCCGAAGCAACGGAGATGTGATATATTGGGTTTTCTCCCTCTTAAAAGTTCATAGGGAGTCTTTTTCAAAACAGGTCGGATCATAGCTGACACGTCTGTCGCGTACCTGTCAAAAATAAAACCTAACGGTCTCAACTAATATGTAGTAGAGGCAGTCGAGTATCGAATCCACAGGGAGGAATGTAACTACAGCTATCTATTTCTAATTCTAAGGTAACAATTGGGGTTGATTAATTTTTGGTTCTAAACTACGGAGTAAAAGGAAGAGAAATAAGGGCAGAGCAGTAAGGCAAGAAAATGATTTTAAACTATCAAATAGAGAGGGACATGTCGGGAATTCGGTTCACTACGGTAGTACAACAACTCGGCAGTAAATGACTCAGACGAACTAATGTGAGACGGATATTAGAAGGTCCTTTCGGTCCACTTCCCACCCTAAAATACCACTAACTTAACTTTCGTCCTCATTAGGGTAGTCTACTGTTTATAGCAGGCCTATTTAATCCAATCTTTCGATCCAGGGTTAATTGTAGCAGTTAATGGGTGACATAGAAGCGTGCACTCAACTAGGTCGAGAATTACAATTATATTGCTATAGTGACAGAGTCTCTTATGTCAATTCGCCTAATTCATTCACTACGTCGTCATTACTCTACCGCAGATCCCCTAATCCCAACATGAAGGGATTTAGCTACTCATATTCGTAATAAAACTAACAGCATGTAAATTTCCAGCAGATGACATAATGAAATGATAATAAAAATTGCTAAAAGAAATTAGGGCAGAAAGAGACAATAACATAAAACAAGAATTAAACAACAAAGGAAGGTTAATTATTATTAAAAGGGAAAGAGAATTACAATCCAGCAACTTCCGGCGTAAAGAACGAAATCCGAGCAAAGAAAATCCAACGTCGAAAGAAAGTGAGTCTAATGTAGAAGAGAGTAAAAACTAGATAAAAAGAATACTGGATGAAAAGAGAATAAAAAGATAAAAGATGACTAATAACCTAGTTAAACATAGGTTAAATAGCCAAAAAGCCTAAGTGTTTATGCGGAATATACTGAAACACGGACTAATTAAAGCCCACAGACGAAATCCTCTCGATCGAGTAGGCAAAACCACTCGATCGACCTTCAGGGAACTCGATCGAGGACCAGATCAAATGCAGCTTACTCGATCGAGAAAGGAACAGCTCGATCGAGTCTTGGGAAGCTTAGGGACCTCTCGATCGACCTATAAACTGCTCGATAGACCACCTATCAACTCGATAGACCACTTGAGTCTTCAATTCAGCTCACGTCTTCACCCAAATGCTTCGTAATGCGTGCGACGACACTTCAAGTGCAGCATCTCACTCTGGGACAATTCCATCTCCTCTAAATGCATGCAAAAAGGACGAAAAGAGCGTGGTTCCGCTACTTCCGCGATTATCCCTACAAAAAGGACAAAATACACCAAAGTAGCCAATTCGGGGCAAAATACTATAAAAACAGTATATAAATGCATAGAAATACGTGCTGAAATAGGCCAAAAAGACTATACATTAGGCACGTATCAAATCTCCCCAAACCAAACCTTTACTCGCCCTCGAGTAAACTCAAAACTAAACTAATGGAACGGAAATGATAACTCAGAGCTAGCTTAACTTGTCTACTTGAACCACTTTAATGCAACAGAAATCAACAGTTAAAGCTAGGCGGATCAATACGCAAACGAATTATAAGTCGCATTCGTAAATAAAGTCGACCTATCGACCTTGCAGGACCAACAAAACCGGACTCTCACGTGGTCACTCTTCTCTCATGAAGCAAAGGGTAAATGTTATATGTAAAAGAGAGAAGAAAGGACAGTCACTCACCTAACTGCGACCTACATAGCATGCATGCAATAAAAATGAAAGACAATTCAAGTACTAATGCACAAATTCCAACCAACAATGTCCGTCACAGCCGAGGGTTTGCAAATAATATGGGAATAGTGAGGTTCAGGTGAGAAAAGGCAAAACAAGTTATGGAAATGTGGAGGCAAAAGCGTCAAGCTAGTTCCTAACAGGACCATAATAAACCATCCGGATCTCAAACTGACTGAAAGACTAACACAGGTGCCCTTCACTTGGCACAAAACTCACTAGACTGGAAGCACAATCTCCTCAAAAAATATGGAATAAGAATGGAGGAGTCAGACGGTCACAAAATTCCCTTTTTTTAGACACATCGTCTGAAACAACTAACTGAACAACCAACCCTCTTGTCGATTGTACGTCTTCGAACATCTTCTCAACTCTGACAAGAGGGGACAACTTTTTACACAATTTTTCTCTTTTTCTTTTGTTTCACGTGAATCTCATTTTTTTCATTTTCTTTTCCTTTTTTTTTTCTTTTTTCTTTCTTACTTCACGTTTCTCTTTTTTTCTTTTCAATACCTCTTTTTTTTTCTTTCTTTCCTCCTTCCTTAATACAACACCAACTCCAACAAGAGAGACAGGCCAAACTGCAATGGAAAATATACCACAAAAGGACAAACTAACTAGCTTGACTAGGCAGGCTTAGTTTGGAATGTAGCTAATGGGTCAAAAAGGCAAGTTTGGCTAAAGTGGAGCTAATTGGGTGAAGATATATAAAGAAGGGGAATTTGCAAGACCCTCCCTGCATGTGACACCAACCACGGACCCGAATATGTGCATTTGACGAGAAATTGAATGTCATAAATGTGCAAATGAGACAAACATGCTATGCAAGGAGTACTACTCTCAAAATTCCTAATGAACTGGTCATGAATGTCACCAGTTATGGCTCTAAAACTCAGAATTTTTAAGTAGTTTGCCAGTTTATAGGTCAAGTCTAAACAGTCAGCTATTATTTGAACAGAAATTCGTAGACTATGCGTATGACAAAGCTAAAAACCATCAATAAAGTGCAAGGCTCAAGTGAATATGACAAGTTATAGTGCAATTTCATCACGGGAATCTACCGTTCCGACTCAACCTAAATGCAAAAATAAACGTGAAATTTTTTTGAATTTTTAACAATTTCTAATTTTTTTGGATTTTTGATTTTTAAAAATAAACAACAAATGCAAACTGAAGAATTAAACGTGAATGCAAAACAAATGCAGATGCAGACTCAAAAGGATGCAATACCCTCCCCAAACCAAAACGGACAACGCCCTCGTTGTCCTCCAGCATACACCAGCAGAAAAATGGGGGATGGGAGTATACAACCAATAAAATAAAAATAGAGGAGACAAAATGAAAAGGGTAAGAAGACATACAAAACACGAACTTCCCCAAACCAGCCAGAAAACTGGGGAAGTGAGTAGACCAGTAGCTACTCGTCGTCGGCACTTTGTCTCTCGTACTCCGACTCAAAGAAACGGTCTCCCAAACAAGAACAAACAAGGGGAGACTCAGTCGTCGTCACCAGGCTGGTCCTCCGGACCGGGTACGAACGGAGGGTCACTCTGCTCCTCTCTGGTAGCTCTCTGTGCCGCCTGCTCTGCCCGTAACCGCACCTCTCGTGCTACCTCTGTCTCCTCCGGCTCCTCCTCTGAGTCAGAAGAAGGTGGAGGGTACCCGTCCGCTGGGTATCGGTAGAAGGAAGGATGCGGCCACCCCTCTGGAATCGGTCGCCGGGCTCGGATGTGGAACTCGTAGAGCGGGAATACAGCCAAGGCCATATCCCGTCTCATCTCGCAAGGTACCGCACAACCGGAGGCAAGGCATCACGACGCCCTTGGTCCGTGACCGCGGGCGCCTCTAAAGCAGAGGGCGACAAAGTTGGCCGGGAAAACCGAACCGCAGGAAGGAGGGTCAAGTGGAGGTGGAGTATGAGTGGGTGTGGGTGTAGGCTGAGGCGTGGGTGTCGGTCCCACTGGGCTCGAGTCCGAGCCACGGGAGCTAGAAGAAGCCCGGCCTCCGCTTCCTCTTCTTAGAGGAAGAAGAGGGAGGGGTGAAGGTAAGGTGGTAGGTAGGTGGAGGTGGCCTCGCTCCCTCAAAGCAGCAGAGGGAGCGGTGAAAGTGGCGGAAGGGTAGAGCACGGCAAGGTGACAGACGTGGAACCACAGATCTTCCACGTCCTCGCGCTCCCCTTCGCCTTTGGGAACTGTGTCAAGACAGCCATGGCTTCGAGGTCAAGGTAAGCCATCTCGTCAGGTGAAGTGAGTGAAGGGTCAGTGGGGTAAAGGTGACGGGCGATCCTAGTCACTAGCCCGCCGCAGACAATAGCGGTCTTGACCCGAGTCCCAATACCGTTCCAATCCGAGCTACCGGATAGGCAATGTTTAGAACAAACGGGAACCGGAGTCAATGTTGAGGTACCCCGCGAGAATCGCTAGCTCAGTGTTGGTCAAGTTATTGGGCTCGGGCGCCCAAAATAGTCTCACCTAACAAACGCAAGTAGTAACGGGGCGCAGGTAAGTGAACGTGAGCTCCCTTCCGTGAGTGGAAGGGAGTGTGAGACAGAGCGACCCCAGTGGTGAAGAAGGTCTCGAGGTGGGGCAAAGTGAGGCCGTCACTAACTAGGCCTAAAACCTGCCCAAACCGAGCCAAAGTCCGTGATGCGACTCGTTGCGGAGTCGAAAGTAAATACGGAACGGAGTGGTCAGCAGTGTAAGAGTCGGTGTCAAAAGAGTAGGAGCTAAAAAACTCGTACGTATGGGTACGAATGGTAGCCTCCCGCATGGTAATCGACCGACATACCCGTCCCGTTTAATAAACTACAAACCTCCTCGTAGATGCCTAAGGTCTCTAGGTCAGCTCGTGCAAGGAAACGGGTGGAGGAGAGGGGCACGAAGTAAGGCGGCTAACCGTGTCCGGTGAGCCTCGAAGTGAAACGACCGAGGGCATCTTCGGTAGAGGTGTGAGAGCGCCTCTCTCGTAACAACAGCCTCGGAAGGGCTGGAAGTGATGGCTAATCGCTAGCCTTTCTTTGGTGTGTCCTCGGTGGCACCATACCAAGTCGGGAAACGGGGCTCGAATCCGCAATCCAAAGAAAGAGAAAGGCCTGGGAGTGATGGTGGTGAAGCTCGAACCGAGCTCCCCGCCGAGCCGGGTGCGCTCAGACTGTCCTCCCCGCACTGAGACAAGTAAAACTGGTGCTGTGGTGGTGACTGAGGCAGAGCTAGTGGTAGCAGTAGGAGCCACTTGCTCGCTCGCAGAAGAGCTGGAGGACGTACTACTAGAAGGCAAGGAACTCGCGTCCATCCTGCAAAGTATCAAAGGGCACGAATAAGAAACGATGCTGCTAACCGTGGTTAAAACAACCCGCTAACCAACATGTGACAGCAATTATGAGGCCCTATCAGTCGAAACAATCGACGTACAGCATACAAAACCAAGCAATTCCTCAAAAATTTTCGAAAAACAGCATGTGAGTGGTGATAATATGATAAAACAAAGGATCGCAAAAGGGTGAATACAAAGATGAAAACCGAAAGTGGGGGCATGTATCACTCCGGCAATCGAGAATAACCATTCACACGGCGCGAGATTCCTAATAATTCAAAGCATGTAATGGCGATAGGGGACGGGAGACGATAAGCGGTTAACAACAAGATGACAAGTAGGCGATAACCGCAAATAACAAAGCATGACAAAGAAGACAACCGTCGACAATCGAAATTTCGACTCACAGAACCCTAATCGCGAAAATCGCGCAAGATTCGAATTGAATATGTAGAAACAGTAAGGAATTGCGAAAACATCATCAATAAGCTAATCAAGGGCAAATGAACACAATAAAATCGAAACAACTCGACTATACATGGAATTTTCGAGCCCTAATTCAAATCACCTCATAAAAATTCGAAATAAATCAAAAGAATTTGCAAAGAGTGTGATAGAGACACTTACTTGATGATGATTATCCTAAAACAAGCAATTAATCTTCAAAAACAAGCAAGCAAACGGATTTTTCGATTGAAAAACCGCAAACCCTAATGTCCCTCAAAAACCGTGAAAATGAGCACCAAATAAGGGGAAAACAAGGGGCTATTGAAGAATAATTAGCTAGCAAAAGGATGTAGGTGACGAATTTGATAAATTTTGGGCAAAAATTGGGGATTTGGGGAAGAAGGAATCGCAATAAGGGGGAGTGTTAGAGGAAATTAGGGATGAATTAGAAATGAATTAGGAAAATAAGAGTTTTAAGAAGAAAAACTCCCGTCGTTTACTGTTCATTCCACTCGATCGAGTGGTTTCAACCTCTCGATCGAGGACCTTTGATATCCCCTTTGCTCGATCGAATAAGAAACCTTTCGATCGACCTGTTCCTCTGTGGCCTTCCTCGATCGAGTAGCCAGCAGACTCGATCGAACCATCTTTCCTCGTGTATATTTCCTTGAATTTCTACCTTTTCTTCCTCGAAATGCGTGCATTTCCCCAAACCTGCGTAAAACAATTCCAAACATATCCCAAATACCAAATACGCAGCAAAGCAGTCTATAGTCTCAGTCTATGCTAAAAAGAATTGTCTAAGCTAATTGTCCTAATTAAAAACGTAATAAAAGAAATTCAAAAGTAAAAAGAATATCTATTACAATTTGTTACACGGGGCATTTCCCCGTTTAATTCCCATCAGCTGTCAGTAGCCCCTTCGTGGGCTTTGATGGAGGACGTCACTTCGGGCCGATACCGACCGTCCTCTTTGATTTCCATGAGCTTGAGTTACTGTTTGCAAGAGGAGGAGGAACATAGTTCAAATCTATGTAGGTTCGAACTGTCCTTGTCCTCGTCGCTCTGTCAGCTTCCTTAGCCTTCTTGGCTCCAGTTTGATTGACAATGGTTCCACCCTGTCCTTTGACTGCTCCTTTCTTGCCTTCATCTGCACTGCAAAGCAAGGACAATGACGAATTTTCCTCCTTGTTGCTCTCTCGAGGCGGAGGGTCGCAATAATAGCAATATTCTCCAAACTTTCATCCGGAGTGTCAATAATAGGGTCAACAGAAGAGAGGGCATTGCAGGCCGAGCTTGCATGGGAGCCCTCCGAATTGGGACCGACGAAAAGTCGCTCCTCATCCCCTACCTGGAAGGTCAAAGTCTTCCCCCCGACATCTATCACTGCTCGGGCAGTGGACAAAAATGGTCTCCCTAAAATGATAGGGGTGTGCACATCTTCGGGGATGTCTAGGACGACAAAATCGACGGGAATAAAGAACTTCCCGATCCGAACAGGTACGTCCTCTGCTACACCTAGTGGCCGTGATAAACTACGGTCGGCCATCTGGACAGTCATGTTGGTGCAACTCAGTTTTGTCACACCAAGTCTCTTAGCTAGAGACAAAGGTAAGACACTTACGCTAGCGCCTAAATCGCATAGCGCATTATCAATCAATTGCATTCCTATGTGACAAGGGATCGAAAAACTACCCGGGTCGGATTGCTTAAGAGGTAGCTTATTTTGAGATAGGGGTGACCCCACCTCAGTCAAGGCTACGGTCTCATTATCATTTATATTCCTCTTACGACCTAAAATTTCTTTCATAAATCGTAAATAAGAAGGTACCTTAGTAAGCAATTCAGTGAACGGCACGGAAACTTCCAAACTCTTCAAAAGCTCAACAAATTTGCTAAACTGTTGATTAATCTTGGTATTCTGCAGCCGCCTTGGGAAGGGAACCGTAATTGGAATTTCGAGTCCCTTATTTCTCGCCTCCAAAGTGTCTTCCGGAGCAAGTTCGGTGTCCTTTGGACGCTTCTTACCTCTCAAACGAGGCCTTTCTGGTGATTCCTCGCTTAAACGAGCACTAGCAGGCTCTCGTATAAGCTTCCCGTCATCAATGTTGGTCGATCGAGCAGTGTGGTCACTCGATCGAGCTCCTTCTTCAGCAACATCAGTCGATCGAGCAACATCCCCACTCGATCGACCATCCTCAGCTTCCAGTTCACTCGATCGAGCAGAGTGACTACTCGATCGAGGGCTTTCCTCACCAATTCCACTCGATCGAACTGTTTCAGCACCAGACTTCAGTCGATCGAGTAACTGCTTCGTCGAGAGTCCTTTCCTCTTAGCAGAACACTGGTCATTATCAGCGACAACTTCCCTTGGGTCTGATTTCTGCACTTCCGGTCCCTCGTAAGAAAGACCGCTTCTCAACTCTATCAAATGTACCGTCTCATTTGGGTTCTTGTCATTTTGAGTTGGCAAATGACCGGGCTTCCTTGAAGATTGATTTTCCGCCAATTGAGCAACTTGAGTCTCAAGTGCCTTGAATGCCGTGTCCTTCTGTTGTAATTGCTTAGCAATGGACTGCATCATGGACTTCAACTCACCTATCTCACTCACCCCACTAGATGACGAGGCACCTTGGTTAGGAGGGTTGAAAGACGGAGGCTTCTGATAGCCTTGTTTCTCGGTGTGGAGGAATATAGGGTTGCTGCTGCTGATTTGGAGTGGAAGTTGGATTGAGTACGTTGTGCTGGTTACTCCACCTCAAATTGGGGTGGATATTTGGCTCGTAATGAGTGTTGTTTTGCCTGTAGTGTTGAAAGGCAGCACATTGCTCATAAGGACTAGGACAATAATCAGCGACATGTCCATCTACCCCACATCTCGCATGCACGAAAGGACCGTCTGTCATGGCATTAACTGGTACATCCCTGGCTTTAGAGCTCCCCTAGTTCGTACTTGTCGAACCTAGCGATGAAGGGCCTCTAACGCAGCCCATCGAAGAGGACTCAGCCAGACTCTCCTTTGGTTTCCCCTTGAATTCCCGTATTCAGCCCTATGAGTGGCTAAATCATCTATGATTTTCCATCCTTTCGTCGGCCCCAAGTTGTCGGAAAATCGACCGTTGGCTAAGCATCTAATATAGCCCTCTCGATCATCATATAAACCATTGTAAAAATGGTTGCACAGAGACTCCATTTTTCGAAACCGTGATGCGGTATGGTCCGCACCAATTTCTTAAATCGCAGCCATGCCTCGTGGAAGTTCTCGTCGGGACCCTGTTTGAAACTGGTTATCTGAGCTCTAATGGCAATGGTTCTCGAAGCAGAGAAATACTTCTTATAAAACGCCAATGCTAGCGAATTCCAATCTGTTATGCCGTGAGCAGCTTTGTCTAAATCCCTGTACCACTCCCTCGCAGCATCGCGGAGTGAGAAGATGAACATAGTTTCTTTGATTTGGTCGGCTGTCACGCCGGTGGGAGGTGGTATGGAGCAGCAGTAATCAATGAAAGTCTCCATATGTTGAGCTGCATCTTCCTTCGCAGCACTCCCGAACCGATTTTTCTCGACCATGCTAATGTAAGAAGGCTTAGGCTCGAACTTCCTAGCATCTCCAGCGATTCGAACCCTTTATAAAGATTGTCGGTGGGCTCGGAGTGACTAGCAATGGTAGCTTCCTCGGCCATTTCGGGAAATTCTGGGAAAGTGATAGACTCAAGTGATGAATTGGAAAGCGGAGAAGATGGTGGATTGTCTTGAAAAGCTCGTTCTCGTAAAAGTTACCACGAGAACCGGGCTCTTCCTCTGCACTGTTGCTCTTGAAATAGTCTCCTTTTACGCGCAGAGATCTCTCAATCTCGGGATCAAAAGGTAGTAGTGGACCACCTTGCGACCTGCGCATAAGACGAAACTACAAACAAGATGTGAGAACGGTCTAAGGAACGATGTTCCTTAAACCAAAAGAAGAATTAAAATAAAACAGCTAGTAATTGGAACAATTGCCTCCCCGGCAACGGCGCCAAAATTTGACACGTCTGTCGCGTACCTGTCAAAAATAAAACCTAACGGTCTCAACTAATATGTAGTAGAGGCAGTCGAGTATCGAATCCACAGGGAGGAATGTAACTACAGCTATCTATTTCTAATTCTAAGGTAACAATTGGGGTTGATTAATTTTTGGTTCTAAACTACGGAGTAAAAGGAAGAGAAATAAGGGCAGAGCAGTAAGGCAAGAAAATGATTTTAAACTATCAAATAGAGAGGGACATGTCGGGAATTCGGTTCACTACGGTAGTACAACAACTCAGCAAAGAAATGACTCAGGACGAACTAATGTGAGACGGATATTAGAAGGTCCTTTCGGTCCACTTCCCACCCTAAAATACCACTAACTTAACTTTCGTCCTCATTAGGGTAGTCTCCTGTTTATAGCAGGCCTATTTAGTCCAATCTTTCGATCCAGGGTTAATTGTAGCAGTTAATGGGTGACATAGAAGCGTGCACTCAACTAGGTCGAGAATTACAATTATATTGCTATAGTGACAGAGTCTCTTATGTCAATTCGCCTAATTCATTCACTACGTCGTCATTACTCTACCGCAGATCCCCTAATCCCAACATGAAGGGATTTAGCTACTCATATTCGTAATAAAACTAACGGCAAGATGTAAATTTCCAATGAGATGACATAATGAAATGATAATAAAAATTGCTAAAAGAAATTAGGCGTAAAGAGACAATAACATAAAACAAGAATTAAACAACAAAGGAAGGTTAATTATTATTAAAAGGGAAAGAGAATTACAATCCAGCAACTTCCGGCGTAAAGAACGAAATCCGAGCAAAGAAAATCCAACGTCGAAAGTAACAGTCTAATGTAGAAGAGAGTAAAAACTAGATAAAAAGAATACTGGATGAAAAGAGAATAAAAAGATAAAAGATGACTAATAACCTAGTTAAACATAGGTTAAATAGCCAAAAAGCCTAAGTGTTTATGCGGAATATACTGAAACACGGACTAATTAAAGCCCACAGACGAAATCCTCTCGATCGAGTAGGCAAAACCACTCGATCGACCTTCAGGGAACTCGATCGAGGACCAGATCAAATGCAGCTTACTCGATCGAGAAAGGAACAGCTCGATCGAGTCTTGGGAAGCTTAGGGACCTCTCGATCGACCTATAAACTGCTCGATAGACCACCTATCAACTCGATAGACCACTTGAGTCTTCAATTCAGCTCACGTCTTCACCCAAATGCTTCGTAATGCGTGCGACGACACTTCAAGTGCAGCATCTCACTCTGGGACAATTCCATCTCCTCTAAATGCATGCAAAAAGGACGAAAAGAGCGTGGTTCCGCTACTTCCGCGATTATCCCTACAAAAAGGACAAAATACACCAAAGTAGCCAATTCGGGGCAAAATACTATAAAAACAGTATATAAATGCATAGAAATACGTGCTGAAATAGGCCAAAAAGACTATACATTAGGCACGTATCAATAGCTCTATTATGCACATAGCATGCGGTACTAACAGCTTCTGCCCAAAAGCTTCTAGGAAGGCCACTACACAAAAGCATAGTACGAGCCATATCCTCTAGGGTTCGATTCATACGTTCCACGACACCATTTTGTTGTGGGGTACGTGGTGCGGAGAAGTTATGCCCACACCATTTTCCCTACAATATTCTATAAATAATTGATTATCAAATTCCGTGCCGTGATCCGTCCGAATCGAAATAAGCTTATTATCATATCTATTTTGGGCAAGCTTCATTAATACCACAAATTCATTGAAAGTTTCATCTTTAGAAGAAAGAAAGATTGGCTGGGACGTACCTTGAGTAATCATCGACTAGAACAAATACATACTTTGATCCACCACGGCTTCTAACTCTCATAGGTCCACATAAATCCATGTGTACCATCTCAAGTGGTCGTTTAGTGCTAACTATTCTTTTAGGTTTAAAGGAGGATTTAACATGTTTGCAGCGGGCACATGAGTCACACATTGTCTCTTGCTCGAAATTAATTGAGGGCAAGCCTTCAACTAAATCCATAGACTTAAGTTTCTTTAAAATAGTTGGACTAACGTGTGCAAACCTCTTGTGCCACAAGCAAGACTCATCGAAAGTTACTTTCATACACGTAAAGGAATTTGTATTGACAGCATTTAAGTCAATCATATACACATTCCTCATACGGTGACCCTCAAGTAAAACATTACTAGTGCCTTCAATTATGATACGACAAACATCGGCATGAAAAACAACTCTATTTCCTTTGTCACATAATTGAGAAATACTAAGTAAATTATGTTTAAGACCACTTACTAGATATACTTTATCGATTGAGTGAGAGGTTGAAATTCCAATTTTTCCTACTCCAATAATCATACCCTTCTTGTTATCTCCAAATGTAACCTTGCCACCAAAGAAGGGCTCTAGTGAAAGAAAAAGACTTGTCTCTGTCATGTGTCTCGAGCATCCACTATCGAGATACCATAAATTATTTTCTTTCACTTCTTCCTGCAAATGAATCAAATACAACTTTTAGGTACCCAAGCTAAGTTGGGTCCTTTATGGTTAGTAATTCTATATATTTGATCCTTTCTAACCCATACTTGTCTTATTATTCTTTTGGCTTTGACATTGGGTTTTCTAACAATCGGAACATAAGGTACTTTAGGTTTTGCTCTAACAAAAGTAGTTCTAGGTCTAGTACCTTCATGAGACGCTCTAGGTTTAGAGTTTTGAACTTTGGGCTTGAATGTATGCTTTCGATTCTCATTTATTTTGGTTGATTTTGAAGGAATAGATGAGTAATCAAAAGCCATATCATAAGTCCATCTAAACTCATTATTACGCTCTTCGTTGTCGATAGGTTCATCTATAGTAGAGACATCATCTTCTACTATGAAATCACAAGTCTTAGCAGTTTCGACATTCTTTTTCTTATCCCAAGCAAGTTTGACACAATTGACTTGTATATGTCCAATAGAGCCACAGTAATTGCAAATCAGGTATTCTGGAAGATTAACGTATTTTCTTTTTCTGAAATCATTTTCAGAAGGATTAGATTTGCATTTATCATGGTCTCTACGACTATAGCATTCATGACCAAGTCCCATCTTCATGTTATTGTCAGATTGTTCAGTAAGGAAGTTTAAAACCTTTGTGCTTCCTTCCCATTTATCATGAACTTTTCGAGCATGTAAAAGTAATTCTTTCAAGGACTCAATTTCTTTTTCACATTTTGAATGATCTTCATGTGAATCCTTGGAAGAGCTACCTTTTTCAAAGTTATCACGAAATTTATCAAAACGTTCATTTAAGACACGTTTCTCAATTTCATGTTGTTCCTTAAGTTTAGACATGTTCTTACTGGCTTCTTCTAATTGCTTAGAGAGAAATACAATTTCTCTCTTGTGTTCGGAAACCACACTATCTTTGCCATTAAGCTCATCTTTTAAGATCTCATTGACTTTCTTCAACTCAGAAGTTATAGCATCACTAGCTGTAACTTTAGCTTGAAGATGCTTTATGTTGAGTTTGAGCTCTGAAGTTATGGCATCACTAGCCGTAACTTTGGCTTGAAGATTCTTAATGTTGAGTTTAAGCTCTGAAGTTATGGCATCACTAGCCTTAACTTTTGATTCAAGAGCGTTCTTCTCAGCATTTGTCATGTCTGAAGTTGTAGCTGGAGTAGCCATAACTTTAGATTTGAGCTTTTTGGCGTTGGCTTTCAGAAGTTGGTTTTCCTCAGCAATATCTAAAATCTGTTCCTTAAGGTCTTTTAACTCTAGACTTTGTTCATGACAATGATCAAGGGAATGTTCACAACACTTAAGTAAATTATCTTTAGAAAGTTTCCTAACACGCTTTTTAAGGTCAAGATAATTTACCTCATCATCCTCTGAATCTGAATCTGAATTTCCAACAAGACATCTCTCAGAATTTGAAGCATTGCTTTCGTTGTCGCTTCGGAGAGAGAATAGGTCAAGACGACGTTACTTAGACAAACGTTGGCAGTTTCTTCTTCATCTTCGGATTCACCATCTTCAAAGTCCAAGTCTCCCCAACAATATGCCATCATAACTTGCCTGAATTCTTTCTTTGTTTTGTCACGCAGATTTTTGTCTTTAATTTTCTTCCATGTAGGGCAATCTTTGATCATGTGATCATTGTCACCACATTTGAAGCATCCACGATTTGAGAAAGACCCTTTTGACTCAAAATTTTTCTTGGGGATTTGTTTTGATTTGTTATTTGTTTTATTTTGATTTTGAAAGAAAGCCTTTTTCTTAAAACGTTTAACAAACAAAACAGTTTCATCTTCAATATCTGAAGAATCATTAATCTTGCTAGACTCAGCTTGTAAGGCCATCTTTTTGCTTATGCCAACTTCCTCCTCATCCTGATTAAGAGTAATCTCGTGAGCCATTAAGGTTCCGAGTAGCTCCTGATAGGATAATGAAGTTAGGTCCTTACATTCTTCTATGACAGATACTTTATGTCTCCATCTGCGAGACATACTTCTGAGTATTTTTCTAGCAATTTCCTCGGAGTCAAAAGTTTTTCCTAAATTCTTTAGCTCATTGATGATGCTAGAAAAGCGAGAGGACATGCTATCAACTGACTCGTTTTGCTCCATGGCAAACAGCTCGTATTTTCGCATTAGTAATGCCATACGTTGCTTTTTGACAACAGTGGTTCCCTCATAGGCTAATTCTAGACCATCCCATATTTCCTTGGCAGATGAACTGGTTGAGAAACGATCGAATTCGGTAGCAATCATACCGTTTTGCAATAAGCTTATTGCCTTTGAATTCTTCTCAGCCTTTTTATAATCCGCCTCAATATAGTCTTCTTCTTTCTTTTCGACGGTAGTGCCATTACTGGTTGCAAGTAAGATCTTATTCGGACCATTCTTGATAATCAACCAACACTCCCAGTCGTTTCCCTTAATGAAGTGGGTCATCATATTTTTCCATAAACCATAGTTCTTCCCATTGAATATAGGACACTTTAGGTGTTTGGAATCCATTTGATAAAAAATAAATGCAGCGGAAAAGACGATAAATAGACTACAAAAAAACGATCAACTCTAGCTGTTAGGCTATCAAGAGCACGAGGCTCTGATACCAATTGTGGAGTCTATTGATCGAATACGAAAGAGGGGGGGGTGAATTGAGTATTAAAAACGATGACCGCTTTTTCGAAATATATGATATAAATTAATTACTTGATTTTATTGATTAAAATCAACTAATTAAATTATTAACAATAAACGTAAAATCGAAATAACAATAATAAAGAGAGAGAGAAAGAGAGACACACAGGATTTTGAAGTGGTTCAGTTTCACAAGTCGAAACCTACGTCCACTATTCTCGATTAATAATTTTTAGTACCTTTCTCCGGATTACAAAAATTACCAATCCACTCGTATAATCAACTATATGATTATAACTCAGATTGAGTATCGCTAAATACTCTAGGTTGCTCTTACGTTAATAAGAAAAATACAACGACAAATACTAATCTCACGTTATGCGAGTGAGTATACTATCCTTGTGTATTTAATATCCTATAACGATTTTTCTTCGAGTGATTGACAAATTTGATGCGTGATTTTTGTATAAGCAAATATGAAAATAAGAATTAAAGCTCAAATGATTTTTGCTTAAAATATTTTTCTCTCTTTGAAATTTGTAGATATGTGTGTCAACAATTAATGTTGAATGAATGAGAGTATTTATAGTAGAGTAAATTAGGGTTTGGAATGTTCTGGAATTAGGGCATAGGAATGTTCTGGAAATATAAAACTTGAAGAACAAGTAAGAAGAGAAGGAGGAAGGATTTGGCCTCCTAGGGTTTTCGGCCACCTAGGGTTTCGGCCTCCCTAGGGTTCGGCCGGCCCAAGGCCTTCCTCGGTCCATCCTTGCTTCTCTAGCCCGCAACCAATCGAGATAGAATTTAGTTAAAGCCCTAGGTTGCATGACGATATAAATATCGTATTACAAACCAATAGTTTATTTAACTTAAATTCTAATTAATTAATTCCAACCAAATAAATACTCTCATATTTTTATAAACTATTAAAAATATATTTTCCAAAAATTAACGCATCATTTTTGTCTAGCAATGAAGTTATGTCTATTAGGTCATAACTTCATTAACCTTTAAATCAAACAAAGTAAAACCATTACCGGATGACGACCTATACTAACTAATCTTCAGTAGATCTTCAGTACACGAATCGTCTCTTCACAAGTCTCTCATCTTGAGTCTCGTGGTTGATTTCCAATCTTGATCTCGCTTGAAAACATCGATCAAGTATATTTGAAGTTGTACCTTCTTGGTCCAAACTTCAAGCTTGCGTCTTGTAATTGTTCCTTTCTAAATTAAAACTTAAGCACACAATTACACGCATATGTTTATATATTAAGTCCACATACAAATCATTACTGTCATTATCAAAACAATTAATAAGGACTAAAGGTCCAACAAATTCAATTAGGACTAAAGGTCCAACAATATTAATCTTAACATGGTCAATAATTCTTCAACAATAATGATCTATTATGGCTTTGTTGGCAAAATTAAGTCCTTGTGTTAACTATTCGAAAATAATCATGGATTCACTCGTAGGATTACTTGTGTGCGACTATCTCATTAGTTTTCGTATACCCACCATCTTACCATGAAGAGAGAAAGAAGGTACTTTAATATGACTTAGATGGACAGTAGGTTGATGAATCATGATTAGCCTGTAAGGTTGTTGAAATGTAAGGGTGAAGGTGAAAATGGTAGTAAAGGTGATGACGGAGATGGAGATGGAGATTGAGATGGTTGATGCGTTGATATTGCTTTGAACAAACTTTTGATAAAGTGATGGGTATGGAGAGGAGCTTTTTCGGATTTTGTTAGGTGAACAAAGGGAGAAATATGGGTTATATATGTGAAAAAGCGAGAAAAGAGCAAGTCAACGCCGGAAAGTTGACTTTTGTTCGCCGGAAGTGGAATTTTTGGTAGTCTTTCGCAAAAATGAAGAAATAAAAGGTAGTTGAAAGCCAAAAATAAAATGAAAGATAGTTGTTCACAAATGGCCCTAAATAAAAGGTAGTTTCTGACAAAAAACCCTTAATTAAATGATAGGCTGTTTATCATCACATTATAGGTAACCGTGGTTAAATTTAACTGTGTATTTTTTTCCTTTTTCTGAAATGTTAGGAGATATATTTCAATCAACCGTAAAAATTACATCATTGATCTATACTTAGCCGGATTACAATTAAATGAGACATAAATAACAAGAGATTACAAGCAATCTATCGAGTTGCTTTTGCCTATAAAATTAATTCACTTCACCCACAAATGATCTTCCTTATGTATAATCCACCATGACATACATATTTGTCAACAACTAGTCTTGCTATAGACGGATAACAACTAGTCTTGCTATAGACGAATATATCCGTCTATAGCTAAAGACGGGTCAAATATGGTTGAAAGTGGTGACATTTTTTGCCCCCACCACCCCACTTATTGCTCGTCCTATTAGGAATGTGGTATTGTATTTGACCCGTCTTTAGTTATAGACGGATATATGCTGTCTATACTGAGATTTTGTGATTTGCCAATTATAGTCTTGTTCCATAGCATGACATCATGCAGAGCCTCCTATTTGAAGGAGGGGAGTTTGTAATTTCCTACCCTTGCCGAAGATAATTTCTACATATGGCCTCAATTTTTTACAAAATAGTGCTATGCATTATGAATATCCTTGTCTGATAGTTGTGAAGAGTACTCAAGCACCAATGTGCCTGAATAAGAGAGCTATCTTGAACCTAGGCCCTGATTTTGTTCACAACTTTCTCCCCAACTTCCTTGCTAAAATGGGCACTCCCATGTATTTGAAGGGCAGATTACAAGAGTTCATGTGTATCACCCTGACCCAAACCCTGGGTCAGGAGCGGTTACATTTGACAGCTCACCATGTAGTGTATATTTGGCCTACAGATTAACATGGGTCATTTTTTTTTTTTTTTTTTTTTTTTTGGCAGCCGTAAAGAAAGGTTTTACATTTTTATGGCTTGTCTAGCCAAGCCATGCGCAATACTATTAAGATTTCTAGGAATAAAACTGAAGCATAAACAATGAAAAGAGCTTGCGATTTTATGCATATCCTCCAAGATGCCTGCAATCAGATGATCAACTTTATCGATTCCTGCCAGCTCATTAATAAGTTGTAGACAATCTGACGATATGTCCATATGCAACCAGCCCTCAGCACTAGCCCACAATAGCACATCCCTGACACCCAGCGCCTCAGCCTGCAAAGCTGTTTCAGCTTTAGTTTTCACCTGACGTCGCATACGTTCTTGCCCCTGCCCATCATAAGCCACCCATCCAAACGCAGCTACGTAATTTCGTTCCCATCCGGCATCAACTTTTACCCTGATGACATTACACCGATCCGGACATCCAATCAGTTGAACAGGATGCCCGGTCCGTATCTCCATCCTACGTTGATCCATGAGCTCTTCCACACCCCCTCCTATTCCCTTTATCCTACACTTTCCCTCAAGTTGATCCTTTAGAATCCCTACTTTATCCTTAATCGAACCAAACAGTAAATCAGCAATAACATGAGGGTTCTTAGTCATTCCAGCGAACTTGACTTTATTACGGACAGTCCATAATCCCCATAAGATTGCGACGAAGTTTATGACACGTACCTGTCCTTCATCTTGCTTCCAAAGATATTGAACCCAATCAGTTAGCCAAGCCGCCATACCGACCGACTCCGCACCACCCACTCTAATACCAAGCGAAGATCCCGCCCAGATCCTAGCGGAGACCTCACAATCCCTAAACAGGTGCTCAAGAGTTTCCATACAAACTTGACTCTCTCCACACAAACCACACAGAACATCACCTGCCAGTTGTCTGCGATGAAACTCTTTTCCAACTGAGAGTGTGTTCGTAATGATCCTCCAGACCAATATTTTCCAAGAGTTGGGGACCGGAAGTGTCCATAGTCGTTTTCGACAGAATGTCCTTTCCCTTTCGCCGATCCTAGTTTTATCTCTACCTGAACCCTTCCTACTCATATACTCATCAAAAATCAAACCATAGCCACTCTTGACCGTAAAAACCCCATCCTTTGTAAACGGCCAGAAGATCATATCAGTTACGTTCATCTCCCGTCCCCTGGTTGCCAGAATCCTTGCCGCGTACTCCTCTCTGATCAGATTAACATGGGTCATTTATAATACATTTTATCCTTCTTTTTGCGCATCCTAGGAACCATTCTAGAAGATCACTCATCTTAAGATTACTCCCCAACAATCACACTTAACTATGGAGTTCTTATTATGGATTTTCAAGAAAGAAACTGCACTTTGTTAATATGAATAATTCTTTACATCATTTTAAGCACTAAGTCTTTTAACTTATAAATGGACATATCTTCAGAAGGACACTTAACCTAAATAACGTATTCAGTTAATATGGAGTATTATATCATGTCAGTAATGTTCTCAATCTCCTAGATACAATCCCTAACCACTTCATTCCTGTAAATATCAGATTTGTGTTTGTTCATTTTTAAACCAATATATCTAGAGAATGGTTCAAAGGCTCTCAACATGATAATCATAGAGCAATTATCTCCCGTAAAAAGTAAAAGGAGGTTATCTGAAAAGCTCAGACGATGACTCAATATTAAATTTCTACAAAGAAGGATGGAGCTTAAAAACCCCTCCATCTTCCGACTTCTAAAACTCTGGTGAGATAATTCATAAGTGTGATTATAACATTAATCAAAACAGCCCATAGGGCTGTATATAAGCATTAAATTTTATTAAAATTCTCTTATATTTTCCATGTAAATTGGAATCTTAATTGCTATTTACAATAAGTGTTAAGTTAGATTCTCTTGAAAGTTTAAATTAGCATTTAATTAGTATAATAAGTGTTAAGTTAGATTCTCTTGAAAGTTTAAATTAGCTTTAATTACCAGGAAAATAGAGTTTTGTAAAGAGCGAAATGCTTAGTAATTTACAACCATCCCTTTCTTTATTGTAAACCAATGAAAAAAAGGTTTGTAAGGAATGAAATGAATGACCTATAATTAAACAATTTCATTGAGAGAGAGATCATAAGAAATGTAAAATGACATATATAAAGAGTAAACTAGTTTTGTATCCCGTGCAATGCACGAAACTATTCGGAATTCTCTTTATTATTTCTTTTTACGAGAATATTTATTGCGACTGATTTTTTTCCTCTCTTTGGGGAAGTTCCATCGTTGAGCGGACTAAGTCCGGATTTGCGCCAAGATCTTTATAGGTTAGTTTTCTTTTTCTATTGCAAGTTATTTAGTTGTCGTAAAAGTTTGTTTTATAAGCGGAGAAATTGTTGGGCACAATACTGGTATCAAATAAAAATAGGATAAATTAAATCCTTCATATATTAATAAAGAGGTAAGTGCGAGGTTGTCAATACTAATCTACTATCGATTTCAAGTCTTGGCCGAATGAAGTCCAATATGATGACCAATCTGCAATTTTTTTTGGGTGTGATGGTGGAGAATCTTTCAACGAAAAATTCAAGCGAAGGTATACCGTATACATTATTGATACTAAATCCTGTTATTTTATCACACTTCATAAATGGTTTTCAATTTTGCATAGCTTCCTCACCCCTAAAAATCTACTCATTGCATTTTCTTGAATACCCGGCCCATTATCTTCTCCTCGTCGTCCTTTTAACACTGCATAATAATAAAGTTTCAGAATTTAGTGTTTTTTTGCTAAATGAAATTGAAAATCGTAATATCACGATTAATACTAATAGAGCAAACAAAAAGAATAATAATATAGACAAACAATTTATTTGAAAGTAAACACCAAAATTCAACATGTTAAGATTGACATACCTGAATTGCGTGAAAGATATTGGAAAATATCGCACAACCCACACTGTAAAATTGTAAATTATACAAAATGAAGTCAATTAATATTAACATTAACAACTTTTTATCAAAGAAAGAAGATGCTAATTTTGCACACATAGAATACGTCTTTTCTTCTATTGGAGTCCATCAGTAACTCAACATCACACTCTCCCTCAAATTCCTCTGGATGATGAATCTTTGTCTCTAATTACACAATAATTAAAATTCTAAAAAGACAACAAAACAAATTTAATAGTGAGTAGTAAACACTCTGATGTTAGAAACCTTACCAAATGATGCCCATAATAAGAATGAATTGAACTCGAACATGCAGGAGAATGAAATGAGTTGCTAATCTAAAAATCTTGATGCACAATAGACGTCTCTGAGCAAATAACTGCATTCTTTGGACAAGAGATTATTAAATTTCAATTATTGCTTGCACATTGGAGAGAATATTGAAATTATTTCTAATATATAATGAATGTCGTTTGAATTGCACCATTAATGATGATGTAAAATAAATTTAGTGGAGGTGTAATAATGGGGTAATCAATTGAGATGGTAAGTTTAAATTCGGTTTTCTTTATTACGGAGGTATACAATAAGACTGGAAGATGAGAAGTACAACATTTAATTTGTAAAATCAATGACGATTTTTACCCGCATTTTCTTTTCTTTCTCACCGAAGGTATGCTGTTGTGTAGATTGGGTAATATTGAGTAGTGACATATGGCAAGTAGTGAATAAGTTGATGTATCATTTCAATAGAGGCTCAAGAAGCCTTTTTATGTTATTATATAGATTTGTCAATTATCTAAGACAACATATAAAAAATAATGGAGCGAGAGTAATACTTAATTGTTTTATACATGAGTTGGTCTCCCTTTAAACGGGTCATTTTGGTTTGAAACAATATACTCCTTTCCATCCAAACCAAAGGTAACACTTGCTTTTTGACACTATTTATGTTCTTTGATTTTATTCTTAATCTATAAAACAAAATATAGTCATGTGAGATCTTGTTTGATTTATCGTCATGAATGCTATACGAATATGAATATTTATAATAGTTAGGCTTCAACCATCACCTTAAGGTTTTGGTTGAGATGGTTCATCTATCATGGTATCAGAGCCAGTGTGACCAAAAGTCACGGGTTCAAATCCTAGCAACCCCAAAACTCCTTAAAAACTCGAAGTGGAAACTCAGCATACGGTACGGGGGAGCCGGTGCACAGCCCAATGGGCATTTGAGTGAGAGAGTGTAATAGGAATATTTATAATAGTTGAGCTTCAACCATCACCTTAAGGTTTTGGTCAAAACATGACTCGACAAGTGTGATGTAATAGGAATATTTATAATAGTTGGGCTTCAACCATCACCTTAAGGTTTTGGGCAAAACATGACTCGACAAGTGTGATAAAATAACTGTTACCTTTGGTTTGGATGTGACGGAGTATAAGAGAGGGTTTTGAGACAATATATTTGACAGCTAAATGTGACCACTCTTGAAAAATAAGTTATCATAATATATAATACTAGCTGAATCATTGTGGTTATATTTGACGATAAAATAATCACAAAAATCCATTTTATATATTTCAGATGAAATTGATCTTCTAAAACAAAAATTTGTCCTTATACAAATTTAAGCTATACAAATTCTCATTTGCGACGGCCTAAATCCGTCACAAGCTTGTGACGTGAGACACACTTGCAAGTGGGAGAACAAGTAAGGAGGGCAAGTAGAAGGGGATTGTGAGAGGTCACAAACATATGACCGTCACGAGCAAGACGGACTGTTTAAGCTATAAGCTGTCATTTGCAAATATTAGACCGACATCAAGCTATAAAGCAAACGTCCTTATAAGCTGTCATGTCCTTGTACAATAAGAAAAATTTAAGCTGTAAGCTATGTCATGTCCTTATACAATAAAGTTTGTTATTGCTAGTCAGTCGAAGGACGGACAACCAAAATAACGTGGTACTGTGGTAGACTGGTAGTAGAGCTGTAGAGGCTTGGCCAAGGCCAACCGACGTTCATATATGCAAGCACCAGGTGTCAATAAGTGAAGGTCTCGTGTTGCATCAACACTTGCTAATTCCCATCAATTAGGCTCATTATAGACGGATATATTCGTCTAAAGTGAAAGACGGGTCAAATATGCTTAAAGTGATAATATTTTTGGACTCCATCATATAATTTGTTACTTGTCTTATATTTAAAGTAATAGCTGAATATTTGGTTCGTCTATAACTATAGATCGACTGTTAATTCCCATACATAGTTTCCAGAGAAGGGTCACGTGATCATTCAAATCGCTATAGAATCTTGAGTGCAAAAACACAGAGTAGATACTAGATATGTATGACATTCTATTGGGAATAACATCGTATAGTGATATACCTCTATCAATTCTAGATAAAGGAAGAAACCGATCAGACCGCCCTAAAAAAACAAAAACCCTAACTCTGTTCTTTGCTCCGCCGCCTCCCCTCTCCACTCACTACACCTCCTTCTCCCCTACCCTATTGCCGGAGAAGGGTTCTTCCCTAGACCTATCTCCGGCGATTGCTCACATCTCCCGATTTAATCTGTCATATTTGGTCTGAACTTGCTCATTTTTTGACAAATATTGGTAATGTCTCAAATGTCCGGATGGCTGCGATGATTAGTTGTTTCTCTCGCCGATCTGGAGTCTTCGTTCCTCCGATCCCCTGTCCTGTCAGCGAAGCCTAGCATGCAGCCCAAGGGTGTTTCCCCTTCTCCTTGCCCCTTCCCCCACCCCTGGTATGTTCACTTTACCCTTGAGTTCGTAAGTCTTTTGATGAGTATAGTTCATTTGTGTGTCAGTTTTTTATGTGGTGGTGGATTTGGGTCAATTTGTGTTCCCCTCCCCCTCGCCCCTTCCCCCGCAGATTGGTCCCATTCCCTGTGTTTTTTTGTCTGTCGGTGCCGTTCTTTCAGTTGGCCTTGTTGCGTGTAAGTCGGTGGTCCTGCGGGTTTGTTTGAATTTGGGTGTCTCGGTGTCTTGTGTGGGTGTTGGTGTTCGTCGGGCCTGATGTGCCTTCTGTGGACTGTATGTCGTGTATATCGCTTTCTTTGGTTGAAGTGGGGTCATGGTTGTTGGGGTTCTTTTCCGCCTGTTTGAGACGTGCTTGGTAGGGTGGAGTCGGGTTTGTGGCACTGACGTTGGTCGGGTCGGATGCGGTGGTTTTCCCTTCCAATTTATGTTTTATCTTTGTTTATTATCCTTTTGGTATTCCGAATAATAAAGGAGGTTAATTTTACCGTCTCGTTCATGGATGTTTGGGGTGTCATGTCCTCTTATCCAAGGAGTGTTAGTTTTAGAGGTGTTGAGGTTAAGAAGGACGATTGTAACTTTACATCCGGGTTGTGTTGTGCCCATCTCTCTCCGGCTTTCTGTGTAACACCCCAACTTACCAAGGTGCCTTAACAAGACCTTCTCCAATAAGTAAGGGCGTTACCATCTCGGTTGCCCGAGGTAAGTGTATCAAATAGACCATAAAAGAACAATTAATAATCTCTTTACAATTTACAGAGGAAACAAAAGGACAAGAACTAACTATGACATTATAAGAAATACAACTGATGAAAATACTATCGACTAAAGCCAACTCTATGTCATGCGACCTCTCCAACCCCGCAGCTACAACAAGACAACAACCATAGCAACCTGAAAAGTCTCACTGCTCACCATTTGTCGGCAATATCAAATGGATCACCGCAGACAAAGACAAAGAGAAGAACACACAAACACACCACACAAGTTAGTAACAGAAAATAAAGACAGTAGAATAAAGTAACTCAATGTACAATACAACTCAGGCCAACGATTGCCAAACTCCACCACTCCAATCACATTGTATCCAATGGTTTCCATCGCAACAGGTAACCAACACCGCCAGTGGGGGACCGCAGTCTTGCCCACCTAAGCCTCGCTCATCGCAATGAGCGAACCCTAATCATTAATGTGCACACCCCCTTGTGACGGGAGCCACAAGGGGCGAACATGGGGGTGAAGACCATCTCCCGGCAATGGCTTCACAATCCAATATCAATAACAAAAACCATGACCACCATCTCAATATTGTAACTGAATCAACTCATCAAGGTACCCACGACAAGGATAATCACAAAACACAATTAGACAACAACCATGAACTGAAACTGTGTAGGGAAACCGTACCTTTTCACTAATCGTTAGAAATGCATCAATCATCTACCACGCCAAGCACGAATCCATCTTCTATTTTCATTGAAAGAAATATTGTAATCATATGTAAACAAATAATTATATGTAAATTAAAGTCTCATAATATTTTTTTTCATTACACGGGCTTTCAACCTAATCTTTCAATAAATTAAAAATTTAAACCAACGATTCAGAAGGGGTTTATTTTAAAATTTAGGTCAATACTTTTATTTTTTACTCTTACAAATTCCCTTACTACTAAAAGAATGAAACTCTCACTAGTTTTTCCGCCTAAGAAAAATAATTCTTAGATGAGCCCATTTATTTGGATACTATCACTGGGAATGGGAATGGACTTATTAAAAACCCACTATATTTGACTTCACATGTGTTATTCTTAATGGTAAAAGTATAATAATAGTTATAGTTTACAAAAATAACCTAATTTAAATGTCTTTTAATGGTAGTAAATTTTCTTTTCTATCTTTTACTAATATTATATTTAGTACACGGTAAAATTTAATTTAATGTTCAGTTAATTTATACAAATCATTTTATTAAGAATAATGCCTCCTTATAAATCAAATCTAAAAAATAATGTACTATAGTACGGGGTCTATACTAACGTGTGATTGAATGAGAAATTATTCCCCTCACCTCCTCATTAGGTCCAATAACAAGAGAATAGCTAGGCAAGTGAATGATATGTAAATTGGTATCGAAAATTTATAACTTCATATATTTTAGATTGAGTAGATTTATATTACTTATATTAAAAATGGCCAATCACTCAATTAAAATTAGAAAATATATACTATAAACTCGAAAAGATTCTCAGATAAGTTCTTAATCACTATCAAAATCTGTTTCAAAATTCAAAAAAAAAAAAAAAAAAAAAAAAAAAAAAAAAAAAAAGCGCCCCTTGTCAACGAATCCTAGAATCGCCACTACTTGTGACGGGTTTTAAACTGTGACAGAGGAAATGTGATTATTATGTAAGCGGTCATTATACTCATTATACATTTGTGAATTACATATATTAAATTATGTATATTTTTCTCGATTCCAAAATTTATTATTGATATTTATAGGTTTATTTTTTTTGCTACCCTAAATATTAAATCTGAACCCTGCTTGCAGCCATTACTTTTCTTTGTAGCATGGTCTAGAATATGTGATTCTGCTAGTATAAAACAAAGAATTTTTTGTTTTTTACCACCTATTGAGGCCATAAGTTTAAAATTTACCATCTATTAAGTCCATTTTTACCAACCACCTAATTTTGAAGAAAATCTTCACAGTCCACATCTATTTTACATTATATTGACAGTTTTTGTTATTTATCATCTCGGTTTCGTATCATCGACTCTCGGTTATTTTCAATGAACAAACTACCCCTAATTATCATACACACAACTCCATCTAAGTGACTCGGTCATTATTATGTTCATCCTCACATATTCAACTCAAGTCACTTGGTTTCAACTCAATTAACTTCAACTGAGTAAAAGACTCTCTCTTTTATGTTCATCTACATTGTTAGGGTGCAAACCCATGTCCCACATCGGTAGAATAAAGATGAAAGCTCATCTTTATAAGTGTCTACAAAATATAATAGTACGAGACTTTTTGGGAAGGAGCCCAAAAGTAAATCCGTGAGAGCTTGGCCCAAAGCGGACAATATCGTACTATTATGAGCAATGGACACAGGTACAGCAGAGGCCCAACACCAGATATTCACGCTTCTGCACAACAAGTGGTATCAGAGCCCAAAGTTCGACTTGGGCTAGAGACAAAGATTCATCAGGCCAAGACTTGAAAGTGGACGTACACTATAAGACGTGGAACTCCTATAACTCGAGGGAGAACTAATATGTTCGCAAGAAGCGACATGGTCTCACGGTGATGAGACGGCAGGCCATCCAAAAGAAGATCGTCAGCGACCCGGCGAAGTGGGCTGAGGCTTAATGGAGGCAACAAAAGCGGTCCATGGTAAGTCCAAAAAGCGGTCCAGTGTGACGTGCTGAGGCGGTGGATTCAGACCCAGTCCAGGGTATATTGGATACAGAGGAGTTTGGTACGCAAGTGTAGCACAAGCTTTGTGAGACACATGGTGTGTCGTTTAAGGGGAGGTTATCAAGACTTGGTGATGCGAGTGTCTAGAAGTTGGGGTTGTATGGTGTGGGAAGTTCTCCATAGAGGTCAAGGTTCGAGTCAAGATGATGGTCCTTGGTTTGAGGGGAGAATTGTTAGGGTGCAAACCCATGTCTCACATCGATAGAATAAAGATGAAAGCTTATCTTTATAATTAGTGTCTACAAAATATAATAGTACGAGGCCTTTTGGAAAGGACCCCAAGAGTAAATCCGTGACGGCTTGGCCCAAAACGGACAATATCGTACTATTATGAGTAGTGGACACAGGTACAGCAGAGACCCAACACGAGATATTCACGCTTCCGCACAACATGCATCAATCGACAACAGTCATCATCTCCATTAGACGGAAATCAGCATTCATCTCCATTAATCGACAAGCTTGTATGTACAGCCCAGAAATATGATAAATTAAAGCAAGCATGATTTTTTTTACTTGTGCATTTTCTTGAATCTTTGAAAATTATAAAGTTCCCATCTTTTCTAATTGGGTTTTCTGGATTTCAATTGAAATTAAGTTGGATAAACCTTAAAAAAATGAGAAGAAAGATAAAACAAGGTAAACAATTGAAAACAAACATAAAGGGATTCGAAAAGGAGGGAGGCGGGGGATTTGAAAATTGAGAACAAATTAGAACAAATACCTGATGATGCTGCCCAAAAATGAACAAAAATCGTCAATATAATGCAAAATAGGTGTGGATTGTGAAGATTTTCTTCAAAATTAGGTGGTTATTGGTAAAAATGGACTTAATATGTGGTAAATTGTAAACATATGGACTCAATATGTGGTAAAAAGCAAAAAAAAACTAAAAGAAATTCTCTATCAGGCAGTCTAGTCTCGACTCTCGACCATTGTGACAGTAGCTTCAAACACCTAATACTAAAGGAGCACTGAAAGAAGAAATGCTCGTAGCTCTCTTCTTCAGCAGCACAAAATATTAGAGCAGATGTGATGGAGTTTGTATAAGCTCATGATAAAAAGAGAGAGAATTGAGAGAGTTATTGTACTGATTGATTATCTGAATTATTATCTGATACAATGCAATTTTTCTACTTGTACAGTATTACAGCGTAACTACTTTTCTGATATTTAGGGAAAATATTAACTACTTGTAACTAACTCTTTAACTGACTTCTTTATATTCTAACACCCCCTCTCAAGTTGGAGGGTGTAAAATACAACCCCAACTTGGACTGGAGCTGATGATGTTGAGGTCCACTAAGGGGCTTCGTAAAGAGGTCAGCGGGTTGCTGTTTTGTTGGAACATAAGACAGGGAGATTAACCCTTCCAGCAGCTTTTCCCGAATAAAGTGACAATCAAGGTCAATGTGCTTGGTCCGTTCGTGGAAAACCGGATTTTTAGTTATGTGTATAGCAGGTTGACTGTCGCATTTGACTGGTATAGCCTTGATGTTAGGGACTTCTAACTCTTGTAATAATCTGCTTAGCCATGCTAGTGCAGTTGCCAACCTCCTCAATGATCTATACTCAGCTTCTGCGGAGGATAAGGAGACCGTTTGCTGTTTCTTGGACTTCCAAGATAGCAAACTACCACCTAAAAACACAATGAACCCACTTACTGACCTCCTGGTATGGGGAAAAGATGCCCAAGCTGCATCACAGAAACCTTCTGGGTCAAAAATAGCCTTGTTATTAAGTAAGATCCCCTGAGAAATATCATTTGCAAGGTATTTGAGGACATGAATTGCTGCAGTCATATGATGGTCTATCGGGAAAGCCTTGAATTGACTAAGAAGTTATACTGCAAAGGCGATGTCTGGCCTTGTATGTATCAGAAAGTTAAGTTTGCCAACTAACTTCCTGTACTCTGAAGGATTGTCTATTAGATTTCCAGAATTCACACCTAACTTGACAGTATAATCCAAAGGAGCAGTGACAGGCCTGCAACTTGTACAATTAAATTCTTCCAGAAGTTCCTTTGTGTATTTCTTCTGTGTTATGGCAATGCCAGTAGGAGAATGAATAAACTTCATTCCTAAGAAATAGCTGAGATCACCCAAGTCCTTGATCTTGAATGTGTCATCTAGAAAAGCTTTTAGATTTCTTATTTCCTCATCATTATCACCCACTAACAGTATGTCATCGACATAAATAGCCAAGAAGACTACTTTCCCATCTGTCTTTTTATGAAACAGGGAATAATCATTCTTGGATTGTTGGTACCCTCTGGATCTGAGAGCATTACTGAGTTTGGCATTCCACTGTCGTGATGCCTGTTTCAAACCATACAGGGACTTTTGAAGCTTGCAGACTAAATTTTTCCCTGGGACACTCATACCAGGTGGAATGGACATATACACTTCCTCATCTAGGTCACCATGGAGGAAAGCATTGTTGACATCAAGTTGAGTCATCTTCCAATGCTTTTTCACGGCCACAACAACTAAACTTCTTATGGTTGTCATCTTCACCACTGGTGAAAAAGTTTCTGTGTAGACTATACCTTCCTTCTGAGTATAACCCTTTATAACCAAACGTGCTTTATACCTTTCTATTGTACCATCTGATTTGTGTTTTGACTTTGAACACCCATTTGCAGGATATTGCTTTCTTTCCTGTTGGTAAGGGCACAACAGACCAGGCGTTGTTGGCATCAAGGGCTTGGAACTCTGCTGCAATGGCTGCTTGCCACTCAGGATAGACTAAAGCCTCTTGATATGTTTTAGGCTCTTGCACAGGTGCCTTAGTAACCTAACTACTCGGACTACCAGACGAAGCAGACAAGCATACACTAGAAAGGATAGGGGTAACACTTTCACACATTGAAGTTAATGTATGATTACAATAGACAGCATTGCAATTTGTAGTTTTCTTTGTTTGACAAACATATTGTTGTAAATAAGAAGGAGGCTTTGAAGCTCTTTTGGATTGCCTAACATTCGTTGTGTTGTTAATTGTAAGAGTGGTATCATTAAATGAAGAACTAACATTCTGAGACATATCAGTGGTAGGAATGTCAACCTGTACTGTACTATCGGTTGTATTTATTTCAGGTATACTAGTGTTTGTTCTTTGGCCAGTAATCAAATTATCAAACATGTCATCACTATCAGTCATAGAAGCAGGAATAAAATGAGGCGAACTATCTTTGATATAAGGGAAAATGCTTTCATGAAACACAACATCCCTAGAATTTATAATAGAATGATTATTAAGACTGAGTAGTTTGTATGCTTTCTTTCCAAAAGGATATCCTATAAAAACACAAGGGGTAGCCCTCTGAGAAAATTTATCTCTACCAGGTTTAGATGTACAAGCATACACAAGACAGCCAAAAGACCTCATGTGGGATAAATCAGGTGTTTTGCCAAACAATATCTGAAAAGGGGATAGATTAACTAATACTTTGGAAGGCATTCTATTGATGATATATGTAGCTGTCAAGATACACTCCCCCCAATATTTTGTTGGGAGATTAGACTGAAATTTTAAAGCTCGTGCTGTCTCTAAAAGATGTTTGTGTTTGCGTTCCACCACACCATTCTGTTGTGGGGTATGAAAACAGGAAGTCTGGTGTATAATACCACTAGTACCAAGCTCAAAGACATTATTTGATCTAATGATCTTAACTTTCCTGTCAAACTGTGTTTCTACCATTTTTATGAAAGTTTTGATGAAATTAAAGACATTACTTTTGTAGGACAATAGATGAGTCCATGTACAACGTGTAAAATCATCTACCATGGTCAGAAAATATTTATAACCATTATAAGTAGGGGTGTGGTAAGGACCCCAAAGATCTATGTGAATTAATTCAAATGGATGCAAAGAAACAGAAGAACTAGTAGGAAAAGACAACCTATGTTGCCTAGCTTTAGCACACACAGGACAAGAAGTTATATTTATTTCATTATCAAAAGTATAAATTTGCAATTGTTTCATCTTGTAGAGAGGAACATGACCTAATCTTTTATGCCATATATGATAAGAAGTCTGTGTAACAACAAAATTTACATTGCCTTTATTACTATTATCAGATTCTACTTGAGAACCATTATCAAAGTCCTTGTTGATGTGAGAATTCAAAGCAAATATGGTCATCTTATATATATATATATATATATATATATATATATATATATATATATATATATATATATATATATATATATATATATATATATATATATATATATATATATATATATATATATATATATTACTATATAGTGATAAGTTCTTCTAAGTCCCTTCCATCAATTGAGTCCCTAAGTCTTTCTAAGGGCCTTAGGATGAAGGGGATGGAGGGAGGAGATTGCATCTCAATGGATGGCCACAATTCATTTTCCTCTAATTAGCTCCTCATTTCAATTAAAGAACTCCCTAATCAGCCATCCCTCATAATCATTTATCCCACCTACAAACTCCTCTCTCTCTCTATATCATACATTCACTCATTTTTCTCTCATCAACAAAACCAAAACAATAAAAACCAATCAAACAAAAAACCAAATCTGAAAAAAAAAACCCAAAAAATCACCACTCACACCTAGATCTACAAAAAATAAAAACCCAAAAAACCACCACTCATCCTCACCACCCCGACAACCACAACCACCACTCACGCTCACGCACACCACCACAACCACCCTCACGACTCACTCAATACCACTCAACACCACCACCACATCACCTCAACTCACGGTCCTCACCACCCACAACCACTTTCACGCCACCACCATTCACACCGCTCTTCACGCCACCACTTTCACGCCACCACCGCCCAACCGTACGACCTCCTTCATCCTCTTCACCCTGCATCTCCCCTCACCACCACCGCATCTACACCACTACCACCTACCCCACCGAAATCAGGGACGACCTCACCATACACCCACGCAGCCCCTCAAAATAAAACCCCCTCATCCCCTCACTCACCACAAACCCGACACCCACCATCAACCATCCTTCCTCCGGCGACCCAACCAACCGCAGCCCCTCCTTCCTCTCCTTTCTCCGACACAAACCCGACACCATCACCACCACTAGCCTGCTGCCGCCCCCGACACTCCCACCACGACCTGATTCAACCGCCATTCACACCCACCGGTCACTGTCCTCCTGCAACTATTCACCACCACCACTCCTTTCGTCCGCCATTCAACACCACCACTCCTTTCGTACTTCCTCCCTCCGTCCCTCCTCTCACACCACAAAAACCAATGACCGGCTTCAGATCTCGGTTTCACCTCCGTTTCATTGTTTTTTCTTCAGATCTCGGTTTCACCACCACCACTCCTTTTGTTTTTTTTGAGATTGAATTTCAGTTTGGGTAACAAAAAAGATGGGTTTGTGTAATGAAAAAGATGGTTTTATTATTGAATTTCAGTTGGGTTTGAAACTTTGAATTTCAGATCTCGGTTTTCTGCATTTTTTATTTTCGGTTTTTTTTTGACGGTTTCATATTTTGATTTCGGTTTTTTGATATCCTTGTTGTGTATTGTCCCTTTGAATTATCATTTTTTATTTTGTATATCTATTTGGGTTTATTTTTTCAGATTTGTTGGTTTTTAATTATTATATCTAGTTAGTTTTTAATTTTTATATCTATTTACTTGTGAATTTTTAATCACGCCTTGTTAATATCCGTCTTGTTATTTCTATTATCCGTTTTGTAATTACATATTATTTTGTGCTAAAATTATAGATTTTGTTAAAAAAAATGCACAACCTTCAAACATTAAAGGTACACTTTTTTTTTTTGTTAAAATAACACTTAATTTTTAAAAAAATTACACTTTTTATGTTAAAATTACACTTTTTTTTGTTACAATTACACTTTTTTTGGTTAAAATCACACTTTTTTTTGGTTAAAATTACACTTTTTTTGGTTAAAATTACCCTTATTTCTGTTATAATTACACTTTTTTCTATTACAATTACACTTTTTCTTGTTGAAATTACACTTTTTCTTGTTACAATTACACTTTTTCTTGTTAGAATTACACTTTTTCTTCTTACAATTACACTTTTTTTGTTACAATTACACTTTTTTTTGTTACAATTACACTTTTATGTTAAAATTACACTCAATTCTGTTACAATTACACTTTTTCCTGTTAAAATTATACTTTTTCTTGTTGGAATTACATTTTTTTCCTTTAAAATTACACCTTTCTACTTTAAAATTACACTTTTTTCGGTTAAAATTACACTTTTTCCTGTTAAAATTACACTTATCTCTATTAATGACTAAAGTTACACTCTTGGACTAAAGTTGGACTAACTAATTTGGACTATTTGGACAATTTGGACTAACTAATTTGGACAATTTGGACAATATGGAATAACTAATTTGGACATTTTGGACAATATGGACTAACTAATTTGGACTATTTGGACTATTTGGACGAACTAATGGAGTTTACGACTAAATTGAATACAATATTTACAACTAAATTTGGACTAAAATTATACAATTTTGGACTAAAAATACATTTTTGGATTGAAAATACACTATTTACGAATAATTTTGAACTAATAATACCCTATTTACAACAAAATTTTGAGTAAAATTACACAATTAGAACTAAAGTTACACAATTCATTTATTTTGAGTCATTTAGATTGTGCAATTCCAATCATTGTCCACTAAAGTGTAACTTAGTAAATTGATAGTGTGTGTATCTTTTATCATTTTATGAGTGTAATTTTAGTCCACAAAAGTGTAATTTTAGTCCAAAAAAGTGTAATTTTAGTCTACAAATGTGTAACTTTAATCAACAAATGTATAAATTTATACTACAAAAGTGTAATTTTAGTCCACGGAAGTGTAATTTTAGTCCATAAAAGTGTAATTTTAATCCAAATGTATAACTATAGTCCAAATTTGTGTATCTTTAGTCCATATTGTGTAATTTTAGTCCAAATTGTGTAATTTTAGTCCAAATTTGTGTAATTTTAGTCCAAATTTCTGTAATTTCAGTCCAAATTGTTCTAACTTTAGTCCAAAAGCGTAACTTTAGTCATTGAGAAGATAACCTTAGTAGAGATAAATGTAACTTTAATGAAGACAAGTGTAATTTTAAAGGAAAAAAGTGTAATTTTAACAGAAAAAACTGTGATTTTAACCCAAAAAAAGTATAATTTTAACGGAAAAAAGTGTAATTTTAACGGAAAAAAGTGTAATTTTAACGAAAAAAAGTGTAATTTTAACCGATAAATTAATTTTAATGGATCCTAAATCACACAATACCAAATGAAAATTTTAAATACGAAATTTGGCAAATATATATAACAAGACGGATATTAACAAAGTGATATCAACAAGAAAAAAGTAATTTAATGAGATTTCATAACTAATAGATTTAGTACTATAATTTTAACCGTAAAAAAAGTGTAATTTTAACACACAAAAATGTAATTTTAACGGAAAAAAGTGTATTTTTAACAAGGAAAAAACAGTGATTTTAACCCAAAAAAAGTGTAATTTTAACGAAAAAAAGTGTAATTTTAACGGAAAAAAGTGTAATTTTAACGAAAAAAAGTGTAATTTTAACCGATAAAGTAATTTTAATAAATCCTAAATCACACAATACCAAAAGAAAATTTTAAATACGAAATTTGACAAATATATAACAAGGCGAATATTAACAAAGTGATATCAACAAGAAAAAAGTAAAAAATGAGATTTCATAACTAATAGATTTAGTACTAAAATCAAACTATAATTTGTAAGAATGTCAATTACCGGAAAAAAAAAGACCAAAACATCAAAATTGAAAAAAAAAAAAAAAATGATAATGAAAAAAAAAAACGGGTCATGAAAATTGATCTATTTTAGTAGATCTAAGATTAAAATAAAAAAAACTCACAAATTTGAAACAATATTATATAACAAGACGATATAAGGAGAAAAAAAAAATAAAAAATAAAAAAAACACCCAAACATCAAGTTTTTTTTTTTTTTAAAAAAAAAAAAAAAAAAAAAAAAAAAAATTAAAAAATGACGCCGGGGAGGCGGCGGCGACGGCGGTGGTGGTGGCGGCGGCGGCGGCGGTTGGCGACTGTGGTGGTTACCGGTGGGTGGTGGTAGGTGGATGAGGAAAAGATGAGTAAATGATTTATTTGGATTTTTTGGGTTTTTTATTTGTTTGGTTTTTTGGGTTTTTTTTTTCTTGGTTTTTTTTGGAGAGAATATGGAGAAGTGAGATATAGAGAGAGAATGAGGAGATGTGATAATGAGTTGGTGAATGAAAGATGAGGAGGATTAATGTAGTTAATGAGAAAATTAGAGGGAGATGGACAAATTAGAGCATTAACCTTAATTTTTGGGTTCTCATCTAAGCCCTCCATTTCCAAGATCCAAAGGCTCACAATGAGACTTATGGACTCAAATGTAAGAGGTGGACTCATTTGATCTTATTAATATATATATATATATATATATATATATATATATATATATATATATATATATATATATATATATATAAGTTGAAAGCATTTGTGGATGCGACATGTGTCAACCCAGCATTAAATACGAGTATTAATTACAGCTTAACATTAAATATAAACATAATAAATACAACATAAATCTCAGTAAATATTAATTATAATTTAATAAATTTTATTATAAAATTATATTAAATAATTACGTTGATTTGATTCTAAATTTATTAAAAAAAATATTTCGATAAAAATTCTAAATTGTAAATAAAAACGTTCATTGCGAAAAATGCTTTCAATCGAGTATACTTTTCATTATATTTATTAACATAATTTGATATGTAGAGATGATTAAAGTGAGCATCTTACAATGTTTTACATTTACGTAAAAAAATATTTTGAGAAAGTTATAAAACTTAGACCATTAATTTTATTACGAAAAATATATTTTAAAGAGTCATTGTATATATTAAAAACAAAACTTTAAAAAAAAATTACTAAGATATAAGTTTTTATAGTGTGGGAACGAAAAAATTATATTGCGACAAAATGAATACATATGAGATTTTGAGAGGTTTAAATACTATGATAATGAGTATGTATGTACACAGTGATCACGAATGAGTTTGAATAATTAAAAGAAAAGTAATGATTATTAAGTAATATAATATTATATAGGGTTTTTCTACGTGATACCCCGTGTTTCTTCGCATTCTACGTGATACCCCTATATTTTTGAAAATATAAGTGGTATCCCTAAATGTAGTAAAATGTTCTAAAAATATCCAATCTTATAAAAATCACGTTTTAATATGTTAATATTTTGTAAAGAAAATATGTTTAAAATTGAGTAGACGATGTTTATGTTAATGACATGACAAATTATTGCCAAAAAAATCAATAAAAAAATGTATAAATTAAACATTCTAAAGAGGCGGATTAGAGCATTTTGGGTATTTTAAGATGTTTTTATCATGTTTAGGGGTACCACGAGTATTTTTGAAAAGCGATAGGTATCACACTGAATTCGAATAAGTACAAGGGTATCATGTAGAAAAAACCTATTATATAAACAACATGAAAAAGTAAAATACACATTACATTTTTCTTTAATATCTTTAGTTAAATATGTAAACGTCAAGAACAAAACTTTAGTTATGACTAACTAGATATTACTTTTATTTAAATATTTTATACGTTATCTTATAAAAATGATATTTGAGAAAATTCAACCTATTTTATTTACGGTAAACTGTTAAACATCGTTATATATAGTTGTTAAAAAAAAACAAAAAGTGCAAATTTCTGATAGATATGTTTGACACATAGCATATGTAAGACACAACCAAAATATTTGAATAAGTTTAGTTTGGGCCATATATGTTTGATACATAAATATCAAACGTTATACATACAAAATTAAAAATTGCATAAAATTATAATAACATCATTTTGAATAAATCTTTTAACTGATTTGGAACATAACGTATCGTGAAATGATATAATTTGATACCTTAATGTTGATTGTTGCATTATTCGAATAAATTTTATTATAATTAATGTGATAATTTGATCAGTTACAATTTTTTTATTTAAAACGTTGATCATGCGTAATTAACTACTCCCTCCATTCAACTCCACACTACCATTATCTATTTTGTACACTATTCATAGTTAAACATTCAATTTCAATTTTCTCCCAATACATAAGTGAAAATATATTCATGTAGAATTTTGTTTTATTCGTCTTTACGAGTACATTAAAAATATCTAACTTTTATATTTTTCGCAAATACGTAGCTAACGATATTTAGCGCGTAAAAGACGCGTTGGCAAACGTGAAAAAAGAAAGTGGTAGTGTGGAGTTGAATGGAGGGAGTATAACTTAGTATTAGTTTTAATTAAAATTATATGTATTTTATTTTAAAACACTGAACTTAAACCTAAAAAAATAAAATTTGAGAAAAAAAAATAATTTATTTTTATTTATAGGTAAAAATATTAAAGGTTATATACGAATTATATTATTTTTCTTCAATTATAATAACAAAATTTTAAAACAGGTCGCGCGAAGCGCGGGATACTACCTAGTTGTAGTTATTACCAAGGATCAAGGGCTTCTTGGAATAAGCCTGCAAATAGCAAATTTTAGGTGTAAAGCTCACTAGTGATTGTAGTTGCTTATTTAGCTTACTGATGGACAACAAATTAAATTTAAAACATTGAACATACAGCACATTAGTCAAAGACAAAGCAGATGTAATATGCACAGTACCAACAGTATCTATCTTAACAGCATGACCATTAGGCAAAGACACAGAATATGGTTTATCTAAGCATCTGAAATCAGAAAATAAAGCCTTATTTGAGCAGAAGTGATCAGTAGCACTTGTGTCTAGTATCCAAGTATTAGAGAAATGATTTGTCTGAGAATGAGAATTGAAATTATGATGTAAAGAACTCGTACCTGCAAAATTTGCAGAAGAAGTACTAGCATCATTGGTACTTGTCTCAGTGGAATTATTACTTGGATGAACACCAGACCCAGATGCACCAGCTTGATGACCTTCAGTGCTAAAAGAACCCTGACTGTTACCTTGTTCATTGTAGAAAGCATTGCCAGCAAAGCGCCTATTCCTGTTCATCAGATGATAACACGAATCCACTGTATGACCATACTTCTTGCAGTTATTGTAGAAGGGAGGAGGAGGCTTTTCTGGTTGCTGAGTTGTTTGATTCTGTTGAATCTGATTATGATTGCTGCTAAAGCCCTAATGATGTTGATTTTGATTTTGAGTATTATGGAAACCTTGATTCTGATTTTGAACAGTATCCTTGCCTTTGTAATTAGGATTGTAACCTTTGTAATTGGGATTACCAGTCTTGTTATAGCCCTGAAAACCCTTATTGGCAGCATTCCCATTACCATTGCCCCAAGAATTATTCTTAAAATTGACATTTTTGGCCAACATTGCTGCTGAATCAGACTGAAACTGGGAGGAATTGTGAATCTCTCGCTGCCTTTCATCTTGCAAAAGATTATTGTAAATCACAGCAAGTTTTGGTAATGGATTCTGCATTATAATGGTACCTCGAATAACTGCATAAGAATCGTTTAAGCCCATCAAGAACTGCACGACACGTTGATACTCCTGAAATTGGGGACTGTTTCTCCTTAGCACCACAATTGCATCTGCATGAACATTTAGGATTCATCCCCATTCCTTCAATATCATCCCTAACAGATTTAACCTTTGTGAAATAAGTAGAGATGCTGTCGCTGCCTTGAGAAAACTCAGTTAACTTCTTCTGAACACTATACAACTGAGCACCATTGGATTGGCCAAATCTTTCTTCAAGTTCAGACCAAGCAATCTCAGCTGTACCACTGTACAAGATAGAATCTGCTATTTCTGGTGAGACTGAGTTCAAAATCCAAGAAAACACAATATCATTGCAGCGCTGCCATTTATTTGCTGTAGCAGATGTAGAAGAAGGTTGTGGGATACTGCCATCAATAAAACCCAGCTTATTTTTAGCAGAGAACAATAAGCATGGACCTCCTCCAACTACCATAACCAATGCCTTCGAAAATCTTTGCCACAAGTTTAACACCTGTGAGATCAGTGTTGTGAATGTAAAGAGGATCATCAACACCTACACCGTTGACTTTTTCTTCTGTTTCTGGCATCTTTCTTGATTTGATAGAAAGTATAAGAGTGAAAAGGAAGAATTTCGAAGATTCAAAGAAAGTAGGAAGATTAAAGTATGGAGATGTGAAGATAAAAGTATGAAGATATGAAGGTATAAGTATGAAGGTATGAAGATGAGAATGATCTATATGAATGCGGAAGCGGAAAAGTAAACAGAAACAAGATCAAGTTAATGATCATGCTCTGATACCATGATGGAGTTTGTATAAGCTCATGATAAAAGAGAGAGAATTGAGAGAGTTATTGTATTGATTGATTATCCGAATTATTATCTGATACAATGCAATTGTTCTACTTATATAGTATTACAGCGTAACTACTTTCCTGATATTTAGGGAAAAGACTAACTACTTGTAACTAACTCTTTAACTGTCTTCTTTATATTCTAACAAGATGTTCATTCTTTGCGGCCCAACTAGTATCCTGAGTACTTGGTGTATAAGCTTTCCAGTCAGTGCCTTTTAACCCACAAGTGATCTTCCTTCTAGCTTTACTATCCACCAAGCATACTTGGCTATATTTGATATGTTCATCAGCTTAGCATCAAAAACACACATACCACCATAATCCTTGACCCTTGTGCTTAGAAAATACAAACTGAGTCCCGAGCCACAGGAGGTAATTCTTATTACAAGATTAATATAATCCTTCAATTATTAAAAGTATACTTTGTATAATATGTACGTTGTGATAATATATTCATTCAAAATTAAATTGATGTACCATAAAACTAAACGGTAACAATACGAAACTAAACATTTGTCGTAATGATTTTATGTTTTGGTATTTGGAGAATATAAGAGTATTGAGTTTCCAATATTTGCCATGGTGAAATCAAGCTATACACAAAAGTCAAAAAAAAAAAAAATTAAGACAAAGGGTATTAAAGTTTTCAATATATATAGTAATACAGAAAGAGCCTTATTCAAGCTGCTCGTCCGAGCCTTGATGGCCAACGTATACACTTATTTGTCACTCTCCTTTCACAATTTATCCCATGGATAAATTCATGTTAAAATACTACCTTTGACCTAATCATACAACTTTCTCAATTCTTTGTACTATTCCACAAATCTACAAACTTGACATTTGTAGAGGTGGACATCAAAAAAAAAACATAGCACACATGCAACATTAATCACTACAAAAACTATCCACAATTATGTCATAAAAGACGCGTTTGCGCCACTTCTCGATACCCAGTTCAGTATCACCATAGTCGTGATTAATTTAATATTAATATTGTATAAAACAAAAGTTTTAGAATATTAATATTAAATTAGATGAAGGGATGATGATACTTAAATTTTGTACTTGGTGAGATTGTATGTATCATTTAGTGACAAGCCGGACCGGTTGATTCCTCCAATTCAACCTCAAAACCTTCGGCAACAAGCCACTTCTCCTTGTAGACGTACCACCTTGAAGCGAAAATAAAGAAGACGAAATTAACCAGACTAATGATCGCCAAGAGCCAATAGAAGTTGTAAAGCCTTCCTTCATTAAGGTTGTCCGCTAACCAAGGGTGTGAATGTCCGGTTAGTGAGTTAACCACGGTAACAATTACCGTACTAAGGAAAAACCCTAGGGCAAGTGTGCTTAAAAATAATCCAGTACTCATTGTTTTCATTCCCTTAGGACATTCCCTTAGGAAAAAGTCTAGTTGTCCGGCGTATATCATGGCTTCACCAGCACCGGTCAAAATAAATTGAGGAATTAGCCAAAACACTGAAATTGGTAAAATGGCATTTTTGTCATGTTCCACGCCATTTACTTCGGCCACACGCAACCTTTTGATCTCCGTTAAGGCGGCTACAGCCATTGCCACTGTGGCAAGAAATAGGCCTACACCAACCCGCCTTAGTGGGGTTAGTCCTTGTGGATTTTTGAACAAACGGGCCGCAATTGGGGCCACTAGACGGTCATATATTGGGACCGTGGCTAAGATACTTGCAATGAGAAAGGCGGTCATTGTTGCTGGCGGGATTTGAAATTTGGACCCGATACGACGGTCCATGGTTTCGGCTTGTGAGACGGAAAATGTGGTCATTTGGGCATGGATAGTCCAAAACTCAATTGTTGTGGCCCAAATTGGGAGCATTCTTAAGATCATTTTCACCTCTTCTATATCTGTTAGAGTTTGTAGGTTCCATTTGCTTGCTTGGGCTGGGTTGTTTTCTATTTCTGGGCCTTTTATGGCTGCCTTGTCCAAAAACCTGCATACATAGCCATCAACACTAAATTATTGGTGGTCCTTAATAGAATAAATTTTATTTTTATGTTTATGGAAATTAGAAGATGCATGAAAATTATTTTCACTTTAAAATGAGTCACATAACATTAACATATGTTAAAATCCTAATTTATACTCCCTCCCATTCAAAATAAACCTCCCTATTTCCTTTTCCGTCAATTCACAATAACCTCCCTATTTCCTTTTTTGGTAAGTGTTTGTGTGGTCCAAATTTAATTGTATGGTGGGTAGTGTATTTGTGTGGTTCAAATTTAATTATATGGTGGGGTAGTGTGTTTCCTTAATATTTGTGCCAAATTGAATAGGGAGGTTTATTGTGAATGGGAGGGAGTATGATTTTTTAATTAACGTGTAACTAGGAATACTTATGTTTATGTCGTGACTAGAAACATCGTGATCACTATTTTAAGAAATAAGTTTTTACTACCTACACTATTTAACTCTGTTACTATTAAATCCATCTCAAGGCATAAAATTGCATCGATTATATTATGTATATGGCGTTCATTTGTTTTAAGACGCCCCTGTCGATAGCCATCATATCTTTATATATTATTTGACTTGATTAGCCAATAATACAAGTGCAATAATGTTAAAATAGTAACCTAACTCCAAACTTCCCCAGTGTTAACTGTTAAGTTTATACGTTAACGTTGTGTTACACCAATAATCGATCGTTGTGTAATTGACATACTCATACAACGAAACACAAGTCGTCCATGTTGTACAAGTTGCACTTGCATGTCAAAGATGCAGTATAATTTCCACCAATAATTAAAAGGGGAAGCAGTTTAACATAGACTAAAAAGACTTGCGTAGAAAAATAAATAGATTGCTTCACATTTTGAGCATAAGACTTTCAAGGTTACTCAACTACGTAGGCAAGAAAAAGATGCTGAATTACATATTTTTTTTGGAAGAATATTTGAGTACTGATGTCCGATTCATTTGATTATCTTTTCTATTTTTTAATAAGGAGTTTTTTAATCAAAGGTAATAAATAATTGAGAGAAAAGGAGTATATTCTTAATTAGCTGCTAAGCTACTTTCTCTGTCAAAATTATTTCTATGACTATTTTTATTATTTTGACGGCTATTTTAATCAAAAATAGACAAGTGACAGTTAAGAAGTAAATTAAAAAATAATTTTATGATTTTTCATTGTAAACAAATGGTTGTCATGCTACCTGCTCCACTGTTTCATCTGATTCTAAGGTATCAAATAGACGAAATGAATATGCAACTAGGGGCCTTGTTTAAGAAACAAATAGACATCAAACAAAGAGACATCTCAGCTTTAATTTAGGTTTGTTTGGGGTTGTCATGACCGACACTAGATTCTTGTTCTTACAAATATAGAATAATGGAGTTTTATTATTTTTTATGCAGTTTTTGGATAGGATTCCTGATATATTTATACAATTTATGTTTTTGATGAAAAAAAGATGGCCTTTTATTGAATTACTATTACTATATACATTTATTTTTAAGTCTATTATAGTGTAATCTTATAGTGTAATATTATCAGTATTATATGTAAAACAATTTGTTATAGCTTATCAAGTTTAATCTAACTAAATACACTATGATCGAAAATTTACTTGTTTTGTGGTTAAGACGAAGCATCTAAGCAAATACAACTTTAATAATTCTACTATCTATAGAGAAGGTAGTCTCATTAGGAAACCTATGTGTGATGTACGGAGTATGTAATAACCAATCTTTTAAAGTGCCAAACTGCCTAAACTATGAAAAGCCCCCACCAAAGCACAAACTCAAAAGCTAAAACAAAATCTTGCAACAACATAAACCTTCCAAACTTTTCTAAATTTGACTTAACTTTTTGGTACACAAACCTTCCCACCTTTATGACTTAACTTATTATAAGAGAATCAAAGGGCAAAAGTTTGATGTGGTGGCAAAAACATTTTGGACGGCTATAATATTATTTGTAATATCTTGAATTAGTTTTTTTGGTAGACTATTTGATTTAGTTCGGATTCGAGTCGGGTAAGATTATTAGGGCTGTAAACTCTCTCTCACTCTCACGAGTTTTAACACTACGGCATTCAGAAGGTTTGAATACGAAACCTCTGGTTAGGTTAGAAAAATTTCTTATTAGTTTTAAAATAAATCTACTCATAGATGAGAGAATCTTTAGGCCATTACCAATTTAATAATAACACACTCCCTAATTAATCAAGTCTAAATGTTAGAAATTGGTCCACAATTACACTTAATAAAGAGACAATTACTGTGGTCACGGATCGAGATGTGCACGATCTAATCCGATCTTCAAAACCACGCAGATTATTGATTGCATCAAAGTATCCAAACCCTTCTAAGAAATTCTCACTAACATGCATGTTTATAGTAAGGTTACTTTCCATAAATTCATGCCATAATTTCTTCGTCCTTATTGTTTCAAGACCTTAGAGGGGACCAAGAATTAATCAATTGATAATCTTGGAATTATCGCGTTATTTTATTTAATCTTAGCTAATAATTAAACAAACTCTTAAAAGATGTGAGGTCATTACAAAATACAGATACATCAAGTTATTATCACGAATCTCAGATATTTTATTAGACGGTTTAATAATAACATTATTATAAAACTGGCTTATACTCATGTGATATATAAATGACCAACTTGTTCTTTGAGTTAATATAGAGATCAATGAGTTGTGTAGTCTTACAAAACTATTTCTAAAGAGACGTATTTGCATGTTATTGATAAATATTGACGTCTCACCTAGATCAAACAGGTTTTCCTACTACTGTGCATGCATCATCACTAGCTAGCTATACTTGGTTTATTTTGCAACTTGGTGCATAATTCAACTACTTTTAATACGGTGGCTTACTTCATTATAGATATTAGGATTCAGGTCAAGTTCGGGTCCCCAATTCGGGTATCGAATAAGGTTTAATTCATGTTATTCAGGTCTGGTCGGGTCGGGTCAATGTTACTGGGCTTACCTAAACACCTCTATTATTGTTATTTTTGACATTTTCATAAACAAAGCATTGAAAAAAAGTCAAAAGGTCAAAGATAAAACAGTAAAAAGTTAAAAGTTAAAAGTTAGGCAAAACTAACCGGAATTGCTTGCTATGAGGTAACTTTTGCTTCTTCTTGACACTAGTCTCAGCCATGTCATCAACGTTGAAAAGTTGTGACACGTCAGCAGGCAATTCCATTTTCCTATTTCTCCAAGCCGCAACAAAAACCGCAGCAAATTGAGTCAACGGACTCCCATCAAGTTTCTTAAAACGGTACCGTTTCGTCCCACAAAGGAACGCAATTAGACACACAACAATTGCAACAGCACATATTCCATATCCCCATTTACGTCCCAAATTATCTTCTATGTATACCAAAATTGTCACGGCTGCCATGGACCCAATACTCACTATGAAATAGAACCAATTGAAGAAGGTTGTCATTCTAGCCTTCTCCCCCTCGTCTTTGTCATCAAACTGGTCTGATCCGAACCCTGATACACTGGATTTAAGTCCACCGGTTCCTAGGGCCGTTAGGTATAGGGCTAAGTGTAGAACCCCGAGTTGTGTACCGTTTGCTGGTATGCATGTTGATGAGTGCTCGACACATGCAGGTGGACGTAAATTTGGGATTATGGTTGATATTGTCAAGATGGTTACACCCTGTACAGAAAGATAAGTCGGTAATAAGATACTGGTATATCATCGGTACAGAATAATATAAAATCGCTTTCTTCGAAAAAGTTTAAAACACTTGTCATTATTTCCCAGTTGTTGATAGATTCTTTAAAAATGTCAAAATCTTGGACACAAAAAAACGATCTTCCCCGAGCAAGATGTTAAAGTAGAAATGTGATCTTACCAAAGCCTGGACCGTTGCAAAGATAGCAATTGTCAAGTACCTGTCAAAAGAAGGGGACAATAAACAAACATAATTAGTTGATCATCATATATTTACATAAAATCCTCAAAGAGGTCGGTGATCTACCCTGGCCTTGGATTGGGTAAACCTACCCTTTAACCTAACGTTTTTTGAACCAAAAAAACAAAACATAAATATAAGATCAACAAACAAATCTTCTCATAAAGCTAATTAATTGATAACCATACTAAATGTTTGTTTTTTCATTTAAAATCATCCTTAAACATTTTTGCTAGTTCATGGGTTAGGAGTCAGGACTTGGTGAAGGCACGATAAATAAATACTTTTTTTCCCACCGTCTTCAGTGGAAAATGTTATATTTTGAACTTATTATACATTTATACTTGTCTCCTCTTATCTATTACTCTGTACTTTTTATAATATCATTTCTTTTATATCATATCACATTAATATTGTATTATACAAGTATACCACGGAGTATTATGTATATAATACTCTCTAAATTCATTGATACTAGACGATACTTCATATAATACCCGACTTAATTTATGTGGCCTAAACCATGAGTTTTTTGATAAAAATGGACAAAATCCAGCTTGAATAGAGATAACTTAGGACCAGAATATCGATTAAACGTTGTAAAGTGACAAGTCCACTTCACAAGTCACTTGCATTAATTGAAATGTGCACAAGTTTGTATTACTACGTATCATTCACGTTCTTGTATATTGATCATAGGACCATAACTTGTCACTGTTAAATTCCAAAAATTCCTCATTTAGTGAATCTTTTCCGTTGATTCCAAGTTTCTCAAAGTAGAAAGCCCCACTTTTCCTCTTCTATAAACTTTTAGGACCTCCTAATATGTCTTATTCTCTTTTATACATGTCATAACTCATACGTAGTTGCTTCCTCTTTTCGTAATGAATTTCCACGTCATTTATGCATAAATTATTTGAAACTTATTACTTTAAGATCATTAATAGGCCGAACCTTGTAACTTTATAAGATTGGAAAATGTAAAACGACAATATTAATAAAACAAGTATTAATTATTTTGTATATGTTTATGTCGTATTATTTTGAGTACAATAACAGGTAAACCTAGATTGTATCTTATAGAACTATTAGTATTGTATAGGAGCTTTTGAGCTTAGGATTAAATCAAATATTTATAAGTACTCCCCATAAGATATTATTTATTTATTTAAAAAAATTGTTTATTACACTTTATTAGACTCCAAAATGTAAGGAGGTAATGGAATATTATTATTAGAAGAAAAAAAAAGCTAAAATAAAATTGAGAACAAATTTTTTATTGGTTTGTTGGTAATAAGTGATAAACCATATATTCTATTTGTCTTATCTTGCAATAACACCGAATATTGTCTAATTTGCTAAAATGAAAGTAACTAGATCAAAATATTACTCCCTCTATAAAATTCACGCGTATTATTACAACTTTTTGAAAATATGAAATTAGTCGATCTAATATTATAACAACTTTTTTTTTGAAAATACGAAATTAGTTGTTCTGATAAATCAAATGTGACAATTTAACAAGATACTTCGCGTATATTTAGATGAATTAACGATCAAAATCTACACAATTAAAGTCAAAGAGGGATATAATTTGGGACGAAGGGAGTATAAAAGAAGTTAGGATTCTATAAATGGACGTAAAACGAGTATATATAATAGAAAAACTAACCGGCCAAGGAAAGTGTCAGCAACGAAGCCACCAAGAAGACATAACATGAAAGACGTGCCAAGGAAATTGGTGACGGTATTAGCTGAGGTTGCATTGCCTAAATGCATTACCCCAGTTAAGTATGTCACCAAATTGAACGCAATTCCTAGTGTTATCAACCTTTCACACGTCTCAACACCTACAAAAACACATATTACCGTCAAATATGAACAGAGTCAGGATTTATAGTTATTGACACGAAAAAGTGACCTAAAAAATTTTTTTTAGGAATTTTTAACATTAAATTTCAACATTTTCAACCTATTGAAAAGGAATTAAAACTTTATATCAAAGGTTAGTCTTTTGAATGTCTAGGGTTAAGGCATCCACTGCTAACGGAGTTGAGATCATCTATCCTATTTTTATATCCCATCTTTTATCCCATTGCTTTTATCTAGCGACACATCATCATTCACGTAATAAAACTGATAGCAGTTTCAGTTTAAACTAATGATGTGTCACGAAGAATACATAGTGAAATACGGTAAAATGGGACAGAGAATTTGCTCTCCTGCTGACACACCTCGCTTAGACACTATAATACGTGTAATAATAACTTTTGTTATAAAACAATAGTGGAGTTAAGAAGGCTAAGCTAGCTGACATCAGGTCATCAAATATTGAAAAAGAAGTTAGTAATTAAGGATTAATGAAGCACCTAGGATCATGGCTGAGCTAACCCAGCCACCGGTTTTCGAGCGGTTAGCCGGAAGACCCTTGTAGTCCCATGCATCGGAGAGTGTTTTTCCAAAATCATCGGTTATAGGAAGAGCCATTGCAAGTTTAGGAGTAGGAATATTAGAGAGGGAAATAAAAAGAGAGATTCTTGGAAGTTATTATGAATGAGAGAATATGGAGAGGAAGTGACCTTTTTATAGCTGTGGATTGGGAAGGAAAAAATAGGCAGAGGGAGCAAAATAATGTAACTCATTACATGTCATGTATCATTGTGGACCAACCTTGATGTATAAATTATTCTTTGTTTATTACTAAACTTGTAATTATGATAATTGACAACCCGGGTTGAGCTAGAAGAATCAATTGAATCAATTATATGGAATTAATAAAACATTTTTAAATATTCTTATCACCCTAATTTTGAAGACAAGTGTATTGCAAGATTAGTATCTTATCTTGAGACCAACTCATAAATTAACAAAAATTTGATGTGTATGGGTTCATTATTTACTTTATGGATAATTAATCGGGTTTGTATAAATTGTTCTTTTTTTTCCTATATTTTCAGGATGTTATGAGTTTACTGGCATAGAACGAGGTTTTAAGCCTCACAAGACAATTTATACGTGATCGAATAATAAAACAATACTCCTTATCATATATGCTCATGTGAATTAGCTTCTTTTCGTAGTATATACATTTGATATTATGAAACATCTTTCTTCTGGTATCATCATTTATATGACTTATCGATTTTTCTAACATGTGCCCTTAGAGACAAATATTAAGAAAGTTTAAATGGAAAGTAACAATAAATAAAGTATTGGAATCTGGAAAAAATGATTTATAAATTTAAATTTTCCATAATAATGTCTATCATAAAAAATTTCATTTACGTTTTCTTAACATGTGCCCTTAAGATATATTTTAGAAAAATCGACGATTTATTATGTATGATTGTAAAAAAACCTAACATGAGTGGTGGTTCACTTTTGACTTTGTACTAATTTAGTTGGTTATTTTAAGTTAATTCATCTAAAAGTACCTCGTCCGATATTGGATTACCCATTTGACAACAAATACTTGCTTTTGTGAGTGATATGATTGTGCATGTGAGCTTAACTAGTTTATTAACCATAGTATCAAGTCGTTCTACTTTTATACTTTGTTCCTACTTTTTGAGATTAGTACGAGCATATTTTATGTTAATCTACTCTATAATTCATCAAAATATCTACATATGTGATCATTGGTACATAAAGACAATTTAAAAGTTCATATTATCACGGTTTGTAGCGAAAATAAGGGAAATTAGCAAGGACGGTCGCTCCCCCTGAACAATGCAACACATGAAAATTTCAATTTAAAATTTCAATTTTTTTAAAAATGTTTACCTCATTGCATTATTAATTCGTCCTCTTAGGAACGGATTTTTATTTTCTATCGTTTTACGGGTAAAATAAATATAATGCTTAGAATCACTTACGTGAAAGCTCAATTAATTTCACACCGCAATGTTACAATAATTATTGTATATAATATTCTATATTCTTTCCGTCTCAATCAATAGTTTACATTACTTTGTTTCCCCATTCATAAAATTAAGCAAATGTAAATTATTCACTGGAATAAAGGGAGTATTATATACTCATCCCTATTTAGTTAGGCATTTATACCTATATTTGACATGAGGGAATTAATAGGTCTTATACTATAGCTCACTAGAATATCTTTATACTATCAACTTTTTTGTATGAACCTCAAATTGGGTGGAAAAGATGAAAATACCAAAAAAAGGGTAGGCAACTTTATTAAGGTTTGAAAATGTCATCCAGGAATAGGACCAAAGAAGTAAATATCCAAGGATTGAGGGAAAGCGCACAAAAAAAGAATGTAGGGCAGCAAATGAACGTAAGCGCAACACCGCTCATTGTGGCTCACTATTGTAGTAACTATATATGCCCTTAAAACTCTTAATTTACTCCAAATACAATAGTGACTTATGTTTTCCATGCATGTTCGATTGTATCGTATTATGAACCAAATACCCCCTTAATTTACTCCAAATACATTTATAAAAGAAAAAAGTTAAATGATGAGCATCAATATCGTTGGGTCGATCTCCTAGTAAAATAAAATGTGATATGGAGTACAATATTACGGAGTAATAATTATCTTTTAATTTATTACTTACTTGAAAACATGTCCAGTATATACTTTTATGTCAGACGGTCTTGATGGACACTATATCACGTGAGTAGGTAAGTTAATTTCTTCATCGTGTGAGAGTTCATATTTCTTTCCACATTTTTGCTATTTCTTTTTTTTATCAACCAAACAACCCTTCGTCCTTGTATTTAATTCCTAAGAACTTTCATTTTATGTGAATTGCCGAAAAGATAAAACAATTACTGTATAGTCTCTTTTTATCACAAATTCTTGTTTAAGGCGGGTTGAAGTTAACACATCACACACTCACTCATAATAAATAATCAAGTGGTGTTAGTCCAGTGGTAGCCGGGTTAAACCTTAAAGCTTGCAGAAATGCAGAAGTTGAGAGGTCATGGGTTCGACTACCAGCTGGGACGATGATCACTTGGCCACTGTAGCCCCCAAAAGGGTGGCTTACATGATCCATGTGGTGGTGCGGGAATGTATGGGCTCAGAGGAGACTCAACCCCCCGTTATCAAAAAAAAAAAAAAAATGTTAAAATGAGACGGAGAGTTCATGAAAGGTCGTAACAAAATCCGTCTTAAGCAAGATTTACTATCTCTTTATATTTATACTTTTATAGATGTAAATATGAAGCGAGGGTTTTGTAATAAAACAAAACAAATACTCCCTTTTATTCACTATGATGTTTCACATTGCTTTTTGGGTAGTTTTTAAGAGAATTGAGATTTTTGGTGGAAAAGGGAGGAAATTGAAAGTAAGAGAGAAAATGTGGGGTCATAAGTCTTAAGAACCACAAATTATAGACTAATAAGAAAAGTGAAAGATCTTAGTGAATTTGTCATTTTAGGAAATATAGAAGATGTTAGAGAATATAAGGGAGTATAACAATCATATAAAATTATAAATAGGATGAAAGGAAAAGAACAACTTTGTGTATTATTAACTTTACCAGTTATCACCTATGTTATGCTCTTGCTATTTGATTCTAACATACGGAGAAATATAATACTCGTAGATTCAATGATACACATTATTCTTTCAGCTGATCCAAAAGGCACTTTGATTCCATTGACTGCTCAACAAGTGGACTGAATCTAATTATAGCAGGTTTACAGAAGGCTCCCTTCATTTATTTATTCAATTATTATCGTTTTATAAAGAATTACAATCCCCTATTTGCTAAATAAATAGGCGAGCTCACATATTTTCCCTCCAAAAAGCATCCTTTTTTAAATGAGGAAAGTAGTGATCATCTAAATAAATAGATGTGCATTAACTAAATAAGTTAATAATTATAATGTTTCTCATTAAAATTATTAACTTCATCAAATTATATAATTTTAACTAAACTCTAAACTATAATTTTTTAAGTAAAATGTAAATAATATAAAATTATAAACTGTTAAATCTTTTATTACTGCTATTATTAGAGACCCATATATACAGGTTATACTACGCATAAACAAAACTATAAATCATTTTTATTAATTTCATAACAAAAAAAATGAGATGATTTATAAACTGGAATCATTAGGGTTCTGGTATAAAAAAAATACATTTTTAGCATTTACTCAATTCTCTTAAATTATATTTTCAAATTAATTTTCAGTTTTAATTTTTTCCTCAAACAAAATACAATAACAAGAAAATTTAACACTAAGTGGATACCACTATTATTTATATATCTTATTAAATATAAAAAATAATATATACCGTGCATTTATTGCACGGGTTCTAAACTAGTTACAGTAACCAATAAAAATAAGTGAGACAATGTGGGGTTATAAGTTATTATAACTACAAATATTAGACAAATAAAAAAAGTGGAAGATCTTTATAAATTTACCCTTTTAGAAAATATGAAAGATTTTGTTAGTCAATCTAGTATATTGTAAATATTCTAGTAGATAATATCTTTATATTATGTTAATCTTGTAACCATATTTAGTTAGTGATATCCTCCAATTTAGGAATGTAATTAGCTAAGTTAGGTTGTACACTAAGTATATATTTCTAATGCAATACAAACCCTATTCAAGGGATTCATGTAAGTTGACATGGTATCAGGCTATTGAAGTCGATTTTCGATCTTCTTCTCTTTTGATTCCTATGCCTTGTATTTTTTCGAAAATACTTTCATCATCATGACTAAAGAGGACGGCATACCCTCCTCCTCCTCAAAAACTCCCCTCCATCCCGTGTATACAGTCACCAATATCCAAAATAAGGTTCGTGTTCTCGACGGCACGAAAGTCACATACGCATCTTGGGTTCGCCTCTTCAAGGTACATGCTTTGGGTCACGATGTTTTGTCTCACATAGACGGAACCGATGCCCCCGCTAAAACTCATGAGTCTTATGCCTCGTGGGTGAAGATTGATGCACATGTGCTCCAATGGATATACGGTACCCTCAGCGACGAACTCCTACCACGTGTGTTAGAAGACGAATCTACTGCTCGCGAAGCTTGGCTACGGGTGGAGAACATCTTCAACAATAATAAAGGGGCTCGTGCTACTGCTCTTAAGGCCGAGTTCAATGCGATCCGTCTCGAGAATTTTCCATCACTTGAGGCATACTGGCAACGCCTCCGTGAATTGGCCGGGATGCTCAAAGATGTCGACGCCGCCGACTCTGACCGTCGCCTTGTCATTCAACTGGTACGTGGCCTACCTAGTGAATATGACACCGTCGCATCATATATTAATCAGATTACCCCTAGTTTTGAAACTGCTCGTAGCATGTTAGAATTAGAATTGCATCGTAAATCGAGCCGTGATGAGCCTGCCATGGCTCTAGCCGCACTGGCTGCCCCTCCCCCTGAATAGTGAATCGAACCCGCACCCAATGCAACCTCGGGTCCTCCACGTCAGCCTTATAGTAACAACAATAATAATCGTAACAACAATAATAATAATCGTTACTATCGCCGCTCAAATAATAATAGTAATAATCGAAATAATAATTCACAAGGCAACAGGTAACAACAACACGCCTCTGCCTCTTTTCCAAATCAAGCCCAAATACCCACCCAATGGGGCCCACCACCAAACTGGCCCGCACCCTGGACACCCCCACCTTCTCTGTACCCATCTTACCCCGGCTGGGTCCCCTGGCCAACGCAGCCTCCACGGTCTCAGTTCAACCGTGGACAGCAGTCGCGACAAGGGCAGGCATATATATATGCTAGAGACGGAGGCTCCTCAACCGACAGATTTGAGCCAAGCGTTCCAGGCCTTATCGGTGCAAAATCAGTTCGAACCATGGTACATGGATATGGGAGCATCATCACATCTCACTTCTGACCCAGGTATGATTGCTTCTCCTTTTAATACGAGTAAAATTCAATCCATCTATGTGGGTAACGGTAATAGCATACCAGTTTTGGGCTCAGGTACATCACACATAACAACAAATTCTCGTTCCCTTCAATTACGACATATTCTTCACACCCCTAACATTATTAAAAATCTGATATCCGTTCGTCAATTTACCAAAGATAATAATGTTAGCGTTGAATTTGACCCGTTTGGCTTTTCTGTGAAGGATATTCCGACTGGGAAAATGATTTTGCGGAGTGACAGTGACGGAGAACTCTACCCCGTGTCTACAAGCCCCAACCCGAGTCAATCCGTGTCGCCCCACGCTCTTCTTGTTTATGGTCAAGACGTATGGCATTCCCGTCTCGGCCATCCAGGGTCTTTTATTTTAAGTTTATTAAATTCCCAACGTCGTATTTCTTGTAATAAAGAGCATACTATGAACTTGTGTCCGTCTTGTCAAATTGGTAAACACAAGCGACTTCCTTTCTATGATTCGAATTCTAAAACTCTTGCTCCTTTTGATATTGTGCATTGTGATTTGTGGACGTCACCTATATTGAGTAAAAGTGGCTTCAAATATTATATGGTCCTTATTGATAATTTTACTCAATTTGTCTGGGTATATCCTCTCAAGTTTAAGTCCCAAGTGTTTGATAAATTCACTCAATTTGCTAATTTTGTCCAAACCCAGTTTCACACGAAAATTAAATCATTTCAATGCGATATGGGTCGTGAGTTTGACAATAATGCCTTCACCGAATTTTCTCACAAAAATGGCCTAGTTTTTCGTTTTTCGTGTCCCAAACATCCCCTCAAAATGGCATGTCCGAACTAATGATTCGCCGACTAAATGATATCGTTCTGGTCCTCCTTCAACATGCCTCTCTTCCACCACATTTTTGGGTTGATGCCCTTCACGCAGCCACACATCTCCATAATATACTTCCCACATTGACCCTAAAATTACGCACTCCAACTTCCATGCTTTACTTAAAACAACCATCATATGACCATCTCCGTGTCTTTGGGTGCGCGTGCTACCTTAACATATCCTCCACTTGCCCTCACAAATTAGCCCCAAAGTCTCTCCAGTGTGTCTTTCCTGGTTACCCTCTTAACCAACGCGGTTATCGATGTCTAGACGTGTCTTTTGGTCGAGTTCTCATATCCCGTCATGTCACTTTCGCTGAAACAGTTTTCCCCTTTGCAGAAAACCCCAACCCGACAGCCCCCCCTACTTCTTTTTATACCCACCCGACGACTCCCTACACCCTCTGATCCGCTCCACTTTGACCCACCCTTCAACACCCCCTGTGACAGACGCACCAAACAACTCAGCCACACCTCACACCCAGCCCAACCCCGAACCAGTGACACCTCATACCCCGACCACTCCCCCTGCTACAAATCAGACCCTCCCTTTTCCCCTGCTACGCAACAGACTCCCTCCCCTGTCATAACTACCCCTGCCTCTAACACCTCACCTACCCTTTCTGCCTCTCCTTCACCCTCTCCCTCCCCGCCACCTCTCCCCACCTCCCCCCCCCCCAGCCCACCCACTCCATGTCCACCCGTGCTATGAACGGGATTTTTAAACCCAAAGCATTAACCACATCCACTACCATATCACCCATACCCAAATCTCCCAAACTCGCACTTGATGACCCAAACCGGCGTCGCGCTACGACCGACGAATTTGCCGCATTAAAGGATAATCACACGTGGGATTTGGTTCCGAGACCTCATGATGCTTCTATTATTCGTTGTCTATGGTTGTTTCGACACAAATTTCATGCATATGGTACACTCCAACGTTATAAAGCACGGCTCGTTGTCCATGGTAAAACACAACAGATTGGTATTGATTGTGATGAGACATTTAGTCCTGTTGTGAAGCCAACGACTATTCGCATCGTTCTCAGTTTAGCCGTCTCAAAATCTTGGCTCCTTCACCAATTGGACGTTAAAAATGCATTTTTACATGGTGATTTAGAGGAAACTGTTTATATGCACCAACCACCTGGGTTCGTTGATCCCTCTGCCCCGACTCATGTGTGCAAATTACGTAAGTCTTTATATGGTCTTAAACAGGCACCTCGGGCATGGTATCATCGTTTCGCGACCTTCATTTTATCTCAAGGGTTTGTTAGTAGTGTTTGTGATCCATCTCTATTTATTTATAAAACATCTACTGCAACCGCATATTTATTACTTTATGTCGATGATATTGTGCTGACAGCGTCTACTAACGCCTTAATCACGTCTATTATTGGTCTTTTGTCTCGTGAGTTTGCCATGACTGATTTAGGCCCTCTTCATCATTTCCTTGACATTCAAGTAACACGGTCCAAAGATGGTTTATTCCTCTCCCAGGAAGGTTACGCTCATGATATTATTAAACGAGCTAGTATGAGCTCTGTAAACCAAGTACTACACCCGTGGATCCAGGCTCCAAATTAAGTGCGGCCTCTGGCCCACCTGTTGATGATCCGTCCTTATATCGCAGTTTAGCGGGTGCTCTTCAATATCTTACTTTTACTCGGCCAGATATTTCTTATGCCGTCCATCAGGTTTGCCTTTTTATGCATGATCCCCGAGCCCCGCATTTGCAATTTTTAAAGCGTATCTTACGCTACATTTAAGGTACGACAGCTTATGGTATTACTATCTGTCCTTCTCGGTCCCTGAATTTAACATCTTATTCTGATGTCGACTGGGGCGGGTGTCCTGATTCACGGAGGTCTACCTCAGGATATTGCATGTTTCTAGGTGACAATCTTGTATCCTGGTCCTCCAAAAGGCAAGCCACTATCTCTCGTTCCAGCGCTGAAGACGAATACAGAGACGTTGCCAATACAGTTGCCGAGACTTGCTGGATTCAAAACTTATTACTTGAGCTCGGTATCTCTCTCCAGCGGTCCACTATTGTTTTTTGTGATAATATTTCTGTTGTCTATTTATCCGACAACCCGGTTCAGCATCAACGAACTAATTATGTTGAACTTGATATTCATTTTGTTCGGGAGAAAGTAAAGTTAGGGGAAGTCCGTGTGTTACATGTTCCATCCGAGTACCAATACGCTGACATTTTTACAAAAGGTCTTCCTCAGCATCTTTTCACTCGGTTTCGTTCCAGTTTGAGCGTTCGCTCTCTTACCGCTCCAACTGCGGGGGCGTGTTAGTCAATCTAGTATATTGTAAATATTCTAGTAGATAATATCTTTATATTAATCTTGTAATCATATTTAGTTAGTGATATCCTCTAATTTTGGAATATAATTAGCTAAGTTAGGTTGTACACTAAGTATATATTTCTAATGCAATACAAACCCTAATCAAGGGATTCACGTAAGTTGACAGATCTCAAATAATATGGAGTACGTATATTCATCATATAAAACTTCATTATTTGGAAATTGAAAGTAATAAACGCAAATTCTTTGTTGTTACACAAAAACTTCAGAGAGACGGTCTCTCAATAACGCTATTGAAAGATCTCTCACATGATTGGGTGAGGGATTTACTGACTTTCTTTTTTCCCTATTATGTCTCCCACTAAATTAGTGGAAGATGGTCTCTCATGGGACCTACTGTGTTGTTATAAGGGGAATCTGGAACTTAAATAATTTTAAAAAGTGATTATTGGTCCACTTTTTTATGTTACATTTTACTACATTTGTTATTAGACCTGTCAAATTCTGACCCGATCCGACCCGACCGTCCCGATCTATTTTTTCAGGGCCAAGACCTGGAAATTTCGACCCGGCAACCCGTTTGACCCGAATCCAAAATGACCCGTTATTTTAGGGTCGACCGTTGGGTCAAAGGTAAAACAAGAGTTTTATTAAAGTTTTATTATTTATATATTATATTTAAAAAATAGTTAAAAAATTATTTTTTTATTACTTAAAATTACAAACACGATTAAAAAGTTAATTTTTTTTAACTTTTATAATATTTAATAATAAAATAATTATTAAAAATACTTTATTTTAATATGTCAATATAAATATTGTAAACATTGAATATGATTAAAATATTAATTTTAAATTTTTAAAAAATATCTTTTTTGATTAAAAAAGGCGTTAAAAATTATTTCCTGACCCCTACGCTGACCCTAACCCGAGCCGCGACCCGTATCACCTGACTCGTATTCGACCCAACCCGTATTCTGACCCGACGACCTAACCCGCCCGACCCGTTGACAGGTCTATTTGTCATAGATTTTAACTTTTGTATGTGTATTATAAATTTATAAGAATTATAACATGGTAATTTATAAATTTTAACTAATCTATCGGCCACATTTACGCTAGGCCGCATTTAAAAGTGTTCATTATTACACAATATTAGAGAAAAACTGATACAATTAAATACATACCAACTGAGATAAATATATAACAATTATATCTGATCTTGGATTTTTCTACGAGGTACACTCATTTTTCAAAATCTCACAAGATACCTTTAAACTGAATCAATTGTCTTACAAATACCCTAAATGCTAAAATTTTACCATTTAAATTTGGGTGGTTTTAGTTGATTACGCATTCAAAATACGTAAACTCATCAATATAAACCTTATTCTCTCATCAATGTACAATTTTTTGTTACAATATTTAACCATTAAAAAACTCAAATTTGAACACTTGGGGTATTTTAAGAACTAATCTGGAAATTTAGGGGTATATCAGATGTTTCTTAAAATCGAGGGTATATGTTAGAATTTGGGAAAACATAAGGGTACACCGTAGAAAAGTTCTTATATGTTTTCGGGGGGGGGGGGGGGTTGTTGTTGTTGTGCTTTGCATCTTCTTCAGTCACCATCTCACAATTTATTATATTTTAAGTGATTGTGAAAGGAGAAGGTAGAAGAGAAAATTGAAGAAAGAAGGTAGATGCCTAATAGAATTGATTTTGGTGTTAATTGAGATAAAGATCTTCTTTCATCTTGTTGCTTATCCACGGTTCGGGAACTGCGAGGTAAAGATCTCCTCTCGTCTTGTCTTAAAAATGAAGAATTACACAAAGATTATTGATAACCATTCTTCAATATATTAATTAAATGAGTTAAATGGAAAATGTAAACAAAAAACTGGAATCAAGTGTGCAAAAGTAATGTACTTGAGTCGAAGAGCATCCGCAAAGGTGAAGCTCCCCATATTTTCTCTTTCATTTTCTTATTCGTCCACCTCATTTTTCACTAACTTTTTCATTTACCCTCCCCAATTCATATCTACATCTATGCAACAATAGGTTCCCCAACACACACCCAAATATATGGGAACCTCCCCAAAAGAACACAAATTATCCTTCTTATTTTTTTGGGGACCTCCTCTATAAATGGTGGAGCCTCTAATTAAGGGGAAGTGTGTGCAATAATAAGGCTCCCCATTTGAGGAGAGAGAGGACATATGGGGAGGCACCTCCCCACCATTGCGGATGCTCTTACTCCAAATTAAAACAAGCACATCTAAAACATTATGAGAAGTGAAAATCCGACTTTGTGTTATACAAGTAGTTATATCAGAGATCTCTTAAAATTGTGCTCATAGTCTAGCTAAAAGGGTTATGAGATTGTATTTTTTTATGATTTTACTGCTACCCAAAAAAAAAAGACTCTATGTTATGTAAGAATCTATATTAATTAAAAGTATAAAAGAATAACCGCTGACATCATTCTATGACACATGTCACTCTCACATTAAAAATTTTCCCGCCAACTTAAACCCTAAACCGATACTAATACTTTAATAACACTTCCCATCAATGCCTTTTATACGACCTCCTTTTTTCCAAAATATGTATGGAATCTCTTCCATTTTCTTTCTAACATCTTTTTTTATATATTTTGTCATATAAAATCTCATCTAATTGGGATCATAACACTATTTTTAGATCATTCATTACATTTTTCATTGTTTCTCAGTTTTAATTTTCCATTCCTCTTCATAAATAATTAGAATTTTTACTTTTTAGTGTGTATAGATCCCGCGCAATAAATCCGCAGTATTTATAGAGTTTTTATTTTTTAGTATGTATTATTTATTCATTACAAATTTATACCGTAATTTTTCATATTTCAACTCAGTATTTTGATATGAGAAAAAAATTAAACTACAAAACTAATAAAAAAAGTTAAGTATATCGCGAAATCTGTATTTTAATGAATTTTTTTTTTATCATAAAGTGTTAGTATTTGTACTCCGCATTTTATAATTTCGTACTACTTTTATTTTATTTTGATTAAAATATTATAATTTAGAATTTAATGAAGAAATTATACTTTAAAGAAAAGATAATAGTTTAATGAAAAAAATCTCATTTCTCTCCTTATATAAGTAGATGGGGAGTTTGGAGAGAAAACTTTTGAGAAGTTTTATTCTCTTAGTAGATAGAAGATTGTTTCAACTTTGAATTGTATATATTTTAAAGATACGACTCAACAATGCATTACATTGCGTATATATTTTACCTATATTGCTTCATACTCCACATCTATTAATAAATAATTTTTTTGTCAATTTTTCTCCTTCTTTAATTTCATATCCTCAAGGTATTTTATTATCAACTCTGTTAATAATTTTTTTATTCTTAAATACATTTAAATGAATGAGTTTTGATGACATCTTTATGCGGCGACTCTCAAAATATGAGTTTACCCATTTTAATTTATCTTCTTATTCTTACTCTTAAGATCTATTTTTCCCGTTGACAAGATAAGCTACTGACCAAATAAAGATTTATTTGATTTTGCCCCATCTCATTGCCTTGAAATGCAGTTAGCCTTCCTTATGACGGAGATATCTATCTTAATAATAAAATGGGTCAAATATCGTCCCACATGGTCTGATGGTCATATAAGACAAATCTTTTGTTTTCTCAATGTATTCTGCTTTTGTCTTATTCCTCCCACATGGGTATATACCCTTCTTAATGAAAATTTGCCTTTCAATATAATCATGGCTATCATTTTGGAATGCAACATTTCAATACGTTTGACACATAGGGTAAGGATTATGGTTTGTAGAATTTGCTTATTTTCATCTTTAATTAAGTATAAACATTTCAATACGTATCATTTAATTTATAAGTAGAATTTTTTTGGTCGAATGTTAGTAATATTATAAGCACCGTCCAAATAATGGACAAACCATTACATCATTTTCTGAGTATCAGGTTTGTGACTTCAAGAAAGAACAAACCTAAGAATAGGATACAGACACTTAAACAGTTAGGCCTAAAGCATTACACCAATGACAGTCTACAGACTTCATGACCCCTTGATAGACACCCATCAATCTACGTTTGCAATCCTTCCTGACCTGTTGCAGCAAAATTTCAGGACGCTGCACATAACCATCAATCCTACAATGATTCCTGTTCTGCCAAATTCCATATATTACCCCTGCCACTGCAGCTTGAATAAACTTTTTGCACAGGAGAGAAATGCTTCGCAATTTCAGTAACAAAGTCAGTTCAATGAGGTCCCCAACTGGAAGATGCAACTAGTCTGCAAGGAGTTGGAAACATCTAATTGCATAAGCACATTCAACAAACAAATGAATGTGATTCTCAGGCTCCAAACCACACACAAAACAAATACTTTGATCAGTGATGGCCATTTTCTGTAGCCTATCAAGAGTGAGTAACCTCTGATGGTGCTTGAGCCACAGAATAAAGCACCATTTGGGAAGATTATACCTATTCCAGACCAGAGGGTACCAGGTAACTTTCTGATCAGTCCCCTGCATCAACCAATGGTAGCCATCTGCAATAGTATAAGAAACATCCAGACCTCTCCATTTCCCATTCACATACCCCACTTTGAACTTATCTTTAACTTCACATATCTTCCTCCAGGACCATGAGCTGTAATCAGTAGGCTTATAATTCAGCCATGGCATGCCTTTCAAATAAACATTATCCACCCAACGAATCCATAGATGGTCTTGCTTAGTTGCTAACCACCAGACAAGTTTCCCAATGGCAGCAATGTTCCAAATATGGCTATCAATTATACCCAGTCCCCCAGATTCTTTAGGAGTACAGAGAACCTGCCAGGAAACTAAGGGTGCTTTTGAATAGCTGTCACTCCGTTCCCATAAAAAATTCCTACAAAGAGCTTTGATTCTATCCATAATACCAGCAGGCAAGATGAAGATTTGGGACCAATAATTATGGATGGTAGAGAGGATAGACCTAACCAGGATCAATCTTCCAGAGTAAGAAATTTTCCTACTATTCCAACCCCTGATCTTGCTCACCATTCTGTCAACCAAGACATTACAATCAATTTTAGTGAGTCTTTTATGAGAAATTTTCACCCCAAGATACTTAAAAGGAAGATCCCCCCTTTTAAAACCAGTACCTTGTAGCACTTTTTGCACCACATCATCTTTCATTCCATTGCAGTAAAAATCTGATTTCTCATAATTAATTCTTAGACCAGAAGCATTAGAGAATCTCCTGAACAACTCCATTATTATGCAAATGGATTTTACTTCCCCTTTACAAAAGAGCAACAAGTCATCTGCAAACATTAAGTGGGTCAACCTGAGAGGTTTGCAGAGGGGATGGAATTTAAATCCAGGTAAGGCACTACCCAGGCAAAGCAATCTACTAAGATACTCCATGCAGAGTGTGAAAAGTAAAGGGGACATAGGGTCACCTTGCTTAAGTCCTCTGCAACCAGGAAAATAACCATAGTTCTGCCCATTCAAACTGATAGAGTAAGAAGGGGTACTGATGCATTGCATAATGAGTCGAATAAATTTAGGTGGGAAATTGAGGGCCTCCATCATCTGCTCAACAAACACCCATTCAATAGAGTCATATGCCTTCCTTAAATCAACTTTCATCAAACACCTAGGAGAGACACACTTCCTCTTATAAAGTCTAGTCAAGTCCTGGCTAATCAAGATATTGCCCAAAATACTTCTTCCTTTAATAAATGCACATTGAGCTGGGTTGATAAGCTTTGGTAGGCACTCACTCATTCTGCTACAGAGTATCTTGGAGATTACCTTGTACATGGTATTACAACAGGCAATAGGGCGAAACTCCTTAACAGTTTGAGGATTGTCTATCTTTGGGATCAGAACCAGAGTAGTACTGTTAAGTTGTCTCAACATTTTTCCATTAGCAAAGAAATCCTTGATGGCATTACAGATATCAACATGAACAATATTCCAGCTTTCTTTGAAGAAATAGCTGGTGTAACCATCTGGTCCAGGGCTCTTATCATTAGGTATAGAGAAAAGAGCAGTCCTAATCTCATCATTAGTTGGAATCCTGCACATCCCAACCCAATCAGCATCCTCCAAGATACATCCTTGTGTCACAACATGAGGGTAGAAATCATTAGTTTGAGCACTGGTCCCCAGGAGCTCTTTATAGTAATCAACAAAGGCTTTAAGAATGGCTTCTGGTTCCTTACACAATTCTCCAGCAGAATTTTCGATTTGGAGGACTTTATTATGCATTTGCCTATGCTTGATAGCTTGATGAAACATAGAGGAATTAGTATCCCCTTCCTTAGCCCAGCTACATTTAGCTTTTTGCATGAGAAAATCAGTTCTAGCACCATCAAGCATATGGTAAGAATCCCTGACCTGTCTTTCCTTATCCATCAGAATAGGATTAGAAGGGTCTCGCCTCATTTCGGTCACTGACAAGTCAATCAGGAGCTGATAAGCTACATCAGCATTCCTCTCTATATCTGAAAACAAGGCCCTATTCAACTCCTTTAATCTAGGCTTCAACTCTTTGAGTTTTCTAGCTACTCTAAACAAGGGAGAACCATAAATCAGATTCTTCCAAGTCTCAGCAACTACCTTACCAAAATCCTCCACTTTAACCCACATGTTAAAAAATTTAAATGATTTCTTTTTGCCAACAAAACTCTCCCCACAAGAGATAATGCAAGGACAGTGGTCAAAGTCTCCTTCAGGATGATAGTGAGCATTCCAATCAGTATTCCAATTAAGCCAGGCACCATTAACTAGCACTCTATCAATTCTACTGAAAACTCTTGTGGCACTAGGCTGCTTATTATTCCAAGTAAAAAAAGCACCAGTGGATTTCATATCATGGAGGTCACAGGTGTTCACAGTAGACTGAAAAGGAACCATTTCATCATCTTTAACTATCTTGCCCAGCCTCTCATTAGCATACATCACATTATTGAAGTCCCCCAAAACAATCCAAGGACCAGACACATTTAACCTAATAAGAGCATTCCAAAGAGAGGTCCTCTCTTCAATTTTATTAAATGCATAAATAAACGTAGCCCTAAAGCATTGACCAGTGATCAAATCCTTCACATTAGTATGAATATATTGAGCCTCCATATCTAAGACCTCAATATCAACCTTATTGCTCTTCCATAAGATCCAGATTCTCCCACCAGGGTGCATTATTGTATTAGTACTATAACTCCAGTTGTAACAAACCTGACTAGCTACTCTATTTAGAGACCCAGATTTAACTCTGGTCTCAAGGAGCCCAAATAGATCCACATCATTTTGATGTAGAAACCACGTACTTAACATCTTTCTGTTTATTCTCACTATTCAGGCCCCTAACATTCCACACTCCTATTTTAATCATTGGGGGGGTTCACCTCCCCTCCACCTCCACCTTTGTCAACCATTTCAGCAGCAAATGAAGCCTCAGCCAGCTCAGCATTAAAGTTCGCAGAGAACTCTCCTTGTTGTCCATCTACCACCCTTGACTCATGTCTAGTGATTTTTGTAATCACCCTAGCAGGAGTGAAAATAGAAATTTGAGGGATTTGAGTAGGGGTAATACTGGGGGTAGAAGGAATAGGAGCTGCTGGGGTATTAATCTGAGGAGAAGTCCTGGCCCTAGAAACCAGAGGAGGAAACTCAGCTGAGTCCACAGCAGGAGGTGCACCAACAGGTTTAGGCCTCCAGACTTGTCTCAATGGTTGAGTAACCACTGGCTTCCTATGTCCAATTACTCTCCCTCTGCAATTAGCAGTCTTATGACCAATGCCTTTACATTTTTGATAGGTGATAGGCAACCAATCATACTCAAGAGCAACTTCCACCGTATTGCCTAGCTCATCCTCAAAAACTATCTGAGACAGAAATTCCTGGTCTATTTCTACCTCCACCATGATTCTAGCAAACCCTAACAGAGATTTATCCAAAGTAGCATCATCAATTCTGACAAAACGACCTACTAAACCAGATAATTTTTCCAGACATTTTTCACCCCAAAACTTTAAATCCAAGCCTACTAACTTGACCCATATAGGAACCTTCTTCACAGAGACCTTAGATATTCTAACAGTAGGATCCCAAGGTCGCACAATAATAGGTTTCCCATCAAAGGTGAACATTCCATTGGCGAGAACTAACTTATGATGTTCAAGCTTAGCAAATCTTACCACAAACAAACCATTTGGAAGGAAGGAGATCTTCGAAATCTCGTATGCAGCCCAGATACGTCTCAAATAGCCTTCAATAACATCACGGGGAGGATTTGCTCCCATAACATAACCATATATCGCCTGTTTCCAGTATGCAATTTCATCCTGAACGTCTTCAACCGAAAGTTTCAGTAAGGAGTTAGAACATTCCCCAGTTTCACACTCATCTTCAGCAATTGGTTCCAAACGAGTTGAAGATTTCCCCTTAGATGCAGCTTTCCAATCATTAGGATCATCAGACAACACCAACCCCTCAGTCAGAGTCATTTCTTCCTCCTCCTGCACCATATTCTCAACCTGATTCCTAGCAGCAGCAATTTCTTCATCAATTGTTTCGACCTGGACGTGAGGTAACAGAATTTTATTGTTATTAGAAGAATTTTGTATTTGATTTGTAGTAGAATTAATACTAGAATTATTATTATTATTATTATTATTATTATTATTATTATTATTAATTGATGAACTATTATTTTTGTTTGATTTTTGTGTATTAGATGATTGAGAATGATTAGATGATGATTGTTTTCTAGCCATTGCTAACTACAATGTAGAACCCTAAAACCTAGAGCTTTTCCTCTCTCTAGGTTTCTCTCTCCATTCTCTCTTCATTCTCTATTATATATAAGTAGAATTTACTTGCATTTAAAATTACTAATATGCTATGACACATAGGATTAAGATTATGGTTTGTAGACGCTCAAATCAAAATTATGAAACACGAGTATACGCATGATAATATGTGACAAATGTTTGAGTATGTCTTCACGATACAATGGTAACTAGTAATCATTAATATACAATGTTTTAAGTATAACAAATTTTAAAATTTATTTTTATATTTTATCTATATTTACCCGTGCAACTTTCCACGTGTCCTAAGCTAATTAGCTAATGGGTTATCAACCTAATTTTCTGTGAAATTAGCAATTTCAAAGTCTTTCTGAGTCATCAACATGATGATTTTCATGATTTATAAATTTGTATATGATTGGGGAAAATCTAATTGGCTCATTGAAATATTAAATATTTACAGTTTCAACGTGAAATTCTCTTCTGACAAGTGGATTAAACTAATGGCATTAGCAATAGATGAACCTTATTTGAAGTTTGTCACATGCCACATCATATATCTCTTAAACCTCTTTAATAATAAACCTTTATACAACAATAGTCAAAATTGTTCAAGGTTCATACTATAGGAACCACCACAAATTATCAATCTTTTTTACATATGGGTTAAAGTAATATATAGAATAGTGTGGAGAGGAAAATGGCGTTGCACAACAAATATGAATTCCTAAGGACCACTACTTGTCAGAATTTATTGCCAAGTCACTCTACAAACCCGCATACAATATAGTAACCCTTCTTAACTACAAACCTCAACATCTATGTCTAGCAATAGGAGGTTTGTAGATAAATTTCAAAAATAGAGGACATGTCATTTTACAAACCCTTTGACAAACCTCTATTATTGCTAGTGCCCTAAGTAACATTGGCATCATTCAATTAAATTAATGTTAGAAAGCAAGAATGAATGTGAAATGTCACAAATACCTTTTCGCCACAAGTAAAATAGTTGGTTTAAAAATCATTCTGCATAAACTTGGTAAGAAAAGGGCGGGTTCCGAATACAACTTGCATGTTTGTGGGATGCAACTATAGTTATTTCTACTATTCTTATACCGAGTATATGACAATTCTTTTAAATTTGGTATCTTATTTGATTTTAAATCTAAACAAAATAATATTTTGAGAAAAAAATTGTAAAGCTTACACATCCAAATTCGTAAAGAAAAATAGTTTCATAAAATACATGAATTTCATAATAATCAATCTTATATTTTGAAATATATCACAAGTTATAATGACTTTGTAAAATTGTTTGATTTATTATCAATAAATAACTACTCCCTATAAAAGAAGTATATCTTGTCATGTGTGTAAAACAGTGTACACAGATGTCGAGTCCTCTGCAACGGACTAATTAGGCTATTTCGCACCATAATGCTACTCCGCATCATCTCTGGTTAACCACATCGCCACCTTGGAAAGATGCGACCTCAAGCCGAACCATCGACTTTGATACCAGATGTTGAGTCCTCCACAGCGGGCTTACAGAAGAAGTGAAACAGACAAGCCCACAAGCAAGCGAAGTTTAATTCTAAAAGCTATTGGTGATAGGAATAGTAGCTTAGCTTATAAACATGTTTCTTCGGTATTAATCCATCAATATGGGACTTTTGTCCCATACACACATGGGAATAGAGCTCAACAACATGACAAGCTTTGATGTAACCCCAAATCCCAAATAAATCGACTTTATGATTAAATGACAGACATATAGGAAACAGAATACAGAGTAATCGTATATATGTTATATGTAGTGGGAGCTACATTTTTGTAAAAAGGATTAGCACTCATTGCCTCAAATCCCAAACAAAATAGGTCAAATATCATATCACGTGTGCCTATACGTGTTTGTGTGGAAACAAGATTAGTACCTTAAGGTACCTTGGAGGTCGTAACTACCCTCCTACACTCTGTGACCCACCCTTTAATGCAAGAGTTTGAGCCACGATTGTAGATTCGTAATCTAATAAACAGCACTAAATTACTTATAATAATTTAGTGCCCAAGGATGAATGATATAACTCCCAAACTTAAACACATGAATCTCCAACGATACTTATATATCAAGAAGGATCCAATTACACAACATCAACTAGAGTCTTCACAAGCGTACTTGTAGATGCTAAATTACAAACTAAAGGATAGATGGCTGATTACCTCCATGATCGGATATGCTCACCGTGCTACTTGTAAAGCTAATCTACTCTACAACTAAGGATCTAAGATCTAAGTATAGACTAAGTTGTAGTTGTTGTTGTTGTTGTTGTTGTTGTTGTTGTTGTTGTTGTTGTTGTTGTTGTTTGAGTTGGTTGTCCTTTGCTCCTTGGACGAATGCCTTCTTATATATACGACGTCTGGATTCAAAAACTATTCCTTAGTGGGGTGGCGGTTGGATACCCGTCAAGTCTTCTTGAAGCTTCCCTCAGGCGCCTGTAGGGGTGAGAAAAACCGGATATCCGATACGATTTTAGGAACCGTATCGGATATCCGGTTTTTTAAATCTCCCTTTTTAGTATCGTTATCTGATACGGTTTTTCCGTATATGCAGAAACCTTATATCCGATATTCGGTTTTCAATCTCACTTATGTAATTTAATATATTTTTTTTCTTTTCTATGTGTGATTGTTGGTTTTTTTTAGTAACTTAAAAGTGTTTTAAAAAGTTATATGAGTAAATAACTTATAAAGTTTAATACCACCAACATATTGGATATTTTGTGATTTATATATATATATATATTTTAATATTTTATTCTAGAAAAAAGGCAACCGTATCGGATACTGTTAGAATATGCCTTGAATCTATTCTGAATTCCGCATCTGATTTAGTTTCCTTATCTGTTTAGGAAACTATTTTTAGTTTCCTTGTCTGTTTAGGAAATTGTTAGGGTTTCCTAATTTTGTTAAGGAAAATATCTGTTATGAGAGTACTATATAAACTCTCATAAGCCGTCTATTTTATTCATTCAGAAATCTGTCAAAAATCTGAGTCGTCTGAAATCTGAATACTCTAACGAGTATACTCTGAAATCTGTAATCCTCAAGATCAATAATATTCTTCCCTTCTGCCCTGTGGACGTAGCTAACACACCGTTAGTGAACCACGTAAATCTGTGCGTTTGTCTCTTTATTGTTCTTTTATCAGTTCTTTCTTGCTTCTGTAACAAACTGGTATCAGAGCCAGATTTATCTGGGCTCCTGGTAAGAAAGATGTCTGGGATGAGCGTGAAGATTGATAAATTCACGGGGAGGAATAGTTTTAGTCTATGGCAAATCAAGATGCGGGCTTTGTTGAAACAACAAGGGTTGTGGGCGCCGCTTGTGAAGAAGGCGGCAGAACCCGTCACCGCTGAGATGGCTGTTTTGGAGGAGAAGGCACATTCAACAATTATGTTGTGTCTTGCTGATGATGTTATCATTGAAGTCGCGGAGGAGCAATCTGCGCAGGGTCTGTGGTCAAAGATTGAGAGTCTTTATATGACAAAGTCTTAGAATTTTATTAGAATTACGTAATATTGATGTTAAAGTTGAAGATGGGGATGCCGCATTAATTCTGTTAGTATCTTTGCCTTTGTCGTATGAGAATTTTGTGCAATCTTTCATTGTTGGTAAAGATACTGTGTCTCTAGAAGATGTTAGATCGTCTCTTCATACTAGAGAATTGCGCCATAAGGTATTTGGTACGATTCTGAGATAATCGGCCGCCGTTGGTTTAATAGCTAGCGGGGGTTATGGACGGGGGAAATTTTGGGAAGAAAAATTATAAGAAGCCGTCTTATTCTGGTTCTTCTAATTCTCGCCTGGTACCTCCGGTACATCCGATTTTAAGAGTCCTAAACCTACCGATATTTGTAACTCTATTGTAAAGGAAAGGGGCATTGGAAATTTGACATGTCCCAAGAAAAATAAACAGACAAAGCACTTGACATACATTTGCAATAGCAAATACCAATTCTGAAGGTGATTATGCTCTAGTTGCTGAAAAATACACGCATCCTAATGATGCGTGGATCCTGGATTCGGGAGCAACCTATCACATATGTCCGCGCCGGGAGTGGTTTACAACCTACAAGCAAATAGATGGTGACGATATTTCTATGGCTAATGGTTCTATTTGTAAGACAGTTGGAATTGACTCGATTAAACTACGGACACAAGATGGTAAATTCTGCACATTGAACGAGGTTAGACATGTTTCGCTGATGACGAAGAATCTGATTTCCTTAAGTGTGTTGGACAGTAAAGGTTTCAGTTTTCATGGTGAAGGTGGAGTTCTGAAAGTCTACAAGGGTTCGAATGTGATTCTGAAAGGTGTTAAGTGTGATACCTTGTATTGTTTTCAAGGTTCTACGCTATAAGGTTCTGTTTCTGTTCCGCATAGCAAGTTTCAGCGCTATTTGGACTTGCTAAGGGCTTGCTTGGATTGAGGGTAATAGGAGGGGAATGAATAGGGGAGTAATATGTGAGGTGTATTTCTCATGTTTGGTATGCGGGTAATTATTCACCTCCTGGAATTATTACCCTTGTGAAGGGGTAATATATTACCCACCCTCCCCCGTGAGTAATGATTAAGGGAGTAAAACATCTACTCAGTAATCATTACTCTTATGTCAAACATATCATCAAGGAACTCATTACCCCACTAATTAATTTCCCCAGTAATTATCGCCCAATAAAACTTACCTCCTTAATAATTCCATGGATTTCAGGCAAGCCCTAAATGTTAGAAGTATCTGATTGCCCCATGGTGGGTAATATCTGAGGCAGGAGGGAGAGAATTATCTAGCACTAGTTTAGTGCGTCTGGTACATCTGGCATCATTATGGTGCATCTGGTACATCTGTCTGATTGTGAGAGGATTCAAGTCAAGGTGGAGATTTGTTAGAATATGCCTTGAATGCATTCCGAATTCGCATCGATTTAGTTTCCTTATCTGTTTAGGAAACTATTATTTAGTTTCCTAGTCTGTTTAGGAAATTGTTAGGGTTTCCTAATTCTGTTAAGGAAACTATCTGTTATGAGAGTATTATATAAACTCTTATAAGCCGTCTATTTTATTCATTCAGAAATCTGTCAAAAATCTGAGTCGTCTGAAATCTGAATACTCTAACGAGTATACTCTGAAATCTGTAATCCTCAAGATCAATAATATTCTTCCCTTCTACCCTGTGGACGTAGCTAACACACCGTTAGTGAACCACGTAAATCTGTGCGTTTGTCTCTTTATTATTCTTTTATCAGTTCGACTTGGCCTGCTGATGCATCCTCATGTCTAGCCCAAGTCGAACCTTGGGCTCTGATACCACTTTTTGTGCGGAAGCGTGAATACCTTGTGTTGAGCCTCTGCTGTACCTGTGTCCACAACCCATAATAGTACGATATTGTCCGCTTTGGGCCAAGCCCTCACGGATTTACTCTTGGGCTCCTTCCCAAAAGGCCTCGTACTATTATATTTTCTGGACACTTATAAAGATGATCTTCCATCTTTATTCTACCGATGTGGGACAAGGGTTTGCACCCTAACAGATACCATATATCTGGTTTTATATTTTGCCGATCCTTATCCGATACGGTTTTTAAAGAACCGTATCGGATATCTGGAAATTCGTATCGGATATCCGGAAATCCGTATAATTAAATTCGTATATCGTATCGGATGCGTATAATAAAACTTTATCGTATAATTTTGCTTAGCCCTAGGCGCCTGAATATAGCACTCCCTAGTTCAGCGTTCTTCTTTCTGGACTTCATTTGTCTTCCGTGTGGATCAGCATAACTAGGCCCAATAACTTACTTATTTCTCCCTCCTAGTCTCTATTTTTTTCCTTTATTTGTGGGCACGAGTATTAAGGCGAGAAATAAAATTAGGGTAAAAGAGTTTGGTGGGGTTTGGTGATAGGAGAGATGTATGAATAATTAGGAGTTAAATAAGGAATTATGAGGCCAAAACATTAAGGAAATGAATAAAATATGGGTAAAAGAGTTGGGTGCAGTGGGCTTTGGTGATATGAGAGAGAGATGAATAAAATAAGAGTAAAAGTTTCCAAAATAAGAAAGGGGAAAAAAATCTGAATAATCCGTTTAAGGAAATAGGGAAGAAAATAGTGAATATGAGAGAGTATTATATAGGCCCACATACCCTTAAAGTAATTAATTTAGTACCTTAACTAAATTAGGCGCCAACAATACATCAAAACTTTAACTTTTTCACATATATTTTGTTTTTGTCTTATTCATTTTACATATAAATATATTTTATCTATTTTAAGCTTAAGACTAATCTATCATGTGAAATGAGAATTCCTCAATAAACAAGTACATCAGTATTGAAGTAATGAGAGATAAAAGCGTGACATATGACATAAACTAGAGAAAGATATAAAATGGAGTTGCATTGAAAAGTGGTAAGTGGCTTTTGTCTAGGGTTGAAGGATGATAATGTGCCGCGGCGAGAGTAAACGGAAACTCGTGAGTAAACACAAGTTGTTTCCTGTGAGGACTTATGTCTCCTTGATCTTCCACGAGCTAGTTTAGCCACTTGAAACTAGTTTCAACATGGTGACCAAATCCTTCAAACATTATATCAATATATATAGGAAACCAATAATGTGTCATCAAGCCATATTAAACTTCATCAACGTCGGAGTTAGAATTTGACATTAATAGAACGAGCTATTAATAAAATAAGATAAAATCTTATGAGAAATTGATTATCTAGTATGGCGAATGTTTCTTGTTATGGTGAATGTCTGTGCTAACTCGCCTAACTCTATCAGTAAATTTCCGTACTTCTTAGTTCCTAGTTCCAAGTTCTTACTCATATGTGTTGAAGTTGGATGTTGCTCCAAACTTAATGTAGTAAACTTGTCCCATATTGGTAGAATAGTGGTGTGAGTTATCTAGTGTTAACTAGTAGTAGATAATAGTGGAGAGACTCTAGTCGCGCCATGCGCGGTGGGGGTGACCGAGTTCAAACTATTTCTTCCCATTCTAGATGTTGGAATTCTAGTCGTTAAACATAATCACACAATAATATCTGTTCTTAATTGTCCGATTTTATTACCATTTATTACTGGTTTAATAATGGTTATTAACTTGGTGATTTTTTAGTATCTCTACGTGACTGTTGGAGCCTTTTCTTCACTATAAAAGCTTCCATTCTCTAACGGCTTTACGCGCACAAAATTACATAATACATTCTCTCTTATATCTTCTCCATTCTAAATTCGGAGAACAGTTCTCACTTCCATCTGTAGAGTGCACCATTGTGCGGAAGGAGGCGTTAACCATGGAGTTGGTGACCAAGGAACCCAAGGAGCACCTGTGTGGGAGTCTAAGTAGGACATTGTTCTTACACGACGTCTCAATTAAGAGTATTTTTTATCAGCTAAGTTCATATTTCCTACAATATGTGTCTTTTCCCTAAAAATTATAGCGATTCAATCTCACCATTTTTATTACAGAACAATAATTTTAAATTATACGATCCGTCTATTTAAAGGGATGGAGTAATATTATACTCTTCCTGATCCTTTTTCATATGAACTAGTTTAGATCCCGCGCAATGAATGCGCGGTATTTATAGATTTACTAATACAGATCCCGTGCAATATATGCACGGTATTTATAGAGTTTTACCTTTTAGAGTATTATTTATAGAATTTAAATTGATAATTCACTTATTTTTCACGTTTCTCCTTAACGTATTTTGATTAGAGAAATAACTAAAAATTTAAATCGTAAGAAGTAATAAAATGAGTATTTTTTTTTATTTTTTTTTTGTTTTTTTACCGAGAAATTAATGATGTTAATTTACAAATATTTACTAATGACAGTATTTTTTAGCTGCAAATTTTTATCATAAAAAGTCAATGAATTTTAACAAATATTTACTAATACCATATTTTTTTAGCCGCAACTTCTTATCATAAAAAGTCAATAAATTTTTACAAATAAGTTCTTTAAAAAAAAAAAATTTCCTTATCCTAAAAGATCGGAGATAAATTTGGTCAGAATGGGAAATATTAAATGTTATAAATATTTAAATACAAAAGATTATATCCATTTACAACTTATCATATCCACACTTATAGTACTTCGTATATACTAAAAATACCAAGCACTATTCTAGGAAATATGTTTTAGGCGAAAAAAGTTGAAGTTTCGCCTATTCATTTAGTAAATAGAGGATACAATTTATTTTATTTTATCTCATTTATCTATTTAACTCATTTTATTATTTACAACGGATATGTGCATCTCAAATAAGAATAATTGAAACAAAACGTATGTGACCAATATTACGCACTAACTTATGCTTGTGTAGGCAATTATCCTACATACGAAAGTCAATAGAACTGTAAATGACTAATGTCAACGCTCCACGTGTTGGTCATAATACTGTGACAAAGTCAATTTCATTAATGAGCAAGGAAATTTTCTTGATCAAAAATTCTCAATTTAGACGAATACTATCCATCTAAAGTTGTAAACAGGTTAAATATCCCATTATTTTCATAATAAGACAAACAACAAGTGAGATATTATCACTTTGTCTTATTATATAAGTGGTGACATATCACAAATTCTCATTATAGACGGACATATCCGTCTATAATAAGAGACGGATCAGATCTCTCTCACAAAGAGGCAAGTGGGAGGGCAAGTGAAAAACCAAGTGGATTCACATGTTACCAAAAAAAAAAAAAAACCAAGTGGATTACCATTTGGCCTCCCACTTGCCTCTTTATGAGAGGGAGTCGACCCGTCTCTTATTATAGACGGATATCCCTCGTCTATAATAAGATTTGCTGGTGACATATTTGACCCTTTTACACTTTAAACGGATATACCCGTCTAAAGTGAGACTAATTGTTTTTTTTTTTGTTGAAATGTGAGAATAATATATCATAATACCAACTTACTTACAAGATCAAAAACTATTTCCTTAAAGCAAATATAGCCATATACACTTAAAAAAAACGGGACAAAAGCTAAGTAAGGAACATTAGAGGCCTATATTCCTTAGCCAATCCATGACATGTTGTTCAATATTCTGCCCGAGCTATTGCTTAACTCTTCTACGCACATCATCTTTAAGCTGGTGGACAACCATTTTTGGTCTGAGGAGCACACCATTAACACGGGCATTGTTCCTTTGCGACCACACAATGTAGAGACAAGCATTCATTATCAAAGTCATTATCTTCCACTGGATACTCTTGCCCCTTGCAGTAGCCATAACAGTAACAGTAGGGACACTCCTACCAAGCCAGTTCTTAATGAGCATCAACATATGTTTGTTGTAGCTGCAATCAAAGAATAAATGGTCTACAGATTCTGGTGCAATGTCACAAATGCAGCAGTTGTCATCTGAGCAACATCCAAATCTGAAGAGTTTATCCTTGGTATTCAGTCCCCCATTCGTGATAATCCATGTAATCAGAGAGTGTTTAGGTATGTTCTAATTATTCCATATGACTCTGGCCAATGCTTGTGATGGTTGGGGTTGCCTAAGCCATTCATATCCCCTACTAATGGTGTATCCCTGAGGGTGAGAGGTCCATTGTTCATTAGCATACCCATCTTAGATTCTTTCTTTCACTTTGCATATACTCTTCCATGCCCATGTAGCATCTGCTGGAGCATTGTAGTCATGCCAGTCCTTGTTTTTAATGTATATTTGGTTGATCCATCGAATCCAGAGCCTATCAGACTTACAGTATATCCAGTTTACCAGCTTTGAAACAGCTGCAATGTTCCAAATAACTGCTTTCTTTATCCCCAGTCCCCCTTGTTTAGGTAAAGTGACCTTGTTCCAAGCTACCAAACGAACTCTATGATACTCAGAGCTGCCATCCCATAGAAAATTCCTACAAATGGCCTCAATTCTACTAATAACACTCTTTGGAATGATGAAAATAGAAGCCCAATAGCTGTATAAAGTGTTCAGAGCTGAGTTGATCAGTGTTAACCTCCCAGCATAGGATAGTTTCTTTGCTTCAAGGCTTCTGATCCTGCTAACCATTTTCTCAGTGAGGATGGTACAATCCTTCTTAGTGAGCCTGCCAGCCTGATGAGACTCCCAAATATCTGAAAGGCATACTACCTTCAGTGAACCCAGTGACCTGTTTGATATCATTCCTCAAGTCCTCAGTCATGCCATTAAAATACATGTAACACCCCTATACTCCAAGTGCCTTACCAGGACCACTTAAGGCATGGGAATGCTACCATCTCGGTTACCCGAGACAATGTATATCAAATAGACAATAAATAAATATACTTTAATAAATAAGTTTAAATCGATACAAGTTCAAATCCCAAAACTGACAAAGTAAAATACAACTGTTCTCAAAAATACTAATTTAAAATAAATAAACTAGTTCACGACACAGCGGAAGACTCTAGTGACTTATGTGATGACCTCATCCCAGCTATCCCTCGCGTAAGCCATCTCATACCTGCTCAATAACTGCTCACCACCCCCGAATGGATCACCACAGTTTTTAAAACAATTAAACTGGTCGATCGATTACACAAAACAACACAAACCGCAACAAAAGCAATACAACAATCCAATCCAACCACACCAATCTCCATCACATCACCACACACCTGACTACACACTGAAGTGTGTAGTCCTGCCAGAATACTCATCGCAACAAGTATTTTACACCCCAGTGGGGGACCGCAGCCGTTCCCACCTAAGCCCCGCTCATCTCTTCCGAGCGATAAACCCAAGTTCCTAAATGTGCACATCTCTTCTGTGGCAGGTTCCACAGAAGGCGAATCAAGGGCGTGAAGTCACTCCCGCAAGTGACTCCACTCAGCCGAGGATGCACCTCGCAAATCACAGACAGTTATACAACCAACAATACAATCAACCATTATCCAATTCATTACCAATATGATATCCAACAACAACCACAACAACAACAAACAATTACTAACAATGCCACGTAAACAGTACTGAGTAGGGAAACCCTACCTGGAATAGCAATCACATGAGACCGTCACAGCAGCTAATCAAAACTTTTCCTCTACGAATCCTCCTCCTATAACACATAATCACATAATTACCACCTAATCATCATAATACACCCAAAACCCCCAAATCTACCCAATTAGGGTTTTAAACAAACTCAATGAAATGCTATAAAAGTTATACAAGAAGCTTACCCTTGACACAACGATCACAACGGCGTAAAGAACGAGATAATCCGACGATCCTAGCCTTGGGATTTGCTAATAATGCGATGAATGCGAATTACGTAACTCTTTTCTTTTCTTTGTAAGGTTTTAGAAGATTAAAAAGTGATTAAGTAAAGTGACGGAAGCCCTTTTATATTAATCTCGCATTATTAACAAAACCCGGCTAATCAACCCGTAATATGCACTTACTTGATCGAGTAAGTGACTTACTCGATCGAGTGCCCCTTACTCGATCGAGTGTCACACTTACTCGATCGAGTACCCATCAGGCCATCTACTTTTTTTGCGTAAAAAGATACTTACTTGACAGAGTAAGTCCCACTCGATATAGTACCCACAGACATAGAAAACCGTAGTATTACAATACACCTCCGATTTAGAATTGTTCATGCTTAAGCCAGATGCTTTAGAAAAAGAAGACTAATTGTTTCTTGATTAAGCAGTGTAATGAAAAGGCTATTTCTTTATTGAATGATGGATGGTCTAGATAGAAAATTTGTATTGGGTGAATTTCAGATATAAATATTTGACTTTATTTTTAAGAGCCGTAAATTTTTTTTTACCCCCACTGAACAATGTATTAAATTTAACTTGTTTACAATTCTTGTAAAGTCTGTAATTCTAGAAATATCAGTTAATTTAATCATACCGACCTCGGCCCTGTTTTTTCGGACTTAATTTCAGCTCATTTCAGTTCAACTAAGCTCTATTCAGTTCACTTCAGTTCCATTCAATTGAGCTCAGCTTTATTCAGTTCAGTTCAACTCAGCTCAGCTTCACTCAGTTCAGTTTAGTTTAGCTCTTATCAGCTGAAAAGAACATAGCCAAATTCAGCCATTCAGACCTAAAAACACAAAGATAATGTAAACACTGAAAAAAATGAAAAGCTACTCCCATTTACTCGATATGTAGCTTTTAATGAGTTAAAAGCTTATTTAATATAGTATTGATTTATTACTCCCACGGGCAAAAATAAAGTAGTACTACGGAGTATTAACAAAGATTGGGTGTGTATCTTGGATATCCTGTTCATTACCTTACATTTCCTCGCAATGATCCACATTATGTTATGATCTAACGGTCAATTGAATGGTGATAAATTTCAAAATGAATAACGACTCAATATTGTTTTACTATAGGAATCGGAAGGAAAAATGAAGATAACCCATAAGTACGTCCATACTCGAGGTTAAAAAGAACTTCGTCCCCGAAGTTCAACCCATACACAAAAACAAAACATACTAACTCCCTTCCGACACAACAACGTAACAAAAACTCAAAACAAAACTCCCAACCAACATCAAACCGACTCAAAGCAATTACTAACTGTACTAAAACCAACATAAAGCATGCAAAAACCTTATGCGACCATCTCCTACCCCCTAAAAGAAACATGGTTACGTCCCCGTAACCACACATACCTGATAAAAAAGAGACGGATACCGCTCCCTCATGGCCTCCTCCGCCTCCCAAGTAGCCTCCTCAACCTCATGGTTAGACCAAAGAACCTTAAGCAACACCGTTTCCCCATGTCTAGTTTTCCGAACCTTGCGATCAAGAATTTTTTTTGGCACCTCAAGATAAGACAAGGACTCATCCAACTCTGTGTTCTCTACCTCTAACACATGTGAAGGGTCACTCACATACTTCCGTAACTGCGACACATGGAACACATTAGCACTCTATCCAAAGCTGCTGGCAACGCTAACCGGTAAGCAACCTCACCCACGCGATCCAAGATTTCATATGGTCCGATAAACTTCTGGGTCAGCTTCCCTTTCTTACCAAACCTCATGACCCCATGCATAGGAGACACTTTCAAAAGAACCTTGTCCCCAACCTGAAACTCTATGTCACGACGATGTAAATCTGCATAACTCTTTTGTCGATCCTGGGCCGCTTTCATCTTTTGTCTGATCAGCTTAACCTGTTCCACCATCTCTTGTACCATATGGGGTCCTAAACCACTGCCTCTGTAATACCCCCGCACACCAGGACGCCTTACCAAGGACCATCCCAGTATATGACGGTGTCACCATCTCGGTTTCCCGAGGAAGTAGATCAAATTAGATAATAAAAGAACAATTATAAAATATTAATATATCTCATACAATACGACTCAATACAAACTCTCTTTATGCCAAAGATACTACTACACCACTCATGACACCGCATCTCTAGACTGGTAGCGTGATGACTCGATCCCTCCAATCCAAGTAGCCATAATCAACCGTACCTGCTAAGCCTACTGCTCACCATCCCCGAATGGATCACCGCAGGTTTTACAAAACAACAACAACGGGGTCAGTATTACTCAAGCGATATAAGACAAGCAATAAGGTAACTAGCTGATCATCCACACTCCCCAGTCTCCCGATCTCACATAATAACCGACTACACACCGAAGTGTGTAGCCCTGCCAGATTACCCATCACAACAGGTAATCCACGCCGCCAGTGGGTGACCGCAGCCGATCCCACCAAGTCCAGCTCATCAACGAGCGACTAAACCAAATCCTTGTCCCTTAATGTGCACATCCCCTCCCGTGGCGGGTTCCACGGAGGGCAAACTAGGGTGTGAAACCACTCCCGCAAGTGACTCCACCACAAATACAACACACAACATCACAGCTGTCACAACCTCTCCACACCAACACCGTCACCACAACGCCTATACTCCGATGATCAGCAGTTAACAATAATCACAAAACAATCATGTCATAACAATTAACAGTAAAACTGAGTAGGAAACCCTACCTCGTCGCAAAGCATGTAAGACATCCATACACAGCCACGCACGACTCCAATAAGCATCCTAACAATGATAACCACCTCCTATTACACAACTATACTCAAAGAATCACCTAAAAGAACACAAGGCAGAGACTTACCTAACAATACGCATCGGCGGTGACATAGACGGCCACCACACACGTCATCCTTCGCTAGCGAATCCCGTCCTTCCCATGGTGGAGGTTTAGGCTATATACATTAGAGTGTGGAGAGATGGGGTGATAGGAGAGGGAGATAGGCTAGGGTTAGAGAAAGAGAAATTGTCGAAGAAATGGGAAATGAAATGAAATGAATTTCGCGAACTTGCATTTTATATTAACGTGTCGACAGCAGCCATACTCGGTCGAGTACGGGAGTACTCGGCCGAGTAGGCTCTACTCGGTCGAGTATAGGTAATACTCGGCCGAGTAGCCTCAACTAGGTCGAGTAAACAATCCTATAAAGCTCATGTTACAAGCCTGATCCCTCACCCATTCATCCCTAAGGTCCGTTTGGTCAACAAAGTCGGTCAACAGAGTTCTTAAATATCCTGGGTATTACAGTCTTCCCCCCTTAAAAAGAACTTCGTCCCCGAAGTTCAGTCCACACTCCGCTCACCTCAGGGTCACGCACTGTGACACCCTCCACCTACCTAAAGGTGTACGGCCTCAAACCGTTCTGACACTACCGCCACACCACATTACTCATGCAACAATTATCTACCACAGCTATTCCTCCAAGCAATACCAATCACTAACTATTACACATAACTTACGAAAATTAATGAATTCATCCGCACTCTCTTGTTAAAAACAATGCAACAACTAGCAACCATACACAACTAAAAAACAAAACCCAACCACCAAATTCCATACACCCACACAGTATAACATAGGTACAAAGTATAACATTCATATCACTTGAGTACACTATGAATACAACTTCAAGGAAACATAATGCAAATTCCGAATACTAACATACATAATATACACGTGATTCCGAATATTATAGACATAATTAAACATTTATTTCCGCGACATTACTCTTCCCCTCTTAAAGGAACTTCGTCCCTGAAGTTCACCGCTAAACACTTTTCCGTATCGTGAACCAACACATACGTGCCAACTGTGACATTACCCATAACTATAAATAAACTTACTTAATATTACCAAGCTTACTCTATGACATTACACGACTCATAGCAACAGAATATGACGGCAATTAAGTATAGACTCATACCAAACAGGGAAGTTACGATAGATAGCATTGAATCATCAACATGCAAATGTATAGACTTGGGGCAGTTATGACACGTTCTTAGTATGTTTTAGTATTCCCACATTAAATAAATCTTCATAAATCGATATACTACCCCAAGTACGTACATACCAACATAGACCGTTTACGCAAAATGATACTATGAAACACCTACCCACTTTAACATGTAAACAACCACATACATCTGACAGTTGATAAGCATTTATCACAAGGGGTCCCTGTAACAGTACAATTCGGCCGAGTATGAATGGTTGCTCGGTCGAGTGAGCTCTACTCGGTCGAGTATAAGAGCATACTCGGCCGAGTAAGCACTACTCGGTCGAGTATTGTTTATACTCGGTCGAGTTGTAACAGGCAGAGAGCCAATAAATGCAATCCAACATCCTATGTTACCTGCAACCAAACATACTACCACAATACGGAACATAACCAATTCCACGAGGTCCACAGTTAAGTCAAAAGAAAGGTAACGGCCTTAAGGCCAAGTACAGTCATCCATAGTAACTAATAAATCCCGAAAGTAAAATCCAACATAAAAGTAATAAGTCCAACACAAAAGAAATAAATCCAACATCAAAGAAGCCACTCCAAGCAATCTAACAACACAAGGTCAATAACGAGGAATCTCCTCCATATCATCATCACCACCTGCGCTAGAAGTGCCTACGCCTGAACTGCCCATACCTGGAAAACCTGCTGCTGCTGCTGCTGATGCATCTCCTCCTAACTGACTGCCATAGTTGGCTCCCCACGGTCCCGCAAGGCAGCCAAACTCAGTCTCCTCCGGAGGTCTCCAATAACTCGGGTCCACTCCAAAGCTGTGGAATACTCCCGTGTCCACTCCCGGTCCCCTCCACCAGACAGGCTGTGCTAGCTGTGTCCCTATACCCTGGTTAAGGGCCATCTCATGCACGTTGCGGAGCACCAAAGTAGTGAAGATCCGCTCAGCCAGTTCACTCGGCTGCATCCTGGGGTCATGCACTGTGGGGTAGGGCGAGTACTGGTACGGGTAGAAGTCAGGGGCGGAGTAAGAGGGCTCAGGTACAACCGGGTCTACCCTGGACTGCCTCACCCTACGGCGCTCTCGAGGTGAGGGAGGTGCCTGCTGCTGCCCCTCAGGCACGGTGATAGGCTCAGGTAGGTCCAAGAGGATCCTATGGTCAATCAGGTAGGTCTGGGGCGGAGGCCTAGGAATAGCACAAGGCTCCCACTCAGCCAAATGGTCAACAACAGGGAGGCGAGCTGGGTCTGGAAGCACCATCCACATAGATCCCCTCACCCTCCAGGCATAAGACCCGTCATCCATCCTCCTCAACCATCTGTTCTGACACAAGTACATCGAGCGTCCATGGTAGGAAAGTCTCTACATACTCATCCCTCTCCGGAGGCGGGGCCTCAAAATCGTCGCCCGCCGAGCTAGGCGGGTCACTATGGCCCCGCAAGCAATGTGTCGGGTATCGGACTGTGCCATGCGCTCAAGACTAGAGCACACTACCCCGGGAGCACTGTAGTAGAACGGTTTCTGACGGTGTAGGTTAAGATAAGACATAAGCAACATGACCTCGTGAGAATTAAGCTTGCTCACGTCGTCTCTCGAGTATAGCAAACAGGTCAACATCCTCAGAAACACACGAAGGGAAACATGCTGCACATCATTGATCAGCATGGCACTAGCACTAGGAGCAGGTCTGCCAGTCAAATATGGAAGGTAAAGAGGTGCACCACTGTTCTTGGCCACATCACTAAGGTACCTCTCCCCCTTGGCCTCAAGACCCAAATGGTCAGCAAACTCATCTAAGGTAAGCTCATGATCCTCATTCATGAGACGAAAAGAGACAGTCTTTCCCTTCTTGTCATAAACATAGGAGCTCAAAAACTCCAAGGTCAAGTGGGGGTAGGATTTCTTCCTCAGGTGATATAACCCCTCCATACCCAGAATCCGAAAGATGTGAAATATGTCCTCTTTAATCCCCAAAGTCTCAAGAATTCCAGGATTAACACAGCGGGTGGGGCGGAATGGACGACGCATAAGGGCCACAAAAGCCTTACGATGATTGAAATCAGAGAATATTACCGATGGGTGTGCCTCCACCGATGGAACCACAGGTTCACGGCTTGACTGACCCGTCTCAAGCTGAACATTACCACGAGTTCTTTTGCTGGGTAAGCCTCTGGTATTCACCATACTGCAAGAGAACAAGTTTTAACAGGGGATTGACACAACAATTCTTATAGCAAAAGACGGACTGTTTACAATTGTATACAGATTTTGAAGCGATCTTTTAAGACAAATTTTATCAGAAAATCACCAAATACCTTACAAATTATATGATTAGAAGCTTTGAGTTGCCTCAAACCAAAGGATAAACATCAAATCAAAGAGGGTTTCGTTTGTAGCAACCCTAGGATATAGAAATCAAATTTTAAACCATGAAATTGCTTAAACAAGGCCATACACAAGGTTTATATACGATTAAATCCAAGAATTAGTGAGATAAATGCTCGATTTCAGATGTTCGCAAAGAGAATTCGAAGTATAGTTGAAATTATACCATAACTTTGAAAATAAAAATAGGAATCAACTTAAAACCTTACCTTAAATTGATTTATAATAAAGGAGAATGAATTAGTCACCAAGGATTGACCCCAAAAGCTTGAGAAAGGAAGGATATGGAGTTTTAGAGAGAAGGAGATGTGAAGATGGGAGGCGGAAATAAGAAAGAATGGGACGAAAATAGGGTTTTTGTATAACCCGAGTAAGTCCCGCTACAGCAATAGTCGGCCGAGTGTTGGGCATACTCGACCGAGTGTTGACTACTCGGTCGAGTATCCTCCTTGCTTGGTCGAGTTTTCGAGGACAGTAGCGATTATAATTTTCAACAAACGGACACTCGGTCGAGTAGCTTTATACTCGGCCGAGTATGGTCTACTCGGTCGAGTACAATACTCTACTCGGTCGAGTTTCCAAAAGTGAAGAGGAATTCATAAATTTTATTGTTCCTGCAAAATAAATAACATCGTTCGGAGTTCCGTACAACCGGCTCGTCACTATTAGAGCTTAGTTCTACCACACCAACACATATCAACACGTATTTTATACATCCACTGCCAATTCGATCATCATTTCTACCTACATTCCTCACCTTGCTATGAAACGACTACTCCCTACCTTTTAGCATACTTAGCAATTAATTATTGTACCTGCATAGTTTAGCTCCTATAACACATCATCACAGATTCCGCTACTCACAAAATATACACTTACCACAATTACTAGGCAACAATCACTACACAACGCAATCACCGTTTAACAATTGATTAACTTACCTCTGGTCGCACATCACAACCATTCCATCACCCACTCTAAACTTTGACACATATTAACATAGATGCACACAACAATCGTCATCAAGCAATCAACGAATCTTACTAGCTACCCTTTTTCCGTGTCTGGCTTAAGTTCGATGGGGCCATGAATTTGAAATGAGGGCGCCTTCTCACCCAAAATCTACCATCGGTTGGGGCTCCCAATGCACATACACCAGGTTCATTTTAGTTGACACCTTACATTCATTAGATTCATTGGTTCAGGTTCCAAAATCGTCGGCTCTGATCTGCCTCTGTAATACCCCCGCACACCAGGACGCCTTACCAAGGACTATCCCAGTATATGACGGTGTCACCATCTCGGTTTCCCGAGGAAGTAGATCAAATTAGACAATAAAAGAACAATTATAAAATATTAATATATCTCATACAATACGACTCAATACAAACTCTCTTTACGCCAAAGATACTACTACAACACTCATGACACCGCATCTCTAGACGGGTAGCGTGATGACTCGATCCCTCCAATCCTAGCAGCCATAATCAACCGTACCTGCTAAGCCAACTGCTCGTCATCCCCGAATGGATCACCGCAGATTTTACAAAACAACAACAACGGGGTCAGTATTACTCAAGCGATATAAGACAAGCAATAAGGTAACTAGCTGATCATCCACACTCCCCAGTCTCCCGATCTCACATAGTAACTGACTACACAACGAAGTGTGTAGCCCTGCCAGATTACCCATCGCAACAGGTAATCCACGCCGCCAGTGGGTGACCGCAGCCGATCCCACCAAGTCCAGCTCATCTACGAGCGACTAAAACAAATCCCTGTCCCTTAATGTATACATCCCCTCCCGTGGCGGGTTCCACGGAGGGCGAACTAGGGTGTGAAACCACTCCCGCAAGTGACTCCACCACAAATACAACACACAGCATCACAGGTGTCACAACCTCTCCACACCAACACCGTCACCACAACGCCCATACTTCGATGATCAGCAGTTAACAATAATCACAAAACAATCATGCCATAACAATTAACAGTAAAACTGAGTAGAAAACCCTACCTCGTCGCAAAGCATAAAAGACATCCATACACAGCCACGCACGACTCCAATAAGCATCCTAACAATGATAACCACCTCCTATTACACAACTATACTCAAAGAATCACCCAAAAGAACACAAGGCAGAGACTTACCTAACAATACGCATCGGCGGTGACATAGACGGCCACCACACACGTCATCCTTCGCTAGCGAATCCCGTCCTTCCCATGGTGGGGGTTTAGGCTATATACATTAGAGTGTGGAGAGATGGGGTGATAGGAGAGGGAGATAGGCTAGGGTTAGAGAAAGAGAAATTGTCGAAGAAATGGGAAATGAAATGAAATGAATTTCGCGAACTTGCATTTTATATTAACATGTCGACAGCAGCCATACTCGGTCGAGTACGGGAGTACTCGGCCGAGTAGGCTCTACTCGGTCGAGTATAGGTAATACTCGGCCGAGTAGCCTCGACTAGGTCGAGTAAACAATCCTATAAAGCTCATGTTACAAGCCTGATCCCTCACCCATTCATCCCTAAGGTCCGTTTGGTCAACAAAGTCGGTCAACAGAGTTCTTAAATATCCTGGGTATTACAGCCTCGGCTCTATCATCCCAACAAATCGGACTCCCACACCTCCTCCCATACAAAGCCTCAAATGGTGCCATACTAATACTCATGTGATAGCTGTTGTTATAAGAAAACTCAATCAAATCCAATCTCTCTTCCCAGCTACCACCAAAATCCATAACACAAGCTCGCAACATATCCTCCAAAGTCTTGATGGTCCTCTCTGTCTGTCCATCTATCACAGGATGAATGCAGTAATCATCTTAAAAGTAGTTCCCATCAACTCCTACAACTCATTCCAAAATCGTGATATGAACCTCGCATCTCTATCTGACACTATATCCTTAGGCACCCCATGCAAACGAACCACATGATTCCTATAAGTCAAAGCTAAATGTATCTTGGTCCAAGTATCTTTTATCGGCATATAGTGAGCTGACTTGGTCAAACGATCAACTATTACCTATATCATGTTGTTACCCTGCTGACTCCTCGGCAAACCCACTATAAAATCCATAGAGATGGACTCCCATTTCCACTCAGGTACCTCAAGAGACTGAATCTTACCTTGTGGTCGTCGCTCTTCTCCCTTAACCCTCTGACAAGTCAAACAACGAGCCACAAACTCAGCTATTTCCTTCTTCATCCCAGGCCACCAGAAAGTCTTCTTCAAATCCTTATATAACTTGTCACCGCCTGGATGTACCGAATATGGTGTGCAATGAACTTCTGTCATGATCATATTTTTCAACTCCTAATCACTAGAAATACACCACCTCCTATCAAATCTCATACTGCCGTCTGTATGAATAGAGAATCTAGACACTGTCCCTTTCTTTACTCCAGCTCTACACTCCTTAATCTTAGGATCTAAAGCCTGTTTCCTGCGAATATCATCATAAAGATCTGGCTCCACGGTCAAGTCCCCTCTAGCATCCCCTTTCTGTATCATATGTATCCCCATCTTCCCCACCTCGTCTCTCAACCTCATCAAAGACATAGCTGTGCAAAGAGAATGTACACTCTTCCTGCTCAACGCATCTGCAACCACATTAGCCTTCCCTTCATGGTATATAATATCCATGTCATAATCCCCAATCAGCTCCATCCTCCTCCTCTGGCTCATGTTCAGCTCCTTTTGAGTGAAGATGTACTTGAGACTCTTGTGATATGAAAACACCTTAAAGGTCGCCCCATAAAGATAGTGCCTCCAAATCTTGAGAGCAAACACAACTGCACCCAACTCTAGATCATGTGTCGGGTAGTTCTCCTCACAAGGCTTCAATTGCCTAGAAGCATAGGCAATTACTTTCCCGTTCTGCATCAACACACACCCCCAAACCGTTCTTTGAGGCATCTGTATATACCTCAAAGTTCTCACACCCTTCAGGAAATGCTAAGACTGGAGCTGTGGTCAAACGCTCCTTTAATATTTGGAATGCCGTCTCACAACTTTCATCCCAACGAAACCTGTTCTCTTTCCTCATCAACGCTGTCATAGGTCTGGCTATCTTGGAAAAATCTTTCACAAACCGACGATAGTACCCTGCCAAACCCAAGAAAATTATGATCTCTGCCACATTCTTCGGTGCTTCCCACCGAGTGACTGCCTCTATCTTTGCCGGATCCACAGCTACACCCTTCTTTGAAATCACATGCCCCAGAAAAGCAACTTCCTCGAGCCAAAGCTCACACTTAGACAACTTTACATACATCTGATTGTCTCGCAAAGTCTACAACACTAACCTCAAATGCTCCTCATGCTCCTCCTTAGTCTTATAATAGACTAAGATATCATCAATAAAGACCACAACAAACCGATCCCAAATTGACTGAAAACCCGGTTTATTAAATCCATAAACACTGTAGGTGCATTAGACAACTCAAACGACATCACAACATACTCATAGTGACCATACCTCGATGTAAAAACTTTCTTCGTTATGTCATCATCCCGAATCTTCACCTGATGGTAACCCGACCTCAAATCAATCTTAGAAAAGACTGCTGCCCCGTTCAGCTGATCAAACAAATCATTTACCCTTGGCAAAGGATACTTGTTCTTCACTGTAACCCTGTTCAGCTCTCTGTAATCGATGCATAGCCTCAAACTCCCATCTTTCTTTTTCACAAATAGTACCGGTGCTGCCCACGGTGATACACTAGGTCTAATGTACCCCTTTTCAATCAAATCATCCAGCTGTTTCTTCAGCTCCTCCAACTTCTTAGGACCCATGCGGTACGGGGCCTTAGAGATTAATCCCGTCCCTGGTTTCAACTCCACACTGAACTCGATCTCCCTCTTTGGTGGTAAACCTGGTATCTCCTCCGGAAAGACATTTGGAAACTCTCCCACCACCAGTATCTGATCAACTGTCGAACTCACCATACTATGGTCTCGCACATGGCATAAGATCAACGGACACCCCTTCCTCAGATAAGACTTTTAGGTCACTGCTGCAATCAAATTGACTTTGGGTTTGACAACAAACCCACGATAAGACACACTAACTCCCTTAGGACCTCTCAAAGAGACTCTCTTTTGATGACAGTCTATTTTAGCCTTGTACTTACCCAACCAGTCCATAACAACTATCATCTCAAAACCGTCCAAAGGAAACTCTAACAAGTCCACTGGTAGGTTAACCTGCCCAACTATCATAGACACACTCTTATACAACCTCCCACAAGATACAAACTCACCCGATAGTATGAAAACTTCCTCTTTTACAGACTCTAACTCTCTCAAACCCAAAAGTTTAGCATGACTCGATGATACAAAAGACTGTGACGCCCCCGAATCAAACGAAACAAAGGTAAAGACGCCATTTACAAGAAAATTACCCGTGATAACATGAGCATCATCCTCTGCTGCTTTCTTCTCCATCATGAAGAGCTTACCACTGGTCTTCTGTCCACCTCCCTGGACAGTACTAGCAGAAGTAGACGGCTTGGCAGCCGATCCGGACCCCTGGTTGTTGTTCGTTGCCGGTCTCTGATATGAATTACCGCTATTGCGGTTAGCCCCATTGTTGTTGTTCTAACCACCCTGATAATTCCACGACCCAGCCGGCCTGTTACTCGCATAACTCTGAGACGGACCCTGAGAGAAACTCCCCTGTGACTGCCTCTGAAAACGCCTGCCCACAGCACTGGTACACTCATGTCTCTTGTGGCCCACACCACCACAGTTAAAGCACGATAAACCCCAGCTTCTAGTACCACCACAGCCACGCCCATAAGAAGCTCCACCACTGAACTCCGACCCCGAAGAGTACGCTTTTACCTGGTTATGGCCGCCCCTCTTGTTACTAGACTGACCACCACCCTCACTCTCAGCCTTCCTTTTCTCAAAAGCTCTCTTCTTGTTCTCCTTAGCCATATCTACTAACCTCTCAGCTCTCCCGGCTCGCTCATATACCTCCTTAACATCAGTAAGGACTCCTACCGGCAGCTTCTCTATTATCTTGGGTGTCAAACCCTTCTCAAACCTTAACGCTAAGTTCTCCTGATTCAGCCCCATGTCCTCAGCCTACTTAGACTTCTCATTGAACTTGTGATAATACTCAGCCACTGTCATATCATAAGTCATCTTGAAGTCATCAAACTCCTCTCTCAACTTACTACGCACATGTTCCGGCACAAACTCTCGACGCATGGCTCTCTTGAACTCACTCCAAGGTGTAACAGATAGCCCCTGTTTCACATATATGTTTAGAGCACTCTCTCTAACCTTGTCCCACCACTCTGCGGCTGCATCTCTCAAGTAGAACGCAGCTTGTTCCACTCGAAAATCCTTTGGGCAATGAACCACATTAAGTATGTTCTCCATCTCTCTATGCCAATTATCAAGCAGAATTGGCGCGCCCGTGCCCATATACTTCTTTGGGTTAAACCTCGCTACGTTTATACTCATCTTGGCGAAATCCACACCCGCCTCTTTGTCTTTTCCGAACTTCTTTACAGCTTCAGTGAAAGCATCCTAGTGCTCCAACATCTTAACAATCTCATCAATACTCAAGTTTTCAGCCCTAGCATACAACGTGTTCCTCTTTGGCGGCATATTGAAACTATATAAGAGAAAGGTAAACATAAAAACATCCCATATCTCAAACACGTATACGACCTGTGCAGAACATACTCGATCGAGTACCATAACCCACTCGATCGAGTTGAGGCCACTTACTCGATCGAGTACCTCGACTCCAGAACCTGACCAGAAAGCATCCAAAACGTACTCGATCGAGCCACAACCTTACTCGATCGAGCTGACCCTACTCGATCGAGTGCCCCAACCTACTCGATCGAGTAGTGCCCAAAAACAGTCTACTACCCAGAAACGAAAAACACCCCACTCGATCAAGTCATACCCACTCGATCGAGCCACTCACCTACTCGATTGAGTGCCCCCTACTCGATCGAGTCATGCTGACTCGTATACTACCCGCATGCTCAACTCAACACTTCCAACCATCTCAACTTATATGCAAAATGACAAAACATATTTACGGTATATATATATATATATATATATATATATATATATATATATATATATATATATATATATATATATATATATATATATATATATATATATATATATATATACACAACAAACGACAACTTACTTCACATGTTTCTAACAAGCCACGTTATAAACCACTCATCATACGATTTCATTATTCAATTAACATACATATTCATGTACTCATCATCTTTCACCACAATATCTCCTATCCTCCACATGCATTCATCCACCAATTCACACAACACACTTCTATATAGATATGCAACATACGAGATAAACACATAACGATCCCGACACATACCCCATAGTGACTGGTTCAAAGTTGTAGGGCGAGATCGCGACATTAGGACATCTCCCAAGTCTTTGCATTAGCTCCTAACAACTCCTACCCGGGTTCATTTTATTTCGACTCCCTAAGTTCAATGGGTTCATTAGTTACAGGTTCCAAAATCGTCGCTCTGATACCACTTTGTAACACCCCCATACTCCAAGTGCCTTACCAGGACCACTTAAGGCATGAGAATGCTACCATCTGGGTTACCCGAGGCAATGTATGTCAAATAGACAATAAAGAAACATACTTTAATAAATAAGTTTAAAGCGATAAAAGTTCAAATCCCAAAACTGATAAAGTAAAATACAACTGTTCTAAAAAATACTAATTCAAAAGAAATAAACTAGTTCACGACACAGCGAAAGACTCTAGTGACTCATGTGATGACTCCATCCCAGCTATCCCTCGCGTAAGCCATCTCATACCTTCTCAATAACTGCTCACCACCCCCGAATAGATCACCACTATTTTTAAAACAATTAAACGGGGTCAATACTGATGACACAAAACAACACAGCTGCAACAAAAGCAATACAACAATCCAATCCAACCACACCAATCTCCATCACATCACCACACACTTGACTACACACTGAAATGTGTAGCTCTGCCAAAATACTCATTGCAATAAGTATTCCACACCGCCAGTGGAGGACCGCAACCGTTCCCACCTAAGGCCCGCTCATCTCATCCGAGCGATAAACCCAAGTTCCTAAATGTGCACATCCCTTCTGTGGCGGGTTCCACAGAAGGCAAATCAAGGGCGTGAACCCACTCCCGCAAGTGACTCCACTCAGCCGAGGACGCACCTCGCAAATCACAGACAGTTATACAACCAACAATACAATCAACCATTATCCAATTCATTACCAATATGATATCCAACAACAACCACAACAACAACAACAAATTACTAGCAATGTCATGTAAACAATACTGATTAGGGAAACCCTATATGGAATAGAAATCACACGAGACCGTCACAGCAGCTAATCAAAACCTTTCCTCTATGAATCCTCCTCCTATAACACATAATCACATAATTACCACCAAATCATCATAATACACCCAAAACTCCCAAATCTACCCAATTAGGGTTTTAAACAAACTCAATGAAATGCTATAAAAGTTATACAAGAAGCTTACCCTCGACACAACGATCACAACGGCGTAAAGAACGAGACAATCCGACGATCCTCGTCTTGGGATTTGCTAATAATGCGGTGAATGTGAATTACGTAACTCTTCTCTTTTCTTTATAAGGTTTTAAAAGATTAAAATGTGATTAAGCAAAGTAACGGAAGCCCTTTTATATTAATCTCGCATTATTAACAAAACCCGGCTAATCAACCTGTAATACGCACTTAGTCGATCGAGTAAGTGACTTACTCGATCGAGTGTCACACTTACTCGATCGAGTACCCATCAGGTCAGCTACTGTTTTGCATAAAAAGATACTTACTTGACAGAGTAAGTCCCACTCGATAGAGTACCCACAGACATAGAAAACCGTAGTATTACAATACACCTCCGATTTAGAATTGTTCATGCTTAAGCCAGATGCTTTAGAAAAAGAAGACTAATTGTTTCTTGACTAAGCAGTGTAATGAAAAGGCTATTTCTTTATTGAATGATGGATGGTCTAGATAGAAAATTTGTATTGGGTGAATTTCAGATATAAATATTTGACTATATTTTAAGAGCTGTAAATTTTTTTTTACCCCCACTAACCAATGTATTAAATTTAACTTGTTTACAATTCTTGTAAAGTCTGTAATTCTAGAAATATCAGTTAATTTAATCATACCGACCTAGGCCCTGTTTTTTCGGACTTAATTTCAGCTCATTTCAGTTCAACTAAGCTCTATTCAGTTCACTTAAGCTCCATTCAATTGAGCTCAGCTTTATTTAGTTCAGTTCAACTCAGCTCAGCTTCACTCAGTTCAGTTTAGTTCAGCTCTTATCAGCTGAAAAGAACATAGCCAAATTCAGTCTTTTAGACCTAAAAACACAAAGATAATGTAAACACCGAAAAAAATGAAAAGCTACTCCCATTTACTCGATATGTAGCTTTTACTGAGTTAAAAGATTATTTAATATAGTATTGATTTATTACTCCCACGGGCAAAAATAAAGTAGTACTATGGAGTATTAACGAAGATTGGGTGTGTATCTTGGATATCCTGTTCATTATCTTACATTTCCTCGCAATGATCCACATTATGTTACGATCTAACGGTTAATTGAATGGTGATAAATTTCAAAATGAATAACGACTCAATATTGTTTTACTATAGGAATCGGAAGGAAAATTGAAGATAACCCATAAGTACGTCCATACTCGAGGTTAAAATGGAGGTATCCTATAAAGAGAATAGAATATGACTGAATGATTTTTCTTATTGACATTGAGCAATACATGGGTTACATATAGACCTGGCAAAAGCAACCCGACCCGATTGACCCGACTCGAAAAACTGACCCAAGACCCGAAGTGAGCCGAACTACATCACCCGAATGTGACCCGAAAACCCGAATTGACTCGACCCGACCCGAACATGACCCGAGCTTTCTTGACCCGTAACTGACCCGACCCAAAAACAACCCGATCGGAAACCACCAAACCCGAAAATGACTTGATAAAATATAACTCTAATTGAAACGAAAAGACTTGAAATGACTATTTCTGTATTATTCATTGACCCGAAAATGACCCGACTCGAAACAACCCGACCCGCTTGACTCTAAGCAGACCCGACCAAAAAACCCGAAACCCGAAATGTGACCCGTCCCGACCCGAATTAACCCGATATCAATGTGAGACCCGATCTAACCCGACCCGAATTGGCCCGGCCCGAACCCGACCCGTTGACCTATTTTGCCAGGTCTAGACTTACATATATACTCATATACTCCCTCCTAGTAGCTTATTTCTTCCTCCTTCCATTTTGCACAAGAAATAAGGAAATGATTTTGGACCACACAAACTACTCTACCCCACATGCAAATCAATTTGGACCACACAAACCTTTTCATAAAAGGAAAGAAGGAAGAAAATCCGACTAACATGAAAAAGGAAAGAGGGAAGAAGTGAGCGACTGGGAGGGAGTATATACTAAGAATTCATGACGAATTATGGAAAATACAATAACGAGAATATTTACGTTTTAGGAAAACTAGAACAAAGAAGGTAAATATACAAAATATACTAAATCGAATGTACAAGAAAACTATCCCCTAATATAATATTTCTAATACTCCCCCGTAAGATGGATAATGAAGCGGGAGTGTGACCAATCTTGGAGAGCAAAAGTCGATGGCGAGATGTAGCCAACGGCTTAGTAAGGACATCCACAAGTTGATCATCACCAGAAATGTGTTGAACCCGTAACACAGCATTTTGAACCTACTCACGAACAAAATGAAAGGCCAAGACAACATGCTTCATACATGAATGAAAAACTGGGTTGGCGGAGTAGTGAGTGTTACCTAGGTTGTCGCAATAAATGACGGGTTGATGCACAACTGATAAGTCCATTTTATATAGACTTTATCTCCTTATTTTAGCTCTAATATATTTGAGCATTGCACTAACCTTAGTGATTTTATGAGCTAATATTTCCTTTCTAGTTCTATTTGTATGTTTTGTCATGTTTTGTAGGTATAAGAGCTTTTAGGAGCTTAATCCTACGCATTTGCAAGTAAACTAGAAGCTTGGCTAACAAAGAGGTAAGATGGACTAACATAAAGATAATGCATGGACTTGCATAAGCAAAAGTGATGGATTAAATGAAGAAATGCACAACAAATTCAAATGGAAGTCAAGTCTAAATGCAAAGTCCACAAAATGCAAACATAAGATGCTAAATATTGGATGCTACTTTGGATGCTTTGAGGAGCTTGGGATGCCAAAGTGTGATTAATCGGGTGATTAAACAAGCATTAAATCATAAGCATTGGATACCATTTGATAATTAATCACAATTGAAGACAAACAAGCGAGAAACACACGACCCCGATTGGGGTTGGCATCCCCGATCGGGTTTGAACAGTCCAGGGGTGTGTTCAATGCTCCGTCAAATGCATACGTTTCCCTTATGATCTCCTATAAATAGAAGCCTCTAGGGACGACTTGGGGACAACCTACACACATATTTTTCCATCTAAAATTCTCTCTATATACTAGTAGTAGCTTAGCTTAGATTAACTTTATTTTACCTTAGTTTATTTACATTTCCCTTAAGCATTTCAATTTATAATATAATTTCCATTCAAGTTCATTTACAATTTACATTTCAAATATTGTTCTTTCAAGTTTCATTTCCATTTCCATTGCAAGGTATTCCTTTTTCATATTTTCATTATGTTTATCATTTCATTTGTCATTAGTGTAGTTTACATTTTGATCATGTTTAAGTAATTACATTTGTCTAGGGAATAAAGGAAGCCATGCATGTTTAAGTAATATGTAAATGTCAAAATAAGGATAAGTTAATATTGTATAATTTGTTTCTATCACATGCTTGCACCATAATGTTTAATCTATGTTTAAAGGCCTTATTCATCGATTAAGTTTGTTAATTCGTTCTATAAGTCGAGAGGCACAGAATTGAATTAGACTAAGGATGTGTAGTAGGACGACCTAGTCATGGGCGAGAGTTTCTCTAGGACCCGGTCTATGGTTGACACTAATATCGTAAGATGGGTGTCTTTAAGCCTAAACATTTATCGTATAATCAACTTCCTAACTTGACACGAGCATTTACATAATTAGCATACGTGACCCAACCTCCCTAGACATTTTCTTTGTTATTGTTTTATCATTACATCACTTCAACCAAATCAAATCAATCGTTAACCTACCGAGATAAAAGTTCAATCCATAACAACTAATTAACAACTCCCGTCTCTCTGTGGTTCGACCCCTACGTACTACATTCATTTTTTTTGCTAGGGTATAAATATTATCTTTGCATAGGTGTGCGATAGCCTATCAAATTTTGGCGCCGTTGCCGGGGAGACGGTTTTGTTTGCTAATTAGTTGTTGAATTTTATCTTTTTATTTTGTCTCGAGGAATACTTGTTCCTTGAGATTCATCTCACCGTTTTCTTGTAGTTTTTGTGCCTATTCTTGTAGGTGATAAAGCTATTGGCCTTTCATAATGAATTACGAATTTGTCCCACAACTCCAAGATGAGCCTTTTCCTGACTATCTTGACCGATTCTACTACTTTTGCGATGGTCTCATCTCCCTTGGACATGTCCTTGATGGGGATTACTTGGGTCATTTCGTGCTTGGCGGCATGGATTCCGAGACCCGTGGATTGGCTCAAAAATTGAGTAATGTGAGTCTCTACTACATGATTGGGCCGAAACTTTGGAATTTCTTAAATTTCATGGCTTCCGAATGTCGGGAATTAGCACGCCAATTCCATTATTGGCGCATCAAAGAGGAGCTTAAAGTGATACAGGCTCATTTGGGAAAACTTTCTCAAGAGAAACCGAGACGACGTGAGCCTATCTTCTCTCATTTTGCTTTTTCACCCCCCCCCCCCAATGTGAGTCTTTTCAATCTAATGATTTTGATTTATTGGATGATGATGATGGTCCGATTTTATCTTTTAAAATCCCCCTTAGTGTCATTCGAATAGAAAATGTAGAGACTCATGTTGATGACATTAACCCCATAGTAGATGAGTTATCTCCTACAAATAAATTTGTCGAGATTCCTTGTGATTCTCATAAGGTTCCTCCCGAGTCTTTTGACCCCCTTGACAATTTATTTGTAGAAGATGTTGTTGATCCATTTGAGGAAGATAGAGGTCTAAGCACTTTTGATTTAAAAATTAAGTGGGATGAACCTCCCATTTTTGACGATCCTCTCCTCTTTCATTCTACTTACCACCCATTTGAGACCATTTATGATTATAATTTGTGCTCTAACGATTTATTTTGTGGTCTTAAGAATGATACTCCATTTCTTGCTGACAAGTGGAGTGATATGGTGGTATTATTTGAAGTCTCTCATGCTCCAATTGATAAGATATCCTATTTCTTACCTTTGATCATTCATGCTAATATCTTATCAATTGCGTATATATGCTTCCATGTTGCTCATGCGCAGGTATATAATAGACTTCTAAGGGCTTTGACATGCTTTTAAAACAACAAAGGTCCTTTGTTTCCAAGCCCCTTTCCAAGCTAGCTTAGGGGAGGTTTTTAATATTTAGTATGCTTTCCTTTCCGCATTTTATTTCCGCATGTGTCGTCCCATTTCCCCTTGTTGGTTTCATTTGTCATTCTTTGTGGTTTTCTTGCGATTAGTCCCGTTTTACACATTAAGGACAATGTGTGTTCAAGCTTGGGGGAGGGATTTAGTGTGTCTAGTTGTTTTATTGCTTTCAAATAAATTGAAAAAATTGTTTTGGTTTTCATTTAGTTAGTGTAGATTTAGTGAGAATTTTTGAAAAATTTGTGTTGTTTTTGCTTCTAATTCTTTGCTTGTCCTACTTATGCCCTCTTGCATATCCTAATGATTGCTTAAGCTAATAATTTCTTCTTTTATGATGGGATAATTGCTACATGGGATGTCTTGATATAGTAGGTGGGAGATGGAAAATGAACCGAATAGGCTTGATTTTGACTTGTGGCAAGCTACAAAATGGTAAGGTAGAGTCTCTTTTTGACCGATGCATCCATATCCGGTCTCTCTTAGGTGAGTATAAGTGTCTCCTTATAATGTGTGTTTCATCAAAATGCACAAGTATGGTTCTCATGTCATTTCTTGGTAAGCATGCATTCATTTGTTATAACATTTTGGAGCCATTCACTTGAATATAATTTCCTTCTTGACCCCTTCACAAAATTTATTCCTAGCTACATTATAATTTGCTTTCCTTGTTGAGCTAGTAGCTTAGTTGGATAATGTTTGGATGCTCATTGGGATAGGGTTTATTGTTTGAAAGTCATGTGAGCTTGGTCTTAATGCTCAAGAAAAAAAAACAATGAAAAAAATTGAAGATTTGAAATGAAAAAAAAAATGAGAATGAAAAAAAGAAAAAAAAAGAATGAAGAAAGAAAAAGAAAAGAAAAAACATGAAAAAAAAGAAGTATGCACTGAATTGGAAAAAAGAGAAGAAGAAGAAGATGTGAGAAATTCTCATGCATTATTCATATTATTTTGGAGAGTTTTCTTATGATTTGAATTGCAAATTCGTTTAGTATTGGGATTGAGCATCCTTACAATTTGGTTGTTGCTAGCTTGACATTAGCTCCACAATCCATAATTCATTTGTTCCCCCTTCTTACTCATTACATATTGCCTTCTTCCTACCCATTTGTCTTCTTTATCATGCTTGCATTTGATTGTTTTGGCTTACAAGTTTTGATTGATTACCATATTAGATTGCGGGCACATTATTATAAGCCGAGGATAGTTGAGTGTTCATTCACAAAATTGTCCTTTCACATATAAACGAGTTTGAGTGCCCCGTGAGAGTCCATAAGTCAAAAAATCATGCAAGAGCTTAAAGGTTCATTTCAAGTTTTCCATGCTACGCCGTCATGTAAATCCCATCCATGTTCTAGCTTTATTCCATTGCCCATGTTGATTCGGGTTTTAAAATCATTATGCTTAGCTTGTTTGGGATATTGCAATTGATGGGATATGGTTTCTTGCTTAGGGACAAGCAAGAGTTTAGCTTGGGGGAGTTTGATAAGTCCATTTTATATAGACTTTATCTCCTTATTTTAGCTCTAATATATTTGAGTATTGCACTAACCTTAGTGATTTTATGAGCTAATATTTCCTTTCTAGTTCTATTTGTATGTTTTGTCATGTTTTGTAGGTATAAGAGCTTTTAGGAGCTTAATCCTACACATTTGCAAGTAAACTAGAAGCTTGGCTAACAAAGAAGTAAGATGGACTAGCATAAAGATAATGCATGGACTTGCATAAGCAAAAGTGATGGATTAAATGAAGAAATGCACAACAAAATCAAATGGAAGTCAAGCCTAAATGCAAAGTCCACAAAATGCAAACATACGATGCTAAATATTGGATGCTACTTTGGATGCTTTGAGGAGCTTGGGATGTCAAAGTGTGATTAATCGGGTGATTAAACAAGCATTAAATCATAAGCATTGGATACCATTTGATAATTAATCACAATTGAAGACAAACAAGCAAGAAACACACGACCCCGATTGGGGTTGGCATCCCCGATCGGGTTTGACCAGTCCACGGGTGTGTTCAATGCTCCGATAAATGCATACGTTTCCCTTATGATCTCCTATAAATAGAAGCCTCCAGGGACGACTTGGGGACAACCTACACTCATATTTTTCCATCTAAAATTCTCTCTATATACTAGTAGTAGCTTAGCTTAGATTAACTTTAGTTTACCTTAGTTTGTTTACATTTCCCTTAAGCATTTCAATTTATAATATAATTTCCATTCAAGTTCATTTACAATTTACATTTCAAATATTGTTCTTCCAAGTTTCATTTCCATTTCCATTGCAAGGTATTCCTTTTCATATTTTCATTATGTTTATCATTTCATTTGTCATTAGTGTAGTTTACATTTTCATCATGTTTAAGTAGTTACATTTGTCTAGGGAATAAAGGAAGCCATGCATGATTAAGTAATATGTAAATGTCAAAATACGGATAAGTTAATATTGTATAATTGTTTCTATCACATGTTTGCACCATAATGTTTAATCTATGTTTAAAGGCCTTCTTCATCGATTAAGTTTGTTAATTCATTCTATAAGTCGAGAGGCACAGAATTGAATTAGACTAAGCATGTGTAGTAGGACGACCTAGTCATGGGCGAGAGTTTCTCTAGGACCCAGTCTATGGTTGACACTAATATCGTAAGATGGGTGTCTTTAAGCCTAAACATTTATCGTATAATCAACTTCCTAACTTGACACGAGCATTTACATAATTAGCATACGTGACCCGACCTCCCTAGACATTTTCTTTATTATTGTTTTATCATTACATCACTTCAACCAAATCAAATAAATCGTTAACCTACCGAGATAAAAGTTCAATCCATAACAACTAATTAACAACTCCCGTCTCTCTGTGGTTCGACCCCTACGTACTACATTCATTTGTTTTTCTAGGGTATAAATATTATCTTTGCATAGGTGTGCGATAGCCTATAAACAACCGAAAAACGCAACTCAATAAGTAAAGAATGAAGCCAAAGGAGTTCAGCAGTAGCATCGACAAAAATGCGGAACTCAGCCTCAGTCGAAGACCTTGCAAGAGCACATTGTTTTTGCGAAACCCAAGAGATGGGATTGCGGCCAAGAAAGGTAACAAAACCAGTGGTGGACACATAGTTGTCCTTATCACTGCCCCAATCAGCATCGCAGAAAGCATGAAGACGGAGCGGAGAGTCACTATAAAGTTGCAAACCGTGTGTCATGGTACCATGAAGATACCTTAATAAGCGTTTAGCAACAGACCAATACGTGCATGTCGGTGATTGCATATACTGAGCTAAATTGTTGACAGTATAGGCAACATCAGGTCGAGTAATAGAGAGGTACTGAAGACTTCCAACAAGTGAACGAAAGTCGGTGGGTGATGAAACGGACGTGCCATCATTACGTGTAATGGGTGGGTAGGTGGCCATGGGTGTGGAGGCGGGTTTAGATTCAAGCATATTGTGTTTCGCAAGAATATCATATATATACTTGGTCTGAGTGAGTAAAATACTAGAGGCATTGTGACAAACCTCAATACCTAAGAAATACGACAAGTGGCCAAGGTCCTTTAAGGAGAATTTGTGAGATAATTGTGTAATAAAATTAGTGACAGTGGGTGAATGAAAACCAATGACAATAATGTCATCAACATAGACTAAAACATACATGGTGGTATCAGCCTTGTGAAACAAAAAAAAGCGATGGATCCGCAGGTGAAGCACGGAATCCGAAGGTGAGCAAGAGCGTTTTTAAGGTGGTGAACCAGGCGCGGGGAGACTGTTTAAGACCGTAAATAGCTTTATTAAGCTGACACACTAAAGGTAGGATTAGAGGGAACAATAAACCCCGAAGGTTGAGCCATATAAACATCTTCAGTCAAGGCTCCTTGGAGAAACACATTATTGACATCAAGCTGCCGTAACGACCAGCCACGAGTAATATCAATAGTAAGAATAAGACGTACCGTAGTGGGTTTAATCACGGGACTAAAAGTCTCGGAGTAATCAACACCGGGACGCTGATGAGAACCTTTAGCAACCAATTGTGCTTTGTACTTATCCAGAGTATTATCCAATTTTTATTTGACTCGATAAACCCATTTGCAACCAACCACGTTGTACTTCGGATTGGGTGGAACAAGGGACCATGTTTGATTGCGAGTAAGGGCTTCAAATTCCTCAAGTATGGCGGCATACCAGAGAGGATGGGTGAGAGCCTGTTTCGTGGTTGAGGGTAATTGAGTAGGTTGAAAAGTGGCAAGTTTTGCATATTTTGGGTTGAGTTTAAAATGATGTTATTGCGAAGGCGAGTGGTGACAGAGTAAGAAGGTTGGAGTGGCGGAGAAGGAAGGGGTGGAGGAAAGGTATCAGGAGACGAAGGAGAAGAGGTAGGGGTGACAGACGAAGTAGAAGTGGTAGTGGCATGTAGACCTGTCAAAAGATGACCCGACCCGAAAAACCGACCGAAACCCGCCCGAAAATAACCTGACCGAATCCGACCCGAAAAAATGTGAACCCGAAAATGACCGACCCGAAAATGACCCTCACATTTAGGGTCACGACCCGACCCGACCCGTAACCCGACCCGACCCGTAACCCGACCAGTTGATGGGAAATTTTATTTAAATTTTGTATTTAAAGCAAATTATACTAATATAAAATGATTAAAAATATTTCAACTTTCAAAATATTAAATAAAGCATGCTGATATATGTTTTAAAGCATAGTTTTAGCACATGATTAATTAATCAAATGATTAGCAGATATATAGTCGCTACTCACTATTTGTTACGCACCGTATAACAACTTATCTGTTCAACATTTCGCACAAAGTTATATTAGTATGTTATATGTCCCACATTGAAAAATAACGTTGATGTGATGAATATAATATATATAAATAACATAAATAGGTGGAATCATTGGAAGTTAGATATCAATCCAAATGTTTTGAATCTCTTCAGTATGTCTTAGAGAGCTTTTAAGAGATTGTGTCATTATTTCCACAATATCGTTTATATGTTCAATATTATATTCAAGTGATGTTTATAATTTTTATTTTTATTCTGGTAAAAAATATTATCATTAGAGTATAATTTTCATATTATTTGCACACATATTTCAATTATGCTAAAAAGAAAAGAAAAGAAATGTACGAATACTAATAGATAGCATAGTATTTGCTTATTAGTAAACCATGTTTGATGTCGGAGTAGGTGCGAAAAATATGGTGTACTTCTAAATATATTATTGTCCCACATTGAAAAATTATGCAATTGTGATGAATATACAACATCTAAGTAGTTAAATTGTCCCACATTAAAAGATTATTATAAGGTGGGATGATCTCATAATTATAAATAAGAGTATCATTTAATTTAGGTATCAGACCAAAATATTTTGAATCTTCCAATTATTGTACCGGTTGCAACGCACAAGTTTTACATTATAATTAAGTTATTTACCCCGTTGCAACGCACGGGTGTGAAACTAGTAAATATATTATATATGTTATGTGAAAAAGGGAGACTACTAGATAGAAAAATAAAAGATAAATTGATCATGAATTTAAGAGTAAATAAAAGGATACAAAAAAAAATCTCGAAAAAAGAGATGGAGAAATAATAATTTAAATTATTTAAAAAGGAGTCACTAAGACCCGTTTTAACCCTAACCCGACCCGAAACCCGTATAAACCCGACCCGCACGAACCCGTATTTTACAAACCCGAAATTGAACCTAACCTGATCCGAAACCCGTATAAACCCGACCCGTATAAACCTGTATTTTACAAACCCGAAACTGACCCGACCCGTATTTTACCCGAACCCGAAATGACTGAACCCGTAACCCGCCCGCCCAACCCGTTTGACAGGTCTAGTGGTATGGGACTAAACAGAGTCATTCAGTAGGGAAGAAACAGAGGAGGGTGATGCTGGCAAAATGGTGGTTGTGGGTGAGGAGTGTTCTAGTGGTGTTGTGGAATGATGGGAGGTGGGAATGAGAGTAGGACCATCATGATCACACCACAGACGCAAGGACGAGGAAGTATGGGGAGGATCAATCTTGGTAAGGTGAGGGTAGGGAAATTGGGTTTTAACAAACTTCACATGACGAGACACAAAAACTCGATTGGTAATTGGTTCGAGGCAATAATACGCACTTTGCGTTGGTGAATATCCCACGAAGACTCATGGTTTAGACTTGGGTTCAAGTTTGTTTTTGGTGTAAGGACGGAGCCATGGGTAGCAAAGGTAACCGAAACTACGAAGTTTATCATAATTTGGTTGCTTGTTGAATAGTTTATAAAAAGGAGACAGGTTTTGAAGTGTTGGTGTTGGTAAACGATTTATCAAGTAAACTGCGGTGGTGAAAGCATGGGGCCGATAAGTTAATGGAAGGTGACCATGGGTACGAAGTGTTAATCCAGTTTCAACAATATGGCGGTGACGTCACTCGGCATAGCCGTTGTGTTCGGGAGTGTGAGGAGGAGAGGTAAGTTGACCAATCCCGTGTTGAGATTGGGGGCGTGGAGTTTGAGGTATTTGCCACCATTATCATAAAATATTTGAAGAATAGGTCGATTGAAAATCTTTTCAATGAGTACGAAAACGTATAAAAATAGAAATGGTATCGGATTTATTTTTAAGTGGATACAACCAAATATATTTGATAAAGTGATCGACAAAAATAACGTAATATTTAAAATTATTGTATGAATAATAAGGAGACATCCAAACATCAGAAAAAAGAACTTGCAAAGGAGCAGTAGTATTACTAGACGAAATTGAAAACGGGAGTTTGTGACTTTTGTTAACATTACAAGAGTCACAATGACTGAATTTAAAAGATGACATTGCTAAATTTAAATTAGGATGTAAATTAAATAATTAAATATAGATGCCGACGGGTGTCCAAGCCGATGATGCCACACATGGGAATCCGTAGCAATAGTGGTATAAGCAACACGAGCGGAAGGAGTCCAGTGATAAGTGTCGTGATTATTGTGGCCGTGGCGAAGGGTCTTGTTCGTCTTGATGTCCTTAATAAAGCAAGAAGAATTAGAGAAGTGAGCAAAAACATTGTTATCAAGACATAATTTTGAGATAGAAATAATGTTTTAAGAAATAAGAGGAATATAGAGCACATCGTTAAAAACAATAGTTGATGTAGGTGTAGAGATAGTAAACGAACCAATATGAGAGATGGATAATGTCGAGCTATCGCCAATTATTAACTCGTCGGAGCTATCATATGGTGAGTGCAAGGAAAGGTTATTGAGGTCATTGGCAATGTGATGACTAGCACCACTGTCAAGAAGATAAGAGAACGAAGATGCGGTGTTGTGAACAGTAGCAGTGGTCGTGTGATCATGCAGTGGCTTGAGGTGAATGGTTGTTGCGATAGGTCGTAGTGGGTGGTGGGAAAATAACAGTGGGGTAAAGTTCTTTGAACCTGTAGCATTGGGATATGACGTGGCCAGTAGCACGACAAAATTGACACTTACCTTTGAAGGGGTTGAGATTAGGGTTGGAAGTCGAGGAGGGTGGTAGGGCACAGGTTGTTTCTGATAGGAACATTTGGGTGGGCGATGGTAGGCAGCATTAGCCATGGCTGGAAAGGGTGCAGCGGAAGTGGTGTGTTTGAGGGATAACTCAAAATTGATAAGCTTTTCTTGTAGAGCCTCAAAGGTAATGGGTTCATCGCGAGCACGGATGGAATCGATGATGGGTTTGAAGAGGTTGTAGTCGAGACCACGAATGGTTTTGTCAATGATATCTTCAAAGTCATGGGTTTCCCAATGATAGCAAGTTGGTCAGTACACGCCTTAATGCTATGCATGTACTCGTGTGACAAATTGGGTGTTTTTGGCAAGTGAGGAAAGTCGTTCTTTGATTTGGAGGATGTGTGCACGAGACGACATCGAATATGTGGTGGCAAGGATGGTCCAGGCTTCGTGGGTGGTTTTTGCTTGAAGGACAAGCGGGGTAATGGTGGGTGGGATAGTACCAAGAAGGGTACCGAAAAGGAGCCTATCTTGACGCAGCCAGGTGGTGTAAGCCGGTTCGGCGGTGGTGTTTTTGTCGGCGGTGGTGATGGTTTCCGGTGGGATTTGACCTTTGCTATTGAGATAGGAGCAAAGATCATATCCGAATAAGATGGATTCGATCTGGATTTTCCATAGAAGGTAAGTAAGGGGTGTTAGTTTTTCAACCATGGAGAGGTTAACAAGGATAATGAAGGGTGTGGTGGGATCGTTTTTGTTGTCGATGGTGGTTGAGGAGTTAGTCATGGTGGCCGAAGAAGGGAAACGTGGGTGGTTGAATTAGGGTTTATTTATTGAATCGGGATCGATGAGAACAATGATACTATAAAGAGAATAGAATATGATTGAATGATTTTTCTTATTGATATTGAGCAATACATGGGTTACATATATACTAAGAATTCATGACGAATTATGAAAAATACAATAACGAGAATATTTACGTTTTAGGAAAATTAGAACAAGGAAGGTAAATATACAAAATATACTAAACCGAATGTACAAGAAAACTATCTATGGTATAATATTTCCAATATCTTATAAGTCCGGTACAAATTCCTTCTTTCCTATATTGTACTTACACAAGAAACAAAAATCATGCTCATGTCCATAACAACCCCTTCAAATACTCAAAGAATAATTAGTCACATTGTAAACGGGTATATCCGTCTAAAAATGTAAACGGGTCAAATATGTCACCACTTTCATAATAAGACAATTCCCACCATCCAGTGGTGGAGCTAGGGGGGCTAGTAGGGGCGGTCGCCCCCCTGGCGGTTGAGTTTTTCGAAGTTTTTAATTAAATTTATCGAATTTTTTTGAGTGTGCCTTATATTATTACTCATCCGCCCCCTCTAAATTTTTTCGCCCCTCTAAGCTCAAATTCTGGCTCCGCAACTGTCACAATCCCACTTGTTATTTGTCTTATTATAAAAGTAGTGACGTATTTAATTCGTCTACAATTTTAGACGGACAGTGAGATTTTGCGATACTCAAAATATACCGAGGAATGATCATAAAAACTCCCAACTTGCGTACGGCGGAGAAGGCTACTGCGTTAAATGGCCTTAAGATTTCTCGGTACGCTCCCCCTATTACACATCTGTTTTATGCTGACGATGTTTTTATTTGCTGTAAGGCAACTCCATCTTCTTTTGAGACTCTAAGGGATTTGCTTCGGTGCTTTGAGCTTGCGTCTGGTCAGATGATAAATTTGGATAAGTCTTTTATTAAATTCAGTCCAAATGCACCGCCTGATTTTAGGTCCCACATGGCATCCATTCTGAAGATGCGAACATCTGATTGTTTTGGGAATTATTTGGGCGTACCTGTCGATATTCCTTCTAAGAAGTCTCTTGTGTTTCAACCTTTGGTGGATAGGCTTACAAGTCGCATTCTAGCCTGGTCTTCTCTACACCTCAGCCAGCCCTGTAAGCTGCTTATCATCAACACTATTATTTTGGGATCAATCCGGTTTTTGATGGCTTATATTCCTTTTCCCATTGGAATATGCAAGAAGATTGACTCTTTGATTGCGCCTTTTTGGTGGCGCAAAGATGTTCGACACAGATCTATTCACTGACTCTCTCGGGATTGTCTGCAGCTTCCTCGTGTAAATGGAGGCCTAGGTTTGAAATCTATCTCTTTATTAAGTCAGGCAACTTTTATGAAAAATTTATGGCGCATCCATCATCAGCCGTCGGGTTTATTATCAAAATTTATGGTTCCCAAGTACAGGAAGGATCTTCCTATTCCTACTTCAAGATCAAAGTTCTCTGATCCTTCATTTTTATGGTCTGGTTTATGTCGCGCGGCTAATGCTTTGTCTCCTGGTTTATCATGGAAGCTTGGTAATGGTTCCTCTGTTGACCTGTTTTCAAGCCCTTGGGTGAATGGGACTGCCCCCTCTGTAACGCCCCGTAATTTCGAACCATTAATATATTGCGGAAGTAATTTATTAATCAAGTAAAATTTAATATTAATGTATTTGAAATAAAAATAATTCAAAGAAATATAATTTTATTATATTTTGAAGTAAAGTATTTATTTTGATAGTTTCGAAATGTTTAAAAATAGTTTAAACCGTGTAAAAACTTTTTATTTCGAAATAAGGGCATATCGGGGAAAAATGACAACTCTATTGAAAATTGGGCAAATGATTATGGAAATGGGTCATATGAATACTCAATTTTCTTGTAATCTCGTGTTTAAGAACTTTGGTCTTGTCGGAATTTGCAATTGACAAGCGGTTCTAATTATTATCGAAACGAGCCAAAACCGACTCGTGAAAATCCCGACTTAAACCCGCTCCCTTCCTCCTTTCCTTTCCTTTCCCGCGGCACCTCCCTTCCCCTTCCTTTTTTTTCTGATTTTTCTCACCTAACTCCATCTCCTTGAACCTTCAACCAAAAACCACCATTTTCATCTTAATCCAAGCCAAATTTCACCATAACTCACTCGTTTCTAGTCGGATTTTCGCAAAGTTTATATTTTCGGAATCCCCTCTTCGAGATATACCTCCTTGTATGTTTTAATTTCAGTTTTCTTGATGTTGATTTAAGACGAATTTGGGCATATTTCGGTTTTTGTACTTATTATTGTGTTTTTATTGTTTATTTAGGTGAAGATTTAGAGGACGAGTTTGGAGACTCGTATATTGTTGAAGATAGTGGCTAGTTTCATGTTAGGGTTTGGTATTCAAGGTGCTAATTGCTCATTTTCTAGCTTAAGGTAACATATTTCGAGTTACTCGACGAATAATCGTCACATTCTTTGCTTTTTGTATGTTTTTGTGATTTTTATTTGAGTAATTTGTTTCACATGATAAAATGGGTTGCATGCATGTCTTTTGCTAGTTTAAGTTAACCTATTAGTATTGGGAACGATAAATTGATGTTTCAGACGATGTTAAACTGAACAAAAATGGAGAAATGGAGGGATGGGGGTGGCGGCCAGCAGGCCCAGGCAGGCCCACGGCTGCCTTGGGGTTGGCCCGGGTTGGTCCGTTGCTTGTTTCGCGGATTTTCATGCATTACTTGTAGTTTCGGGTTTATTAATGATATGCTTAGTAAAAGTAACATGTGGGTAGTCTTAGGAAATGAATAAGGTTAGTAGTAAATAAAATTTTGATGATGAAGTATGCTTATTATGGTAGTTGACACATGTTAGGTTAGATTATAAAATGAAATTGTAATGAATAGGCTCAAAATGAATTTTATAGCAATAATTGCAATGTTTTGATGATTGTGCCGAAAATTGAGCCTTAGTCCCTTTGATCGATTCGATGTCGATCAATTGAGTGATTGGTCACCGCAATTTAACCGTGCACTGTCGCCGCAGGGGTTGCGGGTAAAAATTCGGTTGAATGAAAATTAATGTGAAAAATGGATAATCGGCCTTATTCTTGTTTTAGGCCATTTATTAAGTTTTTAGTTCACATGTGTTGTTGGTTGAATTTAATAGTTTCTTATATTGTAAAATGGCCCTAGATTCCCTGAAACCTTTAATATTGTTAATATTGCTAGAATTGGAAATTGGTATTGAATACTTCTTGCAGGTTGTTGTGTTTGTCATAGATAGGTCTTTATAGTCTTTGACGAGTATATGTTCACTGCTTAATAGCCTTTGTGTTCCTGACTTGGTGGGATTATATCCAAGTTGGGGCATGACCCTGTTACTTATTTTGATAGTAAGTGGTCAGCTTAAGTACTAGCCAACCCTTTGGTGGACTCCTTAGGGTACTCACTTTGTTTTAGAAAAATTGTGAGTCTTGGGTGCGGTGGTGTGTATCCGCATGTCTAGGTATGCGCAGATTATAGGCTAGGGTTGTGTTGTGTCTTGGCCATGTTTTGATAGAACCTCTGAGCCAAGATACCGGTTCGATTACCTTCCCTACCTCGTGGTATAGACTCGAGTTACAGAGTGACTATTGACGGGACTAAGAACTTATGCCTGTCTTTGATATATTGTCCTTTCTTGTATGGTGATTTTATGAATTGTAATAGGTGAGATGTAAGCCGGTTACAATTGATAAAGTTTGGATTACTGCTTGTTATATGTTTCACATGATAGTTTAATTTGGTCAGTTTAGTATTCATAGGTTAGAATACTTGTTAGTTAAATTGTTTATCATATTGTTTACATGTTACACTACATGTTACATTAAATATGACATTTCGTGGCTGGGAGGACTCGAAGTTACTCCCCACTGAATTGTGGCTTTCGTGTTTGTATAAAATGCGATTGACAGGTTGATGATGCTTAGTTGGGGTACACGGACGAGCTAGTGAGCAAAAGAACCTTGGACCTAGTTTGGTTATTTTTTGTAGTAAACCTTTTAACTTTTGGTTGTGTATATATTTTGAAGGGACATATGTCTCCCTCTTTTTCTTTGGGTTGTATCACTATAATTCCTTGTCTTTAGCATAGTTATGTAAATTAGTTTATTAGCTTTTGCAGTTTTGGGCACTCTTAAGTTGGAGATGTTTGTGAATGGTTTAGGAAAGTTTTAAAAATTACAGGTTTTGTCTAGTTGAACCAATTACAAACATATCCTGTCAGTTTTTCTGTAGATTTTACGTGTTTAATTAACGTTTTTTTTAAGGGTGTCACAGTTGGTATCAGAGCTTGTTGCTCCCGACGCACGTTTGTGCACCCCACTTAAAATCACTTGACCTTTAAATAATAAACTTGAGAGATGGGTAGGATGGGTAGATTTAGGATTTTATGTGGTAGTCTGTTTGTGATTGCTATTTGTTAGGTTCTAACCAATGTTCTATTTTGCAAGATGGCTCTCCAAGAAACGTAGATAATGCAATCTTACCAGCTGGGTTTGTTAATTGTTAGTTATTAATTTTCGTGTCGTTGAAGCTATGACCGTGATCTTACTCGTTGGTGACCAAGACTGAGTGGCCGTTGCCGAATGTTGAAGATTGGTTATGCCAAATGAAGAATGCTTCCACTTTCTCGATACTTCTTTTCGTATTCAGTGTATCTTACCTTAATCTTCCAATCTCGTTGTTTATTCGTCTTTTTAATTCCTCTTCTCTCGCCTTGGTAACTACTCTTCTATTCTTTCTCCCGATTCATCCTTGGTTCGTTTTCTTCTTATAATAAGAGTCCTTGTGGACACCTTCCTTTTATTCCGCAGGATAGTTCCCTTGTTCAAGAGAACCCAGTTTTGAGAGAATGTATCATTGGAGGGCGTGAACGAGATGAGAAATTGATTGTTTAGGGTTTGAGTTGTATAAGAGAATATAACTTGGGATCCTTTGGTTAGTCTTGTTAGTTGTGCTTGATATGTGAACTTAGTGAAATGAGAAACACCTTGGGATTTATATCTATTGAGAGCTTGTTTGTTATAGATGATTGAGCATGAGTACTACCATAGCACATAAGATGGAATGAACCTGAGCTATTTCATTTGAGAGTCTCGATGTTTCCTGTGGAGAATTAAAGGAATGATAGTTAGCACTAATCCTTGTAGGCCTTGAAAGGAATACAATAGGACATTGATGTTGCTTAATGGATTGGTATCGTACTTTGGAATTAGTTAGTTTGTTAAACCTTTTGAGTTGACCAAATCTAGTATAGAGTAGCCCTTGTTGACCTTTCGGAATTTGAGAACACGTGGTTGACCTTATTAATCATATCTGGATTTGGGAATTTTGGTGGAATGTTGTTCGATGTAGTTCGTGAGTTCAAGGATGTGATTCTAATTTATGGTATCGGAGACTAGAAGTATTAAGTGGTGAGATGATGGAGTAGACAAGCTATGGTACTTGGGGATGACATAGTAAGTGAAGTTCAATGACGAGAATTGTAAAGGAGATACTTTGGGACATGGGTGGTAACAAATGAATTTGTGTGGTGAATTGATTTTGGCTCTTAGAACCAATTGAGTTGAGGAATACCTACCCTCGTAGAGTCCTTGTTAGTCCTATGATTTGGTGGACTTTTGAGGCTTTGTTGAGCACCTTAGTGATGTAACCTTACCATATCGATCATAAGCTTTGATGAGTGTTTGGTAAGCAGTAACCCTTTCATTATGCCGCTTCTGTTCTCCTTTCCTTCTCTTTAACGATCATTGAACCCTGTTTTTATGCCAAAGTTTACGTGTCTTCTTCTTGCCCGAGATATCTTCTTAACTCGAATACCTCTTATTTTTGCCAACCGTTATCTTTACGATCCGACTCCTTAGTTTCCTAACTTGTCAGGCTCATGCACCCTTCGAAAATATTTTACCGTTTCTCTATCCCGTTATCACTCCTTATCTCCTTAGTATAGTTGGTACCTTGTTGACCATTTTTACAGAGTTAGTGAGATGTGACTTGAGGATATAGGATTGACTAAGTAGTCGAGTGTGTGATTGGCTTCCATAATCACTTTGGAGATGAGGGTTTGATAATGTATATGTTACCGTGTGAGAAATGTTAAATGTGGGATTATTAGTTGGTTTTAGTGAGTGATATTGATTCCTACTTGAGGTATGGTATGAGAGTGAGAGTAAGCTACATTATTGGGAGGTTTTAGCACTTGTTTTGGTAACTAGAAAGGGTAATGGTATGGTTGACACCAATTGTTAGGCTAAGGAACATAATTTCAATTTATGGTTTTAGGAACTCTGAGGTGATAAAGTGTTGTTACAATTATGACCTTGTTCCTTGAGAATTTGATGGTAAGTAAGTTTAGGATATCAAATTTGAAAGAATACTCCTTGGGGATGTTGATGACCAGAATGGATTGGTGATGTGATTTGGTATTAGTTGACTCTTGAGAGTTCTTGAGTTGAGAGAGATTTAGTATTGAGAAGAATTTGTTAATCCTATAGTTTTATAGACCTTGAGGTCGCATTGAGTACTTGAGATGATGGGACGGTGTTGTAGCTGAGTGTAGTTCCGCTTTTGGCAATCCTTAATAAGTAAAAGGAAAGAGGAACTTGAGATCCTATTGATTTTTCGGATTTGGGGTTGGTATGTTACTACCTTGTTTTGAAATGAGAACCTTGTAGAATATTTGAGGAACCCATAGTTGACACTAGTTGGATACGAATATAACTTTGTTGGAAGCCTTGACCTTAGACTTGTGAAAGTTGTTTCGGGATGTTTGAGGATTTGGAGCGATGAGATCACACTTATAGTGAAATATCTTGTTCCAGGGAATATATTAGGAAGAGGTAACATAAGCGATTGAGGAAACCCTTGGGAGTGATGTGGTTATGAGTTTTGTTGTTAAGAAGTTTTCGGAACCGTTTTGAGTGATGTTGTTGTTTGAGATAAGAGTGTCTGGCGTTTCCTTGTTGTCTAATCTCCCTTCTTCCTTGATCATGAGCGTTACCGCTCATACCTCTCTTCCTTACTTCGTCATACTCCTCTCATAAGTTTGATGTTGGTAACCTATGAAACTCCATCTTTGACACCCTGTTAGGTTCGACTTCAATTCTTACCCCATGAAATTCATTATAGCTCTCTTGTTGATTAAGTTTGAGCTCTCTTAACATACTTTGTTTTTATGCTATCTAAGTTACTTTTTTTTTTTTTGTACGACTTCTAAACTTTCAAGCTACCAGTTTCGATTCATTCATAAAAGTTTATGTCACTTCTGCAAACCTAACCTATTTTTAAAGATTTGAAAATGAAATTTTGATTTATTTCCGTAAGGTATTCCTTTTCTTACTCTTTTTCCGAGTTACTAAGCCGTGTTTAATCATAATTAGTAAATATATTATTCTTATTATAGAACTTTGAACTAAAATTTTGAAAATGCTTTTATGATTTTTAATGGTTTTAACATTAATGAGTGTTAAATCTCGTTATTGGAGACGTCCCAATAATGGGTTTTCTCATTTATTGGTGTAGAAATATTTTTATATCTTGATATGAATGTGGATGTTCTTGTCTGATCAACGAGAGTATCACCGTTTCATTGAAAAGATACCTATATTTTCCTTATGATTATATTATTAAGATGTTGTATACTATAATTTCTCCTTCTAAGTTTCGAGGACGAAACTTTTTAAAAGGAGGCGTGATTGTAACGCCCCGTAATTTCGAACCATTAATATATTGCGGAAGTAATTTATTAATCAAGTAAAATTTAATATTAATGTATTTGAAATAAAAATAATTCAAAGAAATATAATTTTATTATATTTTGAAGTAAAGTATTTATTTTGATAGTTTCGAAATGTTTAAAAATAGTTTAAACCGTGTAAAAACTTTTTATTTCGAAATAAGGGCATATCGGGGAAAAATGACAACTCTATTGAAAATTGGGCAAATGATTATGGAAATGGATCATATGAATACTCAATTTTCTTGTAATCTCGTGTTTAAGAACTTTGGTCTTGTCGGAATTTGCAATTGACAAGCGGTTCTAATTATTATCGAAACGAGCCAAAACCGACTCGTGAAAATCCCGACTTAAACCCGCTCCCTTCCTCCTTTTCTTTCCTTTCCCGCGGCACCTCCCTTCCCCTTCCTTTTTTTTCTGATTTTTCTCACCTAACTCCATCTCCTTGAACCTTCAACCAAAAACCACCATTTTCATCTTAATCCAAGCCAAATTTCACCATAACTCACTCGTTTCTAGTCGGATTTTCGCAAAGTTTATATTTTCGGAATCCCCTCTTCGAGATCTACCTCCTTGTATGTTTTAATTTCAGTTTTCTTGATGTTGATTTAAGACGAATTTGGGCATATTTCGGTTTTTGTACTTATTATTGTGTTTTTATTGTTTATTTAGGTGAAGATTTAGAGGACGAGTTTGGAGACTCGTATATTGTTGAAGATAGTGGCTAGTTGCATGTTAGGGTTTGGTATTCAAGGTGCTAATTGCTCATTTTCTAGCTTAAGGTAACATATTTCGAGTTACTCGACGAATAATCGTCACATTCTTTGCTTTTTGTATGTTTTTGTGATTTTTATTTGAGTAATTTGTTTCACATGATAAATGGGTTGCATGCATGTCTTTTGCTAGTTTAAGTTAACCTATTAGTATTGGGAACGATAAATTGATGTTTCAGACGATGTTAAACTGAACAAAAATGGAGAAATAGAGGGATGGGGGTGGCGGCCAGCAGGCCCGGCAGGCCCACGGCTGCCTTGGGGTTGGCCCGGGTTGGTCCGTTGCTTGTTTCGCGGATTTTCATGCATTACTTGTAGTTTCGGGTTTATTAATGATATGCTTAGTAAAAGTAACATGTGGGTAGTCTTAGGAAATGAATAAGGTTAGTAGTAAATAAAATTTTGATGATGAAGTATGCTTATTATGGTAGTTGACACATGTTAGGTTAGATTATAAAATGAAATTGTAATGAATAGGCTCAAAATGAATTTTATAGCAATAATTGCAATGTTTTGATGATTGTGCCGAAAACTGAGCCTTAGTCCCTTTGACTGATTCGATGTCAGTCAATTGAGTGATTGGTCAGCCGCAATTTAACCCGTACCTGTCGCAGGGCTGGGGTTGCGGGTAAAAATTCGGTTGAATGAAAATTAATGTGAAAAATGGATAATCGGCCTTATTCTTGTTTTAGGCCATTTATTAAGTTTTTAGTTCACATGTGTTGTTGGTTGAATTTAATAGTTTCTTATATTGTAAAATGGCCCTAGATTCCCTGAAACCTTTAATATTGTTAATATTGCTAGAATTGGAAATTGGTATTGAATACTTCTTGCAGGTTGTTGTGTTTGTCATAGATAGGTCTTTATAGTCTTTGACGAGTATATGTTCACTGCTTAATAGCCTTTGTGTTCCTGACTTGGTGGGATTATATCCAAGTTGGGGCATGACCTCGTTACTTATTTTGATAGTAAGTGGTCAGCTTAAGTACTAGCCAACCCTTTGGTGGACTCCTTAGGGTACTCACTTTGTTTTAGAAAAATTGTGAGTCTTGGGTGCGGTGGTGTGTATCCGCATGTCTAGGTATGCGCAGATTATAGGCTAGGGTTGTGTTGTGTCTTGGCCATGTTTTGATAGAACCTCTGAGCCAAGATACCGGTTCGATTACCTTCCCTACCTCGTGGTATAGACTCGAGTTACAGAGTGACTATTGACGGGACTAAGAACTTATGCCTGTCTTTGATATATTGTCCTTTCTTGTATGGTGATTTTATGAATTGTAATAGGTGAGATGTAAGCCGGTTACAATTGATAAAGTTTGGATTACTGCTTGTTATATGTTTCACATGGTAGTTTAATTTGGTCAGTTTAGTATTCATAGGTTAGAATACTTGTTAGTTAAATTGTTTATCATATTGTTTACATGTTACACTACATGTTACATTAAATATGACATTTTGTGGCTGGGAGGACTCGAAGTTACTCCCCACTGAATTGTGGCTTTCGTGTTTGTATAAAATGCGATTGACAGGTTGATGATGCTTAGTTGGGGTACACGGACGAGCTAGTGAGCAAAAGAACCTTGGACCTAGTTTGGCTATTTTTTGTAGTAAACCTTTTAACTTTTGGTTGTGTATATATTTTGAAGGGACATATGTCTCCCTCTTTTTCTTTGGGTTATATCACTATAATTCCTTGTCTTTAGCATAGTTATGTAAATTAGTTTATTAGCTTTTGCAGTTTTGGGCACTCTTAAGTTGGAGATGTTTGTGAATGGTTTAGGAAAGTTTTAAAAATTACAGGTTTTGTCTAGTTGAACCAATTACAAACATATCATGTCAGTTTTTCTGTAGATTTTACGTGTTTAATTAACGTTTTTTTTAAGGGTGTCACACCCTCTGTGCGTACTTCTACAACTGTTGCCACGCCTGTTCTTTCTCATATGCTCTCTGATTTTGGTAATTGGGATCCTTGTACAGTTTATCGTTGGTTTCAGCCTCCTTGTGCCAGCTCAGAGCTATTCTCGCTATGGAACCTCCTCATATTGATATTGATGATTTCCTCTACTGGAAATATACGGAGGATGGAGTCTATACAGTTCGCTCGGGATATGATTTCTTGTTATCCCATATGTCCTTTTCCTGCTCTCCCTCGTTTTACTCTTCCTTTCCTTGGAAAGTTCTTTGGGGTCTTCGTTGTTCTCCAAAGTTCCCTCTTCTGCTTTGGCGTATAGTACATAATATCCTTCCTTCTTTAGAAAATCTATCTGTTAGAGGCATCCAGGTTAGTACCTCCTGTGTGTTTTGTCACTCTTTTTCAAAGTCTTTGGATCATCTTTTTCGTTCTTGTACTGTTTCTAGACATGTTTGGCTCTCTTCGGTTCTTGGCATTAATTCGGTTGCTAACCCTGGTGTTAATCTGCAACGATGGCTTGCAGATTTTATTGGATATTTTCACAGGGTCACTGCAAATGCTGAACAGTGCCTCCTTCGTTTTCTTTGTATTATAAAGGCTATTTGGATGGTTCGCAATTCGGTAGTCTTTGACAATTGTAGTGTCGATCCGGTTCAGATTTTACATCTGTCGGACTACCTTCTTGCATCTCATTCACAGCTAGCAGTGTTTTGGCCTTCCTTTTCTAGAACTTCTACCAAGATTTCTATACCAACCTTGAACTGTGCTCAGTCTTTTTCTGCGATTACTTACTTTATTCCTGTTCACAGGTCATCTCTTAGGGATTGCTACACTGTCTCTTCTTTGGATACGCTGTCATGCAATCCAGTTGTTCAGAATGTGAGGGCTTCCACGGTGTTTGCAGCATCGACGAAAGGCCTGCTTCTCACCATGTACAGAGCTCACTCATCTTCGCAAACTTCCGTTTCTTTCAGAGTTACGTCAAAAAAATTATCTTCAGTTCTGGCCTCCACAAAGCCAGTACCAATCGAATTGCGCCACTCTTTGAGCACAATTCGTAGTTTCCTTCGTATGTACGTTCATTGTTCAGTTAGCTTGGCCACTGGCGGATATTGTATACGTTCTAGTTTATTTTATATATGCAGTTCATTATTGTCAAATAAAATAAAAAAAAAAATAAAAATAAAAATAAAAACTCCCAACTTTCTACAAGAGCTAATTAGCTGACAAATTGTTGATTGCAATTATTAATGATTGATGATTCATAATTCTTGACACGTCCACATGAACGTAATCGACATGCATATGGGCCAGCTTTAGTAATTAATTTTTATTTTTATTTACTTACAGCATTTATAGTTGAAAAATAGCAGAATAATGATTAATTGTAAGAGGATAAAGGGAAATGTTGTAATCAATACGATCATCAAACAGATCGATGTTTTCTTCAAGTAAACCAATTGCATTCGTGTCCTTAATCCTGTTTATTTGACCTAGCGTAGCGATGTAGGGCGGCATACAACTACGTCTTAACTCGTAATAATTTTATTATTTTATATTTTCCACATATAACGTTAACTTAAATAAACGTATGATAATGGCAATTTGTCAACGTAACACAGTATGCAATAGTTAAGCGTGTAATAGTTGAATGTACCTTCTAACAACTGATACAAAAAAAAGGTAAATCTTGAAGCCATACAGATATATGGTAATTTGTGTAACTAAAATTTTAGGTAGCTTATTTTTTACCCGTATAAATATTTTATTTAACCTACTATAAATTTACTGGAATGAAATACGCAGTACTACCTAGATTATGCATTGTAGAAATAAGCTACATTATTTAAACAATACCAATATCAATTACATTTTCAACTAATTTGTTTAACCTACTATAAATTTGTCACATTTAACCTACTATAAATTTGTCACATTTAACATAATCAGTTCCTAAATTTCAGCAATACTTTCAACAATCAGCCAACTTTTTAGTATTTAGTTAGCTTTTCACCTTTTCATCTAATTTTATTAAACATAAGAAAAGTAGGATAAATTTTGAGCCAAGCCAAACTCAGTAAATAATTTTATCTCTTATACAAAAAAAAACGAAAAAAAAAAACGAACTTTATATGAAGTATAAAATTACTTATAATCTGCCACTTTATCAATTTGTATGGACCAAAAATATCTTAATCTAATGGTTTTGATAAAGGTAGTGGACATTAGGTCTGAGTTTCGTATCACTCCGCCCCTAATATTGCAATGTCTTTATCATTTAACACCAAAAAACCGATTTGTACGTGAGAGAAATGAGAAAATTTTAATACAAGAATGTAAATGTATGTCGTCAACCGATTACATGGGTCATAATCATTACGTTTCATTACTAATCTAGCTAAATCATACATGTATACAACCACAAGTATTTGCGCCATTTATAGCCACCCATTATTCTTACGCTTTTCTCATTAAAATTGTAGTAATGCATTTAGTTATATTTTACAATATGTGAAGTTTACATAGTATATTTTTTTTTATGTAAATCGGGGTATTCATCTCGTTGCGGGTGTTGGTGCTCTTACGAAAAGATAAACAGCTGGTCAAAAAGTTTGACCCCTAACCTCATGGTTAAAGGATAAGGTGAGCAAGCATCACTCGCTCCAAATCCATTTGATTGATTTACTATAATATGATCAACATGACGATAAGTTTTAAGTGACGTGAATATACACGGCCTTGATTCTAACGCGATGTGAATATCCGACAACGAACCTCAATGCTCATCATACTATTCTTGAGACTTTTATGATTCGGAATACATAATAGATTAATTCTTCGTTGACCAATAATTGTATTTTTAAATTTGTTAATTAAGAGTTGAGATACCTTTTCCAAGTGCTCCAAAGGGCATCTTTCTAAAATATATTTAATTATGTGACGTGAATATCCGACCTTGATTCAATTGATGTGAGTATCTGTATACGGGGATAGTCATTTTCTCGTGATTTTTTATTTGGTTTTTTTTATTGTATTTTTACTAATTCGTTGTTTTTACAATTTAATCATTGTTACAAATATGAATTAATTATTTAATTATCTAGTTAATTAATTAAGATGGCTCTTTCCACTTCTTCAAGGGCAATGTATGAGAGCGAGGGGTGAGGGGTGAGTAATCTGAGAATGTTAAGTTTCTTCAATTGAGAAAGAATAGCTCCAAAGAATTTAAATGAAAAATATGTACGAGTATTATATGATGTTCCTACTTTAGTGTTTTAACTTCTAATGTTTTTTTTCCGCAATAGTAATACTTTATACTCCCTCAATCCTAATCATTTGTTTGTATTTGATTAAATTATTTTCACAAAGAATAAAAAAGACAAACAATAAAATTAAATGTTTTCAATTATGAGGATGAATGAATATATTTTTTTTTTATGTCAAGTTATAGATTATGATTGTACAAGGCTAAAATCGAGTAATTAATCTCAATTTAAGAGGTGTAATAAACTTAATAGGAAATTCGTCACAGATTACTTATAATAGACTCTCGGACAGTATTAGAATTTTTGCATTTGAATTGTCGTAACGAATAGGCAAGAAGGAGTGTCGGAGAACAAAGTCAAATAAAGCAAGGAAAAGATGGTTGGCCCATGCTACACGCGAGTTGCGCATATGTACTCTGCAAGTCGTCCCCTTCGCGAGTCGAACGCCCCATGGGCGCGAGTCTGCATTGTTGTTATTAGACTATAAAACCGATCTTGCAACTCCAACCATTAGCTTAAAATTTTGGTTGAGATGGTTTTTTGACATGGTATCAGAGCCATGTGACCAAAATGTCACGGGTTCAAATCTCACCGCCCTCATTTCTAAACTAGAATATTAAGCACGAGGAATGGGGAGGCCTGTAGTTGCCTCGTCCACACTTCAAGCCCAATGGGTATTCGTGTTAGGGGGCGTGTTAGACTATAAAATCGATCTTGAAACTCCAACCATTAGCTTAAACTTTTGGTTGAAATGGTTTCTCGACAGTTGTCAATTGCATGATAGTTTTGTGCGTTAGGTTGTTTCGTGGCTTTTTTTATTGTTTTAGGAAATTAGTTTAGTTTGAAATTTTCTTATTTCCTAATTAGTCTAGGTCTTTAGTCTTCAGTGTAATAAATTATCGAAAAACCCAAACTTTACTCAGAGTATGTTAGAGTCCCCCTTTTCAGTTGGGAAAAGATTTGTCCATATGACCACATTAAGATCAAACGAAATCATTGTACAAACCAATAACATGCCATCGCATACCGGGGGATATACCCAACCTCAACCGGCCTATGACCACCAATACCATATGTCGGACCTTATCTCTCGGGTGAACAACTCCCTAGTTCTAAGTGACATACATGCATGACTTTGTCTACAATCAAGGTGTAAGACCCACTCAACGTCCTAACTTTTTGTCCTGGGATGGGAATACATCGGGTGTCTTCAAGGCCTATGGTATCCAACCATCGGATTCGGGCACTAGCATTCCTTTTGATGAGAGACATTTGCTTGGTCCTTGGGCGGGGCCTCACTATGCCACAGGAAGTTTTTTTTTTGCGACGCTTACCAAGGAGGCGGAAGCAGTGCTTACCAAGGGAGGGGAAGCGAAGGACGAGCGTCGGGTATGGTATCATGACCTTTGGATCATGATGGCGGTTATGCTAATATGGTGATTGAGGATGCGGCAACGGACGCCTCGAGAGAGACAAGGAGAGATGAACGTGAGACGCGAAGAGAGGATCGTCGGTAAACAAAAAAGGAGCCTTGGTCCGGTGGGCAAAAGTACTTGGTAAGCGAAGGAACTCCTCCAATTAGATTTGATTGTTTTCGGTCAGACTAGCTTAACATTTGCCTCGAATGAGTCTTGAACATTTATTTCATAGTATGTAATCTTGGCCACCATAAGGCCAAAATGTGTTTACATTTGTGTTAGGCAATGGTGTGGTAGTCACCATTGGAGTTATTTGCATTATATGATGAACTAGGTGGGAAATTTGGAGGGCACTTCTTCAAGCTTGAAGCTGCCAGTATTACACGGCCGAGTGCTCAATCCACTTGACCTAGTGCTTTGTTGCTCGGCCGAGTGGACCTTTTCACTCGATCGAGTGACCCGTTTATGCCCCGTTTTGCGTGTTTTCAAGCAAGTATTGAGTAGATACCCATGTTTAGTGACGATAATGATCCCTTGGTGGTTGGATGGACATAAAAGGATTTATATGGTTGACTTTCGTGAATTGTTTACGTTTGAACATAGTACTTAGTGTGTTATTATTACTTGAGATGTTGTTATTACTTAATGTATTATTATTCAAGGTGTATCTAATTAATCAATAGCAATAGGACATGATTAAATAGGCGTTGAAGGCATATGATAATCTTATGTTACATGTGATGATTCCATGTCCTTATAGTAAGCACCGTTTGTGAATTTCATGATAGTTTTCGATGCATAAAGGAATCTTATAATGGTTATAGACGGGAATACTCGAATGAACTGGAAATAAACATAAATACATGTGTGATCATGTGATACATTTGACGCGGCATATACGTGACATGACGATGGTAATTGACCTCTATTAGAATACATAATCTATTACAAGATGATGATCATTTTATCGAGTCGTATGTTTCGTAGGTAGTTTACAGGTATATCCATGTTTTTGAGCATTGAATTTCGGGACGAAGTTCTCTTTTAGGGGGAGTGAATGTAACAATCGGAAAGTTAAGGAAAGAAACCAAACATTGTGAGAGCGAAAATGTCGAGGGAGCCTTGCATGAGAAACGTTTGTATGTAAGAGTTGAGAAGCATTTGTATGTAAGAGTTGATAAGTGTTTGTGTATAAGAAAGTGGATACGGTAAAGTGATCAGGAAAGAAGAGAGACTCGAGATATCGGTGGGAATGAGGGAGTGAGGCGAATTTCGGGGACGAAGTTCATTATAAGGGGGGAAAATTGTAATACCCGGATTCTTTGGGGCCCGCAAAAGTACCTTGGGATGCGTGAGGAGACCTCAGGACGGGTGGGGGAACTACTCAGAAGCAAGGGATGAACGTATACTAGACCAAGTGTGACCTAGACTAAACCTAGTTGTGCTGCAGTGGACCGAGTTAGTTGAGGGTTTACTTAATCAAGTGGTTGACACTCGGTCGAGTGGGCGAACACTCGACCGAGTGCCAATGAACATCAGCCGATAAACGCCAATTTCGGGATTTCACGTTATCTTATACAAATCATTTCATCCTCCTTCATTCTTATTCTAAACTCTCTCCCTTCTCTCTAGAACCTCCACAAAAACATTCTTATAGGTTTAAAGCTTGATTTGGTGGATTGTTCATCTTCCTTCTTCCTTCCTCTTACATTGTAAGTTAAGATCTACCATTCTCTAATTAGTTTAAACCCTAACTTTTGGGGGTTTTTGTTTTGGGTAATTAATTAGTAATTAGTATGTATAATATGGGTAATTAATGGGTAATAAGGGGCTTTGTATTGTATAATAGTGTAGGATGCCTTATGATAGTTATTGTGTGGTTTGTATAGGATGAGACGGTTTCATGAGACTGAATTGGGTCGGATTCGAGTAGCGCATGAAGATATGCTAAAAGGTAGGTTAATCCTACTATGTTTTAATAATGTGTGTGCATATTTGTGTGTCTTTTACATCATTTGCATATTTTGAGTTGTATTGCATCACATGATAATGTTTGAAGATCTTGGCGAGTCTCTTATGTTGTTGGAAATGCATTGTAACATGATATTGGTTTATGAAGACTCAAGGAGTCGGGATAATTGAGTAATAGAGATGCATGACATGTTAAAGAGTGTATTTCATAATTAGTCTCACTATTAATGTGGCTTATTGCATATCATATCATTGTTGTTGTTGAGGATGTGGTAGTTGATTGCGGAGACTTAAGATGGTTGGGAGACCGTCTTACGCTTGAGTCGCCTCTTGGAGCTTCTCACTTCAAGATGGATGTGCATATTAATGGCTTGAGTACGGAGGGACTCGTGTTGTTGAGACATGACGTCTGGCAGGAGATCCAAGTCGTTCTCGGGCCCGGTACCACGAACGTGTTCCGAGTACCTGTTTGTGAGGTGTGGTGTCGTGGGTGTGTCCCTAACACCAGCGGTTGTTGGTACATCTGGGCGTGTCTCAGTACCGGTGTGGTGTTTGTATAATCATGTCTCATTCATATAATTGGCATGTTACATATTTATCTATAATGTTGTGTCGTATGTTTATTTATTGAGACTGAGTGTTATGTGTATGTGTAAATTGTCACCTATTTCCGAGATGGCTTGTGTCGATCCATAAGATATTTTCGATCATATGGGGAGCAGGTTAGTAGAGGTTGGTTTAATGTCACGTGGGAGACGGGACAAGCATCGAATTTTAAGTCGAGTAGCATAGATAGATAACTTAGTTGATAGACAAGTTGTATAATGTCTAGTTCACATTTGTTATTCATTTATTCATTCATTTGTAAATCACTAAACTTATTATTTATTTAAGTTGTTTCTTAATTGCAACTCCGATTCGCCGCCTCGGAAAACCGAGATGGTAATATCGTCCCATTACTTTGGCCGGGTAAGAAGAGAGTGTTACAATCACCCCGGTATGAGAGCCCACCCAAACTTCTCTTATGGTTCACAAAATGTCCAAAACCCCACCTTCCGATCAAAACCACAATTCACACCTAACGTCCAAGCGCAAAAGCAAACTCAAACCTTTAACCAAGGACCACCCGGTTTTTAAGGAAGAAATTTTTAACCAAGACCACAATTCCAATCACTTAACCAACCAATCACACAACTTTTCCAACAAACCACTCAACCAACATTTCAACAAAACCAACAACCTCTCCAGCAATAACAAGCATAACCTAAGTCCAACTTGGAGCTCATGATTGAGCAATTGATGACCAACAAAAACTAATTCATCACTAGCTCAAATCAAAAGCAAGAAGAGGCCACATCCTCAATCAACCAATTGAGGAGTTAAGTGCAAGCATCTCAAAGGATAACGGATAACCAAATCTCACAATTTGCCTCTCAAGTGAGCCAATTGCAAAACCCAAATGGGAGATTTCCAGGTAAAACCGAGGAAAACCCAAAGACCATCAATGCTATACACTTGAGGAGTGGTACAGAGTTGGAGGGTCGTGCATCCTTTAAGAAAAGAAAGAGTAGTCAACCAGAGCTTGTGGTTAAGCCACCAAAGAAGGTTGAAGATGAGCTTGTGGAAATTGTTATAGAGACACTCATGGTGATTGATGAGACGCCCAAGGTGGTTGAAGAACCCAAGCAACATGTTATAAAGCCATATGTGCCACCAATCCCTTTCCTAAACGGTTGGCAGGAGCAAAACTTAAGCAAAAGTATGGAAAGTTCTTAGATATGATGAAGGGAATGAGCATCAGTATTCGTTTCATTGATGCTATCAAGGAAATTCCAACTTATGAGAAATTCATGAAGGAGTTGATTTATAACTAGAACTCCTTAGATGCTTCAACAACGATTAATTTGTCTAAAGAAGTTAGATACATTATAATGAATGAGTTACCCCAAAAGCTTGAATACCAGGGGGGTTTCTGAATACTTTGTGCTATTGGGACCATTCGCATTAAAAGGGCCCTGTATGACTTGGGATCTAGCATTAGCCTTATGCCACCCTAGATCATCAAAAAGTTCAAGGATTTTGAATTCTCCCCGACAAGAGTATTCTTGCAACTAGTGGATAGGTCGGTGAGGTATCCATTTTGCCTTATGGAGGATGTTCCCCTCAAAGTGGGTAAGCTTGTGATACCTTCGATTTTTATGCCATGGATATCCCCGAGGATTCCAACATTCCTATCATATTGGGCACCCTTACATTGCCACGGGGGGTGCCTTAATTGATGTTAAGAATGAGAAACTATCCCTCCAAATTGGTGAAGATAAGATGGAATTTTCATTGAGCAAGGTTATGCATGAGCTTCTGAGGGAAAAACTTGTTATATGGTTGATATCCTAGAAGCTTGTATTGAAGAGAAGCAAGTTTAAGGGGATAATAGCCTACAAGGGTTTCTTGAGGGCATGATGAAGGATTGCAAGGAGCATAGAGAATAAGCATTGGCTATGGAATCAACAATCTTGGAAGATTCCAACAATGAATTTGAAAGCTTGAGTAAGGACGGTAAAAAAGAGGAGAGATCCACGCCTCCTCAAGTGGAGTTGAAAACCCTTCCCTCTACTCTTAAGCATGCTTTTCTTGGTTCTAATGACACTTATCCCATTATTGTCCATAGTGCACTCAATGACAACGAACTTCAAAGATTGTTTGATGTTGTGAGAAAATACACGGATATCATTGGGTACTCAATTAGCGATATCAAGGGAATTAGCCCTTCTTTTTGCACCCATCGCATTCACTTGAAAAATAAGGGTTCATTATCCATAGAGCCTCAACGCCGCCTTAACTCCACAGTGAAAGAGGTGGTTAGGAATGAGGTGTTGAATCTTTATGATGCAAGTATTATTTGCGCTATCTCCGATAGTGCATGGGTGAGTCCGGTTCATATTGTGCCAAATAAGGGTGGTGTTACCGTGGTAACTAATGACAAGAATGAGTTAATCCTAACAAGAATTACAACGGATTGAAGAATATGTATAGATTATAGACGCCTCAATAAGGCGACTAGGAAAGACCATTTTCCCCTTTCATTCCTTGACCGAATGTTGGAAAGACTTGCCCAACATTCTCAATTTTTTTTATCTTGACGGGGTTTCGGGATTTTTTCAAATCCCCATTCACTCTAATGACCAAGAAAAGACCACATTCACTTGTCCGTTTGGCACCTCTACCTATAGGCGCATGCCCTTTGGGCTATGCAGTGCGCCGACTGTAGACATGCCACCTACTCGCCAACCCAATCTGTGGACGTATAGCGGTCTTTTGAAAGCCACGCTCGGCGGCATAAAAATGATTTCGACCGGATCGTTTTAGATCGGTCGGTTTCGTCTCGGCAAGGGTCTCGAAACGATGCAAGAGATGTTCGGAGTCGCCACCAAGAATTTGTGGGATGCTTGGAACCCGTTCGAATCCACTTTATACCTAGGTCAACCAAGGTAAAAAGCGGTGTTTGACATAGGTACTAAAGATAAGGAGTCGTCCCTCTTTAGCATCCTATCTCTAGAATGACTATCGTACGCCCTGGATAAGGTTTTCCACTATCCAAAGTTTCTGAGTAAGAGGTGAAAGTACGTATTGAGAAGCCCTTTAATCGTACATCCAATCCCGCGCGCGGCAGCTACCTCTACTAATCGACCTTGGTTGGTTAAATGCAAAAGTTGATAAAACGGGTAAATGCATGAATGCGCATCCACAAGTTTGAACCTAACATGTGAGCTTTCTATGTCGGTTGTTTATCCAAATATCAAGTAATTAATGTCAAGTTGGATTTAGTGTTTATTTTCATGGATGACAGAAATTAAACATCTATTAACCGAGTTAGGTTTATGGTGCATAACGTGATCCATTTGTCTTAGAAAGGCATTTTGCAAATAAAATGTAAAAGGGGCAGATTTGTCGTCTGATCCGTCCTGTATTCGGGTTGACCGAAGTCGGGATCGTCCTAGACAAGTGCTAGAAAGGGAGCAGGATCTGTATCAGACGAAATTAAACATCCATTTCCCTACTGTATCATGGCCAGTTTTGGTAATTTTCCATGGTGACGCTCTTAACCACTCACCGAAACGTAGCTCATCATCATCATATGGACCATCGTTGCAATCTTTTTCTCCATGCCCAATAACACCACAACCATAACTGAAAATAGGAATTCGCTCATACATGACGTCAAAATCTATAACCCGCCCCTCGTTCACCTTAATCGACACAGTAGATTTCAGAGGTTGTTTAATGTCATACATCACCTGAATACTAATCGCTCTATCCAGTTCACTATGCTGCCCCATCTCCACATCAATGTACGTCCCCAAACAGGTCCCAATTTTCTGTGCATTCTTAATAATAGACTGTCCCAAAACAGATAAGTCATACACTCGAGTCCAATTAGGAATATGGAAAAGAGGTACATCCGTAAGCATAACTGAATTGTCCAGTTCATTAAAGCACCACGCATATTTGTCAAAATGTCATGGTTGGCTCTAAAGAACCCTAACTTTATCACAATCAGACCCGAATCAAAAGACAAAAAGCTTATCTTTAGCATTAATAACATTACTGAGCATAGGTTTAGAAGGGTTCCATAGCTTAATTATCGTGTCAGTGGCCGCCTTGACGTTGATAGATCTCGTTGTCCAAATCTTCCTGACAAGCGTAAAACGATGATTCTCCTCCCCCTCATTTCCGTCCTCCTCCCAATACACCGCTGTAGATGACGAAACCACTTCATCACCCATCAACCCGTTCCCATCCCGCAATTGGCCTCGTGTCACACTCATGTTTTGGACCTGCATTGAGAAACAAAAGCAAAAACAAAAAAAAATGCATAAAGACGATTCTCACGATAAAAAATCGAGAGAAAAAGCCTCGAGAAAGAGGAAACCCTAACAAACCAAAGACGGAACCCTAGGAGCCTCTAGGACTTTTTACTAAAGTGGTTAAATGTTGTTTATTTTAATAGATTATCATAACTTGTATTAGATTATTGTAATTTTTATTTTATTAGCTATTATGGTCACTCGTTTCGGATTATTGCCACTTGTATCAGACTACTGTAATTTTTCTTTTGTTAGACACTAAAAGTATTATTTTGCAAACACAATATAAATAATCCATCATAAAAGTCTACATACATAAAAAGGTTTAAAAACACACAACATAAAAGTGCACAAACACAATAATCTATAAACGATCTAATACGACTCTATTCCTCATCATTCCTCACTAAGACTATCATCACCATCCACTTTACGCCAAACTCGATCGTCGGGTATTTGGCGATGACCCTCACGTCTTATGTTTTAACGAGCATTAATCAATGGGCCTACACACATCATCATGTTGCGGAAGAACTGAAGCTGTTTTATGTCATCTGCAATCTTTCTAGCCTCAGCAAACTGGTCAAGTAAAGCGTGTGCAGTCTACAAAATGAAAACGTAAATCCGGCATTAGACATGATCGAGAAACGTACAGTAATAAAAAAATATACTAAATGAAAAAACATTCATAAAACATTTATCTTAACAGTGACATCAGCATCGTCTCCATGGTAAGGAGGCTTCTCGATTATCGGGATCAATGATGGGCGAGTGAATGACGCCTTGATACTAATACTCGTAGTCTCGTGTACACTCCCCCGGAAAAGTAACTGGGCTAAATCTCTCGGAAAGGTAGACTCGGTGACCCCCCCCCCCCCCAACAATCCCATAAATGATCCGCCATCGGCCCAAAATCTACCAAGTACCCTATTCCCGAACCTGGAGGATGCACTGTCCCCTTCATAATGTGATTCGGAACTACCTGCTTGTACCCAAAATGGCGTAAACACTGATCGGGTAGGTACGTCTCGGCTATGTCCATGAACCATACACAACCGGGAAAAAGGGTACGAGGGTACAACTTCTCCAGACCCGGATCATACGGCCCCTACCTAACAGAAGCAGTAGTAAGACCGTCTAACACGCTTCGATACTCGAACAACTTCTCCGCAGACTGAGGAAAATTAAAGAACCAACTGATCTCCAACAATACATCCGAGGCCAACTCACGTAATATCCGAGGGTGGACCAGGTCTAAAAAGAGAGGAAAGTACTCATAGATCCACGCTTTCAACAACGACAAGCAACCACCAATAGTTTACACACTAGCACGTGAAGACAAACTCAACTGTCGGTACATGTAGGCTGGTGCACCGGCACCCCAAGCATAGGATGTTATACTGGTGGTAATGGTCAGCAAGGGAAACAACTAAAGTTGTAACCTATTGCCCGATTTGTCAACGAAAAGTGTCGACCCCAAGACCAGTGCCATGAACCCATGTGCATGCTCATCGTCACCACCGGCCAAAGCCACCTCACACATCGCGTCTACCAAAATACCTCCACTCTTGTAAATATGGGCCTTCTTAGTAGGATATAAAGGCAACCTCAACTGATCAGTTGACCTCTCAAAGAAGCCACAAACATGAATAAGTGGATCCACCAAAGTCCCGTCATTATTCTCCACCTTACAAATGTCACCATCGACTCGGATACCTAAGATTGTCTGTGCAACATCGTGAAGGAGTACGATCATCTCTCCAAATGGCATGTGAAAACTGTTGGTGTCGGGCTGCCACCTCTCAACAAAAGTAGAAATAAGAGGCATGTTCAAGTGCTCAGCCATGCACTCTCGGAGGTGCGAAAGACCAGTAGTGTTAAAAGTAGACTGAACGCCCAAAGGTAGTGTTGGAAAATGTGTCCTCAACAATAGTGCAATCACATAATTTAATATCATAATTCAATCTCATATTAAGAATACGTGAGGGATGATTTATTATATAATCAACTGATCATCATTAATCCGTAATGATTGGCTGACTAGAGTTTGACATTACTGTCGTGTGACGGTGGTAGACAGTTGATCCCTTAAGGTCACACCTAAAGGACAATTCCCTTAATGGATAAATTGATTAATTGTATGACGATACAAGGTAATCAATTCCTTAAAATTGAACAATTTACTTGTGATAGAGAATATTGGTATCTTATTGTAATGAGATTAAATAAGATTTATTTTGGTAAGAAAAATGCTTTATTACTAAAATTGTTTATTGTTTGTACCTAAAAAAAAAAAATTGCTTATTGTTTGAGAAACAGTAGAGATAAGAATGAATGGTTAATTATAATTACAAGATGTTGTGAATTATAATTTTATGACCCATTTTATTTATATGATCAAGTATCACTAGTCAATTTGTTATATGTAATTTAATTAATTTATAAAATGATATTTATGTGATAAATATTGTGGACAGCGGGCCGCCCACGGGGGCGCTTGGTGAGAAACGGGGAACAAGCGTTTGCATTTTGTATGGAGTCGCCACCAATTTTTATGGGAAATTGGAACCGTTCGAATACCTCGTGTCATGTCAAGACACAAAGTAGTGACATGAACACTAAGCAATCGTTACCCTTAGCATTCTATGTCTAGAATAACTCTCGTGGATGCCAATGAACACGGGTGCTCACGGAGATCTGGAGTAAGGGGTGAGGGTACGTATTAGGAAGCTCTTTTGATCGAACACCTAATCCCGCCCGCCTCGATAGCGGCCTCTACTAATGATTAGGGAAGTTGTCTATACTCGATATACTGTCGGCTATATGCATGCAATGCAACATCCATTAGATTAATCCTAGCATGTGAAGATTTAACTAAGTCGGTAGACAATTAATTAGCATACAATTAGGTCGAAGTAGGATTTAAGGTTGATTTACATGTGAAGGCATACAAATGACGCGATAAAAGAAATACAATGAATATAAATTACAATAAATATAAATTACAATAATTACATTGGATTAGGTGATTTATGTCGAAAATACCGCTAAAACGGATGATTTGAGAAAAAAAGAATAAAAGAATAAAAGACGAACAGAAATTAGTGTGATACTCCGGATATTAGTTAATTAATTACGTAAACTAATTAATTACGTCAAGGCAGAAAAGGAGTTCAGAGACAGAACTCATCCTGGAACAAGCGCAGCAGAGACTGCGCCCTCTGGAAGAGGCGGCGATTCTTGCGCGTGTTTCAAGGGTGAGTTTCGTCGTGGAAGCCGGGAACGCAAATCGTTAAGGTTAATTGTTAATTAATGGATTGATTGATACAATTACTCGGATGAAAGTGATTAATAGGTTATTTACACATGAATGATGGTCATGAAAACAATAGAACATGAATGAGGCGGATGCAAACGGATTAATTACATGAAGGGGCGATGTTAATGAATGATTTAACAAACTAACCGAACGAATTAATTAGACTAAACATGATGAAACATGACGAATCAATGACTAAACAGATGAAAACTATATCGACGATGAATTCCAGAAACTCAATATGAACGAATTGAATTTCTAAAACCCGAATTGAATATTAATGACGAAAACCCGCAAATATGAATTACTTGGGATTTAAGTCGGATTAGATGAATTAAACATGTACATGATGATGAATTATATGATGCAATATACATGTGAATATTAAACTATCATGTGAACGAATTAAAGAAAAACATACGGAAACAAACAAGAAAGACGAATTACAGAGGACGAAGAAGAAGAAAAGAAGCAGGAACTGCGGCAGCCTCACGAAGAGGCGCAGCAGGAACTGCGCTCCTTCGAAGAGGCGCAGCAGTTGCTGCGTCTTTTCTCGACGTCTGTCTACTGGAAATCCGCAAAAACAGGTTTTAAAGCATGGTTTTAGAAATCGGTTTTAACGGTGTTTTCGACATAAATCTTACAATGATGATACGATAAACAAAATACAATAAATAAAGAGAATTATTACACCCTCAGACTTACATGTTGACGAAACGAGATGAACTAAGATATCGACTAGTGAATGCTCGACGCGAATGCAAAGAGAGAGTGCCCTCGTAAGAGGAAAACGATTGATTAATTAAGATTGATTATTGTGTAGTTGGTCAAATTGGTCGGTCATGCAACGGAAAGGTGGTACCGGAAGATCCGAGCTTACGTGGTCGGAAGTCCAAGCACGTAGGCGCCAATTAGTAAGAACGAAGTCTAGAATGCAAAGGGAGAAGAGAAGGGCGGACACTCGCGTGAGAAATATGAGGAACGAAAGCTCCTATTTATACTAATCACGCGAAGGAATAGGGTTTCGGAGACTCTTTGGAAGTGAATCTCGGAAAGATATAAAAAAGATACGTAAATCATGCAAAGAAGGGCTGGGAAGAGGCGCGGCGATCACTGCGTCTCTTGGAAAAGGCGCAGACCTCTTGCGTCTGTTCCCGGAGGTTTCCTCTCTGAAGAAAGATTTCGCGTTTGAGTTATGGTAGGACGGAAATAATTCGATTATCTTGTGAATATTACGGGTATTATTATTTGCCAAAAGATAAAATTTATGAAATATGGAATAGAAATATCCGGAACATTCCGAGAACATTCGACTCGGGATTTAACGGCTATCGAGAAAATGGAGACGGTTTTTGACCGGACTCGAATGTACTCTAATTACTGCCAAAACGACCGTATCAGGACGTAGATGACAACTAAGAGGTTGACATTAATATTTGAGCAAACACTTGACGATAATCTTACGAACTGTCACAAATCGTTCCGCGAATCAAACATGCGGCCCAATCATCACCGGGTGGTTTGCGGGAGGTGCGAAACGAGGTGTCTCTGAGCCCCCACTTTGACTGAGGCTTGGACAAGGCGAAAGTCAAAGTATAGCCATCAGGTCAATCGAAGATTACAACCTGACGACTATGGCGACGCGAGGCGGCTCAAGGGGTCTGAGCCAAGGACCTGTCGTCGGGAACATTTTAGAGTCTGTCGACTATCGGGGAGGGTCGTTTAAAGTCCATTAGACTACGTAAAGAAGCTCGCCAGCCATAAGGAGAGATCATACCGAGACTCGGTCGAACTTCGTGGGGAAACAAGAAATATTGAAAGCAAAGCGGGACGTCGGTAGAAAGCTGCCGAGGAATCCGCTGCGTCGGTCTCAAACGAACTCTGGCGAAACCCGAGGTTGAATCTGCTTGCGTCGGTCTCAAACAAACTCTTGCTGGGGAATATATTGACGACTAGGAACATCTTGATCGTCGTGAGAGGAATCTTGAGTGAGCAGTACTGCAAAATACTACTGCGCCGGGGACAGACGACTAGGAACATCTTGATCGTCGTGAAAGAAATCTTGAGTGAGCGATCGCAAAATACTCTGTAATGGGATAAAATGAGTTGAGCAATACTGCAAAATACTGCTGCGCGGGATAAAATGATCTGGGACAATACTGCAAGATACTGTCGCGCCGGATAAAATGAGTTGAGCAATACTGCAAAATACTGTCGCGCCGGATAAAATGCGGACCGGAACGAAAGAAAATCGTCGAAACGGACCAAAAGAACATAATAGCATTGAAGAAGAGGCGCACCCAAAGATGGGCCCACTAATAACGAACTCATAACGGATTTTTGAAAATTCGCATGGAGGGAACACAAGGAAGAGGCGCAGCAAGAGCTGCGTCTCTTGGAAAGAAGCGCGGCGCTTTCTTTGCGTCTTTTTCCCAAATTGGCGGTGCAAAAACGCGAAATCGGAAGGTTTATGTTTCATTATTTCGAAACTTAATTCCTTCAATTTCTCTCTCAAATCTTCACCATTTCCGTCAAGGTTGGATTCAAAAGCTTGCATCAAACATGACTAATCGAGGTATGTGTCTTAATCTTGCATTAATCATTTACATTTGTCGAATTTTGAGCCGCGAGAATTAGGGTTTTCGACCCTTTTGATCGAAAATTTGGGGCTTTTCCCCCAAATGAATTTGTTTTGCCAAATTGATGCTAGAAACGGATAGTAGGCAATGTTAGGAACATAAACATGTGTTTGCTTTGAATTTTCATCGAGTTTTGAGCCCTTGAGCAAATTTTGAGACGGTTTCATGACTAGGCCGACCGTAAATTGCTTGAAAATAGCCTTAGGATTGTCCATTGGCGATGAAATTTGATATTTGGGATTCTTGGATGATGGGTAAACTTCCTGTCATCTCAAAACTTTGATTTGTGACAACTTTTTCGGGGCACCTTTCTAGGGCATAATCGCCGTTATAACGAAATGCTGCCGAGTTTTCGGCTTGAACCCGGAACTAGGCTTTGACTTGGACGTGACTGGACCCCATTTATCACATGAGTGATCGGGTTGGCGGGAATATGGCCAAAGATGGCATGGAAAGGGCGTTTTCGAGTGGCTCGGAGGCTCGAAAACTCCTTAACAAAGGCTTGTCGTCATGTGACGCGGCCTAAATTTACTTTAATGTTGCAGGTGATGAGGCTTCTACTTCTGGGAGGACTCCCATGGAGATAGACGCTGCTGTTGAGGAGGCCTTGGAGCAGGTCTTCACCGACGCGGTGATGGCCACTGGAGGCGAGGCTCACGAGGAGGAGGCCGTCGAGGAGGAGGAGGAGGTCCCGAGGCAGGGCCAACGTCGGCGAGGAGGTCGTCGGTGAGGGGAGCCCTGCGTGGGGTGAGACACGGGAGAGTAGGCACCTCGTGTGGGCTGCGAGAGGGTCACTGTCCTACGGGACGGTGAAGAGTTTGGTAAATAAGAATTCACTACTCATTACCTATTCTCTTTCATTTTTTTTTGTCCAAACTTCTTGCAAATTTCATTCAAAACTAAAGATAGCTTTGTTTCAAATCATAATAGGAGGCCGGGAATATCAGGTCGTTCTCGGGTTATACAACAGCGATAGAGCACTACGAGCGGCTGTCGGCGGAGGAGAGGGCCATGATCGAGCATGGAGCGTTTGGTCCTCTGGTTCAGGTCTGGAGGGATATCGTGAAGAGGAAGTTGCGGGCTAACCTTAGCCTGGTCCGCGCTTTCTTGGATCGATTCTGGGACACGACTTCCACGTTTCACCTGCCTTTTGGTGAGGTGGGAGTTACTACGGAGGATTACGGCATGATTTACAGTGCCGTGTGGGATCGAGGAGGTGGTGTGGCCGGAGACTGCTATGAGGGCGGATTCGGCCGAGGCGAGGAGGTTGATCGGCTGGAACTTATCGCCGAAGGCTGTTGCAGTGTCGGGCTTGGTACCCAGTACCTACGTCCGAGACTACTTTGCGGGGAAGACCCCGGAGCTGGTGACGATCGATGGGAGGGAGACGGCTCCTCCTCCCTGTACAGCTGAGCAGAGAGCTCGTCTGTGGCTTTGGTGGTTCTTGTCTTCGATTTACCTCGGAGACAAGGGCGAGAGGCTATCGACGAAGCTTCTTCCCTTTCTTTCGACTCCGAGTTCCCTAGGACGCCAGGGACCGGGTTCTTGCTGGTTTTGCGGTCCTCATCCGCTTCATGAGGGCCATGGTTCGTCCGGAGTTGATGGAGAAGGGGACTTCTCCTGGCGCTGTCGGACCTGGACTACTGTTGGAGGTATGAACCTTTCTTTAGACCAAAGTAAATTCTTTTCTTTATCGAATCACGAAAGATCGTCATTGATCATTCTGTTTTATAGGCATGGGTGTACTCCTACTTCCCGAGCTTCGCGCCCAAGAGGACAGAGCCGCTGGAGAAGGCCTATCCCGTGGTGAGGGATTGGGTGATGTGCCGGACGAAGAGCAAGCGCTCTTCTCACAATGTCTATCGGCGGGAAGTGAACGCCCTTCAGCTGAGCAGTGTGAGTATCCCACTCGTATTCATTTATATTTCTTGTCCTTTGCTTTTAATTGATCATAGGAATGATCTTTGCCTTATCTTGTCGCAGTGGGTGCCCAGACCTTGGGCGGAGTACGCTGGAGCGCCTCCTTTGTCGCTGAGGTCCTTCGACCTAGGAGCCCGAGCCGGCTTCTGTTGTGTGGACGTCGATGGGTCCCGTGTATCGGGCGAGCGTTTGGCTCGTCAGTGCTCTCGGGGCGCGTTGACGGTTCCCATTGACCCTCCGAGGACGATGTTCAGGGAGCCTACTGAGGCTGAGAGGGAGGCGGACTTAGCTGGTGCCAGTGGCGACGACCTTCTTCTGCCTGGCGAGGACTACTCGGCGTTCCTGTACGGGAGGTTGGCGTACTGGCCAGTAGTGGTGAGTATCTTTTATTTTTCTTGATTTGATTTCGGGAATTACGACGAAAGATCATCGATTAATGAGAGCTATTTGTCTTTGCAGGAGGTCGAGGCGGCGGGCATCGAGCCCCCAGTGTACCCCGAGACCCTTGAGTACACCGACGCGGCTGGGAGGACGACGATCTCCGAGTTGCGTGACTTTGACGTAGCTGTGACGGATGCTGGCCTAGACGATCGGGCAAAGATCATCGATTCGGAGGGTGAGCCTCCACTTATATACCCTTCGTGTAGGAACACATTTGATTTGAACTTGTTCACTTTCTTTGAGAATTTCTTTTGACATGTAGGTCGCGCCATCTCGGTTCGTGGCACTATGGAGGGTGGCCAACCGGCTACGAGCTACCGCCATCGAGGCGCTCGTCGGTGGTCGAGATCGTCAGGTATGAACCTCATTTGACTTCTCTTGATTTTTTTTGGTTTTCAGTTTTGTTTGAGTTGATTGACAGGAGCCAATTTCTTTTTGTCTGGTGGTCGTGAGTGGAGCGAGAGGCGACCCAGTCTCGGGAGGATACGGCTCGCTTTGTCGAGGGAGCTCGAGTTTCGGGACGCCGAGATTGCTGCTCTTACGGCGAGGGTTCTTTGAGTTGGAGGGTGCCCAGCAGTAGTCTGCGTAGTTACGTAGACTTGATTTTGAACATTTTTGGACTTGTTTGGGCGCAAGCCCCGATTTGTTTGTACATTTGTATATATGATGGCACGAGTGCCTTTTCTTTGCTGGTTGTGTTGCTTGTACTGCGCAGTTAGTTCTTGAACAGGTTTGGTAGACAACGGTTTACGCCGTTATGCTGCCGAAATTTACACCAAAACATACATTTTAATACACATATGGTCTTAATTAGCGCAAAAAAGACTCAAAAGGACAAAAAACGCAAAAATGCAAAAAAAGCAAAAATTTTGTCGGAAATGACCGGACGGTAGGGAGGGTTATCCCCTAAAAAAAACGAAAAAATAGAAACCTGTAAGTGTAGAAGTGAAAATGTTGAAATTTGTTAAAAATGAAAATAAAAGAAAATTATTTCCTAAAAACGAAATTAAAATGAAATTTATTTCCTAAGAATAAATAAATAAATTAAAATAATAATAAAAGAAAAGTTAAATGCGATAAAAATGGCGAATGTGTCGACGTCGCCTCGAAATGCGTGCCCGCGAATTTAGGAAACATGAAACATGGTTAACTGCTCATATTTACCAAAATAAAATCCCGTAGGAATAGGAAATTGTTCGTTATAGAATTAGGAAAGATCCAAACGGAAATCACGAAAGCTAGTCGGGAAGAGGCGCGAGCATGAGTGCGTACCTTTGAATAGGTGCGGCAGAGCTGCGCACTGTTCCCAAGCTTGTCTCTTCGGCGGATTTTGGAAACACAATTAGTATAAATAGAAGCGTCGACGAAGCTTTAAATCATATAATTCTTCCGTCTCTTCTCCGTTAATCCTCATAAAAACTCCCAAAATAAATTTTCAAGAGAAAATTGTAATCATGAATACTTTGGAGATCCGCTTGAAGGAATGGACTAATGAATTCTCGAATGTTGAGAAGCACGACATGGGTGCTCATAATTTTGGGTCTCTATTGAGTTTGAAACTCATTAAGGTGGTAAAACCGTTCTTGGATGCTTGTCTTGACTACTAGGACCCAAATTGTCATGTTTTCGCGTTCCCAGGAGGTGATATTTGTCCTTTTAGGAGGAAATTTCTGCTATTGGTGGGTGGGACCCCGAGCATCTACCGCCATTCCTTCCACTTCACAAGGGTATAAGACAAAATTCAGAGACCTGCTTGGATTGACTAGACTTGAGGTGGATCGCTTAGTTACCCCGAAAGGCGTGAGAATTGGACTTTGTAGACCGATTCATCATGGTGACCCCACTTGTCTCTTATGTTGCTAGGAGGAGAGCATTTGGCTTGTTTGCTTCATGTGTATGTCTTCCATGGACACGTTGATGAAGATTTGCGAGGGGATCCCCGTCTTTTGGGTCTTATTGAGCAAATGGAGTCGCGCAGAGCCCGACTTGTTTATGCTTAGGGAGATTATCTTGGGTTTGGATAATAGGAAATCCAACCGCGATCTTCCATTTTTGGGGAGTCCCGTTATCTTACGGGTAAAGACACCCTTTTTCTCTTTCTTTTTTTTTGTTCTTTTTTTTTTTTTTTTTTTTTTTTTTTTTTTTTTTTTTTTTTTTTTTTTTTTTTTTTTTTTTGTTTTTTGTTTTTGGTGTCTAATACCTGCTTTTGGTAGGTTTGGCTTATGGAACGGCTCCATTGCTCGAGCCCCAGACATGCACTTTCCTATCATTCCGTATGATTGCGATGAGGACGCGGTTGTACATGGTGGACTTCACTCGGGTCTGCGACTATTGGAAGAACAAGTTGAAGAATGATGATGGCCCGTTGATTAGGTGGGTAAACCGTGGTGGCACCTCAAGTCTGTCCTTTGGAGTGTCTTCTTTGGATCCTACTAGGTCCGTGCGCATTCCAGGGTTGGAGTTCATGGTGTGCATCTTTCCGGAAAGGTTGATGAGGCAGGTTGGTTTGAAACAGACTATCCCGAGGCTTGATACCGTTCCGCGGACTGCTGTAGCGCTTACCACCGAGAGCCGAAGAGAGTGGGCTATCAAATGGGCCCAGAGGAACATGTGGTTCTTGAGCTTCTCCGCCAATGCTTTGTGGGTGTCGGATTCCTATCTAAGGTGGAGAAAGGCGCAACCGGAAGAACGTGAAAGAGGCGAGGAAACGCGAGCTGTTGACTACAAGGTGCGCGAGGGAGAGAAAGAGAAGGAGAAGCATCTGACAGAAGGAGAAGAAGAAGCTGGACTTCAGGTCATTCGTCCTTCGAAGAAATCAAAGACTACTCCTGTTGCGGAAATGGTGGTTGGCAAGAATGGAAGAGTCAGGCCTCGAGAAAGACCGTTGGTGATTAGGTCTGAAGTGGTGCAAGAGCGCCCGGCTTGAGGTCGTGACAAGAATTATGACAAGAATGACAAGGGCAAGGGGAAGATGGAGGAGTAGCCCGAGTCTTTATTTATTATTTGATTATTATTATTGTTGTAATAAAAAGGAGGGATTTTTAGAATCCTAGCCTATTCTATTTTTTTTATGTATCGTGCTATTATTATTAGAAAATGAATGAAATAAAAAAGGTTAAATGGTTAAGAAACCGTTGTGATTTTCTTTTATTATTCTTGTCGAATTTCAAATGCAATGCAAATGTCCTTCTATTTACATTTTAGGTATATTGGGTTGAATCCCGTGAAGGATTGCCTACGTATTCACTTAAAAAAAGCGAAATCAAACCCTTGCGCGTAGTTCGAGTAAATGTAAAAGAATAATTGTTCGAATCAAGAGCTTGTAGTGAACATAGAAAATAAGCATGAGCTTTTGCTTGTTCTCAAGGTGCGAATTCGGTTTGTTTGATGATATGAGGATGACAATCTTGTCAAGATGCAAGAGCATAGTGACACTTAGCTTATTTCAGCTTGGCCAGGGGCCGTTTATATAGTGCCACAAGAGCGACACATGGGTTTACGCGAGGCGCGTTTTTGTCCTATTCTAGGCATAGTATCGTTTCAGTTGGTCAAGGTTTGTAGGGTTTGAAAACTCATTCCCATCTAGGTCTGTGATTCTAACCGCACCCCCTGGGAGTATGGATTTGACTAGATATGGTCCGGCCCAATTAGGTTTGAATTTTCCCCTTGGGTCGACGGGTAGAAGAGCTCTAACCGATTTGAGTACTAAGTCTCCTTCTTTGATGTTTCTTGGCCTAACTCTTTTGTTGAAAGCTCGTTTGATACGGGCTTGATATGTTTAGACATTATGTAAGGCGCGTAGCCTACGTTCATCCAGGAGGATGAGTTCTTCATACCTATCCCTCTTCCGATCGGCTTGTGGATTTGACTTTCGAGTAAAATGCGCAAGGATGGTATTTCGGCTCGATTTGGTTGTACGGCCTCCATGCCATAGGTCAAATAGAAAGGAGTAGCCCCAGTGGGCGTCCTAACTGATGTACGATATCCCCATAAAGCAAAGGGTATCTTGCTTGGCCAATCTCTGTAGTTGTCAGTCATTTTCTTGAGAATTGTGACAACGTTCTTGTTTGCCGCCTCTACCGCGCCGTTAGTGCGTGGTGCAGGGGCGAAGAGTGGTGATGCTTAATCTTGTATTTGGCTAGCAATTGCTCGGTTTCAGCCTGGAAGTGTGACCCATTATCGCTGATGATCTCATGTGGGCAACCATATCGACAGATGATGTTGTTTTGTATGAATTTTGCCACATTTTTAGCCGTAAGAGCAGTGTAGGAAGCCGCTTCTACCCACTTGGTGAAATAGTCAATTGCTACTAGAATGAAACAGTGACCTCCTGTTCCGGCTGGGGTTATCTTCCCGATTATGTCAATTCCCCATGCGGAGAATGGCCAAGGAGATGTCATCATGTATAGCAACGAAGGAGGGACATGTTGTACATTCCCGAAGATTTGGCAATTGTGGCAGTGTCTCACGTATTTGATGCAATCAGATTCTATTGTGCTCCAATAATACCCTAAGCGTGTGATTTTCTTTGCCATCATGGGCCCACTCATGTGAGGACCGCATTCTCCGTCGTGGACTTCTTCCATCACCTTTCGTGCCTGTGAATGATCAAGGCAACGTAGGACTACACCAAGAGGTGTTCTTTTGTATAACTCTCCTTGCATCAGGATGTATTGGGAAGCTAAAAGGCGTATAGCACGTTGTCCCCTTTTGTCCATATCCGGTGGATAGGTACCATTAAGCTTGAAATTCAGGATTGCTTGGAACCAGGGTTCCTGTGCGATTTCTTCTTCATCGGTGATTTGATGGACATAAGCCGGTTCTGACCGTCGTTCGATGCATAAAGGCATTTCCATCATGTGGTCTGGCATATTTATCAAAGATGCAAGTTTCGCAAGAGCGTCTGCAAATTGATTTTCCTCTCGAGGTAGGTGTAAGTAGGTTACGTGATCAAAGAATTGAGCCACTTGGTCTATCCTAGCTTGATAGGGTGCGAGGCTTTCGCTTCGGATTTTCCAGGATCCTGTAACTTGGTTGATGATCAGTGATGAATCCCCATGTACTCGGAGGTTTTTGATTCCTAAGCTTACTGCCGCTTGTAGTCCGATGAGACAAGCTTCATACTCTGCAGCGTTGTTTGTCACCTCGAAGTCGAGTTTGACAGCAATCGGTGTATGCTCACCTTCAGGAGAAATGAGCAACACTCCTATTCCGAATCCTCTTAAATTTGATGCTCCATCAAAGTATAGATCCCAAGAGTCTACGTCTGTTTGAAGTATATCCTCGTCGGGAAATGACCAAGTGTCTATGGTTTGTGCGTCGTTGATAGGATTTTCTGCGAAGAATTCGGCGACGGCGCGACCTTTTATGACTTTTAGTGGCACATATTTGAGGTCGAATTCGAGAGCATCGAGTCCACCTTGCCGACGTCCGTTGAGGACGGGTTTCTCGAAGAGGTATTTGACTGGATCCATTTTGGAATATATCTTGACGGAGTAGCTAAGCATGTAGTGACGTAGCTTCTTCGTTGCCCACACAAGAGCGAGGCATGTCTTCTCGAGTTGCGAGTATTTGCACTCATATTCCAAGAACTTCTTACTTAGATAGTAAATAGCTCTTTCTTCACTTCCTACGGTTTGAGCCAGCATAGCACCCATGGCAGTTTCAGTTACTGTGAGATATAAACCAAGAGGTTGATCTCGTTATGGCGACATGAGCACTGGTGGTTTAGCCAATATCTCCTTGATTCGGTCAAACACCTTTTGACAGTCATCATCCCACATGGTGTGGTCTGTTTTCTTGAGTTTCTTGAAGATAGGCTCGCAAATCATGGTAAGTTTCGATATGAATCGACTTATATATTGTACCTTTCCCAGGAATCCTCTAACTTCTTTTTCTGTTTGAGGTTGTGGCATTTCGATCAGAGCTTTGATTTTTGAGGGATCTATTTCTATACCGCGTTGGCTAACGACATATCCCAGGAGTTTTCCGGATGTTACCCCGAATGTGCATTTCTGAGGATTGAGTCTCATGTTGTACTTTCGTAGCCTTGCGAAGAACTTGCGAAGGTTTGCAATGTGTCCCTCTCTTTCCTTGGATTTGACGATCATGTCATCTACATATACCTCCACTTCTTTGTGCATCATGTCATGTAGGAGCGTAGTTGCGGTGCGTTGGTATGTAGCTCCGGCGTTGATCAATCCGAATGGCATTCTTTGTATAGCAATATGCTCCCATTGGGTGACGAATGCGGTTTTGTGCATATCTTCCATGGCCATCTTGATTTGGTTATAACCCGCATATCCATCCATGAAGGATAGTAATGCGTGGTCTGCAAAGATTGTCCACCAATATGTCAATGTGAGGTAAAGGAAGTCATCTTTTCGACTTGCTTTGTTTAAGTCCCTGAAGTCAACACAAACACGGATTCTCCCATCCTTTTTGGGCACGGGTACTATGTTAGCTACCCGATCAGTACTCGGAAACTTTGATGAACCCGGCTTTGAATTGCTTATCAACTTCTTCCTTAATCTTTAGAGCCCATTCTGTTCTCATTCGTCGAAGCTTGTTTCACTGGGTTTGAAACCCGCTTAATCGGAATCCTATGTTCGGCGATATCCCCTGTCGATCCTGGCATGTCTTTGTAGGACCAAGCGAAAAACGTCTTTGAATTCATTTAGGAGGTCTATGAAATCGGCCCTTTCGGTAGAGCTCAAGGTAGTCCCTATCCTAAGTTCTTTGGGTTCTAATTCGGTTCCTACGTTGATGGGTTCGGTATCCTCTATTCGGTCCTCCTTCCCCTTCTGTAATATTTCTTTGGCTACGTAGGGAGGTATTTCGGTCAAGTCGGGTCTTGGTCGTCTCGGTATCATCATAAAACAGAATTGCACTCGAAAGAACACATAGAGTAAGCGAGAAACCGATTTATTCATATTAAGATTTGAGTAAAGTTGAAACAAAGAAGCCAACTGATCCATGGTCGGTGGCGGAAAAGGGGATAATGGTGGGGCATTCCCGAACTACCGTGACTACTTGAGGCTAAGCTAGGAGAAACGAAGGGAGTGGGGATGACAACAGGAGTAGACTCTCTAACGACTCCTCTGACTCGACTCGACTCCGACTCCGACTCCGACTCGAACTCGTCGTCTTCCGGTTCTCCTTTGAACATCTCTCCTTCTCCAGTAGTGAGCTTGAAGAGCCTTCCTTGGTTGTTGGTCCACTTGATAGATTTTCTCCATCATTTCTGCTGCTTTGTGTCGGTTTACGTGATCAACGCGGTGGGGTTGAAGCGATCGTCTGAAGTATCATAGTAATGATCTCATCTGCGCGCCCTAATGAATCGGTCCTCTCCAAACAATAGGCTAATGACTTGTTCGTCGAAGCAAGGTGCTTGACGGGTTTTGACGGTAGGAACCGTTTCGGGAGGAATGAAGTAGCAATCGTGAAAGATCTCGATTCTGGCTAACTTCCTCTCAAGATAATGCCAAGGTTCGGGAAATCCATGAAAGAGTTCGGAACTTCCTTCTTGAACAAAGTATCCATTTAAGGTGGGGAGATATGGTCTCATTTGGACTCCCACGTGCTTGCGATTTTGGACTTGAGCGAGCATTTCGAGAACTTCTTCAGTTGTGGGTTTGTATCCTAGTCCAAGTGGTATCCTTGTCGAGTTGCCTTTCTTGTATGGTGCAAAGGTGTTCTTCCGAATTCGGTTTAAAGGCATTCCAGGGAAGTATCCCTGATTCTTGAGTATGTGGTTGACCACCAAGTTAGAGTAGGGATTATAGTATAAGGGTGCCAACTCACTTTCTATGACATTCACACTTTGGAAGCCCCAAGTTCGTATATGGGGTGGGGTCGCAAGGACTTGATTGTTTGATTGCTTCTCGATTATTGCCTTGATGGGTGACGAAGTGATTGTCACAACTTTACCGTTTAGTGGGATCTTGATCTTTTGATGAAGGGTGGATGTTACCGCTTTGGAAGCGTGAATCCAAGGCCTTCCCAGTAGTATGTTGAATGAAGCTTCGATGTCCACTATTTGGAAGTTAACTTTTCGTTCGATTGGTCCTGTGGCTATGGTTAGGCTAGCAAGTCCAACCACTTTTCGTCGTGTACCGTCATATGCACGTACACCTTGATTTGTAGGAGTCCAATCTGACTCCTTCATGCCTAGTTTGTATGCCGTTTTGAGGGGTATGAGCGTTGACGGAGCCATCATCTACCAAAGTCATTGGCACGTTCTTCTTTAGACAAATGACGGTGATGTATAGGGCAAGGTTGTGACTAGCGCCGAAAGGTGGCAAGTCCTCATCCGAGAAAGTAATAGGATTACTTAGCTTAGGTGATTCTTGGAAGACCAAGTTGACTACATCTTCAGGAGTGGAGTTATGTGCTACATTCAATTTAGCCAAAGCTTGCGGTAAAGCAGCGATGCGGAAATGAGCTTGCCACTAGTTGCGGTGAAAGATCAGCCTTGGTTTTCTGTAATTGCTTGAGCAAATGATCGGTGGGATCGTCTTCGTTGTCATTTGGTGTGATGACGTTGGTTGGACCGTTTTGAGTAGTGCTTTGATATGGGCGACCCGAACGAGTTAGGTGATCCACGTCTTGGTCTTCTCCATTTTGGACTATCTCCTTGACCAAGGAGTTTTCAATGAGGTATTCGTCTTCATCATCATCGGCCCAAACCCCATTGATTGCAGCTAGTTCCTTCATTCTCATGATATCACTTTCTAGTTGTATGATTTGATCGACTAGATTATCGACCACGGCGACTACTTCTTGCATAGTGGCATTTTGAGAGAAGATCAATGGTACACGTTCCTTAGGTATTGTATTGGGATGGCTTAAGGCCGTTACCATGTTTTCTAATTCCCACACTTGTCTATCTACACTCCTTACCCATGCGATGAAGTCGGAAATGGTAGGGGAGATGGTAGAGTAGAGCCTTTCTTTCTCAATTGCATGAATTTCATTTTCGGTGGGAGAAATTAGGTGTGAGCAATCTAAGGTAGATTCGTCACTTGTAATCACTAGAACTCCAAGAGGGTTCTGAGTGTTGTTGGGCTTACCCCCTGGTGGAATTGGAAGTCGACCATCTTCGATCATATCTTGAAGCACGTGTTTCAACTTGTAGCATTTTTCTGTGTCGTGCCCTTTGCCCCTATGGTATTCACAAGAGGAGTTTTCATCCCGAACTTGGACTTCTTTTCAGGTTCGGGAGTAGGTCCAATGGGTTGGAGTTTGCCTTGCTTCATTAGCCTTTTTAGAGCGTTGGAGTACGTGTCCCCAAGGTTTGTGAACTTCCTTGGTGGGCTAGTTTTCTTGGATGGCTCGAGAAGGTTAACTTCGTCGGTCTTGCTAGTAGAGCCGTATGAACGACTTGTGGACCCTTGATATCCTCGACCTACTGTTTTGGACAAGAGTCCTTTACGGATGTCATCTTCAATTCGTGTCCCTAGCACGGTTAAGTCCTTGAAAGTCTTGATATTTTTATATCTCAAGTGACTGGCATATATGGGTTTGAGATTATCCACAAACTTCTCCACGAGAGTAGCCTCATCCGGGCGTTCAACTAGTTGAGTACTAGTCTTCCTCCACCTACTTAGGAAGTCGGTGAATCCTTCTTTGTCATTTTGGGTAAGAACCTCTAGAGTACGCATGTTGACTTGGATCTCGGCATTATCCGCATATTGTTTCGAGAATTCGATCGCGGCGTCCTCCCAAGTAGCGACCTTTTTGTGATCCAAAGTGTAGAACCATTGCTTCGGAATGGTGTCAAGAGATGAAGGAAAGATCCTTAAGAACATCTCGGGTTTGATGCCTTTGATAGACATGTAGTCCTTGAAGGCGCGGATGTGGTTCAAAGGGTTCTCATGTCCTTTAAACTTAGGGATATCCGTCATGCTAAAGTTAGTGGGTAATTTGGAATTGACGGCTTCATACTTGCGATTGTTTTCCCTATAAATGTCATCCCCCTTAAGGTACATCAATTGCTCCTCTAGGTATTGGAGTCTTTTCTCAGCTGCGGTTGTCCCTAGGACAGGGTTCTCATCTTTAGACTCGTCATCGGAAAATTGTAGTACTTCACCTTTAAGGGGAGGCAACCTTCCTTCTACATCAAAGATACGGCCTTCGATAAGTTCAAGGCGGTCATAGGTTTGTTCTTGAGTGATTTGCATTTGGGTTATCGCGGCTAGGATTCGATCATTACTTTCTTGAATTTCTTTGGAGGTTCGTTTCACCACTTGACCAGGCATCTTGGAAAGCGGATAAGAGATCGGCGACGAATCAAAACACGATCGACCATTCTATCACACTTACTAAAAGAGGAAAGCTTTGACTCGTGAAGTGGGTGTATGCCACTTGTGTTGAGTGAGTTTTGAAGAAAGACAAGGTCTTTGAAAGTGTGTGTCCTAGCCAACTGTAGTGTAGTTGTAGGAGTGGACTCGAAGTGAGGTTTGAAATGGGCTTGTGGCCCGAATTTTGACACGACAAACGGACAGAGTTTTGACCGGATTTTTGCGCTAATTGAAGGCCCTATTTTTTTCGAAATTTTGCTTTGAAAATAAGGATTTTGATTTTTGAAAATTCGTCATGGTTTTGTTTAGAAATGGTGATCACGTAAGGTTTACACATTTATACAAGCATTATAACGGGATGCTGAGTGCATTTAAAAGGGATTTGGTTTAAAGGGTGGGTTGCCATACCGAACCATCAAACCCGAAGTCTGTGGAGAGGTTCGTGCCAAACAAGAGTAAGGCCGATTCCTAGTCCATTTCCTCAAGTAGTGAAGGGCCTTGATACAAACAAGAGTAAGTACCATGGTATGGATGACGTCAATCGCTATCCATCCTTAGGCCCAAATAAGAATTAGGACCGTTTAGACGGGACGATTGGTCGAATGGGTTGGGTTGGGCCTAGGAAGGCCGAATAAAACGGTCTAGGAAGACCGAGTTATGAAAACCGACAATTGTCTTGTACAAACTTATTCCCTAACCTTGTTCAAGTTTCACCCTTGCTACACGTAAGTGTATTATCCCCAGCAGAGTCGCCAAACTGTGGACAGCGGGCCGCCCACGGGGGCGCTTGGTGAGAAACGGGGAACAAGCGTTTGCATTTTGTATGGAGTCGCCACCAATTTTTATGGGAAATTGGAACCGTTCGAATACCTCGTGTCATGTCAAGACACAAAGTAGTGACATGAACACTAAGCAATCGTTACCCTTAGCATTCTATGTCTAGAATGACTCTCGTGGATGCCAATGAACACGGGTGCTCACGGAGATCTGGAGTAAGGGGTGAGGGTACGTATTAGGAAGCTCTTTTGATCGAACACCTAATCCCGCCCGCCTCGATAGCGGCCTCTACTAATGATTAGGGAAGTTGTCTATACTCGATATACTGTCGGCTATATGCATGCAATGCAACATCCATTAGATTAATCCTAGCATGTGAAGATTTAACTAAGTCGGTAGACAATTAATTAGCATACAATTAGGTCGAAGTAGGATTTAAGGTTGATTTACATGTGAAGGCATACAAATGACGCGATAAAAGAAATACAATGAATATAAATTACAATAAATATAAATTACAATAATTACACTGGATTAGGTGATTTATGTCGAAAATACCGCTAAAACGGATGATTTGAGAAAAAAAGAATAAAAGAATAAAAGACGAACAGAAATTAGTGTGATACTACGGATATTAGTTAATTAATTACGTAAACTAATTAATTACGTCAAAGGCGTAAAAGGAGTTCAGAGACGAACTCATCTGGAACAAGCGCAAAGAGATCTGCGCCCTCGGAAGAGCGCGGCGATTCTTTGCGTCTGTTTCAGGGTGAGTTCGGCCGTAGGCGAATCGCAAATCGTTAAGGTTAATTGTTAATTAATGGATTGATTGATACAATTACTCGGATGAAAGTGATTAATAGGTTATTTACACATGAATGATGGTCATAAAAACAGTAGAACATGAATGAGGCGGATGCAAACGGATTAATTACATGAAGGGGCGATGTTAATGAATGATTTAACAAACTAACCGAACGAATTAATTAGACTAAACATGATGAAACATGACGAATCAATGACTAAACAGATGAAAACTATATCGACGATGAATTCCAGAAACTCAATATGAACGAATTGAATTTCTAAAACCCGAATTGAATATTAATGACGAAAACCCGCAAATATGAATTACTTGGGATTTAAGTCGGATTAGATGAATTAAACATGTACATGATGATGAATTATATGATGCAATATACATGTGAATATTAAACTATCATGTGAACGAATTAAAGAAAAACATACGGAAACAAACAAGAAAGACGAATTACAGAGGACGAAGAAGAAGAAAAGAAGCAGGAACTGCGGCAGCCTCACGAAGAGGCGCAGAAGCTGCGCTCCTTCAAGAGGCGCGGCGATTCTTTGCGTCTTTTCTCGACGTCTGTCTACTGGAAATCCGCAAAAACAGGTTTTAAAGCATGGTTTTAGAAATCGGTTTTAACGGTGTTTTCGACATAAATCTTACAATGATGATACGATAAACAAAATACAATAAATAAAGAGAATTATTACACCCTCAGACTTACATGTTGTTGTGAAACGAGATGAACTAAGATATCGACTAGTGAATGCTCGACGCGAATGCAAAGAGAGAGTGCCCTCGTAAGAGGAAAACGATTGATTAATTAAGATTGATTATTGTGTAGTTGGTCAAATTGGTCGGTCATGCAACGGAAAGGCTGGTACCCGGAAAGATCCGAGCTTACGTGGTCGGAAGTCCAAGCACGTAGGCGCCAATTAGTAAGAACGAAGTCTAGAATGCAAAGGGAGAAGAGAAGGGCGGACACTCGCGTGAGAAATATGAGGAACGAAAGCTCCTATTTATACTAATCACGCGAAGGAATAGGGTTTCGGAGACTCTTTGGAAGTGAATCTCGGAAAGATATAAAAAAGATACGTAAATCATGCAAAGAAGGGCCTGGGAAGAGGCGCAGCAGATCATGCGTCTCTTGGAAAAGGCGCAAAGACTGCTGCGTCTGTTCCCAGGAGGTTTCCTCCTGCTGAAGAAAGATTTCCGCGTTTGAGTTATGGTAGGACGGAAATAATTCGATTATCTTGTGAATATTACGGGGTATTATTTGCCAAAAGATAAAATTAATGAAATATGGAATAGAAATATCCGGAACATTCCAGAACATTCTGACTCGGGATTTAACAGCTATCAGAAAATGGAGACGGTTTTTGACCCGGACTCGAATGTACTCTAATTCTTGCCAAAACGACCGTATCAGGGCGTAGATGACAACTAAGAGGTTGACATTAATATTTGAGCAAACACTTGACGATAATCTTACGAACTGTCACAAATCGTTCCGCGAATCGAACATGCGGCCCAATCATCACCGGGTGGTTTGCGGGAGGTGCAGAAACGAGGTGTCTACAAATATGCATTAAATTAATAACATGTAAAATGCTACATGTGACATATTGTGTGACAAATGAAAAATTGACAAAATAAAATGGTGGTCCATTTTATGTGTATGGACCGAATGGAGGGAGTAGTGTGGTGTGAGATTGATTTATTTTATGAGAAATAATCATAGGCTTTGCTTTTGTAGCCTTACACATATCCTACATTGTCTTACACACCTACACACTGTGAAGACAAAAAGAGAAAAGGAAAGATGCCCTTTTGGCTCCTTCCTACCCGGCCACACCTCCTCATATATGAGGACTTTTGTTCTCATTTTTCCTTCACCTAATTCATTCATGCTCTCCTACATGCAAACCTTCACATTTTCTCTCCATCTCTCTTAAACAAGATTTTGAGATTCACAAGCATTTGTTCATCTATTCTAATATCACAATAAGATTACTAGTGTAGTAATAGTTATAATATTAGAATCATTTTAAGGGCACTAGTATAATAATCTAGTTAATTGGTATATTAGTTTAAGGGTAAGTCTTGGGTGCAATCTAAGGAGGATTTATATACTTGGGATCTTGGAGGATCATCCATCATATTAAGCTCAAGAACAAGTGAAGGAAGGTGACCTTACTTGTGCCCAATATTTCGAACCAACCTACAATGTAAGGGACATTGTTTTTCTTGTAAATCTTTCATTTTGTTATGCATGCACTAGATCTAAAGAACAAATAATTAATAAGTTAATTAGTTAATTAGTTCACTATTAGAGGAGTCTAATAAGAGGTAAATAAACCTAACAACTGGTATCAGAGCATAAGGATGTTGCATGCATAATCGGTTATTGTTTTTCCGAGTTAAAAAGTTAACATATAAAACTAAAAATTTGTGATTTATAAGTATAAGCCACGAAATCATCATGTATGTTATATAATCTGGTCCTAAAATGTTTTTAGGTCATTTTTGTGATTTATGGAAATTTATTGCTCATTTTAATGATATTTGGTCATTTTATTACATTTTTATGACTAAAATGGGAATTGAAATGCTAAAAATAGTTAAACTAAGTCTCTGACCTTGAAAATTTTATATGATCTCCCATGCATATTTTACAAGTTGTGTGTAAAATCTCGTATTAATTGGATTAATATTGCATGATTTATGATTTTTATGAGATAAAAATGGATAAAAATAGGTTAAATGGTTAAAAATAGTTAAATTTCGAATTAGGCAATGAGATTTTAATATATTGTCACATGCATAATTTAAACAGTGTATGTAAATTTCTAGATTAAATAATCTCTGTTAGCATGATTTATGAATTTTTAGAGTAAAAATGACATAAATAGTGACTATTTTGGTATAAATAGCTAAAACGTATTTCATGGCATGAGAAAATTATTTTAGGTTGCATAAATATCCCAGTAATCAGATCTAAGGTTGTAAAATTTATTGGATTAATTTTTGGATACTCTAAAAGTTTTATGAGATAAAACCGATAAAATGCAACTATATTTTCTCAAAATTAATTCGAAAATTTTAACCATGATTTTTGATATTATGAGTGTCATGGAATTATTCCAGAATTTTCAAAAATTTAAAATTCAAATTTTTAAATTTTTAAAAATTTAATTTGGATTTATTTCATAAATATTATGATTTAAAGGTAAAAAATGAGCATTGTTCCGAGTGTAATTCCGGAGCAGGATTTGTTACCACGTAAGCTTGTAGAATGATGACTTTGCTTGACTCTTCCTTTCGGCCTCTCCTGAAACGATGAACAAACTGAGGGTTCGGCTTGGCACCGAGCAAACTCACTCCGACGCTCAAGTCAGTAAACTTAAAAGGGATTGAGTTGTGTGTTACTTGGCACAAAGTATATTGTAGAGAGATAAGGGAGTTTATACCAGATTAGTGTGTTTAATTGATTATTTTCGGGATCCTTTCCTCAATGAGGGTTGAGGAGTATTTATAGACTTTCACCTTTTGTCACGTAGTGGCAAGTGGCCAAGTGGCGGAAGCGGTGGAAAGACCATTCTACCCTCGGCCGAGGGACCCATGGCAGGCCGGCGGACCTGGTTGACTCCATGCCGAGGGGTCTTGGATATGAGTACGCGGATATGTCTCCCGGTGGCTAGCCGCCTAAGACGAGACCAGTGACAAGGCGGGTTGCGTCGGCTAAGCTGTCTAAGTCGTTGACTTGCTGTGGATGTGTTTGACCTTGCTCAATATGTTGACTCGGTCAGCGGGTGCAGAATATGCCCCATCAACTTGCCCCCAGCGTAGTCTATGCCGTGGTATGGACCTTCGATGAGTGTTGAGCGTATTCTGCGCAAGTAATATTTTCTTCCCCGGCTTCTTCTTCCTCGGCTTGCTTCTGCCCAGGCCGTATCATATCCCCCCTCCACATGGATGTGTAATGGACATTAAATGTGGAAAAGAAAATGGCGCTGGCCGAGATCGAGGTTGTGAGTGCCGTGTGCTTTTGATTGCCCCGGCCGGTCTTTAAGCTCAACTGAACAATGGCCGTTTGGCAAGTAGATACCAAGGATCGTGTTGAATAAGATACGTCGTTTGACATTTTGTCAAGGAGCGTGTTGAAGAAGTTTTGTAACTGTTTGTCGATTGACATTCCATGGCTGCATGCTTGACACGTGTCTCGGTGTTGATCGGTTGACGCTTCATGGGCTTTGCCCTGATTGGCCCGTTTCATGGGCTTTGCTCTATAAATAGAGTAGTTAGCCCCTGATTTTGGCCGCCAAAAATTCACTTTCTCGAAAAACATTTCTTCTCTCTAGCCTTCTTTGACGAAACTTCTCTCTAGTCTTCAAAGCGCTACTCGGCGTAACACTTTTCCAAGGTAAACAAACAAATTTTTCAACTTTTATTTGTTAAGTATTTGTTGTCATGTCTTCTCGCGATCTTGGACCTAGTACTTACCTGCGCGGGGGCTCCCCGTCGCGCCCTGATGAAGAGGAGGCACTGGTTGTCACCCCGTTAACCGTTGGGGGTCCCAGGCCGCTTTCTCCTGAGATTGATCCAAAATATTTGGAGGATTTCGAGGATGATGGTGATGATGTTGATGATGATGATGAGGAAAGGGCTCATTCTGATGAGGGGAGGCCGCATCTCTTGGATCACGGCGACGCCTGTAAGATCAGTCCAGATCGTGCTTGGACGAACAAGTTCGCCAGTTGTTCTGGTTCTGAACTTTTTGAAGATCATTACTCCTTCGGCAGGGGGTATAAGATTGTTATTCCTAAAGAGGGTCATTCCGTCTGTTGCCCTCCCCCGGGTTGTATTGGCGTATACATCAGACACCTGGAGTATGGGATCTGGTTTCCTCTGAATGAGTACGTTGTTGCCATTATTAAAGCCATGAACGTCGCCGTGGCCCAACTGCATCCGTTGGCCATCAGGACGATTGTTGGTTTTGTATGGTTGTGTCTTTTCAAAGGGGAGGTCCCAACGGTGAACCTCTTTCGCTGGCTTCACCACCTTCGACAGAATGTCGTGGGTGGCACGGGGTGGTATAGTATACAGACTGAGCCGGGTTATATCACCGTCTCCAAGCTTACTTCTTGCAAGGACTGGAAGGGGCGGTGGGTATACGTCGAGGTTCCGGAGGATTATCCACTGCCCCGGTCCTTCCAGCACCATGTCAATTTGCGGTGTAAGAGTCGGGGGGAGCGTGAAAAATATGTCTCCCGGAATAAGCTTAAGATGGACGCCTTGAAGGTCTATCTCAATGAGGACGAAAGGCGGGCAATGAAGCTGTTTGAGGCTGAGAAGGATGGGACGCCGAAGGGATGGATGCCCCCGACGCAGATCATTCTTCAGGATGAGCTTCTCTGCCACGTCGGCCTCATACCGGCCCTCGAACAGGGTGAGTGGGGTCGGTGTGAGGCCCATCTCTGCTTTTAATGTTTCTGTTTTTGAACTTTGATTTATTTCTTTTTCTTAACTCTTGCTTCGTTTCCTTTGCAGACCGCTTTGGCCCGGAACTGTCTGTTGACGTCCTCGAGAGGTTGGGACTTGACAAGAACAGGAGAGTTGTTGAGTTGCATCCTAAGGCTGCGGCACGTGATCGCTGACCGGCCCCAAACGAACTCATGGATCAGCGGATTGAAGGTTTTGGATGCGGGGCGGCTCGGAGGAAGATCGCCGTAACGTGCGCGCCGAAAGCCAAGAGCAACGTCTACGGCGGCGACGGCGTCAACTTGATTCAACCTTCAATCCTGCAGTCCAAAAGGAGAAGGTGGTGGTCGTTGTTGATGTCGAAGAGGAGGTCACCGTTGCAGAGGAATCTCCTCTTTTACGTAAGAGAAAAGAGACGGCGTCTCTTCTTCGCCGCATTGCCATCGCTACCGAGGCCGGCAAAGAAATGGGTCCTCCAACCAAGAAGGCCAAGCCTGGTACAGATCTAACCCGTGGCTCGATTTAGCCGGTTCATTAGGCGTTCGATGACAAGCTCTCGGCATGTCAATGAATGTTGACATGGATGCTTTGTCCGAATTTTTTGTAGATCAACCGCCGCCGTCTACCGGTCCCTCTGAATGGCGATTAGAGAAGCGGCCTGTGCAGACGGGTGATAAGAATGCCGCTGTCGTCTCCTCCTCCCCGAAGCCTTCCCCCGCCCAGATTAGGAAGATGCTGGCGAAGTGCGCTGACGTGGCCGGTGCTCACATTATCGAGCAAGAAAAGGTCATGGCTGAAGCTGCCCCTGTGCTTGAACGGCTTAGGCTTGAGCTTGATGCTTCTAAGCAAGAGGCCGAGAAGGCAAACAAGGACTTCCAGGCCGCCGAAAAGGATTTCCTCACTGAGCGAAAGCTCAGGGAGGATGCTGAGAAGGCGGTCCTAGTCGAGAGGGCCAAGGTTGAGGCTACGGAGGCTGACGTTGCTAAGCTGCGGGAGGAGCGGGACAAGCTTCAGGCTGCTTACGACTTTGCTGTTGGTAAGAGGGAAGAATGGAAGTCTCTGTATTTGGCTCAGTCGAAGACACACAGGAACACAAGGTCTATCCTCGCTCAGAAGGAGGAGGACATTGAGACGCTCCAAACTGACGTCATCCCTAACATGTGCGCCCAATACCGGGACCAGGCCGAAGAAGCTACCAGGGAAGTAATCAGAGAGCTCTTTCCTGACGGCTCCTTCCCGTGGCAAAAATTTGACCAGCTGCTTGATGATAAGGCGGCTGCTGCGGAGGAAAAGGCTGCGGAGGAGGCAGAGGCGAAGAAAGCCGCTGAGGAGGCTGCGAAGAAGGCGGCCCATGCTGAAAAGGTGAAGGCGGCCAGGGAGGAAGCTGAGAGGGCAAAGGCAAAGCGGTGAAGGCCGCCAAGTCGGCTCGGGTCGCCCATCGATGGTGATGCGTTATCTGCTGGCGATGGCGAGCAAAAACAGGCATAGGGAGACGGGCGGTCGTCACTGGATTCACCCGGCCCTTCAGACAGTTTCAGCTGTTCGGGGGCCAACTATTGAGCCTTTCCTCCCTGTCATCTTTTTTTGGCGCTTTCAATTCTCATGTCTGTAACCTTTTGCTGTACCTTTCCTTTTTTTTTGTTGAACTTTGGTAGGTAGTGTTTAGGCTATCCTTATGGGGACTAGTTGACTTCTTTCTTGTATTAACTGTGAACATTTTTAATAAGAGTTTGTTTATTTTGCCTCTGGCTTGGCCGAGGTCTTTGTCTCATTTTCGTCTGAGATGTCTCCTTGCATTTTTAACATATTGAGTGCTTTTTGTTTTTACCTTCGGCCTGGCCGAGGCAGTTAGGATGCACATCTCAATTGTACTTAAACGTCTTTAAACATGTTGGCGTGTCGGTCGCTTCCTCCTTCACTCTCGGCCCTAGCCGACGCGTCAGATTTGCGCTTCCCAACCGCCGTTGTGAACATGTTAGCGTATCGGTCATTGTGTCCCCGTCACTCTCGGTCTGGCCGAGGCAATCGGGGTTACGACGCGACAGCGTTCGTATCTGTAGACTTGTTGATCGCTTCCTCTTTCACTCTCGGCCTGGCCGAGGCGTCTGATTTGCGTTTCTCAACCGTACTTATACGTTCCTAAGCATGTTGGTCGTTGTGGCGAGTAACAACTGCTGTGGGAAAGTCGCGTTTCCCTCGTCACTCCCGGCTTTGGCCGAGGCAACCGAGTTTACGTTTTGACTGCTTTCCGTATCTATAGACATATTGATCGCTTCCTCTGCCACCCCCGGATTGGCCGGGGCAGTCAGTTTTGCGTCTCAACAGTGCTTATACGCTTTTGTACTTCGGGAGTGACTGCCTGGCTTTGGCCGCGGCGTCCACTTTGGTAGGACTATGGAGGGGGATTCTTCATTTTGATGGAAAATTTGGAACACTTTTCATTAGATATAATTATGCGTTGGGATGCCCACAACGGTCTCGGACACCTCCGCCGCTATACGAAGTATTTTCTAAGGTTGTCGGTGTTCCAGTGGCTCATTAGAGGCACACCCTCCATGTCTGTCAGTCGGTATGTACCCGGCCTCATTTCTTCAACCACTTTGTAGGGTCCTTCCCAGTTCGCCGTCATCTTGCCATGGATGTTTCCTTTGTTGGTGGCGGCCGATTTTCTTAGGATTAGATCTCCTACTCTTAAGTCCCTTTTGTGGACCCTTCGGTTGTAGGCTCTTCTCATTCTGTTTTGGTAAACGGCTAAGTTGAACCGTGCCGTGTCTCGACTTTCTTCGACCAGGTCTAGGGAGGCTTTCAGACCTTCCTCATTTTCGACTGGGTTAAAGGTTTGCGTTCTGAATGTCGGCACCGATGCTTCAATTGGTAGGACGGCTTCAGACCCATAGACAAGGTGGAATGGACTGTATCCCGTTGCTTCTTTCTCCGTGGTTCTAAGGGACCACGGGGACGCCGGTAGTTCATCAGCCCACCTTCCCTTTAGATCTTCAACCTTCTTTTTCAGCCCGTTTAGGATTGTTTTATTAGCTGCCTCCGCCTGCCCGTTGCTCTGAGGGTGGCAGACGGAGGAGTATGCAAACTTGATACCGAGTTCTTCTAGCCAGTTCATCACCGTGTCACTCCAAAACTCTCGGCCGTGGTCAAATACCATGACTTGGGGTAACCCAAAACGAGTTATGACGTTCTCCCAAATCACCTTTCTTACGGCCGCCGTGGTCTTGGCAGGTACTGCGACAGCTTCGACCCATTTGGTGAAGTAGTCAACGGCGACGATCAGGTACTTCCTTCCTCCGGAGGCCGTTGTAAATGGCCCTAATAAATCCATCCCCCATTGTGCAAATGGTAGGGGGCTAAGTACTGGCTGCAAGTCTCGGGAAGGTGCATGTATCACCGGAGCATGCATCTGACAATTCTTGCAGTTCTTGGTCTTAGTTCTGGAATCTTTAAGCATGGTAGGCCAGAAGTAGCCGGCTCGGAGAGCTTTGTGGGCTAGCGTTCTTGCCCCCACGTGATGTCCACAGATGCCTTCGTGAATCTCCGTCAGTATGAGCTCCGCGTCGGCTGGGCCGACACATTTCAAAAGTGGTCTTATTACGGACCTTCTGTATAGTTCTCCTTCGAATACCAAGTACCTTGCGGCGATCCTTCTTATCTTCTGGGAGAGACTGCGGTCCTCCGGTAACTCTTTTGTTAGTTTGTATTTCATTATCGGAGTCATCCACGTCGTCTCGGCTTCGATGTCGCCCACCATGCCGACGGTCTCAGTGATGCTTTTAACATTCCTGATATCCACCAGCACGGTCCGGCTGACATTCTTGATGCTTGAACTGGCAAGTTTTGAGAGAGCGTCGGCTCGGTTGTTCTCAGACCTGGGGATGCATTGGATTTGGAAAGATTTCAATTTAGCAGTGTCAGCTTTTACCCTTTCCAGGTATCTTACCATCCCATCGTCTCGAGCCTCATACTCTCCTCTGATATGGTTAGTCACCAATAGTGAGTCCGTCTTCAACACAATGTGTTCCCCGGCACTCTAGCTAGCTCGACTCGATTATCACCGCCTCTTATTCGGATTCGTTGTTTGAGGCCGAGAAGGTAAATTTCAAGGCATACTCAAACTCGTCCCCGTTTGGGTGATGACAAGGATGCCGCTCCGAGCTGTTCTTCGTAGAGGACCCGTCGGTATATACTTCCCATACGCCGGGATGGGATTCTTCTTGGTATGTGCACTCGGCGGGAAGTCCGCAAGTGCCTCGCCCCTTTATCGAGGGCCTCGGCCTGTATTGAATGCCGAAGCCGGATAGCTCTACTGCCCATTTGATGAGCTGCCGGATTGTTCAAATTTTTCCAATGTTTTCTCCAATGGTTGGTCGGTTAAGACCGTCACGGGATGCGCGTCGAAGTAAGGTTTCGGATTTCCTTGCGGCAACGACGCAAAGAAAGGCGCTTTTTTCAATCGGTGGGTAATTTCTCTCGGCCCGGGTAGCTTGTGTATGGCCGACAAAGTAGATTGGGTGTTGCTTCTTGTCTTCTTCTCGACGATTACGACGGATCGACCGTGGCCGAGGTAATCGCTATGTATAGATATAGCGTCTCCCAAAGATCGGCCTGGATAGGGTTGGGAGAGTTTGAAGATGAGCTTTCGATTGCACGAAAGCGTGCTCTGTTCCTTCCCCAGCTGAAGTCTTTATTCCCCTTCAACACTTTGAAGAATGGGGTGCTCTTGTCGGCTGACCGGGAAATGAAACGGGTGAGAGCCGCCATCCTCCCGGTCAACATCATAACCTCTTTTCGATTCCTCGGCTCCGGTGAGGTCCAGATTGCTTGGACTTTCTCCGGATTGGCACCAATTCCCCGGCGCCGACAAGCACGCCGAGGAACTTACCCGCCGGACACCGAAGTTGCATTTCATTGGGTTAAGTTTCATCTTGTATTTTCTAAGTGAACAAAATGTTTCGCTCAAGTCGGCCAAGTGCTCGCTGTCAGACTTGCTTTTTACAATAGCATCGTCGACGTAAGCCTCGATGTTTCGCCCTTTTTGATCTTGAAACACTTTGTCCACCAGCCTAGTGTAAGTTGCGCCAGCGTTTTTCAAAACGAACGACATCATTTTATACATGTATGTGCCGTGTATGGTGATGAATGCGCACTTAGGCATGTCTTCTTCGGCCATGTATACCTGATGGTATCCTGAGAAAGCGTCTAGCAGGCTCAGCATAGTGTAGCCTGCCGTTGCGTCAATTAAGCTATCTATTCGAGGCAAGGGATAACAATCTTTAGGGCATGCTTTATTAAGATTTGTAAAATCAACACACATCCTCCACCCCCCTGATGACTTCTTCACCATTACAACATTTGCTAGCCACTCAGGGTAAGTACAAGGCATGATAAAGCCCGCCTCTAATAGTTTATCTACCTCGGCCTTGATGGCGTCATCCTTTTCGGCCGAGGAGTACCTCATCTTCTGCTTGACAGGGCGAGCGTTGGAGAGTACGTTCAGCTTGTGAACGATCACCTCTCGGCTCACGCCTGGCATCGCGGCGGCTGAGTACGCGAAGACGTCTTTGTTCTTTCTCAGCAGGTCCAGGAGATCGGCTCTGAACTTTGGCTCCAGGCCGACACCGACAGTTACGGTGCGTCCTGGGTCAATCTCCACTTGCTCGGTCTCGGCTCCCTCGACCATGCTGACGTTGTTGGTGCTCATCGGATCACCCTCCTGTCGTAAGGATGGGCTCTTCCCCTTCTCTGATTTCTTCGCCACTTTGAGGGATTGCATGTTACACCCTCTGGCAGATATTTGGACATTGATAATTTCGTCTCTCTCGTCCTTTGAGACGAGCTTTTGTGCCTCCCCCGGTCTGAGACATACATCAATGTCAGGGCCCGGATGGACATTACAGCATCGGCCTCGCTCAAAGTAACCCGGCCTATCAGAGCATTGTAGGCGGACGAACCATCAATGACCGCGAACTCAGATAAAACGTTCTTAGCCGCATCCGCCTCGCCGAACATCACCGGCAACCTGATTGACCCCAGGGATACCAGGCCGGCCCCAGAGAAGCTGTACAGTGGGTTGGTGCAGGGACTCAGGTCCTTAGTCTTCAGACCGAGGTTGAGGAAGCATTCCCTGAACAAGATGTTTGTGTAGGCGCCTGTATCAATTAGGCACCTCTTAACCAAGTGGTTGGATATGTCCAGGTGGACTACGGGTCATTTGTGCGGGGCTACGACTCCTTCGTAGTCTTTCTTTCCGATGGTTATATCGAGGACGGTGGAAGCGGGGATTGCTGTGGTGGGCACAAAGTTGATGGCTTGGTAAAGCTCATTTAGGTGCCGTTTGTGCCCATTAGCCGATCCTCCGTTCTCGTTTCCTTCGATAACCACTTGGATCACTCCCATCCTCTGGAATACTGATTTCCTGTTCGCCCCGTCGGAGTTCGTTTCCGGGGCCCCAGCTACGTACTTGCTGAGGGCTCCCTTCCGGATCAGCTCCTCGATGGCGTTCTTGTGTGCCGACGATCGTCGGTCTTATGGCCGGCTGGCCGTGGTAATCGCAAAATTGGTTTGCGTCGCCCTCCGCCCTCGTCTTGGGGGGTCTTGCCCACTTCTGCCCTTCATTCTTGCTCAGGGCATAGACCTCGGCCGGTGATTTGACCAGGGGGGTGAGACCGTGGTACCGCTTCTGGGTGTATGGTCCCGAACTCCCCCCGGCACCCGCCGAGCTCTGTTTCCTGTTAGATCTTTCAGGCCGTGACCTATTCATGTCACGGCTACCTTCATCAGTATTCTCTCGCCGGCTCCTCCTTTCTTGGTGCCCAGCTTCACTGTGGCCTACCCAGGTCTTGTGGTAATCCTCCACCTTTACGGCTTGGTCCGCCATCTTTCTGGCGGAGTCCAGGTTGAGGACCTCGCACTTGATCGGCTCATTTTGAGCTCGCCTTTCGGGAGGCCTTTCATCGGTGCGAAGGTCGCCGGTTCGGTGTTCACTCACGGATCTGCCGAGCTTTGCGTCGAACCTCTTCACATAGCTTCGTAGAGACTCGTCCCCCCTGTCGGATAGTGAGGATATCCGATGTCTCCACGGCCCTTCTCTGTTGCGGGCGTCTTGGGCTATGAAGTTATCCCTTAGGTCGGCGTAGCAAGATATCCGAACCATTAGGCACCCCTTGTACCAACTCGGGCCATCCCATCCGGGGTTGTTGGGAAGACTCGGCACCATACCTCATGTTTGCTCCCATACCGACATGTAAGACTCGAAAGCCTCGGCGTGGTCGGTTGGGTCACTTTCCCCTTTGTATGATAGGGACGGAAGCTTCAGTTTGGTCGGCACGGAGACTCCGAGGACATAGGCATTGAGGGGCTGTCTGACCATGTGTCGAATGACACGCGGCGATCGGCTCCTCGTAATCCTTGTCCGGCTTCTCTCCCCGTGGCGGGAAGGGCTTCTCGTTGTCTGACTTTGGTAGTCGGACTTCTTTCTTCATT